>NC_066619.1:44875545-46075545 GCF_025201925.1 Gopherus flavomarginatus
TTGCCCAGCGTGGAGCTCTGATCAGCATGGGTGGCAATGTAATCCCAAATCTAAAAAGAGCTCCAGCATGGACCGTACGGGAGATACTGGATCTGATCGCTGTATGGGGAGACAAATCTGTTCTATCAGAGCTCTGTTACAGAAGATGAAATGCCAAAGCGTTTGGAAAAAAAAATCTACAGGCTGCACAGTGCTGCGTGACAAGCGTAACAGGAAGCCAGAGGCTCAAATGGATGCTTATGGAAGGAGGGAGGGGGTACTGAGGACTCCAGCTATCCCACAGTCCCCAGCAGTCTCCGAAAAGTATTTGCATTCTTGGCTGAGCTCCCAATGCCTGTAGGTTCAAACACATTGTCCGCCGTGGTTCTGAGTATAGCATGTCAATTTACTCCCTCCCCCCACCACATGAAATAAAAGGGAAAGAAATCGTTTCTTGATTTTTTTCAATGTCACCCTATGTCTACTGAATGCTGGTGGTAGATGCGATGCTGCAACAGTGAAGAGCAGTATCCGCTCTTCTCCCCTCCCCGGTGGCAGATGGTACAATATGACTGCCATCCATTGTCACCATCAGCCCGTGCCTGATAACTGCTGAATATCCCTGGCTGGCCTCAGGGGCGCCTGGGTAAAAATAGGAATGATTCCTGGTCATTCCCAGTAGATGGGACAGAACGGCTGGTAACCGTCCTCATCATAGCAACTAGGGGCTGAGCTCCATCAGCCCCCTCCCTTTCCTGTGTAAAGAAAAGATTCTGTACTGCCTGGACTATCATAGCAGCGGGATGCTGGGCTCCTCTCCTCCGCACCGCTTAATGTCCTGCCTGGACTGTCATAGCACCGGGAGGCTGCCTCCCCCTCATTTTATCTCACTAACAAGTCACTGTTTGTTATTCCTGCATTCTTTATAACTTCATGACACAAAGTGGGGGGACACTGCCACGGTAGCCCAGGAAGGTTGAGGGAGGAGGGAAGCAACGGGTGGGGTTGTTGCAGGGGCATCCCCCGTGAATGGCATGTAGCTCATGATTTCTGTGGGATCTGACACGGAGCAGCTGTGCTCCCTGATACACTAGTTCTCTAGTACACTTGCCCCATATTCTAGGCAGGACTGACTCTATTTTTAGAAACCATAAAGGAGGGATTGACTTGGGGAGTCATTCCCAGTTTTGCTTTTGCGCCCCCGGTTGATCTCAGCCAGGGGCACCCATGATAGCAGCAGACAGCATAGAAGGACAGATAACCGTCATCTCATTGCCAAATTACACTGGCAGCAGACAGTACAGAACGACTGGTAACATCTCTGCTATCATGCAAAAGCAAATGAATGCTGCTGTGTAGCGCTGGAGTATCGCCTCTGTCCGCGGCATCCAGTACACATAGGGTGACTGTAAAAAAACAAAAGAAAACAAAAAAAAGGCTGAACGGGCTGTGGTTGCTGTGCTATGACGTCTGCCAGGGCAAGCCAGGGAAAAAGGGCGCGAAATGATTGTCTGTCATTGCTTTCCCAGAGGAAGGAATGACTGATGACATTTATCCAGAACCACCTACGACAATGATTTTTGCCCCATCAGCCACTGGGCTCTCAACCCAGAATTCTAAGGGGCGGGGGAGACTGCGGGAGCTATGGGATAGCTACGGAATAGCTACCTACAGTGCAGCACTCCGGAAATCGACGCTAGCCTCGGACCATGGACGCACACCGCCGAATTAATGTGGTTAGTGTGGCCGCCTGCTCTCGACTTTATACAATCTGTTTTATAAAATCGGAATTATCCCGTAGTGTAGACGTACCCTGAAAGGCTGCTCACTCCCACCATACCATGTAACACTTTAGTTCTATCCCTTATCTCTTCCCATTATGCTAACAAACTCATCTAGCCAGGCAGAAGCAACACACAGTGTCTTTGTCCTTTGTTTACACATACTCTTATTTTTCATACTAATATCAACAAGTTAAACCCAAAATTCTACCTCAAGCTGACTGACAAGCCTATATACTAACAGTACTTCTCTATTAAGAAGCAGCTTTGCTTCTCATGTCTCCCTGTTTTGTTTTTCTTGGTTTCTGTTTGCTTTTCTATATTTCTGTTAGAATAGTGACACCCACCCTCTTGAGCTAGAGAGACATTCCTTATTGAGTCTGTGGTTCATATCAAAGACTTTGTGCTAGTCATGGGAAAAATTACTGGGTTTAATTTCAAAGTACTGGTGATTAGTTTTATTGTGTAACTTGTTGGCCTTAAGAATGAGGAACAAATTCTCCTAGGACAGTATATGAATTACACTTTGTTTCAAGACCAAGCCATGCCAGACATCCACTTGGTGTTGCCTATCTAAATAACTGTGTTCTGATTTCTCAGAACAAAAATCCTGTTAGCCATTATAAAGGCACACTGCCGAACTTTTAACAGTCATGCTATAGTATTGCTAACTCTGACTCAAAATTAGTAATAATAAGACATCTAGTATTAATTAACTGTGCTGCCTGACATGTATCCTTGCCAAGTGGATACTGGAATCCTGATCTGAAAATATTTCAGTTTACAAAATATAATCTCTACAACTGATGCAAAACAGGAAATTTCCAAACTTGTTTAAAATGAACATGTTAGAACCCTCATTCTTGTAATGCATTTATAACAGGAATGAAGTGTGTGTGTGTGTGTGTGTTGTTTTTATGGTCTTTTTGTTTTTTAGATTTTTGTTAGTTCTTTTTAGCAGATTCCCCCTGGAATGTAATGGAGGATATAGTCTATACAAGACCTGCACAATAGAGAGTTGCTTTTGATTATATAAAAACATCTGTTTAAATTTACAGGAAACGGGAGTTTACATTTGGCTTTTCTTCTGTAGTTTGTCTCATGAGAGTAAAATAGAGCTCATGTTTGAGAAAAGCAGCTGTTTGTGGAAAATCTTGATTAAAATGGATATGGTTTTTCCAGTGTTAAATGAATGCAAATTAAATATGAAATGTTTTTAGATGACAATATTATGTAGTGATTAGGTAGTTGGTGAGAATATAATACAATGTCTTGTGAAAATTTTCCATTTGGATCCTATGTAATTATTGATATTTAAAATCATGTGAAGCCAAATTTACAGGTCTATCTGTCAAATTATGTAAGTTGCTTCTTCAATACCACTGTGCATTTAGCAATCATATCTTGTGATAAAGTGCAATAAGACCTGTCCTTAATGGAATATCAGATTCATACTATACACAGTACTGCCTGAATATGGCATACTATATCAGATTTATACTATATTCAGTTCCGGTTTATTTTAACTCTCAGTTAAAATGAATCAGATCTCAAAATCCAATTTTTTTGTGCTGGTTTTTAAAAAATCTATATCTTGCTTTTAGATTGTCTTCAGGCTTTTAAATTCCCCCTCCCTACTTGCAATGTGTGGATGACAGGCCAAGGTTGAAAATTCAGCCTTGGGTACATGCAAAATGTGTGTACAAAAACGCAGACCCTGGCTCTTCTGGACCCTAACTCTATCTCTTTTTCTCCCCACAGCTTTTGGCTTCCCTGGCTCCCCACTGTCTGCCTTCCCAACTCCAACAGCAAGCCCTCCACTTCCTCCAGCCCCAATTGTCAGGCAGGCTCCAGTAGTTTGCCCCCTTGCAGAGGTTTCCACCGGGCGCTTCTCATTAACTCCTCCTTTTGGCACTGTGGTAGCAGAGGGAGTTAGGCTGCTCCTGCGGTCAGCCTCAGGGAAGGGGTTATGCTGAGCCTGCTCCAGAACTCTGGCTGCTTGGAGCCCACTGGGATGCCCTGTGATAATGCATACAGCTGCTATGGTTGTCTGCTGAGTAAGTGGTAGAGTCCCCTCTAGCTGCTGGAGGGGAGAACCTTGCAGCTCAGGCAGGATTCCTGCACTGCCTGTGTTGTCTTACAAGATCCTCCTCAAATTTGCCCTTGAATGTTGGCAACTCTTTTTACTACATAGGGCTGCTACCTGGCCAGTTTTTAACTGGTCTGGCTGGTTTTTATAGTGCTTGCCTGTTGCCAGTGGGAATTTACCTTTTTTGTCATGGCACCAATGTTCCCTCTGTAAACTGCAGCATGCACACTTGGGGGTGGCCAAGCAGCATATAACTTCCAGTGCACACAAGTCACATGGCTTGAAGTGGAACGTGGTTGGCACAGCACTCAGGTGCCAACAATCTGTCAAACCCATGGCAGGTACTCGCAGTGCGTGACGGACCTGAGGCTCACCAGCAGGGGGAGAGAAGGTGATGGTGAAGGCAGGGGCTGCTGGGATGGCATGGTAATGGGGGCTTACTCAAGGGCTGGGGCTCCTGGGAGGGGGGTGAGTGTGGAAGCTTATGGGAATGTAACAGGCAAAGAGGCCATGAACCACCTCCAAGTCCTCCCCACCTGCACTACTGCCTGCATGAGAGGGGATAAAGGGGGTCAGGCTGGTGGGGACCTGGGGAGCAGGTCGCTGGCTGTTTTTTTTTTTTTTTTTTTTTTTTTTTCATTTCAGAACTGGCAACCCTGCTACTACAATATTTAAGAGATCTTGTCCTTTGGTGATGGTCTCCATGTAAGAAATGCTTGTTCCACAGCTGGACTGCACTTGGAGACACTGCCAGCCTAAACTAGTTAGTTTAAAAAGGAGTGAAAATTCATTTCCCCTCCATCACTGCTTACATCCCCTCCTTCACCTGACAGATTTTTGTGGCTTTCCAGTCCTTTCCTCTCTTCCCCCCTCACTCTGCCCCATATAGGTCATTAGTAAGAGATGGAACTAGTTATACAGGGCAAATGGCAAAATCCAGTTGTCACAGTTTCAGGATAACTGCACCTCTATCTCTATCCTGACCCCTCCAGCCTTCATAGTCTACTTCAGGAGTGCGTAGGCAGGTTTCCAGATATCTGTGGGCAGGGACCTTTATCCCACTCCCTTCTGACCAAAGCTCCCTGCCTTACACTGCAATATCCCCGACAAGCCAGTCTGCCTGAAGGCCAGTACTTGCACTTCACTTTTTCTCTTAGGGCTATGGCCCTATTGCCAGCAGTTACATGTTACCACACAGCCCCTTCTGGGCAACGACATATACTCTTAAGGTAAAAGCATTACAGAGAACATATAAAAAACAATAAACATTCTTATTCATGTGCTAAAAGTTTACTAGGAGTCACCCGTCAGTCTTATGGGTCCCCAGTAGGCCTAGTCTTTCCAACTCTTCTGCCAAGTGTTGGGCTCCCTTGAACAGATGGTCCTGTCTGTTTACTGGATCAGAAAGAAAGCCAGTGTCAATTTAAACTCTGACTTTCTATGCCCAAAGCCTTTTCTTTAGGTTTCTAGACAGCCTAGTTTGAACCAATGTAGGCAAGCTTCCCCAGGGGGTGGTACCTCTCTGGAGGTGTTTAAATCAAAGTTATTCACCTTTATCACCTCCACTGTTTTTTGGTTCCCTGGGGAGCTGTGATAACCCTGCCTTCTGGAATTGCATACAATCCCTGGCCCACAGTGCTGCAGAAACTCAACATAATAGGGTCCCAAAGATATTGCGTGGGTTTATAAATCAGGCTAATAAAAGTCATGGACAGGTCACAACAATAATGAAAAATTAACGGAAGTCCATGACCTGTTCCAGACTTTTATTAAAAATATCCATGACTAAATGGGGAGGGTGGGCGGCTGTGGGCAGGCTAGGAGCTCCAGGAACCCCTACCACCAATGGGGGCTTGGAGCTCCAGGGGTTCCCCTCCGCTGGCAGCCAGGAGCTCGGGGAGTCCCCCTGCTACTTGCGGCGGTTGGGAGCTCCAGGGGTACCCTGGCCAGCACTGGCTGAAGTCACAGTTTTCATGATTATATTATAATTAAGGTTGTGATTTAATTATAATATTTGTCACAAGAGTGCTGTTAAATGCACAGAATAAAGAACTAAAGAAACAGGTTTTATTTTTCTCTAATCTCTTTCAATTATCATGACTGGAGCTACTTGCAACAATAGTAGGTTAAAAAAATCGATGTTTATATTTTTAAATTAGTGTTTTCCCTTTAATACAAAGATGTCAAGATTATCCTTTTTCTAGAAATATGTAGCTAGTCAGAAGATATTCTTCTTCATTCGTATAGCTCTCTAGTCTTGCAATTTAGACTGCTTTATTGTTTAATCTCTGTTTACACTTCTTCCCCAACCCTGTTATGAAGTGGCTACTTAGCGACATTCCAGTTTTGGAACAGCCACTCTCTCAGCTTCAGAGTAAGTATTGCATAAGAACAGGGCTAGTACAATTAAAAGGCAAGGAAACCCTTTGATGGGAATGGAAGCAGGTGCAAACCTTACTTGTACTGGCTTAGGTTAGTCTCAGTAATGAAGAGTTTCTCCCATCAGGAGGGATGGTAATTAACCATTTGAAGATCACCACACTCTCTGATTATTTCCATGTTAATTTTATATCTGAAGAATTAATGGCATTTTCATTTGGCTCAAACACCACAAGAATTTAACATTCTGACATGCTAATAATTGCTTATGTAATAATACCATCAGAACACCGTACAAATGTTAACTCATACTTTCAACACCCTGGTACAGTAGATAAATATTGTCCTCATTTTGTAGATGGGGGAAACAGATATGAGGATTTAGACGAAGACTCTCAAAATGCGGTCCTTAAATTATGCTTCTAAATTAGCCATAGCATTTACGATCATCACTTCATGCACGTTTTTGAAAATATGACCTTTATGATTTGCCCACGGCAACACAGTAAATCAGTTTTGATGCTGAGATTAAAAATACTTTTACTTGAGAAGGAATCCTTGCATATAGAAGGGTTTTAGCAGAAACTTGCACACTTTGTTGCGTTTAGGCATCCTTTGTTTAAGATAAAACTGCTGAATCACAAGCATATTGCCATTCACAAGCATACTACCATTTTATTGTTCCAACAGAACTAAAACTTTTTACTGTGTAAAATACTAGTAGGTGGATTCTGAAGGTGGTTAAACTGAAGTGTAAGAATGCATTGGAAGAGAATCAGAGAGATTTTTAGGGATTGCATTTCTTACAGCACCATTTGTTTTGAAGAACTTGATCTAAATACATTATTTTGAAGAGAGCCACCTAGAACCAATAGTCTGGTATGACCACTAACTTTATGATGCGACATCAGTGTTGTCAGTACAGGGAAGCTTTCAGAAACTAGACATTCCACATGCACAAATAATGTTTGAATATGTGAGGTGTTCCACATGCTGAAAATGGCAGCAAGATAAATCTAAAATCTGATAAATAGTTGGTCAAAATTTTTCACATTAAATTTTTGTTTAAACACGAATGTTTTTCCCTAAAACCAAAAAATTTTGTGAAAATGATTGACAATATCACAATTTTCCAGAACATTATTTACTGTTACAATCAACATTTTATAGATTTTTTTCCAAAATCATTTTTGAAATCACTATTGAATTTTTTATGAAAAATGGAAATAACTACTTTTTTTTTTTTTTTTTGCTAAATGCTTTTTGACCAGCTATATTGACAATAAACTAAATTAAAGCCTTTCACTGATTTGGGCTATTACTTACAGTGCACTTGAAAATAAATAGCGTAAGTTGGGAAAGGGTTAACTTCTACTCTGGATTTCTGGTTTCCTGGCTTTTGTCAGTTTGTATGAAAGCTTTAACACTAGCTTTAAAAAAAGAAAAAAAATTTTTTTTTAAAGGCCTGGTGAACTCAATGCAAAAGATTCCTTTTAAAGACAAAACATATTCTTGGAGACGGATACTGTCTATTTACTCAAAACTAAAGCAGCTGTTCCAGCTAACTGTGAGGTTAAATCAGTATGTAGACTTTACTTATACTGCTTTCTTGTTCCTATGCTTTATATATTATTCAGGCAATTATTTTTGAAAAATCTAGAATTTAGATTTTTCTTTTCTCCGCTGATATGTAATGTATGTTAATCTGTTATCTTGTTTGTACATTTCCGAATTTTGAACATTAGGGTTAAATTGGACAACGTTCGCTGAAAGGAGTGATGGCTTTGAAGCTTAAAAACTAAATTATTTTCCCTCACTTGTTGGCTGTTGTTTTTTCAAAAGTGTTTGTACTATAATTCCTCCTCACAAATATCCTGTCAGTTATTCACCCCACTCTTGTATTTGAGACAAAAGTAGATAATGACCATCTTGTATAGTGCCGAAGGATCCCAAAGTTTTCAATTTAATGAAATAGAAGAGTTCTTTATCATCCCAAATGGCTGGTTTTAGAGATCGAGTGAGACTTGACATCCCTAAAGACTCAAGTGTGGAGAAATTTGCCGTACAATATTCTGAGTGAGGAATTAAAAATGCTTAAATCTGAACTGCTGCGGAGTTGGATGCAGCAGGATGCTAGGGACAGTTCTTTTAGCAGGTATATGGTCCATCAGAGAGTTTTCTTACGTTATGGTGAATTTTTTGGATACTTTCTTAGAGTGAGCATAGGAGGCAGAGAGAAATCATCTAAAACTTGAACAATACACACATCTTCCTTTACTAAAGTGCCATCTCGTATGTCCTCATGGGTCCTCCTATTTCCCATTTGTCCTCATGACTACTTCACTCCTCCTGTGTCCTGTGTAGAGACAGTCTCAAAGCAATAGGTCCCAGCTTGATTTTGGCTCAGACCCTCCAATCCTGTGGGGTCCTGGGACCCTGGGTCCAAGCTCTGGGTTAGCACAATTATTGTGTAGCTAGAAGGGGGGTTAGGCTTTAGCTTGAGTTCAAACCCTGGGCTTACACTGCAGTGTAGACATACTCTGTGGTTCCCTTACCTCTCCCAGTCAGCTGCCTCTCTTTGCAGAAGCCCATTTGATCTGAACAGTTTAGAACAGTGATTTTCAAACTTTTTTTTTTTCCTGGGGACCCAGTTGAAGAAAATTGTTGATGCCTGAAACCCAGTGGAGCTGGAGATGATGGGTTTGCGGTGTGGGAGGCGGTGCAGGCTCTGGGGTGGGGCTGGGGATGAGGGGTTTAGGGTGCAGGAAGGGTTCTGGGTTTGGGAGGGTCTCGGCTGGGGCAGGGGATTGGGGTGCAGACTTCTGGGGGTTCCTGGTCAGTGACACAGATGGGGTGTAGAGGCAGGCTTCCCGCCTGTCCTGACACCGTGGACCGTGCTGCGCCCCATAAGTGGTCAGCGGCAGGTCTGGGTCCTAGGCGGAGGCACGCAAGCAGCTCCCTGTGGCTCTTGGCCGCAAGTGCGTGCGCGCACACACACACACACACACACGTTTCCATTGGCTGGTGCTCGTGACGGGGCCCCCTGCATAGAAGCTGGACCCACTGCTGGCTTCTTCCGGGGCACAGCGCAGTGTCAGAACAGGTAGGTACTTAGCATGCCTTAGCTGGACAGCACTGCCGGCAGGACTTTTAAAGTCCCAGTTGGTGTTGCTGACCAGAGCCACTAGGGTTCCTGAGTGCTGAGCAAGGCGACCCAGTGCCTACATGCCGCGACCCTGACCCAAACTTTGAAAAACAATGGTTTTGAGGGAGGTGCAGGGGATGAGCTGCTTGGAGCCAGCTGCTGCTAAGAGATAATCAGCTGGAGGGGGTGAGGAAGGAGACCACTGAGCTCCTCATCAAATGGGGGTGTTTCCCGTGGGGTTCCATAAGGGATCAGTATTAGGCCCAGTGCTATATGACATTTCATCACTGATCTGAAAGTAAATATAAAATCACTGGTGATAAAATTTGCAGATGACACAAAGATTGGTGGAGTTGTTAATAATGCTGAGGACAAGGCAGTGATGCAGAACAATCTGGATCACTTGGTAAGCTTGGCCCATTCCAACAAAATTTGTTTTTAAAACAACCTAATGCTGAGTTAGACATCAAGGAATGCAGGCCATACAAACAAACTGAGGAACAGTATCCTGGAAAGCAGTGACTCTGAAAAGGATTTAGGCGTCACAGTGGACAAGAAATACATGAGCTTCCAGTGAAATGCAGTGGCAAAAAGGCTGATATGACCTTTGGACATGTAAACAGGAGTAGGCATAGTAAGGGAATTTTATATCTGTGCATACAATCTTAGTGAGACTGATACTGGAATATTGTGTACAGTTCTGATGTCAACATTTTAAAGAGACTGTTGAAAACCTGGACAGGGTGCAGAAAAAATTATTTGAGGGCTGGAGGAAATGCCTTACAGGGAGACTTAAAAGAGCTCAATCTGTTTAGCTTATCGAAAAGATTGAGAGGTGACTTGATTACAGTGTATAAGTATCTTCAAGGAGAGAAAATACAAGGTATTAAAGGGTTCTTTAGCAGAGAAAGGCATAACAAGAACCAATGACTGGAAGCTGAATCCCAACAAATTCAAATTAGAAATAAGGCACAATTTTTTTTCAATAGCGAGGGTGATTATCCACTGGAATAAACTGCCAAGGGTGGTGGTAGCTTCTCCTTCTCTTGACGTTTTCAGATCAAGACTGATTGTCTTTTTGGAAGATGTGCTTTAACTAAACACACAGGTTATTGGGCATGAAATACCCAGAGGTAAATGGGTGAAGTTTAATGACCTGTGACAGACTAGCTGATCTAAGGTTCTTTTTTGGCCTTCAGCTCTATGAATCTGTGCCAGATACTTATCACAACTGTTTAACTGTAGATTTAACAAGTCCAAAATATGCTCAGCAGCAGTTCAGCTCTGTGGCTAACCTCTGCTTTGACTAGAGTTTAAGCATAGTTAAGGATAAAAGTCACAAACCGGTCATGGGCTTCTGTTAATTTTTGTTTGTTGCCTGCAATCTGTCCATGACTTTTACTAAAAATAACTCTGACAATCTTAGTCTAAACATAGTTTATCCTCAGCCCTGTTTCAGTTAAACCCATTGCTGAAATGGTTCTACCTCCCGCTGTATATGCTGCCTTAAGGAGAAAGCTATCGTCTGCCACAGCACAGTCCCAGGACAGAGTGCAGGGCCGTCACCTGGTGCTGGTTTTGAAAATGCAAATTACTGTCAGGCATGCCACAGCAGTAGGTGAACGGGCACACCCAGGCCATGTTTGTATGTGTGACTTGCTGCACATTTAAAACTGACTTCAGAAAAATACATCCAGTTCATACACAGGGAGGTGGGAGGGGTGGATCCACAACTATGCATTAAAATAGATTGCAAATCACCTTAATTTTATACCCATCACAAAATATGTTGGTTTAAGCGGCACAGTCAGCTATAAATATTAAAGGGGGAAGTGTTAAAAAGCCAGTTGAGACTAAGACAAAGAAATGAACAAAATATTCCCATCAATTAAATTAGTTACTTCATGCGCACAATTTCCCACTAAAACAAATCATTGTAAGGTCTATGTAACCCATTACAGACACTCCTCAAAGCATATATAACAGAGCAGGAATTTCAATAACTAATAAAATAGGACCTTACTCCTAATGTGTCCGGCACTTGTCACTGTGGCACCTTGTGCTTAAATAATTAGGTGCACCATCTGTTAGTAGTTCATTCTCTGGACACTCATTTATAAAGTGAAAGTTCTTTGGCCAAAAGAATAGTTGTCCCCAAACTAAGTACAAGAGTTTGGCCTATTTTCTCTCTTAATATGGTAGACATTTGGTATACACAAGTCATTGACCACATCCTTTGCAAATCTTATCGCCTACATAATGCTGAAGTAATGAAGTAATTAAGTGTTGTTTTGAAAAAGTAGTGAAAAGATGCTTCAGCAAGACACATTCCTTTGCTCTGTGGAATAGCTGCAAGTTTCCTGTTTAATCTTAATTTTATGTTGTAAGCAATAATTTAGAGGAGAGAAAATAAGTCATATTTAAGTCTGCATTCCACATAAATAGGCAGTTTTTTAAAAGTCTGATACTTTTTGATTTTGTCAGTTTGACCTTTTTATAGACTTTGTATGTTGTAGATGTCCAGATTTGAGCTTCATACATAAATCATATGAAGATATCATAAAGAAACTAGCTATTTTGCACAGCGATCTTGAAGCTCACCACCTGCTCAGAAGCATTTCTCATAATGGTTAAATGGAATATTTTGTGGTATTAATGAGATGTCTTTTGGTGGAGAAAGTATCGTGCTAAATTGTGATGTCCTATGAAAACAGCAGGGAGAAGGAGCCCGCTGTACCGCTCCAGTCCTGCAAATACTTACACACGCTTAACTTTTACTACCATGAATAGTTCCACTGATTTCATCAGGGTGCTCACTGTCTTGAAGTTCAGCATGTATATCAGTCTTTACTGGTTTGGGGCCTAAGATAGTAGCTTGGTTTTCATGCTGTTTCATTAACCTGTTACACTAATTGATGATTATTTAATCTCTTTTGGAGTTGAAATAGGGTGCGAATTTACAAAGTCATACAGGGTTTGCATATACTAGAAAAATGGGTCAAGGTTAGGATGGGGTGTGTTAACAAACCTTGATCTAACCATCATCAATTTGCAGCGTGATGCTATTTATCTTGCCTGAGTTAGGAGCCTAGGGTATGCCCCGTCATGCTCAGTGGAGGTAACTGGTATTGCGCTGTGTCCATACAAGGAAAAAATGGTAGTTAAATCAACTGGCTAACCATTTTTTTTTTTTTAATAGTGTAGAAAAGCCCACATAGGGTTTCTGTATTGCTGTCACAAATGTCTTTCTCCAGCAAACTAACTGCCATCAGTGGAAAGATTAAAATGCCAATCTTAGTGAACTTTCTATTTTCAAAAATACTTGACTCCCTCTCTGGTGAAAACTGCTCCCTTTGGAATATACACTGAGCAAAATGGGTGCTGATTCCTTCTAATGTTTTGTCAGATTTCATCTGTATAAACTGAAGTCCTGACTGTTCAGTATAATAATCTGAAAGATGGAGGTGTGGTTATAAATATTTGTAGAAAGCCAAGGCCTTGTTTTTTATGTAAAGCTTGTATAGGGTTACCTTATGTCCATATTTTCCCGAACATGTCCAGCTTTTTAGTTCTTAAATCGCCATCTGGGAGGAATTTTTAAATATCTAAAAACGTCTAGGAAAATACAGACATATGGTAACCCTAAGTCCAAAGTACTGGGGCTGGCGGCGCTTCCTGGGGCAGGTCTGGCACCTGTCCGCCGGCAGAAGCCTGCAGTGTGGGCGGCCCCTAGGCACAGAGGCGGAGGGGGTCTCTGCGTGCTGCACTGGCTCCTTCCTGCCCAATCAGAGCTGCGGGGGCAGGGCTCGCAGATGCGGGTAGAGAGCCCTCCGTCCCCCATCTTCCCCCCACCCCACACCCAACCCTAGGAGCCAGAGGGATCTGCCGGATGCTTTCTTGAAGCCACCCCAGGTAAGCACTGCCGGGACTTCCCGCCTCACCCCCCGGCAGGCCCCTCTGGCCCTTAAGGTTGGGTTGGGAGGATGGAGGGCTCTCTGCGTGCTGCCGGCACCTGCAATCCCCGCTCTGTGGCTCTGGCAGCTCCCATTGGTGCTTTTCCCAGCCAATGGGCGCCGTGGAGCTTGTGCTTGTGGCAGGTACAGCACATGGAGACTCCTTGGCTGCCCCTGAACCTAGGACCCAGAGGGACCTGTGGCAGGAGGTGAGCGGGGCGGGGTGAAGAGGTGTGCAGGGAGCAGCGGTGGTTGAGGCAAGAAGTGGCAAGCCAGTGGCAGGCGGGGTTCTTGGGGTGGGCATGGGGGTTTCTGGCAGGGGAATGAGGAGGTGAGTGGCAGGTGGGAGGAGGCGAGTGGTGGGTGGGGGACTGAGGAGGGACGCAGCAAGCCAGTGGTGAGGAGGGGTGCAGTGGCGGGGCCGAGCGAGGAGGGGATGGAACCTGGGACGGAGTGTGGTAGGAGCGGGGGTGGACTGTGGGCGGGACCGACACCCTTGTGGAGTGTCCTCTTTTTTGAATGTTCAGATATGGTAAACCTATGCTTGTAATCACTGTCAGACTTTTCTGTGGTATTCCAACTGCAGATAGAATACAGACATAAGGTTTATTAGTGTGTCAGTGTGGATGTATGTACTCTAGCCTGATGCCTAACTCATGGAAAATAGAACTCTGCTGAAACATATTAATCCATAATGAGTAAACTAAAATTCCTGCTTGCTTTATAAATGGAACTGTAACTATATATATTCAGTGACTGCTTTATAATTAAAGCAAACTAGCATAAAAAGTGGGGAGAAACAAAACACTTCACCAACGTCTTCTCGTCTCTTGACTTTGCCTGCTGTAGGGTAGCAGTGATTCCATTAACATAGTAATCGGTGCTATGGAGAATGTTATGACCCTATAGCTGCAGTGCTCAAACTTCCTTGCACCGTGACTCCTTGCTGATAACAAAAGTTATTACACTACCCTAGGAGGGGGGACTGAAGCCTGAGCCTGCCCAGGCCCCGCCACCCCAGACGTGGCTGGGACGCAGCCAAAGCTTGAGCCCTACTACCCTGTGTGTATGGGGGTCAATGCCCTTGCCAGTGCCCAAGGGCATCAGCCCCAGGCATGAGGCCAGTAACCTGAGCCTCACTGTCCAGGGCTGGAGCCCTTGGGCTTCGGCCACGAGTGGCGGGGCTCGGGCTTCAGCTTTGGCTTCGACCCCGGGTGGTGGGGCTTGGGCTTTGGCCCTGGACTCTAGCAAGTCTAACACCAGCCCTGGCAACGTGACCCACTTTGGGATCCCAACCCACAGTTTGAGAACCCGTGCCCTATAGTAATAGGAACCAGGAAGTGAGGTGAATGGAACATACTCGATATCATATGTGACATTCACCCACGAAAGCTCATGCTCCAATATGTCTGTTAGTGTATAAGGTGCCACAGGACTCTGCTGCTTTTCCTCGATATCATGATAGTGAGTACATAGTTTAGATTGCATTGATCATTTTTTTAAAATTTTCTTTCTTGTTAAGGGTTCAAATTAGTGCTAAACTTGAAATCTGGCTTCCAAGATATAAATCTGCGAAACTTCTTTGGTCAACATATTGATGTCAGCATCTTACTCTCTTGGGGCAGGGACTGATTTCTTGTTTATGTGGATAGCACCTTGCATCTGAAGAAGTGGGTTTTTTACCCACGAAAGCTTATGCCCAAATAAATCTGTTAGTCTTTAAGGTGCCACCGGACTCCTCGTTTTTTTTTCTATACAGACTAGCACGGCTATGTCTCTGATACCTCAGAATTTACCAAAAAAGGGATAAAGTATCAGGGTTTCTGTCTGCTGAATGAGTAACTTGCTATGGCTTGGTTGAATTATTTGTCTGGCCTATAGTTGATTTGTAGATGTTAGCTTAGCCTTTTAAAAGTAAATCAAAACTGCAGTAGTTTGTCTTCCATTTCAGAAGTGTGTGTGTGTGTGTGTGTATGTATGTATGTATGTATAAAATATGGGGCACTTTTAATTAACAGAGTGGCTTCACATTTAAGTCATGAAGTGCCAAAGTTAGAGCAACCACACAATTTTAATTTGACCCCCTCGTGCATATACAATATTATACAGTCTTTAATTACATGATCACATACTACGAGACCTTTTTCTCATTCACTGTGTGGGTCAGATGGTGAACGAAGCAGTATGTGTGTAGTGAAGGAAATTGTTTTGAGTACCTGTTTCATTCACTGAAAAAGTTGAGCAGTAAATAGTGATTGAGGCAGGAGTCTGCAGAAGTTCTTGATCATTCAGTGCAAATATTGGATAGGATAGGATAGTATAAGACATGTGGCCGTAAACCGAATAATAGGATAAAAAGAAATATTGAATAACTGTCTTTCACTTGGCACTCCCTATCTTGCCCACTGAGTGAGGCATGGTCCTGGTGAAAAGTAGTATGTGATTCTTTAAACTGTTAAAATGCATACACACAATGCAGCATGGCTATGTCTGTCCGAGCAACTTTAACTTTGGCATTTGCTGATTTGAGTGCTTCCTTTTGCAGCCATAATGTTCTTCACCTAAATTTGGGTTATTGCTGATTATGCACTATATATATCTTATGACTTTACCTACAAATACAAAGTTTGTTTTAAATCTAAGGCTTAGAGTCAAAGCACTATACCCAGATGTACAGAGACATTTCCTTTTCTTAACCTGTGTACTAAATGTTCCATTAAAGCTAATGCTAAAAAATTATAAAGTTTTGCTTTGAGCACAGAGAATAAATGATTGCCTGCTGGTCAAAACTTTCCTAATTCACTCAAATACCATTATAAAACATTCTGAATATTTTTATAGCAAAAAGGAAAGTACTGAAATAAGAGATCTGAATAAAGAGAGAGCACCTTTAACAAGTTAATGTTAATGAAGAATGCAATGTGCCTTTGATAAAAGGATTTAGACACTGACTCCAATTTCTCATTCAGTCAGTACAGTTATACACAGTCTTTGTAAGGTAAAAATTTATCTCCAGTTCATATTGCAAATTAAACCATCTTGTCATTGTTTTTATTACAGTTGCCATAGAGTTGGTGCCCTTTTAGTGCAGGTCCTTTGACTTACACTCCCCTCCCCACTGATAGTGGAAATATGTGTGTTTTGGGAGGTAGGGCGTTGTCATTGGAGTGAATTTGTGCAGCTGGATCAAGTGGGAGGATGAGGCCGGTACCAGGAGCTGCCTGAGAATGCAGAAAACATTTTTAGGATGTCAGAAGTACATTTTGTTCTTACTCTCAGTTGTGGAATTATTAGAGCTCGTCTTGGTTTTACCCTTCACTGGCAATGAAGCAGGCTATTGCACCTAGGATAATACATCCCCCTCTGGTTACTGTCTATTTCTGGAACGTTTAGGAAGTCTACCAGCAGCCCCAGTGAAATTAGTCAGTTAAAATGAGGTGAGCTGTCAGAATGAATAACATTGTCTGTTTCTGCCTTTCTAGTTGGCCTGTTGCTGTGGTACTGCTGCTTGCTCCCTGTGCTGCAGATGCTGCCCCAAGATAAAGCAATCTACGAGCACCCGCTTCATGTATGCACTTTACTTCATACTGGTAACGGTCATCTGCTGTATCATGATGTCAAGAACAGTAGCTACCAAAATGAAAGAGCGTGTAAGTAACGGGGTTTTTTGGTAAATTATTTCTGAAGGGAATGATGGGGTTCTTTTAATGTACCCTCATGTATAGATGGCAGAACTGGAAGGGCATAGCCCCATACCAAATATTTCTCTAGGTATATCCTTACAATGGGTCACTGAAGCACAGTTCCAGTCATCTCCCTCCCCTTCCCCTTAAAAAAATAGAAGTGCTGTTGTGCCAATACCTCTATCTGCCCTCCAGCTGTCCATGGTTCCAGCTGGGTTTCATAGGGGAGCAAAGATCTAATGATGAGTGGCCTTCTTCCTGTTTAGTTATGTGGAAACTATTTCAGTAAATATGACACAGGCTTCATTTGGATCACTTGTGGGATATGATAGAACAGCAGACCGATCTTAAAGCCAGCTAACACTTGGTGGACATTCTCTTCTCAAGGGTGGGAGGAGTCTCACCATGATTTCCTCACTGTAGTCTTTACACAAATGTTTTGCCCTTTTTAATTTGTCAGATTGTGAAAATGAATATTGTAAGAGGAAACAGAACGGATTCCAGTCTCTGAGGAGAAACTCTCTTGATTCCTTAAACATTCCTATTATGGGCCTCTTGTGGGTACTGTTTAAAGTTGCATCTAAGTGCGGTAGTGGTTTTAGCAGCAGAGAAGATTCGAAAGGGAAGAATAATCCTTGAAATTTTGTGTTTTAGGGCTTGTCTACGCTGGCAAGTTTCTGCGCAGTAAAGCAGCTTTTTGTGCTCAAACTGCAGACGTGTACACACTGCCAAGCCACTTTGTGCATAGAAACTCCTCAGTTGCAGTACTGCCAAAAAAAAAACCCTGTGTTGGCCAAATAGGGCCCGTTTCCCCCTGGAGCTTACCTAATTACACCAAGGAGGCACGGAGGACAAGAAGACGGGTACCACACCTTTATTCTCGTTCAGCTGAGCGGGTGTTTCTCCTCGGCTAGTGCCAGAGAAGAAGAACACACCTTACATGGGCGACATAGGCCCCTTTTATAATCAGCAACAAACAACTTTAGTTCTTATCCTGTTTACGTTATTAGGCTGACCTATAGATAACAGGTTACACAGAATACATGTATTATTTTGGGGAGGGGGATACAGGAGACATCTGTTGCGGATACATTTGTCATTTTGAAGGGAGAGTAAGGTACATGCCTTGACCCCTGGCATTAAATGTCTTTGGGGATACATGAGAAAACAGCTGCATATACTTACGTGCCAAGCAGGCCAATTAGCAAATAGCTGACATGGTTAAATATAAGATTAAATGCATGTCCTGTCCTTGATTCTCAGGTCCCGTCTCTCATTCAAATTCCTAGGCCCATCCTTTAGCTAGAAGCAGAAGCCGGAATTTCAGGCCTCTTAATTCTTAGGCCTTTTCCATCACCTAGATGGGAGTCGTAATGCTATTTGCGCAGAGGCTTCAGCGCTCTTTTGCCAGTGTAGACACTTGATTGCTTTCTGCGCTGTAATTGGCCTCTGAATGCCATAATGCCTCAAATGACCACTCTGCTCATTGTTTTGAACTCAGCTGCCCTGGAGACATATGCCCCTCCCCTTTCAAAACAACTGTTTCTGACAGCCCTTGTTTGCTGTGCTGATCTGCTCCTGGACACACAGCAAACCATTAATGTGGAATGCTGGTGCTATTGAACATAGAGGCATGTGTGTGGGAGGGAGAGTGCTGAGCACAGAGCCCCCCTCCCCTCCCACCACTTCAGTTGAAAAGCAGCTGGCAATGTGGTAGGATGCCCATGGAACAATGGGATTGGGAAACCTGAATCATGTGATGCTGTGCCTGCCCCATGAGGCATTGCAAACCCTTTCCAGAGCTCCTTGTGGTGGGTTGCACAGTGGGATAGCTCCCACAAGCTTCTGTCATAGCCCTAGTCAAGCTCCACTGCTGGACATTCTGCAGGTTGCTTTTTGGGCCTATACGCTGGGCCTGTGTGCTTTTAATCTTCCTGGGTCAGAGCAGAGCCCTAGCATTGCCTCTGACTTTGTATTCCTGGGCACACTTTTGCAGTGCAGCTTTTCCATCTAGTACCCCTTTGTGAGAGCAGAGATCTGGCAGTCTATCTACCTGTAACTAGCTGTAACAAGTGCTGGTTCCCTCTTCCAGAGCTACAGCCTTGTGGGTACTCTAGTTTACAGTTTACTGCTTCAGGGACACGTGATAGCTGAGGCACATAACACGCAAACTTGGCAAAAGTTCTTGTGGCAGTATGGTTTGGCCTCTTAAGGGAGTTGTGTATAAGGTAGTTGTGCCCACCCTTGATCACGTGGCATGGCCTTTTAAGATTTTTGGGAGGTTTCAGTGTAGATAAAGGCAGATAAAGGAAGTGGTCATTGGGAATAATCTGCATTTGAAGAAAATCTCTGCTTCCAGTCCTCTAAGGACCTGCGATCTTGTAGAGAGGTAGGGGCAAGATTCCCTCTCTCCCATCCAACCAGAACCAGCTCTGAGAAAGAAGTCTGTCCATATACTGCCTCTTCACTCAGAACAGAGCCAGATACCGGAACTTGGAAGGTTGCTGCCAGCTGAGCAATACCAGTCCAGGGAGAAAAGAGGGAGTAAGGTGAAAAGGGGCCAGCTGCAGCAGGCAAGCCTGTTTGAAACCCCAGTTGGCCAGAGGTAACAAGCAGAGTTACCATCTAGAGTTGCTGTGGGCCTCCTGTGCCAAGGAGAGAGAAGTTGGATAGGATATTTTCCCTTCCGCCTTGTCCAGGCCCAAGAAGGGCTGGGAAGTCCCCTGAGCCTAAAGGGCAGGACTTGATTGAAAGTTTGCAGGGTCTGCAAAATACAGTTCAAAATGTAAACCACACAGGACAAATTCATGGCCCTTCATTGTCCTGGTAACAGGCAAGACTTCTTTTTTTAAATGTGGTCTTCTAAAGTTCCCATTAACCAAGGTTGCCAGGCTTGTCTGAATTTTACCCCACTCAAATACAGGAGAAGAGAGTGTGTTCAGTCTTTGTTCAAAAGGATAAGATACCATTCAGACTAGACAGGGCACTCTCCTCATAGCCAAGTGGGGCAGGTAAATCCTGAGCCATGTTTCAAGTTTGAGCCACCAAAAGAAGTTATAAAAACAGCAAAAAGGGCCACATGGCAATATAAAAAAGCACATAAATGTGAAACTAAATTAAGTATTAAAAGAAATGTGGAATCTGAATTTAATTTTTTTGAAGCTAACAAACCATAGATAAAGGATTCAATTTAATTACTTTATTTAAAATATTTTAATGTATTGTTTGGTTATTTTATTTTAATTTATTTTCCATTTATTTATTTTGGAATCTGATTATTTTAGTTTTCTGTATATGTAATATGACCATAGTACAAATACTATTTTGTTTGTATAGTAAGTGGTTTTTCAAATGATTGATCACTATAACAAGGTGATATACAAAGTAAACATATTGTTGCACTGATAAGTTTTTGGTTTTGTTACATTTATATAAAAAGTTTATTGTTCTTTTTCTGTCCACTGACTGTGTGCCTAAACCAGTGATTAACATCTCTGGTCCTCAAGGATCTCCAAACATCCAGGTTTTTGTTCCAACCAGCAAATCATTGTTTTTATTAAAATCCACTGGTTTGCATTGCATATAAAATTCTCACATGCCCTAGATTTTAGTATGAATTAGGACATAAGTGTTTCATATGCAATGTTAAGCAGTGTGCATTTTAAAACCAACTATTTAGTGCTGGTTGGATTTAAAAACCTGAACTACTGGATGTCGCCAAGGAACAGAGATGAATGTTCCTGTCTTAAGCAATGACCTAACACACCACCTTGACTCTCACTCTTGGGGGCTGTAACTCTTACTCTTAAGGACGGCCAACCCTAGGCATCTCTGGATCTGCTCTCTTTTTCTCTAACTTTGGTGAGTTGCTTTCAAAGACATCTCTCCCTTCAAGAGCCTGTGCCTGTGTTGCTCCTGGGAGTTCTTCCTCTCAATGTCTCAGACTCTGTGTTTTTTAAGAGCCAGAACTAACACCAAATCTTTGTTCAGTTTCTGGGGGAATTCCACTCCTTCATCCCCCCGGCCCCTTGCAGAGAAATTTGCTGAAGCTAGGAGAATCCGTTTTCTCCAACCCATTATCCCAAGGTGTTCCAGTTTGAATGGGCTAGGAGATACCTGACTCAGCTCTGACAGCACAAGGTGAAATCCACATACGCTGAGACCTGGTGTAAAATGTATGTCAACGTAGCTATGTCACTCAGGGATGTGAAAAATCACACCCTGAGTGATGTAGCTATGTTGACCTAAGCCTAAGTGTAGATACAGCTAGGTCGACAGACAAATCTTCTATCAACCTAGCTAATGTTGCTGAAGGAAGTGGTGTTCCTACAGTGACAAAATCCTTCTGTCTCTGTGGGTTGTGATGGCATAGCTACAGCCTTGTAGCTTTGCTGCTATAGTTCCTGTAGCATAAACATGGTCTGTGGCATTCAGTGATACGAATTCTGGTTGATTTTATGAACTTGCTGTAAGTTGTACATAGATTCCCCAAATTGCCGTAGCACCTGACAGCACAACGTATTAATGCATGAGATCTAAACTTTGTTTCTGTTACAGAACAAAAATCTGATTCTGCTACTTAAACAGGTAGATTGAATATTCAATAATTAAGTAACATAGGACTGGAACCTAGTTAGTTTTTCCAGGGAATAAACATCAGGCCTGCCTTTCTGTTTGTGAGTAAGGTGGTCTTAGAAATTCAGAAGGGATCTTCAGCCAGTGTTGCACTGGCTGTTTCACTGCACTGTTTTCCCAAAGAAAGTGTGCCATGGAACACATGGTTAAAGCTGCTTCCCAGTTTAATCAGCTATTTAAATTACCAGATTGATTCTGTTCTGCTTGCTCGTAGTCTGTATGGCTGATTAATACAGGCATATTGTTCCTCCTTGGCCTCTGGCTATTTTAGAGACACTTCAGTTTGCCAGAGTTCATCTTAATATTGAATTGCTTGACAGGAACTAGATTTTTCATTTGTGGGAAGTTTGAATGGAGAGAAGTGGAATATAACCAGAAATTGGAATTTTTGAAAACAATTTGCATGTTTATGCCAAAAATTCATAAAAATCCATTTCTTTCATTAGTAAGGCTTTAATACTATTTGTGTCTCCAACAAAACAAGTATTCTAATCAAAACAGTAAACTGTTTCAGGGTCTCTAAGCAGCCCTCAACAATATGATTTTCAGTAATGCCAATTTCTCTGCCTGTTCTTGTGCCTTGAAGCCTCAGAAGTAGGAAGAAATGGCACCAAGAGTCATTAGTGTAAAGTGGAAAGATAACTGCTCTTTAAGAGTACTTGATGGCTTTGAATGAAAAATGAAGTGTCTGAAATTAGGCTTTCTTTGTCTGATCTGTAATTTAGTAATCACATTCTGGGATATTTAAAGTTCAAAGGCTTCAATGGTTAATTCAGCCCAGCCTCAGCAGGGTGCACCTTCAAATTCTCTATCCAGATTGATTATGGGCTGATATTTAGAAGTGGTTTCAATGGGATTTCTGAGTGCTCAGCAACTTTGGAAGCCAGGCATAAACAACTATAATTCTCCAATATTTGTATAGGTTGATCATCTGTTTAAAAACAGAGAGCTTTGCTCATGAATTTTAAAACCTAGTCCAGTATTTTATTGGTCTGTATATCTGGTACATGACTTTGTTTCTGCTCTATCAATTTAGAGATCAAATACACCCGTTAATATTGTGAACATCCCCTTTCATGTGGAGTGAATATTACCCTTTCTAACTCACCTTTGAAATTTTATTGATTTGATTATGCCATTTCAATGTTGTGCCAAACTAGCTTCTACATTTGCTGTAAATTTGCCAAGTCTGAAGCGATTCTATATCATCTGCCGTAGCAGCATATCTGTTAAGTCAATGATATCTAGGACGCTTGTCTTGGGAGGGGATAGCTACAAGTGAGAGTGCAGACTTACGTTTGAGAAACTAAACTATCATCTGGTTTTTTCAGAAAAAACGTTCAAATATAGTTTTAAAATTTTCATTTTAAGAAGAATGTTTTTCTACCCAATGCACATTGGGGAACTCTCACTACTTCGCGTTCTGTCTAGGAAAACAATCTCAGCATTGCCTATTTTATTAGAGTTCGTATTGCAGGAGCATGTATGGACACCAATTGGGGCTCCATTTTTCTGGGCACTGTACAAGATTGCAGTAAAAACCATCCCTGCCCCAGTGAGCTTCAATCTAGGCTGTGACAAGACTCAGCAGGTGGATGAAACAAATATCGTTGGGGATAGAGGGAGGACATAGTGGCAGTAAAAGTGATCAGGTTATGGTACAATAAGCAGATATCTCAGTTCACCACCTGTCTAAACTGGTAATGTTCTCTGGACATTATGTCTGAGATAAGTCTTAAGGACTTTAAAAAAATAAATAAATAAAAAAAAATGGAGATATACCAATCTCCTAGAACTGGAAGGGACCTTGAAAGGTCATCGAGTCCAGCCCCTGCCTTCACTAGCAGGACCCAAGTACTGATTTTGCCCCCAATCCCTAGGTGACCCCCTCAACTCACAACCCTGGGTTTAGCAGGCCAATGCTCAAACCACTGAGCTATCCCTCCCACTTGAAGACATAGGCAGCGAGTTATGTGGGCCCATGGTGCCCGTGCTCCACTAATATTCAGGAACGTGGGCCTGGCTCTACCAATGTTTGGGCTTATATTTTCAGAGCCATCTTGTCCATAGGACAGACCACGGCAACTGCCCTGGACCCTGTGCTTTGGGGGGCCCCCTGCACTTCAGGCGGATGTGGGGTCCAGAGTTGCCTGGGAGGTTAGCGAGGGGGGCCTGGCACTGGTAGCAGCGAATGACCTGGCCCCAGCCTGCCCAGCTCCGCCCTGCCCCACTCTACCCCTTCCCTCAAGACCCCACCTCACCTGGCAATAGGGTGGGTGCTAAGTGCCTCCACCTGTAGACTTGTCTGCTGCTGCTTTGTTTACTCTTGCCAGAAATCGCCCCCAACAGCTTTCAATCACTTAATGCAGTACTTGGAAGTAGCAGAAAGAGTTATTCCTCTCCAAAATGAAATGTTGTTGAAATAATGAATTACAAAGTGTTCCACATACATCCAGACGAGAATGGCTTTCATAGATTATAAAGCCAGAACAACTGTGATCATCTAGTCTGACCTCCTCTGTAACATAGGCCATAGACTCTTCCCTGAATAATTCCTGTTTGGATGTTTTTCTAGAAGACATTCCTTAGTTCAATCTTGATTTTTAAAATCTCCAATGTATAGGGGATTTGCTGTATCTTTAGGAAGTTGTTCCAGTGGCTAATTAACCTCACTGTTAAAAATTTGCACCTTAATTACAATCTGAATTTGTGTAACTTCATCTTCCTACCATTGCATCTTCTTGTTATACCTTTGTTTGCTAGGTTGAAAAGCCATCTATTGCAAATTTAGGTACTTATGGAGCGATCAAGTCATCCCTTAACTTCTCTTCATTAAGCTAAATAGGTTGAGCTCCTTGAGTCTATCGCTATAAGACGTATTTTCCAGTTCTTTGATTATTCTCATGGCTCTTCTTTGAACATTCTTCCTGAGTTGTAGACACCAAAACGGGACACAGTATTCCACTAGCAGTCACACCAGTGCAAATACAGAAGTAAAATAATCTCTTTACTCCTACTCATGATTCCCCTGTTTATATATCCAAAGATACCATTAGCCCTTTTGGCTATAGTATCACACAGGAGCACATGTTAATTGATATCTGCCATGACTCCTGTGACGTTGCACTCGATATGATTTTATGAAAGTATGCCGATGTGTGGATATAGGGTAACTAAAATATGCTTCATGCAAAATATCTCTTGTAAGGTATCATTACAAAGCTTATCAACTGAACATGATCATCCTATTTGTATGAATGTATCATTCTTGTATCTGAAACTAGAAATATGAAATATTACTCTGAGGGCCTATTGTAAGTATGCAAAGTGTGGGCCATTAATGATGGTTTGGAATCTTGATGGCTCCCATTAACCAGGGCAATTGTTTGTAGATGGCTCTGTTTTACTTGTCAGCACATAGGTGTACAGGAAGACTAACAAGTGGGTAATGAAGTCTTACAGTGACATGTGATCATGTCACCTGAACTGGAATCCATCTTTAACCTGGTGCTTTTCCATTTAGAAGGAGGGATGGGAACACAGAGGGACAAAGGATTCCCGCCTTATGCAAAAGATATATAAGTGGGTGGAACAGAACAGAGTGAGGAGCCATCACGAGAAATCCCCTAGCTACCACCTGAGCTGGAACAAGGGCTGTACCAGGGGAAAGGATTGTGCCCAAACTAGGAAGGCATCCAGTCTGTGAAAGAAACTTGTTGAAACATCTTTGAGGGCGAGACTTTTATCTGTATTCAGTTTTATTACTGTATTAAACTTAGATTTGTGTTTTTTATTTTATTGGTAATTCACTTTGTTCTGTCTGCTGTTACTTGGATCCACTTAAATCATACTTTCTGTATTTAATAAAATCACTTTTTACTTATTAATTGACCCAGAGTATGTATTAATACCTGGGGGGGAGGGGGCAAACAGCTGTGCATATCTCTCTATCAGTGTTATAGAGGGTGAACAATTTGAGTTTATCCTATATAAGCTTTATACAGGGTAAAACGGATTTATTTGGGCTTTGGACCCCATTGGGAGTTGGGCATCTGAGTTTTGGACAGGAACACTTCTGTAAGCTGCTTTCAGTTTAAGCCTACAGCTCTTAGGGGACGTGATTCAGACCCCCAGTTGGAGCAGACTGACATGTCTGGCTCAACAAGACAGGGTGCTGGAGTCCTGAGCCGGCAGGGAAAGCAGAAGCAGAAGTAATCTTGGCACATCAGTTGGCAGTTGCCAAGGGGGTTTCTGTCATCATGACTCCCAAGTCCTTTGCAGAATTACTACTGTTCAGGATACGCTTCCATCCTGTAAAGTGGGCCCTACTTTCTTGGTTCTTGAGTGTATGACTTTACATTTGGCCATATTAAAGAGCATATTGTTTGCTTTTGCCCAGCTTATCAAGCGGTCCAGATCAGCTCTGTGTCAATGACCCATCTATCCTCTGTTTATTGCTCCCCCAATTTTTGTGTAATTGCAGACTTTGTCAGCGATGGTTTTATGTTTTCTTCCAGGACATTGATAAAAATGTTAAATAACGTAGGGCCAAGAACTGATACCTGTGGGACCCTGCTAGAAACACAGCTGCTCAGTAATGACTCCCTGTTTACAATTACATTTTGAGACCTTTCAGTTAGCCAGTTTTTAATCCATTTAACGTGTGCTATGTTGACTTTTTTTGGGGGGTAGGGAGGATGATTGTTTTTTAATCAAAATGTTATATGGTACCAAGTCAAATGCCCTAGAGAAGTCTTACATCAACAATACTACCTTTATTGACCAAACTTTGTAATCAAATTTAAAAAAAGTTAGTTTGACAGGATCTACTTTCTATAAACCCTTGTTGATAAGTATTAATTACAGTAACTTCTTACTTAGTTGTCCCAGTTAACATTGTTTCGTTGTTTATGTTGCTGATCAATTAGGGAACATGCTCGTTTAAAGTTGTGTAACGCTCCCTTCTAACCTCGTTTGGCAGCCGCCTGCTTTGTCTACTGCTTGCAGGAAGAGAAATCCATTACAGCTAGCTGGTGGGGGCTTGGAACCAGGGTGGATCGGCAGCCCCCCATCAGCTCCCCACTCCCCTAAGTTCCTCACGGAGCAGCTGCCCAGCAGGCTAGCAATTGCAGTTGTCCTTCCCCCCACTACCATGTGCTGCTCCTGCCCTCTGCCTTAGAGCTGCTCCCCGAGACTTCTGCTTGCTGTGCAGGGGGGAGGGAAGGAAGAGGGGAGCTAATGTCAAGGTGCCCCCCTGCTCCTGCACCCCGCTTACCCCATCTTCCTTAGAGCTGGGGGGGACACACCAGAGCTCAGGACCCCTGCAGTCTCAGCATGCTGATGGAATTAACAAGGCAGTGTACTTAAAGGAGAAATGTGCATATCTCTCTCCATTCCTGCTGCCTTGTAGAGTGAGAGAGTTAACCCTTGAGGGCTCAGCCAATTGCTAGTTCATCATATAGCAGTAAGGGAAATATCTCACCCTCTGATTCCTCCACCTCAACCAACCTTCACAATCATCATCACTGTGTACCAGTATTAAATTGTTTGTTTAAAACTTAGTGTGTGTGTTTGTGAGGGGGCAAGGCCAGATGGCTATAGAAAAATAATGGGAGATAGATATATTAGCCCCAATTTAAACAAATCCCTGGTACCAGGATAAGTAAATGGCAGCTGCTCCAGGTCAATTAAGACACCTGGGCCCAATTAATATCTTTCCAGAAGGCAGTGGAGATTGTTAGGTTGATTGGGACACCTGAAGCCAGTCAGGGGCTGGCTGAAACTAGTTGAAAAGCCTCCCAGTTAGTCAAATGGGTGTGCATGTCAGGAGCTGTGAGAAGTTGCCCTATTGGAGAGACTGAGCTGTATACACCATACTAGGTACAAGGAAGGAGGCCCTGAGGTAAGGCTGAAGCGGAGCTTGAGGAAGTGGGGGGCTGCTGTGGGGAAGTAGCCCAGGGAATTGTATGTGTCCTGTTCCTAAAAGGTCAGCTACCATAGCTGATACTATTAGGGTCCCTGGGCTGGAGCCCAGAGTAGAGGGTGGGCACGCGCTTCCCCCCTTCCCTTCCTGATTAATCACTGAGACTAGGACACAACAGAGATTGTGCAAGGGAGGATAGCTTTTCCTCACCTCCCTTGCTGGTTTATGATGAAAATGGCTCAGTAGACTGCGACCCTTGTCTCTAGAGAGAGAAGGGTTAAGGGGAGGGTCGCTTATTTACATGAATTCTTATGGGGAAATTGGATTCGCTTAACATAGTTTCACTTAAAGTCGCATTTTTCAGAAACATAACTATAATGTTAAGTGAGGAGTTACTATATATTACTCTCCTTTAATTCTTTGGGCATGGCTACACTGGAGAGTTGCAGCGCTGGTGATGGGGTTACAGCGCTGCAACTCACTCTGTGTCCACACTTGCAAAGCACGGCCAGCGCTGCAACTCTCTGGTTGCAGCGCTGGCTGTACACCTAGTTTGCTTGGGGTGTAGTGATTCCAGTGCTGGTGATGCAGCGCTGGTCATCAAGTGTAGCCACCAAAAGCATTGTTATTGGCCTCCAGGGTATTAGGAGGTATCCCAGAATTCCTTTCCACAACAAACCAGAAGAATGGCTGAACTCCGATCTCCACATAGCTACTTAACTAAAAAACAAACACAGCTGCTCTTTGCTCCAGCGAGCGAGCAGAGGCAGGGGAATTGCTTTGGAATGTTCACAGCTGTTTGCTTGAAGAGAGGGGTAGTGTTGAGCAACTGCTTATGTGGTCTAAAGACTATTTAGGAGTGCATAATTTGCATTTAGTGAATAAGAGACAGGTGGGGGAAAGGTCAAAACTTTTAAAATGATTGAAGGTAGGCACTGTGTATCTTCCAGTCCTTAGAACTTGCAAGGCAGGGAGCTGAGAACAGTGTCAGCTCCAAAAATCCACTCTCTCTGTCTCCCCCACACTCTGTCTCACACTACCCCACCCTCCTCTTTTGAAAAGCACGTTGCAGCCACTTGAACGCTGGGATAGCTGCCCACAATGCACCACTCCCAACAGCGCTGCAAATGCTGCAAATGTGGCCACACTGCAGCGCTTTCCCTACACAGCTGTACGAACACAGCTGTAACTCCCACCGCTGCACATCTCCAAGTGTAGCCATACCCTTTGAGTCCTGTATCAGCTTTTGCATCATTATGCCTGAAATTGATGTCCAACTGATTGGTCTGTAGTTACCCAGGTCATCACATTTACCCTTTTGAAATAGTCACTCAAATTTAGCTTTCTTTCAGTCCTCTGTAACTTCCCCAGTGTTCCAAGACCTATTGAAAATGAACATTAATTTTCCATGAAGCTCCTTAGTCAGCTCTTTAAAAACTCTGATGCAAACTGTATGGACTTGCTGATTTTTAAAATGTCTGATTTTAGTAGCTGCTTTTTAACATCCTCTTGAGTAGAAATGGAATGTATTTCATCATATGATATGATTTTATTACTCTGCTTTTTCCCAAATACAGAACAGAAATATTTATTGAATACTTGTGCCTTTTCTGCATTACTGTTGATGATTCTACCATACCTATCTAGCAATGGACCATAAGAACGGCCATACTGGGTCACACTAAAGGTCCATCAAGCCCAGTATCCTGTCCTCTGACAGTGGTCAATGGCAGGTGCCTCAAAGGGAATGAACAGACAGGTTATCATCAAGTGATCCATGCGCTGTCACCCAATCCCAGCTTCTGGCAAACAGAGACTAGGGACACCGTTCCTGCTCATCCTGGCTAATGGCCACTGATGGACATATCTTCCATGAATCTATCTAGCTCCCTTTTGAACCCTATTATAGTGTTGGTCTTCACAACACCCTCTGGCAAGGAGTTCCAGAGGCTGACAGTGCATTGCGTGAAAAAATACTTTCTTGTTTGTTTTAAACCTGCTACCTATTAATTTCATTTGGTGGCCCCTTGTTCCTGTATTATGAGAAGGAGTAAATAATGCTTCCTTATTTACTTTCTCTATACCACTCATGATTTTATAGACCTCTATCATATCCCCCCTTAGTTGCTTCTTTTCTAAGCTGAAAAGTCCCAGACTTAATAATCTCTCCTCATGCGGAAGCCATTTTATACCCCTGATCATGTTTGTTGCCCTTTTCTGAACCTTTTCCAATTCCAACAGATCTTTTTTTGAGATAGGCTGACCATATCTACCCACAGTATTCAAAGTGTGGGCATACTATGGATTTATATAGAGGCAGTATGATATTTTCTGTCTTATTATCTATCTCTTTCTTGATGATTCCCAACATTTCTGTTTGCTTTTTTGACTGCTGCTGCACATTGGGTGGATGATTTCAGAGAACTATCCACAATGGCGCCAAGATCTTTCTTGAGTGGTAACAGCTAATTTAGACCCTATCATTGTATATGTAGTTAGGATTATGTTTTCCAATTGTGCATTACTTTGCATTTAGCAACATTTAATTTCATCTGCCTTTTTGTTGTCCAGTCACTCAGTTTTGTGAGATCCTTTTGTAGCTCTTTGCTGTCTGCCTGGTACTTAACTATCTTGAGTAGTTTTGTATCATCTGCAGATTTTACTATTAATATTGTTTTTGTTCCTAATACGCCTCAAAAACTCCTTATTGTCCTCAATTCTGCATTGTCATATGATAAATTAACTTCCTGTTGCAGAACTGTTTTTAAAAAAAACATTCAGGCTTTGGACATATTTGCTTGATTTGGCATCTGGATTGACTGGTGTGGCTCTCCAAAGAAAGCAAGTTCATCAACCCCTCACTTCTATGCTCCTGTCATTCATTTTTTTCACTAATGTTCTTCTTGCTCAAGTAACCATGTCTTGCATGGCATACTAGCCACGTTCTGAAAGTGTTTGGAGGTGAAAATCTTTCAAGAGTTACAGTTTGGCTTGAAGCTAATCGTCCAGTCTTCTGTCCATTTGCTCTCACCCTTTCTGGTTTGCTTTTCGAGTTGTCATCTGGGACAAGCAGAGACCAGCATTCTTTCTTTCTTGGAGCTGCACAGTTTCTTTATATAGTGTATTGTCTACAACCTTGGTATGCTTCCCAGACTCATTTCTCTTTCTTGAGATCATCCGAGGCTGAGCAGGTGCTGGATTTATGTTTTCCTTCTTGTTCCTCTAAATCTTTGAAGAGAACATTTGCTAGAGCAAAACACTGTGTGTGTCAGCCTCTGTTCATGTAAGAAAGGTGAACTAATGATCCCCACTCTCATTTGATGGTGTATTGCTCTGTAAGTCTCATTGATTCAGGTTGGTGGCTCTGAGGATACAGAGACTTTAGTTTCCTTTAAATTAATGGTGTTTCACTGATTTATTAAACCCTTCTCTTTGGGGTCTGCTCTAGCTGTGGGATGAAGAGGTGAGGTCTAGTCTGCATACAGAGACACTGCACATAAATGGATAAGTCACAAAAACCTGCTTTTCGGGAGACATTTCCAGAGTATTCTGTTCCACGTTAGCATGGTGAGCCTCTGAGACCAGAATGAGAAAAAAAGAAAACACACAACCACACACAGTTAGGGCAGGGCCTCAAAGGCAAATATTTAACAAGTGGGGAAAGGGATGGAATTTTCCTACGTTTCTGCCAATTTATTTTTAAAGAATTTTATGGTGCCAGTCTTACTTTAAAAGTGGTGGGGAGTAGGGGATTGTTCCCCTTCGCCCCATACTGAAGCATTTGACAAGAGTTGTCAGTTGTGGCTCCAGACTTCCAAACCTTTATAATCTATGTATCACCTTACCTGTTGTATGTAGATTACCCCTCAGTCCAGACTGATGTTTCAGTGACCTTGAACCATGACTTGTGTGAAATACATCCAATTAGCTATTTTTAAGTCCGCTGTATACACGTAAACTATATAAGTGCAATCTGCTTAATTATAGTAAATCTTGTGTTATGTTTAATTGTTTCTTATTGTGTGTTTTTTCAGATTCCTTCTTATGAGCACATCTGCAAAGGTATTCAAGCAGGTGAAAAGTGTGAGAAGCTAGTGGGATACTCTGCGGTGTATAGGGTCTCTTTTGGAATGGCATCTTTCTTCTTTGTCTTCTTCTTATTCACCATCAAAGTTAACAACAGCAAAAGCTGCCGAGCATACATTCACAATGGGTAGGTTTTAGTTTGTTTGCTTATTTTTCCTCTCTTCTGAAATGAAGCAATAAATCACATTCCCTGTGTAGTGCTAGATTTCCATCCTGCATTTTTTTGATTTATGTATAGTGTTATCAAAAGCTTTTGAGTTAATTTTGATAGCTTGACATAGGTACCTAAGTATGTATAAGTGAATTATAAGTTGTATTCAGACTGGTAGTGTAATTCCTTTATACCAGAGAGCAGTAACCACTACTTAAGGCACAGCTATCCTGTGAAACAGAACTTATGCTGAAGACTTTTAATTTCTAAAAAGATGATTCCACTTTGGTTTTGTCTTCCAGGTTCTGGTTCATTAAGCTTCTAGTTTTGGCAGCCATGTGCTCAGGAGCTTTCTTCATTCCAGATCAAGGCACCTTCCTTAATGGTACAATTTTATCTTTCTTTATGTGTATACACTTTCCATTCCATTTGTATGAGTGCCTATACTCTTACAGTAGAGACAGATTTGTTATTCCTGTATTACTTGTTACAGTAAAGTATCAGAGGGTAGCCGTGTTAGTCTGGATCTGTAAAAGCAGCAAAGAATCCTGTGGCACCTTATAGACTAACAGACGTTTTGGAGCATGAGCTTTCGTGGGTGAATACCCACTTCCTCAGGTGCATGTAATGGAAATATCCAGGGGCAGGTATATATATGTGTGCTAGCAAGCAAGCTAGAGATAACGAGGTCAGTTCAATCAGGGAGGATGAGGCCCTGTTCTAGCAGTTGAGGTGTGAAAACCAAGAGAGGAGAAACTGGTTCTGTAATTGGCATAATGGCTTGCCAATTACAGAACCAGTTTCTCCTCTCTTGGTTTTCACACCTCAACTGCTAGAACAGGGCCTCATCCTCCCTGATTGAACTGACCTCGTTATCTCTAGCTTGCTTGCTAGCACACATATATATACCTGCCCCTGGATATTTCCATTACATGCACCTGAGGAAGTGGGTATTCACCCACGAAAGCTCATGCTCCAAAACGTCTGTTAGTCTATAAGGTGCCACAGGATTCTTTGCTGTTGTTACAGTAAAGCAGTGATAGTGCTAGTAGCTGAGTGAATGAATGGGGTTGGCTTAGTTGTGTTAAGACTACTTTCTTAGTTTTGTTAAAAATATTCTTAACTATATATACATGTTATACACACATGCCCTGCACATGTGAACAGAAAAAAAAACAACTTGTGCTGCCTTGCAAGCTTTTGGATTTACAGATAGTCATAATAAGTGCTGAAAAAATTAATGCTTAAGAGTATGCAAAAAAAAAAATTTCTGGCTGACATAATTAGCTTTATGCTATGGTTTTATAACTGTGTTGGTCCCAGGATATTAGAGAGGTGAGGTGGGTGAGGTAATACTTATCTGTTAACAGAAGTTGATCCAATAGAAGATATTACATCACCCACCCTGTCTGTATAATTAGCTCTGTCATAGTCATTACTTGCAACAGAGAGAGCTTGTTCTGTTCATAAGGTGGTACAGTAAGCCAAGTAACACACAACATAAAGCACACTGGAATCCTCTCTTGAAAACTAGCAGTGACTGACTGTAATGAGAGACAGGATCTTGTAATTTTAGTTTCCACATTGCTTACATCTACTGGTATAAAATTAGATTTCTTACTGAGATGTGGTATTGCCAATTAATTATTGTTGATCCTGTTTCTATAGCAGGGTCTGAAGCCATTTTTGTTAATTGGGGATATAAATTGGTAGCAGTTACTGTTACTAACTCTGGGGGAGAGGTTTGAGAATATTTTCTCAATCATATGTAGATGTCAGCTTTTGGGGGAGATTTAAAAAAAAATTTTTAGGAAGTTAGGAGCAAAAGTCCCACTGAATTTCAGTGGGATTTGTGCTCCTAAATAGAGCTCCGCATGGATATAAAATTTATATCCCTGGATATGGATTTCTACCTGATAGCCGCAGAGCTGCATGGCTCTACCATGAGCCACAGTGGCAAAAGCAGCAGCATGCGCCCAGCCCGGGAAGTTCCCCTGGCATGGTAGTACTACCCCCAGCCCTGCCCACTAGCACCACCAGGGGACAGCTGCCACACCCTGCACCACCCCAGTTTCTTGAGGCTAAAATTAGTTACGTAGTCTATGTTCCTTAATCTTTAAACACCCACTGTATTGGAAAGTGCTGGAATTCTAGAATACTTACTATTTGGAGGCATTCATGATTCCAGGTCCACCTCGGTGACCCTTTCCACTGTACTGATTCTCTCGAGTAACATGAACATGTGTAAGTAGAGAAAAAGTGGCTCTTGAGTCAGGACATAAACAATCTTTTGATGATTCTAGACAGGAAACAGCACTTTTTTTCCCCCTGTCCTAGTTCTTGATTTTTTTTTCTGTGCAAAACAATGTTCCAGGAAGCAAACTTTGTGTGTGTGTGTGTCTCTTTGGGGAGGGTGTTTTGGAGAGGGGTTTGAAGAAACTGCCAAACAGGAGGCATCTGCTTCTCACTCTGCCTCCCAGAAGGTTTCTGTAGCTCTCCCCTCTCTTTCTATATCATAAAATAGAATATCAGGGTTGGAAGGGACCTCAGAAGGTCATCTAGTCCAACCCTCTGCTCCAAGCAGGACCAATCCCCAGATTTTTACCCCAGTTCCCCAAGCGGCCCCCTCAAGGATTGAACTCTCAACCCTGGGTTTAGCAGGCCAATGCTCAAACCACTGAGCTATCCCTCATTACCACTGCTCCGTGCTCCATCAGTTTGGCTGGGGAGGCATCATGTGCAACTGCATGGTTTGCATGGCCCTATTATTAGCTCTGTGGTGTGCACATATACTACCTGCAATTTAACCTTCTGTGATAGGCATGGTTCTTACTTGAAAATCTAGGTACCTAGTCACTGAGTAGAGGTGAGGAGCTTACCGGTCTTCTCCCCTCCCCCTCACATACGCACAGCCCATTCCACATCTTTAGTTTTGTACTCCACTTTGCTGGCTTTTTTACAAAAGAACAACATGCTCATTAAACTAATACAATAGCTTATCAAAATGGGGCCGCACAGAAGGGGTGGAGTGGGGGCGGGGCCGAGGGCGGTGGTGGGGGAGATGTCAGTAATGTGGTCCTTGGGTCAATGTACTAGTCCTCATGTGGCCCTCGTGGTCATTTGAGTTTGAGGCCCCTGATTTAAACCATTCATAGGTGAATGCGGAGGATTGTGGTAGCTGTGGGAGTGTCTCAGAACACTTTTTTTTATTCCTACAAATATGAATAATTTTTTTCTTCCCTCCCCCTTATTTTTACATGGTAAATCTGTGTAATTTTGAATCTAGTGATAGTCATTTTCAGCCTCCAGTTCCTCAACAATTTTAGGTTTTAGGACATCTGTAAACTGATGCCACTGCTTTTTTGCACCATATACCAAGATTTCAGTAGCTTCTCTTCATATACAGTAACTTTTTTCCACAAAAATTCTTCAGGTTAATGAACTTGTAGTGGATATTCTAAAAGGTATGGAGTGCCATAAACTGAATCATATCTATCAGTCAGCTGGGATGGATGTAAAGTTGCACTCGTCTTTCAGATGACCTCTGCCATTTTCAGGAAGGTCTCTAGTCAAGGTTAATTGAGTTGTGTCTTGATGAGCTGTATAATAGTTTCACTGCATAGACTTTTGCCCTAATACCACAAAGCTCAGTTTTATCTAAGCTCTCAGTTCAACATAATTGGAAATTTGATCCTTTTTCCCGTTGCAGCCTGGCGCTATGTAGGTGTTGCAGGAGGAATCCTTTTTATACTCATTCAGCTTATCCTGCTTGTGGAGTTTGCACACAAATGGAATAAAAACTGGTATGTGTCTGGCAAGCAATCATTTGTATAATGTATTGTAGTGCAATCCTTCTTTAAATGCATGTTTTTATTAATAGAAAATTAACCACAGTGTTTAAAAATACCACGGACACCATTTTATGATGGTAGGCAACTATACTTAAGGAAGGTACGGTACTTCCTAATCTTCTGAGTCTCTTCCTACTCTTTACTCACTCTCCTTCCCCATTTTGGATGCCATTTCTATCCCTCTTATTTATGACCTCTTGTTGCTTTGTATTTGACTAAAATAGTTTCCAATAAATAACAGTGCTGCAAGGACCCCATCATTTAAGCCTCTTCACTTCTTCTGTATTGGTATAATCCATTTTTGATAAAATGGAGTGGATCCATACAGCATAGCCACAGCACTTGAGCAATGATGTAAACTGGTGGATCCTGATTTGTTTTCATGCAAGCTTATAGACACACCCCAGCCCAGTTTTTAAATAAGAGCTGCGCCACTTGTTTCCACCCAACTCTACAACTTTTCTTGATCAATCAGTCCCCTTATCCAGGCTTGATTTCCCGTTTGTGTAGTTTTGGCACCTTCCTTCCCTGCCTCATTAATATTTTAGAACTCTTAAATCATACACAAAATCCCCTCTCTTGAGCTATTCCCTGCCCATCCATTCCTCTGTCTTCCTCTGTTCTTTTGTTTTCACAGTTATCCCACGAGCTTGTAGGAAAGGTGTAAAAACCTCTGCTCTCTCCCTTTTCTCCCTGATAACCCTTTTCCTCAGGATGGGATAAATATGTTCTCTTGTCACAGCACAACCACTGCTGCTAATAATTAACTGTAGCAAAACCCCAGTGCTGTCAGTGTGACTGAGAGGAGACTTCCAGCAGTGGCATTTAACTCAAAGGCACCATCTGCATTACAGATTTTGTAAACCATTTAGCACAGAAGCATCACCCAGTACAATCAGATTATCTGATACATTGTTCCCCCAAGATCAGTTCTTGGGGTGTGGGTGGGAGTCAGGGGTGGGGAATTCAGGACTCAATAACACTTGTAGGATACAGAGAGCCAAAAGAAGGGAGAATGGTTGAATGGACAAAACTGTTGTAGTGGTAGGAGGGTAAGAATAGCTGCAATGTATTTAACAGTGGTTTTCCAGGGCTTATCTAATGGAAGAACTTCACTAATGAACTGGGACCTGGAAGGGTCTCATCCTTGGCTCCAGCCAAGGAATTCCCTACGTTAACTAGGAGCCAGGATTACAACAGTCTGTCAAAGATTTGCAGATGGCTCAGTCTAAGCTGCTCCAAGTTTTCAGAATCTTACAGGCTCTATTTATGGAAATAGCCAGTCGTTAAAACATCAGTGTAACATCTTGATATATGATCAACACTAGCGTTATGGAATGTTTTTTATAGATCCTAGTGATAGCAAATGAATCTAGCAAGGCAACTATATTTTTAAAATACCCAGGAGTCACGGCCTATATTGCTAAAACAATGTATGTACTATAGAAAGCAAAATGCTGACTTTTGTGGTGCTCTAATGGTCATATAAGCTACCTTGATAAGGAGTATATGTTAAAAGACGAGTGTTGAATTTTTTTTCTGTAGCTAAATATATTTTCTTTCTTACAAACAGGACGGCGGGCATAACACGTAATAAACTGTGGTATGGCTTACTAGCTCTGGGCATTCTCATCTTGTACTCCATTGCTGTGGGAGCCCTGATTTTGATGGCTGTCTTTTACACACGCTCTGAGGGCTGTACCTACAACAAGATCCTGCTTGGTGTAAATGGTGGCTTGTGCATTCTTATTTCATTGGTAGCCATCTCACCCTGTGTCCAAAGTCGTAAGTTTGCTTATCAAATCTTTTGTCTGTTTGTTTTGTTGGAGATGCAACACCTTGAGAGTCCTCTGGAGCTACTGCTGGTTATCAGACTTAACAAGGCTGATATCATTGGGGTACTAACCCTGTGTGTGTGTGTACCTTTCTTGCGCGTGCGCGCTCTTTCTCTCTCTCTTGAGTTAGCTTTTATGTCACTGTCTCCATAAATTCCATACCATACCCTCTCTGCTCCATGTCACTAAGTATAACATCAAGTGTAGACAGCGTAAGGGTAAAAAACAAGGGTGATGATCTGTAGTAGACCCCTACCATGATACCACTTAACCAGGAAGAGTAAGTGGATCAGGCTTTTTTTAAACAATTAACAAAACCATTCAGAACACAAAACTTGTTGATGAGGGATTTCAACTACCCTGGCATCTGTTAGGAAGTATTACCACAGGGCACAGATTATCCAACAAATTATTGGAATACACTGAAGACAACTTTTTATTAGAGAAGGTGGAGAAAGTGATGTGAAGAGAGGCTATTCTAGATTTGATTCTGGAAAACCGAGAGGAAGTTGTTGTAAATTTGAAGGTGGAAGGCAGCTTGGGTGAAAATGATTGAAAGGAATGGTAGGAAGGAAAAGAGCAGGATGAAGACAATGGATTTCAAGAAGGTAAACTGTAGTAAACTCGGAGAATTGGTAGGTAAGATCCCATGGGAAACAAGTCCAAGGGAAAAAAGCATTCAGGAGAGTTGACGGTTTTCTAAAGAGCCATTAAGGGCACAAGAGCAAACTACCCCAATGCATAAGAAAGATAGGAAGGATGTAAGAGATCACCCTGGCTTAACTAGGAGACCTTCAATGTCCTGAAAATCAAAAAGTGTCATACAAAAAGTAGGTCAAATTACAAAGGACGAATATAAAAACCTACAACACAAGCTTAGAAAGCCAAGGCCAAAAAAAAAAAAAAAAAAAATTAAACTAGCTTGGGACATAAATGGTAACAAGAAAACATTTTACAAATACATGAGAAACAAGAGGAAGGCCAAAGACAGGATAGGCCTATTATTCAGTGAGATGGGAAAGACAATAACAGAAAACACAGCAGTGGCAATGCCTTTTTTGTTTGTTTTCACCAAAATGGTTATCAGTGATCAAATGACTAACATCCATATGTTCGACATAGTGAACATCAGTGTAAACGGGGTAGATTTTGGGGCTAAAATAGGAAAAGAACAAGTTAAGAATTACTTAAATACAAGTTAAATATCTTCATGTCAGCAGGGCCTGATAGAATACGTCCTTGAATACTTAAGGAACTGGCTGAAGAAATCTCTGAGCCATTAGTGATTTGTGTTTTGAGAACTCATGGAGGAAGTGAGACCCCCAGAGGACAGGAAAAGGGCAAATAGGTATTATTATCTATAAAAAGAGGAATAAAGACAATCCACTGTATTATAGACCAGTCAGAAAAATAATGGAACAAATAATCACTTTGTAAGCACCTAGAAGATAAGGTAATAAGTAACAGTCACCATGGATTTGTCAAGAACAAATTATGTCAAACCATCCCAGTGTCCTCCTTTGACAAGGTAACAAGCCTTGTTGATAGAGGAGAAGCAGTAGATGTGATGATCTCGACTTTAGTGAGGCTTTTGACACAAACTGTATGGAAATATAGCCTAGATCATGGATTCTCAAACTGAGGGTTGGGACCCTTCAGGGGGTCATGAGGTTATTACATGGGGGGTCATAAGCTTTCAGCCTCCACCCCAAACCCTGCTTTGCTTCCAGCATTTATATTGGTGTTAAATATATTAAAAAGTGTTTTTAATTTATAAGAAGGGGTTAGACGCAGAAGATTGTTATATGAAAGGGGTCACCAGTACAAAAGTTTGAGCCACTAGCCTAGATGAACATACTATAAGGTGGGTATGCAGCTTGTTGGACAAGCTTACTCAGAGCAGATATCAGTAGTTCACAATCAAGTTGGAAGGGCATATCGAGTAGGGTCCTACTGGGATGTGGGTCAAGTTCTAGATAATATCTTCATCCATGATTTGGATAATGGACTAGAGAGTACACTTGTAAAGGTTTGCAGATGATACCAAGGTGAGACAGTTTGCAAGTGCTTTTGAGGACAGGATTAGAAATCAAAATGACCTTGACAAACTGGAGAAATGGTCTGAAATAAATAGGATGAAATTCAGTAAGGACAAATGCGAAGTACTGTACTTAGGAAGGAATAATCATGACATGACTGCCTGGAAAAGAGTACTTCAGAGAAGGATCTGGGGGCTGTAGTGGATCACAAGCTAAGCGAGTCAACAATGTAATAGCGTTGCAAAGAAAGCAAGTATCTTTCATTTAGCAGGAGTATTGTGAGCAAGTCATGAGATGTAATTCTTCCATTCTGCTCAGCACTGATAAGGCCTCAGATGGAGTATTGTGCCCTGTTCTGGGCACCACATTTTGGAAAAGATCTGGACTTTCTCCAATTTGTCCACAGGAGAGCAACAAACATGATTAAAGGTCTAGAAAACATGACATAAGAGGGAAGTATAAAAATAATTGGGTTTATTTAGTCTGGAGAAGAGAAGACTGGAGGGGGAGAGGGGCATAAATCTTCAATTTGTAAAAGGTTGTCAGTCTTCTTTTTATAAATTGCTCTCCTTATCCACTGAGGACAGGTCAACAAGGGGCTTAAATTACAGCTTGGGCTATTTAGGTTGGACATCCAGGAAAAACTTGCTAATTGTCAGGGGAGTTAAACAATGGAATAAATTGCCTAGGGAGGTTGTGGAATATCCATCACTGGGGATTTTTAAGAGCAGGTTTGACAAACACCTGTCAGGATGGTCTAGATAATACTTAGTCCTGCCTCAATGTGGGGAACTGGGCTAGATGACCCATCGAGGTCCCTTCCAGTCCTACATTTCTGTGATTTCTATGATAAGCATGCTGGTATCTTTGATACAATTCCCTGATAGGGTGGGGACGCAGCAGAGGTTTCACATGTATAGCCATTTCTAGGTGTGGAGCCACGTATGCTACCTTTGCTGTAATTACATGGTTAAGAGAATAGCATTCAAACCCATTCAGCTCTGATTTCATGCTCATTTCTCACAGTCATACAGTTGCCATCTATCTGTTTTTGAGACTAGGGCTGAAACAGTTCACAACTATTTTAATTTTTGTTTTTTCACATCACACTTTGTGTTTCAAGAAAAATTTTGTGTTTTGTGGCATCTTTCATGCACTAGGACTGGAGATACATCAGTGCTTCAAGTAATTTCAGAGTTAAATGATGATAGGCAATTATATCTGTTAAGTCTGCCAGTAACTTACGCCAGGCATGAATATTGTTTTTGAGCTTGGTATAGTTAGCCAGAACACAGCATTTATTTCTTACTGGTTTGGGGATCTTAACCTCCCTGGAGCAGACAGTGTAGAAAGGGATGTTTCCTTGTCCTTCAGAGAAAATACATATCTAATCTGTCTGGAAACTTTCTAAAGTGCATAGGCAAAGGATTAAATAATTTCCATGTTAAAGATACTTTGACCATTTGAATTTGTTTGTTTTACAGTTTATTAAAGCCCATAAAAATGCTTCAATATCTTACCTTTTTTCTCTAAAGGCAAGCCACACTCTGGTTTGTTGCAGTCAGGAGTTATCAGCTGCTATGTCATGTATCTCACCTTCTCATCTCTGTCAAGCAAACCACCAGAAACTAGTAAGTTATCTTGAGCTTTAATAAAGTCCTTTAAGGCACGCTGCATCAAAAGTGAATTTATTTAGGCCTTTAGATTATCATGCCAAACAAATCCTGCGTTGTCATGAGTTCAGTGCAAGATGCTAGATTTGGCAGGAGAGACTGGTGAAGGATGGAGGCCAGTGCATGCAATACCAACCAGAAAGATGTAGATCCTTCTTTAGTTTCAGATTGGACACTTTTGTCTGCCCTTTTTCACTTCTATCCAGTAGATTTCCTCCCCTCATTGCTATTTTAGCTGCCATTACAATAAGATCTCTTGCTGTCCTCCTATAATTAGGGCCCTATCAAATTCCTGGTCCATTTTGGTCAATTTCACAATCCTAGGATTAAAAAAAACCATAAATTTACATGATTTTGTCTATTTAAATCTGAAATTTCATTGTTGTAATAAGGGTTCTGTCCCAAAAAGGAGTTGGGGGAGGGAGGGGAGAAGGGATTTCAAGGTTATTGTTGCGGTACGGCTCTTTCAGAGCTGAGCAGCAGCAGTGTAGAAGTAAGTATGACATGGTATGGTATTGCCACCCTTACTTCTGCACTGCAGCTGGTGGGACACTGCCTTCGGAGCTGGGAGCCTGGACACCCAACTACCATTCTGAAGGCATCACAGTAGTAAGGGTGGCAATACCACATTCCCCCTAAAATAACCTTGTGATCCCCCTGCAACTTCATTTTGGGTCAGGATCCCCAGTTTGGGACACACTGGTGTCATCTCTGAAATCTGTATAGTATAGGGTAAAAGCACACACAAGACCAAATGTCATGGTGGGAGACCAGATTTCACAGTCAGTGACATGTTTTCATGGCTGTGAATTTGGCAGGGACCTGCCTATAATTGATGTGCTAGATTGGTTCCATGCTTCCAATTAACAAAGCAAACTACCTAGTTTTTTACCCCATTTTTCCTTTCATGTGAAAAATTACTCTCATATCTTTTTTGTTTCAAGGACATTTGAGTAGTACTACAGTTGCTGTTCACAGAGAATAAAAAACTAAGATTAATCCTCACCAGATATGGGTGTCCTTGTACTTCAAATTAGTATGCATGTGAAGAACACGTTGTGCCTCATATATTTCCAGAGCATCTCCGGATGCCAAAAAACCTTGCTATAGTTTTTCTAACATTAGGCTCTTTTTAAAAATTTGGTTTGTCTCCATTTTTCTCTTAAGAAATTCCTTTTTGGAATCCATCCAGACTGGTGAAACTAGTGAACAGCAAGCCATTTTCCAAGCTCCAAAATAGATTTGTGATTTCAGATGAATTGCACTAAAGCCTTTCCTTTAGCCTAGTGGTGGGCAACCTGTGCCCATCAGGGTAATCTGATTGCAGACTGTGAGACCTTATGCTGATGTTGACCATCTGCAGGCACTGCCCCTTGCAGTTCTCAGTAGTCTCTGTTCTCTGTTCCCAACCAATGGGAGCTGCGGGAAGTCGCGGCCAGCACGTCCCTGTGGCCTGCCGCTTCTGGTAGCTCCCATTGGCCAGGAACAGCAAACCGTGACCACTGGGAGTTAACAAGGGGGAGGGCGGTTCCTTTGGACGGTCAGTCAGCATACTGTCTCATGGCCTGCAATCAAATTGCCCCAATGAGTCCATATGTTTCCCACCACTGCTCTAACCTCTGCAATTTAGGCTAGTCTTGGTAAGAATTGCCTCCTTTTTACTAGAATAGCAGTAACTAGAAAAGGAACAGAGAGGAACAACTTAGTGATGTGTAGGCTTTCATCTGTCTGGGCTGTCCACCTGTCAGAAGGAAAGTTGGAGAATGACACACTGGTAAATCTGAATGAGACACCCAATTTATAGGCAAGAAAGCAATTGCATTTGCAAGATCATGCACTGGGCAGGTAGGTATTAGAAATATCCCAGCCCTTGGCTCAAAGCAGATGTATTTGTCAAGCAAAAGTATCTGTACTCTGGGACACCAAGGACTATGCCGGCAGTTTGCCAGGAACCTGAGGGCAGCAGCTAACTTGCATACATTTTAAAATAAAATATACCCATAACCAGTGTAGTTCCTTGTCCTCTGTACGTCGTTTTAGGAGTAGAGTTGCCTCAGGCCATGTTTTTAGACCTCACTGAGCCTGTATTTGGCACTTGGGCTGCCCTTAAAAACCCCTGTCTTAAACAGACATTGTACAGGGTAATGTGACCCAAGCTTTACAAACAGTAACACATTTACAATGTATGTATAATTTTAAATTTCTTCAGATGTCACTTGGCCCTCCAAAATAGCGGGGAGGTGAAGTGTTGGTGACTGGCCCAGCAGAGACACTGGGATTTAAGAACTACCCCAGGGCCTGACATTTCTCCACTCTGAGCCAGCTAAGTGCTGAAGTTTACTGTAGTTCTGCCCTTCAAGAAACAACACATCTGGCAAGTCTAATTTCAGCCTCCCAGCGTAGATAATCTTTCTAAAAAACCAATATTCTTGATGTTTCGGGAAACAAATTATGTTCTTTAATCTGAAGTCAAACAAACTTGTTAATTAAGTTTATTTTGTTTTGTTTTTAAAGTCCTGGGTGAGAACCATAAGAACATTACAATCTGCGTACCTGACTTTAGTCAGGGTTTGCACGGAGATGAGAACCTGGTTACTGGATTGGGCACTGCCCTTCTGTTTTGCTGCATTTTATATTCTTGGTAAGTCTTTGCAGGTTTGAATTTTTTTAAGTTACCCTACTATAAATTAAATGTGGGGATCAAACAGATTAAGATTTATAATGTGTGCAATGCAAATGCAAAGCAATTGCTAGAGGCAGAATTGCGTGAAAGGCGGAAAATTAATCTGATTAATCATACTTTCCCACAGTGGCTGGATGATTCTTCTCTAAAATGATCAGTGATGAAATAGGCAACTCTGAATCCTAATGATGATTTAGCATTTTATGAAAAGGATCCATATCTACTGGTGGAAGAAATTCCAAACGTGAACCAGTGAAGCATTGCCTTCTTGAGTTTGCAGACGTAGCTGGTTTAATGTGTCTGACTGCATACACAGGAAGACAACACTGCCTTTGTCCATGTTAGAAAACTTTCTTAATCTTCAAAACGAGAAACATCACTTTTCCACAAAGTCTTATTCTGCAGAAAGTACCACCAAGTAGTAGCTTCTCTGATAGTAATTTGGACATGGTGTGTGGTTTTTAACCTTGTGGCAAACTGCCAGGATAGTGTAGTGTTGCTCTCCATCTGTAGCCACCCATGTAAAGGACCCCAGTCTAATAAACTTCCTAAATGTAATGTGCATAATGAATTGAGTGATGTCTTTCATATGTATGTGATCAAGCACTGCTAGTGTCTGAGAATCTGAATATGAAATTGACTAGAAGCCCTCCTGAAACTGATTAGTCTATTTGGTTGTCCATGAGAGAAATTCAAAAATGCAAACAGTGAAAAATACAGTAGAGTTAAGAACACCTTGGGAATGGAGGTTGTTCATAACTCTGAACAAGATGTTATGGTGTTTTTTTGTTTTTTTTTCAAAAACTAACTGAACATTGACTTAATACAGCTTTGAAACTTTACTAAGCAGAAGAAAAATGCTGATTTCCCTTTTTTAAAAAAGTAGTTTACATTTAACACAGCACTGTACTGTATTTGCTCTTTTTTTTCCTCTGCTGCTGCCAGTTTGTTTACTTCTGGTTCCAAATGAGGGGTGTGGTTGACTGGTCAGTTAGTAACTCTGAAGTTCTACTGTAACTTAGATATTTTTTATATTGATGTTCACTAGTAGAAAGAGTGGTGTTAATAATCTAGTGAAAGACACTTTGTGTTTAGAAACTTTTACCAGCAGTCTTTTTAAACAAAATTCTAATCGCTTTATGATTTATTCTTAAAATTTAGCTTAGCTGAAGAATAAATATGTTGATGTGGAAAATAAATACAAGTGAACAGCTGCTCTGGTACAGCAATAACATGGCCTTTAAAAAAAAAAAATGATTTGAAATACATGTAGTATTAAAAAGCAGAAATCCCTTACAAAACCTTTTTAATCTGTAGAGGGAGGTGTGACAGATTGTCTTAGACTTAGACTTTTAAGGTCAGAAGCAGGGTCGAAAGAGCTGCTGCCGAAATGCTGCCAAAAACGGCGGCAATTGGGCAGCAGCACAATTGGTTGCTGCTGTTTCTGGCGTCCCTTCGGTGAAGGGTGTGTGGCCCCTTTTCCAGATGCTGTGGTGCCCTCTTAGGCGCAGGGCCCGATTCCCGGGAATCGTGGGAATCTCCCTAAAGTCAGCCCTGGTCAGAAGGGACCATTATGATCATCTAGTCTGACCTCCTGCACAACATAGTCCAGAGAATCTCACTCACCCACTCCTTTATCAACCCCCTAACCTATGTCTGAGCTATTGAAGTCCTCAAATCACAGTTTAAAGGCTTCAGAGTGCAGAAAATCCTCCAGCAAGTGACCCGGGCCCCACGCTGCAGAGGAAGGTGAAAACTCCCCAGGGCCTCTGTTAATCTGCCCTGGAGGAAAATTCCTTCCTGACACCGAACAGGGCGATCAGTTTAAACCCTGGGCATGTGGGCAAGACTCACCAGCCAGACACCCAGGAAAGAATTCTGTATAGTAACTCAGATCCTGCCCCATCTAACATCCCATCACAGGCCATTGGGCATATTTACCGTTAATAGTCAAAGACCAATTAATTGCCAAAATCCCATCATACTATCCCCTCCATAAACTTTTCAGGCTTAGTCTTGAAGCTAGATATGTCTTTTGCCCCCACTGCTCTCCTTGGCAGGCTGTTCCAGAACTTCACTCCTCTGATGGTTAGAAACCTTCCTCCAATTTCAAGTCTAAACTTCCTGATGGCCAGTTTATATCCATTCATTCTTGTGTCCACATTGATACTGATCTTAAATAATTCCTGTCTGTCATGGTATAATTCCCCACTCTGAACCTTAGCATCCAAAAGATGGGGTACCAACATGAATTCCTCTCAGCTCAATTACCAGCTTAGTACTTGTAGCGCTGCCACCAACCAGGAATTCCAGCGCCTGGTACACTCTGGTCCCCCCAAACCCTTGCCCGGGGACCCCCAAGACCCAGACCCTCTGGATCTTAACTCAAGGAAAGTAAACCCTTTCCCTCACCGTTGCCTCTCCCAGACTTCCCCTCCCTGGGTTACCCTGGAAGATCACTGTGATTCAAACTCCTTGAATCTCAAAACAGAGAGGAAAATCCACCTTCCCCCCTCCTTCTTTCTCCCCCTCCCAGACTCTCCCTGAGAGAGAGAGTAATCCTAACACAGAGAGAAATCAACCTTTCTCTCCCCCTTCCCTCCTTTCTCCCCACCAATTCCCCGGTGAATCCAGACCCAGTCCCCTGGAGTCTCACCAGAATAAAAAAAACAATCAGGTTCTTAAACAAGAAAAGCTTTTAATTAAAGAAGGAAAAAACAGTGAAAATTATCTATGTAAATTTAAGTGGAATATGTTACAGGGTCTTTCAGCTATAGACATTGGGAATACCCTCGCAGCCTAAGGTATACAAGTACAAAGTAAAATCCTTCCAGCCAAATACACATTTGCAAATAAAACAAACATAAGCCTAACTCGCTTTATCTACCTAGTACTTACTAGTCTGGACATATAAGAGACTGTATCGGAGAGATTGGAGAGAAACCTGGTTGCACGTCTGGTCACTCTCAGAACCCAGAGAGAACAACCACCAGAAACTAACAGCACACACAAAAAACCTCCCTCCCTCAAGATTTGAAAGTATCCTGTCCCCTGATTGGTCCTCTGGTCAGGTGACAGCCAGGCTCACTGAACTTGTTAACCATTTACAGACAAAGGAGATATAAAGTACTTCTGTTCTATTAACTCCTACTATCTGTTTGACACTGTCCCTCCCTGATATTTATTCCTCTGATATATTTATAAAGAGCAATCATATCTCCCTTTTTTGGTTAGGCTAAACAAGCCAAGCTCTTTAAGTCTCCTTTCATGAGACAGGTTTTTCAGTCCTCAGATCATCCTAGTAGCCTTCTCTGTACCTGTTCCAGTTTGAATTCAACCTTCTTAAACACAGCAGACCAGAACTGCACACAGTATTCAAGATGAGGTCTCCAGTGCCTTGTATAATGGTACTAACACCTCTTTATCTCTCCTGGAAATACCTTGCCTGATGCATCCCAAGACCACATTAGCTTTTTTCACGGCCGTATCACGTTGACGGCTCATAGTAATCCTGTGATCAACCAATACTCTGAGGTTGTTCTCCTGTTACATCCAACTGATGCGTCTTCAGCTAATAACAAAAATTCTGGTTGTTAATCCCTAAATGCATGACCTTGCACTTTTCACTATTAAATTTCATCCTATTACTATTACTCCAGTTTACAAGGTCATCCAGATCTTCCTGTATGATATCCCAGTCCTTCTCTGTATTGGCAATACCTCCCAGCTTTGTGTCATGCGCAAACTTTATTAGCACATTTCCACTTTTTGTGCCAAGGTCAATAATGAAAAGATAGGTTTTGGGACCAATCCCTGAGGAACACCACTAGTAATCTTCCCCCAGCCTGACAGTTCACCTTTCAATATGACCCGTTGTAGTCTCCTCTTTAACCAGTTCCTTGTCCACCTTTCAGTTTTCATATTGATCTCCCATCTTTTCTAACTTAGCTAAATTTAGTCTTACGCTCTAAAAGAACCTCCTTGGGGGTGGCATTGAGAATGCCTTTTAAGAAGGTGGGATATCCAGTCCTAATATCTGGAGAAACCAGGCTACCTTGGTATTTCCTATTGGACCTGAATCTGGGCACATCAGTCTGTGCATTTGTAGTACCTAGGTTATATTATTGCAACTCATATCTGGGAATGAACCAGGAAATAACTCCCAATTGCTTGGCAACACAAGTTGCCATGTAACTGTAACTACAATGCACTGATCTTTGCATTGGCTCCGCACTGAATAAGAGTCCAGTTCAAAATCTCCATCCTCCAAGAATTTGGCCTTTGCTGCCAATTCCACCCTAAAATAGCTGTCTTAGAGGGTGGTGCAACCAGTCCTCCCATCTGGAGAAACCGCATAACCCTGGTAACTCCTAGACACAGTTCTTGCCATGAATCCATATATTCATAATGATCCCGGTTGATTATTGCAATGACCTCCTATTACATCGACTTTTGAATCTTTCAATCAATAGGAAAGATTTGTCAGTGTAGAAGACAGACTTTTTAGAAGAGTTGAAACTAGACTATGGAGCAAGACCACAAATACCACCATGTTCAGAACTAAATGAGAAACTCGTTTCTTTGTGGCTTCCTCCTCAGTATGAGATCTACACTCCTCTAAATGGTGGGAAGGAAACAAGGAGTAGAGTATGTTGTTCTGTTGCTAAATGTTTCAAAATGGCTCGTTTACTACAGTTCTGGGGTCCATATAAGTACCTAGATAGAGATGTGTTCACATTTCAGTGAGAGTCATGGAGAGTTTGTGTAACATAGCAATCCTTCCTCTAGAGAAGTAGGGTGGAAACTGGTAAGGATTCCCCCAACAAACAGACTTTACAGGAAATGGAATAGACTCATAGACTTTAAGGTCAGAAGGGACCATTATGATCATCTAGTCTGACCTCCTGCACAATGCAGGCCACAGAATCTCACCCATCCACTCCTGTAACAAACCCCTAACCTATGTCTGAGTTATTGAAGTCCTCAAATTGTGGTTTGATGACCTCAAGCTGCTGAGAGTCCTCCAGCAAGTAACCCGTGCCCCATGCTGCAGAGGACGATGGTATAAATAGTCTTTCCTAGCTTATACATACTGATTGTCTGTCTGCTAATTATGAGTTTCTCATTTGCAGGACTGTGACTGTGGTCTTTATTTACAGGATCAGTCAAAGCAATTGCTGTAAAACTAGTCTAGCAATTGCTGTAAAACTAGTCTGGAATGGCAAAACACTCATCATGCATAGCAGGGAGAACCTGTTCTGAAATGCACATCAGTATGTTTAGCTTTTCTGGCTGGTAGCATTGACATAAACTAGACGGCTTCTATTAATCTTTAAGTTCAGGCTTACAGAATGAGTCTGGTGATGGTGATCTGTCCTGTAGGTTTCTACTTGCACAGAATAAACCTTTCACAGACTTAGCACTTGACCCTACATTCTGTGGTATCACTTACTTCAGTTGGTGCAGGACTGGACCCTTAGGGTATGTCTACGCTGCAGCTGAGAGCAAGACTCCCAGCTTGGGTTACACAGACTTGTGCTAGGTTCATTTGACTTAGTATGCTAAACTCAGCAGCATAGCTGTGGCTCTGGTGGGCATTTGACATAGCCACCCAAGCTCAGGCCCAGGGGCTTGAAAACATGAGCTGCAGCTCAAGCCACAGCATCCACAGTGCCATTGCTAGCACACTACTTGGGCTGGGAGGCTCACTCTCTTCTAGCACTGTAGTTGTTCCCCGTGAGACTTCTCAGCATCACAGGAAACATATACTTACACTACATGTTATGGTGCTATCTTCTCTTTGATTCTAGTTTGACCTCAACAACTCGTGCAAGCTCTGAAGCACTGAGAGGAGTATATGCAACGCCTGAAACTGAAGTGAGTTAACTATTCCCCGAACTGTAACAGATTGCTTCTTCCCATCATACCATCTTGGTGCTGATTTTCAAGCTGTACTACTTCCGATTGTATGTATTGTTGCAAATTCTACATGAACTGGAACTGAGAACGATGGTATAAAAGGGTCAGCTGCCTCTTGAGCAACCCCTTGTGGCCACAAGTGGCTCTGCATTTTCCCTCTTCAGGCCCCCTGAAGAACTCCATGCAACACTTCTGTAGTTCAGCAGTGCCCTTCTTTGGGGCTGGATTTATTACAACAATACAATCATTCCCAAACAAAGTTCTCAAATCCCCATAAAGTCTGTGCTCCCAGTCTTCCTGCTGGGGGTTCTCCCAAAGTCTTCCCTGTATGGAGCCAGCTCCCTCCTTGATAATTTAGGGTTCTCTGATGGAGCCTGCTCACTCCCAGCCACCATTCCCTGCCTTAGCAGGCCTTTGCTGATGTCTCCCTCCAGCTTCATGCTGGTGTCTTTTCCCAAGCACTCCCCACTTCTACAGCTTCCTGCTGCTTTTTATAGGGTAACCCCCTGATCCCTGCTCAGGTGTGCCTTCTGAATAACTAGGGTTTGCTGGCTCCAGGCCTTCCGGGGCAAGCCACTCTGTTACAGATAGCTAAGTGAAAAGCCTATTCACAGTCCATGTTCTTCCTGTCAGGAAAGGTGGGATTTCCTGACTCTTTACTGCCTGGGCTGGCTTCTCAGCAGCTCCAGCTGGTCCCTCAGAGGACTTGGCTAATGTGTCCTAAATGGTATGCTGCTGTCTTTGCAGTTTTTTCCCTAGCATTCTGCAGACATCCTGTGATGATACAGCTTGCATTAAACTGGAATTTAACTGTTCCCCAGAAGCTCACTTCCTCTCAGTTAGAGGCAGAAAAGTCAATATTAGGTATATAGGCAAAGATGAGATCACTATATTTTAATTGCAGAACGGGGCAGTTTTGAAAATTCAAAGGTAGCAAAACATGAGCAAAAGTATTAGTGCTCCACATCAGGGTTTCTTAATCTCTTCCCACCCAAAACCACTAACACTTTGTTTTGTTCCCCCTATCCCCCCTTCTGTGGCTTTCTTGGCATTTTTACAGTGAAAAAGATAATGTACTGTCACCATTGAATTGTCATGCTATATGTGGTAGAAGTAAGCCATTCTATTGCATACATGCATTTGTTAGCTTCACAAATGTCTAACAGATGTTGTCAGCTCCCAGTAGGGAAGACTGAATTCCCATTCCATTCTAGTTCCCTTGTTTTAGTTGCTGTGGCTTCCATCTGAGGTAGAAATATCCCTGTTTGATCTTACCCCAAAGGTGAATTCTGTGAGAAAACTTGAGCAAAATAACTCAACCCACTTAACTCTGAGCATTTAAAAAAATAAAATCAATCTGCTTTTTTCAATATGTTCACTCAGAATTTGTACACTCTATCTAAATGGGTCAAGCTAAATACTTCAAATTTAGCGCTTTTTTTTTTTTTTTTTTTTTTTTTTTTTGTAGATCAAGACTCAGACTTAGAGCTGATCCTATGTATTGTAAAAGCTTTCTGGGTGTCATGAAACTTGGTACAGAACCTAAGCATTCATACTGTCATCTTTAAAAAGTAGTGTTTCTAGACTTTCTTGGTTGCAAAGATAAGTATTTTAAAATGATACAGTAATTAACTTTGTTATATACCCAAACATGCAGGTAGTACTCATATAAATCTTTGAAAAATAGTAACTATTGCTTATGGCTCAATATTAAATAGATATTATTAGCACTCCATTTTGCAAAATCACTATACTTCAAGCATGTGTGCCTGGTGTTCCAGGCACATGCACACGCAACCTTAACGCTGACCCTCTGCACTAGATTCCATGCACATTTTTTGCCTCCTTACTAATCAGTTGATCCAGAATAGCGCTTAGGCTGCTTCAGACCCCAGTCTTGTCTTGCCAGTGTGAGAGTTGAAGCAGTTTAAGCTTTATTGTAGAATGTTAGAATGCAAATTGCTGAATGGTAAGCGGAAGGCACCGGCTGGTAACCCTGGTCCATTTGTCTGAGAAGGCTGAACTGCTTCACTGGAGCACTCAACAGTAGAGTTATTGCTAGATCATTTGATTTTAAAGAGTTATATGGGGACTATTGCATGTGAATATAAAGCAATGACCAATTAATTGCATCCTGATTGTCTTTCCTGTGATAAAGGGCCTTTGTCTTTTGACAAGAAATGTAAACCTAATTCTGCAGCTGCATCTGTTTATACAGAAAGTCTTTCTGTACCTAAATTAGAGATAATTAATTGCTCTGAATGGCTATTTGTATGCATGCCAACAGTGCTAATTACATTACTTAATGTGCAAGGCCTGAATTTCTGACTCATGTATCCAAAGAAAGTGGCTGGTTTTTTTTAAAGGAACCTGGCATTAACTTCAAGATCTTGATGTAGCCAAATAATAATGGAAGCGAAAGGCAATAGTTCTTGTCCAAATTTAACTTAAAAAAGTAAAGAACCCTGTTAAACCAAACTATAGGAAGAGCCTTTAGTCTCCTGTTTAATCAGCTTAGTCAGCCAATCTCTAAAGCAGGAACTTTGCTAGTTTTTTTTGTCCTCTTTTGCATCCAGAGAGTATTTAATCATACACAGCTAGTGTGAAAATCTTTAGCTATTAAACTGAAGTATAAAGATCACACATCTTTAAAGTACAACACAATTTCTTGGTATGTATACTTCAAAACCAAACACCCCCTCCTCCAAAAGAAACTGAAACGTATTAGAGAATAACAGATGTTGAAGATATAATATGGAAAATGCAGAGTTAATACATGTACTGTGGAATTGTGCAGAAGAAGGAAAAATACTGGGAAAACACACAATAAAAGTCCAATGTTGTATATTAGAAGGCAGTGGAAATAGGAAAACACACTGGCAATAGCCAAATGCATTTCAGAAGTGTCAGTGTGAAGAATTAGCTTCTGGACTGAGAAATGAGACTTGTCCACCAAAAAACAAAACAAAAAAAACCTTGCTTAAGTAAAATGCTATGAAGATAAAAGTAACTTTGTTTACTATTGCTGACTTCAACCTCGCAAATGTCCATTTAAGTTTGATGTTTAAATTTGTATAATCAGTCTTGCTGAATGTAGTCAAAATCTCTAATATTCCTTGCATCCTCATTTCTATAAAGAAATGTTACTTTAAAAAACACCTGTGACTTAAGTCCTGAAGAAGGAACTATGGCACACAGCATTACTCCACTGTAGCTACACTGCCCTCTTGTAATTTGAATGTTGGTCTTAGATTATGTAAAATGGATATGTGCAATATATTTCTCCATAAATGGTTAATTAACACCAAGACTTGCAGTGTAGCTGCCTAACTTCCAAAAGTTCTATTGCTGTAAATTGCTTGGTTATTCCTGATTGAGGCTTTGGCTGTGTTGTCTGTTGCAAATATACAAAGCAGTGTTTTTATAAATCAGCATTTGTAATGTAGGCACAATAGGCTGACTTAATCTGCTGTTCTACTTCTCTGTTGTTGCATGAAACCTCTTTGTTAACTTTATGTTTGCCTTGTAGGTAGCTCGTTGCTGCTTTTGCTGTGCACCCGATGGAGATGGTAACTATGCATTTCTTATACATTTTGCTTAGCAATTCTTGTGCCATTTAGCCCAAACCACAAGAGTATAACTAAGACAAGGCCCTGTATATACAGAGGTGCATGTGTCCTAAATTCGGTGGAAATTGAAACTTCTTCAGCAGCATGCAGTGCATTGAAAAATATTCAAAAACTAAGACTACTCTGGAATACTTAATTTTATATATTTATTTTAAAATCTGTACAATTTTGTTATTTAAAGATATATATATATATATATATATATATATATATATATATATATATATATATATATATATATATATATATACACTTTCCCATTCCATCCTTATGTGGTTAATCTCTTTTCTTGCATTATATGAATTTAAAAAAAAGTGTGAAAGGGGAGTAGCTGCTCTTAACATACTTTCAAATGGGTATGTCCTGCTGTCACTGCCAGATTTGTGTGCTCAGCATTCTGTGCTCTTCTCTATTGAGCCTTTGCTCTCTGCCTGGGTGTAGGAACAACAACAACAAATGGAGTACCAATTGCTGCCCCCTCTGTCAGAAGACCCAGTGGTGTTGGGACTCTCACTTTGGTATCAGCAAGAGAGTATTGGACTGAGACCAATATAAAGTGAGGAAGCTCAGGATCCTATGATTAAGTTAAACACTGGAATTCATGACAGCACTTAAACATATGCTTAAATTCCATTCACTTCAATGCAACTTAAGGATGTGTCTGAAGTCAAGGGCATGCTCAAGTTTTTTGCTGGATAAGGATATTGAACTGAACTGGGCCTAAAATTGTTCATTTTAATTAGATCTCTAGGATGTAAACTCTACCACTGTTTCCATTTTTGTGTGAAACAACTTCTTGTTCCGTGTTTCGTACAGCTGACACCGAAGAGCATGTTGAAAAAAGCGGCGGTCAGACTGTAATTTATGATGAAAAGAGAGGCACAGTATACAGCTATGCCTACTTCCACTTCGTTTTCTTCTTGGCTTCTCTCTATGTGATGATGACAGTAACTCACTGGTTCCAGTAAGTAAACTTCAAGATGGAAAAATCTTAACATTCATGTAGTGTTACTGGACGGCTCTCAGTGTGGGAGTACAGTTGAAATACCCAAAACTGGAGCAGTTGCATCTTGCCTCCTGGTTGAGAGAGGGAGAGAATATGCAAGTCTGTCCTGGCTGTTACCTGAACAAGCTCCCAGTTTACAAAGAGCTGTTCACGTGTTCCCAGGTTCAAAATTAGGTTGCTTGAGGTCAGTAATTGTCTCAAAATGAGTAGAGGGAAACAAATCTGAAATAGGAACGATGAGTGTAACAGCTTACTGCATTTCTTGTCACCTTTTCCCTTCATCTCTTTAACAGTTATGAAAGTGCTGAGATTGAAAAATTCTTCCGTGGAACCTGGTCCACCTTCTGGATTAAGATGGTGTCATGTTGGGTGTGTGTCCTACTCTACCTGTGGACTCTTGTAGCACCTCTCTGCTGTCCAACCCGAGAATTCTCAGTGTGAGAATTCACAAGCGCTATTCTGTTACAAATACATCAGTCACTTTGTGATGGAGAAGTAAGTCTATCATCAGGTGTCTTCACATGCTGGTTAGTTTCCTCTGACAAGAGGTAACTATAGATCTGAAGAGTTCCTCTTTTTTTAACCCTTTTTTTAAACTATCTGAACAAAAATGGAGCTCCAAGTAACAAATCTATTCAAAGACAGTGTTGCAACGCTGATGCAGAAGGGTGGGGAAAATATGGGTAATGTTACATAAACTGGAATAAATAAAACAGTTGTAGAATAACTGACAATCTGATTTTATTGGCAATAAGAGCAAAATCAAACATAGTGCAGAGTGTATGTTTTCCTCCTGTGGGATGTCAGATACCTTGTAACAAAAAGAAATGTATTTGTTTTTATACTTTTCATTACTGATGCCATTTACAGCGATGATGATGATTCAAATTCAAACTATCCTTTTATACTGCACACAAGTCTTGATTTCTGTCTCCAGATAACTTTCTCCACAAATGCGCCTAAAGTACTACTTGAGTAGTAGAAAACGAGTAAGCATTTGACTGGGGTGGGAGTTGGGCAATGTATCTGCTCAAAGGTTTCTAAATATATTAAATTACTCAATATATTAAGTTATTACAAATATGGAATGATAGAGAAATGTACCAATGGCAATATAAATATTTATTATGTAAACCAAAAGGCACCTTTTAAATACAATTGATCATATGAAGCGCTAGGACATATATATCTGAAATATTCAGAGATGCTAAATATTGTATAAGGAAATGCTGTTAATATATAATCTGTCTTTTAAATTCAAATTTCTACAGATGCTAAATAGTTGTGTAATTTAGAAGAGACCCAATTATCAGCAAAATGTGAATGCTGCATGTATAGTTTAAACTATCCTAATGGAACTCTCAAGGGATTTGTTTTGCAAGCAGTAACTGAATGCAAACTGCCCAATCCATACAAGGATATTATGCAGGGTACATTCTTTATTAAAGAAAAATTACGTGTGCCACACCAACAAAGGAGATTTTTAACAAATACAGGGAAACATTGCTCAGCGTCTTTAACCTTAAAAGTGAGTGCTGAGCATTATTTTTGTCCTCAACACTTTTACCCACATTTAGAGGTTTCCCTCAGACTTCAACCTAAAATTTTCACTGCTAATTTGCTAATACTTTAAAGCTGGGATATGGCTAGGAAAGGAACTATGTACAATGGCATCACTTTATTCAATATGTCAGCTTCTTGGGTATTTAGAGTTGTGCACTTTTGGGGGGAAAATTATTTTTCTACTTCTTTACTCCAGCTAGCTATAATAGCACAGCAGTACTTTGAGAGTGTGAGCGAAATTCTGTTCTGGTGACACATCAACAACAGATTGGCCAGTTAATGTCCATGTGGAAAATCTTCCAAGCAAGTTAAATGATTTTTTAATATGAATGGAATAAACATGGTCAGGAGATTTCTGAGCCAATAAACATGAACGCTTCATTGCCACGATTAGTTAGTTTTCCTGGTTAGAACTACTCTTTAAATATATCAGTTATTCAGAAAGTAAATAAAAAAAACTAATATGAATCCTTCTGAATTTCAGTAGATTTGAAACTAACCTATTCATACCAGTTTGTCAAATTAAAATAAGAAAGAAAACTATCCACTTTGGTATGCTGTCTGTTGAACCACAAAAAGTTAGTGAGCTTTTACATCTCTGCTGGCCAGAAGAAGGGAATGGGTGAGAGGGGATGGATCACTTGATGTTACCTGTTCTGTTCATTCCCTCCGAAGCACCTGGCATTGGCCACCATTGGAAGACAGGATACTGGGCGAGATGGACCTTTGATCTGACCCGGTATGACGTTCCTATGTTCATCATCCTTTTACTTGGACCCTTTCTTTAAGCTGCAAGAATTCAATTCCTAATGTGTTAAAAGAAAAAAACCCACACAATCCTGATGCAAATAGATGGTCTGTTAACACATTATCATGCCTTCATTGTTCTGTATTGCAGTAATTATGGTAGTTCTATTACTGCCATATTACTATGATAGATTTGTTCTGTTAATGCTATCTCTAGTACTTCTAACATGCATATCACTGGCATCTGTGCACTGAGGGGTGAGATGGAGAATTCTGGTTCCTGACTTTAGCAGGAGTTAGATGCAGATTTTTATACCCAGGGTATAGGTACCCTCTTTCGTCAGCTTATTGTTTGACTTTCCTGTTCTCCCAGGTCATTTCCCAAACAACCCTTACAAAAAGCTAGCTTCCAGTATTGCATTTTAACAACTCAGTAAAACAGTTTGCTTAATGCTAAGAACCATCATTGAAATAAAGAGCAGAAATAAACCTTTCCGCTATGCTACTGGGGGAAGGAAGTGGGTGCTCCTGAGCCCCCTAAAGATCTCTCAGGTAAAAGGTTTCTGGGCTTTCTCCTTGGAGCCAGAGCGGCAGGAAGCGACTGTCTCATTCTGGGGTCTGAGTTGAACTGATATGGCTCTGCAAGAGTTGAATTACTCCCAAACCCTGCACATCCTCCTTCTCACGCAAACTCTGCAGAGTTTGCAAAATCCTATAAACTTTATGCTACTAACCCCACTGTTCCCAGGGGCTTAGATATCCATCAGAATCCCCTCTGTTGAAAACTGATGTGTGGGTTTCTTTGGTATGACCACAAATCTTTCCACATTCTCTCTCACTCACACCCCAACACCACTTCAGCTTAAATAAGTTTTTTGCTATTACGTTATGAAGGTGAACAAATAGTTTTCTGGGTTTTGATTGATTGATTATGCTGAGTGAAATTCCCTAATCTTCAAATATCTGTAAGTGTAGTATTGAGGTGTCATATACATCTATGGTATGAAAAACAAGTGGATTAAAATACTAATGTTTTTGAGATTGTTATGGCTTAACTCCTTCAGGTATCTTTTAAAATGTGTATTGGCCAAGGCATCCACTAATAGCGACTCTATGCATAGGCAATATCTCTATACAAATAAAATCCCTATGTACATACTGCATGCTCATTTTAGTTCAGTGTATATAGGGCATTAACTATTTTGCACGGAGGAAATGATGGTCGCATAAGGAAAGAAGAGGCACCAATCCTTCCTCCTCCTCCAGCACTTGCTTCCCTGAGTTCACCACCCAGGCCCATCTCACAAAGTACATGTGCACAGGGTTTGCAGAATTTGGGTAGGATGCAGAGGGAGCAGTGGAGGATGACTCTACACTGCATTATCCCACTCCAAACTAACATTTTGTGAGCCATGTTACCAGGAGAAGGCCCAGAGAGAAACTTGCGGGGGTTGTCCCTTTATACAGATGTCTAAGATCCATTTGGGTCACTCAACATCTGTGCAGATGGAAGCTGTGCCTGTTTCCCCCGGCTGGAGAAGATGACATCTCCTTGAGTGTAGGCCCGTGGAGTTCCCTCAGTGATACATTCCTTCCTGCAGGCCAGGAGAATATTAGGGTCCTTTCTGTAGTTTAAAAAAAAAAACTTTACTGTGAACTTCCTGTTGACAGCTATTTGTGTGGTTCCTAAAGTCACATGTCAGAGTCTGTCACAATTCCGGATATCCAGCTCATTGGTCATTATCTGCTCAGGTGAACATGCATTTTTAGAAGTGCCTATTATACATACCTCTGCCATAAATAATAATTCAGTTGTGACTGAAACTGGAAGAACTGAACTGAGCCTATGATTCAATGGTGTTGCCTCATACGTCACCTCTGACCTTAAGATGCGCTAATACTTACTGTGCATATGAAAGACTCCTGGTTTTTTGAATCTATACTTGTCAAACATCTGTTGTAGGATTCTGATGCAGGCTACTGCTCTGCAGTGATCAGGAATAAGAGATGCTCTGGAAAGACTTTTTAAAGGATGGAATGAGAGGTCTCTAGTGTCTAATGCTTCAGTGTTATAAAATGCTTGTCATTAGTCATGTATTAGGACAATAGCTAAATAAATAAGAGCAGAACTTTCTCCCCATGCATTTATTGTGTAAGCTAGATAACCATACCCACTTAATCTTGCTTGACATCTGGTAGACACCCAGTGCTCTCTTTTGCCCTGGCACGTGCCTTGTATATATCTTTGTTCTTTTGACTTATTGTGGAACTTAAATGGGTTGTGTTAGTCTCCCTTTTAAAATTTGCAAGAATCTTGAAAGCTACCTACTTTCACAAGGAGCTTCTCCACCTCTGAGAATGGGGAGCATATTACTGTTAATGGGCAAAACCCATTCTTCCTTTGTTCCTCCTTCCAGAAGTCCATTCCAGTTTAATTTGTATTTAAATTAAAAGGCTGGCTCAAGTCTTATTTCAAGAAGGCCTCTTGTATTGGAGGAAACATGGTTTTGCTTTGCAGTAAGCTTGTGTTGTTTTGTTGAGGTTTCCCTCTACTTCAAATACTACACTGGATCTGAATAATTTTTTTTCTTCCTTCCTGGTGTATTGATTGGAAATAAAGTGCTGCTGGGGACTAAACTTTTGCATAATGGTGCTAATGCTTTCCTGAGCGGAACGATCTGTCACAGTTTCAGAGTTCGCAATGCTGCTTGAGCCTGCAGCAAACTTCCATTCCTTTGTGTCAGTAATGACCATGAAAACAATTGTGGGAGCCCAAATTCACTCCAATTAGAAGCCAAGGTGACTTTGGAGAGAGCAAGCCTCCGAACCCAAATACCTGGATTAGCAAATGAGGCCAGAAACACTTATAAGGACCAAGTGAAAGGCAAATGGACTTGTCTGTGCTCCATTTCCCACAGTGTGATAGTTCCTCAAAGTATTCAGGCTCCATGAGCAGGTGGATGCCAGGAAATGTAAATGTAAATTGTGCTCACATTTGAAAGGACCACACCATTTTATATGCTAAGCTTTGAACTCTTTAAATCACTTTAGGCTTCAATAATTTCAATTGAAATTTGGATTGGCTTTTTAAAAATATTAAGTCAATTACGTACCCATTTAATTTTGTTAAAGGTTTACTGTGGTGGTCTGGATTTTCACGTATACCCATCAAGGAACTAAAACAGTGGAGAGCGATTAAGATGAATCACTCCGGTTGCAGACACCTCCGGAGAGGTACCAACCCCTAGGGATGTTTGCATGCACTGGTTCAAACTGGGTTCCCAGAGAACAACAGACACAGGGCTTTTGGCATAAAAAAATCTGAGTTTAAATTGACACAGGGCCTTTCTAATCCAGAAAACAAAGACTGCCCAATCCTCGCAGAAAGGTTGGAGAAATCTTGTCTTAATAGGACCCCAATAAGACTACTGGTGACCTCTGGAAAGTTGTTAGCATGTGTATAGGAGTGTTTATTGTTTTTGTATGTTTTCTCTGTAATGCTTTTACCCTAAGAATAAATGTGCTTTGCTTTGTGAAGGATGGCTGATAACACTGTTGTAGCCCTTGTAGAAAGGTTAACTGGTCAGATCTGCTGGGGAAATCAGTATGATACAGAGGGAAGAACTCCAAACCTAACTTCCCAGTCTGGATGGAAAGTGACATCATTGTCCATGGAAGGTGACAGTTGGAAGTTTGAGACTCTAAGCTGGTGCCCTTGAGGAAGACTAGGGGTGGGGAGGAGCATTTAACTCTGAAACTGTGACAGATCGCTCCGATCAGGAAAGCATTAGCACCATTATGCAAAAGTTTAGTCCCCAGCACCACTTTATTTCCAATCAATGCACCAGGAGAATGTAGGCAATCAGAATGTAATTACCCTGCTTCTAACTTGGCACGGACACCAGGGCTACCAGAATATTTCAAAAACTGACTGGAAGCTTTAATCAGATTGGTAACAAAACAGTCCACTCACTTTCCTAATTATTTCTAACACTCTAAGCTATTTGGTTTTTCTCCAAAACAGGATTGTAGAACAAATTATTGGGAGACCTTGTATGCATCTATCATATGGTAAACTAGCAAAGTTATCAAAAACTGAGGCTTGATAGTGCTTACAATGTCCTCACATTAGTCTTAATTTTTGGTCTCCAGAAATATTTGCCTCTCTTCCTCAGTCTGTGGATTCTTGTTTTAAGTTTCTTAATTTGTACCTGGTGATCTCTTTTCTCTTTGGGACTTGAAAGCGAAATGGGGATCAGTTCTAGTATTCAAAACAGCAGACCCACCTACTTTTTGCCTCCATGCTAAAACTATCTTTGATCTCTGTAAAGCAGAATCTAGCCCTTGTGCTCCTGAAGGAGGAACATGAATCATGAATGCAGTGGAATTTTATTCTCTTAATATTCCGGTTTTTAAAGTATTGTGTAAACATTATCTACACTGGTGCTTCACTTGCCTCTGTAAAAGGGAATGCTAGGGACCATACATTTTAAAGGCCTTTACTTCTTTTTTTTATATTTCTGACTCCCAACCTTCCAATCCCTTGTTAATATGCATTATTGTATTTCCCGCATCTGAAATGGAAATGCCCAGAAATGAGGCATATCTCTATGTCACAGGTATGTCTGTTGGAACCAGAACCCTTGGTTTGGATTAGTGAGGACTGTCATGATTCAATCTCTAACATGGGAGGAGGCTTTCTAGCTTAGAAGTAGATCTTAAACCCACTAACCTTACTAATAGTTACGGTTTTTAATGTGACTTAAAGCTGTTCCACATGTCAGTGTATTATAAAACACATAGTTTGAAGTTATTTCAAACATATTGACTTATTTCCTCAAGTTGTTTTTTCCTGCTCTAACTGCTGTAGATTATAAGCCATTTGCACAAATCTCTTAACAACTGCTGTTGTGAGTCTTGAAATCTTTTCAGCATTTTAACAAGGCTTTAGAAGTTCTGATAAGTTAGAGCTGGGGGGGTGCAGACCTGTAGTTGTATGTTTGCCAAAGAATTCTCAATCTGAAGCCTAGACAAATTTTGGAAAAATGATAAGGAAATCACGTAATGTTACTCATACCTTAATTTTATTTTTCTCCTAATGAAATCTATCCAGATGCATAGATGCTACTGGGCAGTATTTGTGAGCCTGGTGTGAAGAAAATTAATTTGTTAGAGATACTTTCAGCTTGAGCCTCATACCAAAATTTAGAATATAAAACTCCAGAAAATATTTACAGGAAATGTAATAAGGTCCATTGTACTGCTTTAGTTAGCACAAATTAAAGTTTAATTTTCCATGCCATTTCCAAAACTGGGATATAAAATATCCAAAACTTAAGCATTCTAAAATGTTTTTTAAAAAATGTTTAGTCTTTTTTTAAAAGTTCTTTTTAATAATATTTCAAATAAGCTTTTTTATCTCTTGGTGTACTTTTTAAAAAAAAATTTGTATTCCAATAACATGGATGTTTGCTAGTTTAAGCTTATTTAACTATTTGTGAATATTATGATCTGTAGCAACTTTAAGACTGTTTTGAAGTTTGAGCTGTTAATAATTTCAGAATTTAAAAACAATTTCTTAATTGTAAAATCAGCTGTAAACAGTTTTGTCTTTTTAAAGCATGTTAATGGGTTTTCAAGAAACATTTTTTGTATGTTGAGTGTAAGCTGTTATACTTTTAATGCTTATTAGACCAATAAAGTTCTGCCTGTTTGAAATTACAATGAATTGTTTTATATGTACAAAGCTTTTTAGAAATCTAACGGCGTAATTTAATAAAGTTTGTATTTAGTTCTTTGGCAGATACATATTTAGGGCATAACTGGCTGAGGAGAATTTCATTTTTATTAAAAGCTTTTTTTGTGTTTGGGAATTTCTGAAGTCTGTCCTGCAGTAATGTATGGACTTCATACCTATTGCCAGTTGTATAAGCTGGTCTGTTTATCTGTTAGACATGTGAGATTCACTCCTGTTCCACCAGAATATGATCTGATAGTCATGACAGATTTGTCAGTGGAATCTGGTCAAATGAATGACGATGAGATTGCAATGCCCTTCTTTTGACAGTGTTTTTAGCTTATGCATGCGTGGGAAGTAGGTGCTGATATAATCATTTTAAAGATGGGTAGGCGGAAGCAGAGTGAGTCACTTAACCCAAGACTGTACAACAAACCAATGATAAAACTGAACCTAGAAAACAGAGTTCTACTTCACTGTTCTATCCAGACTGCCATATTCCTAGGTCTAAAGGCTACCTCTAAAACTGAGAAGAAACCACGTTGCTCACTATTTTTAGTAACATTTTCTGGTCTGAACAGTTTTTGTACTAACAACTATATTGACTATATAGAAACATTTAAAACCGTAGTGGGATGTCAGCATGAGAGAGTTGTGCTTCTTTAACTCACTTCTTTAAACTGCTATAGCTACAACCATATACCAACACTGTCAATATTCTAAGATTTCTTCTGTTTTTGTAGTGTGTTCTGATTGCCTTTTCTGGGCCCTATTATTCACCCATTCATCCTCTGCCTGGCTACTTGGCAGAACATTTTTCATGACTGAGTAGATCCTGTGAGTCAGTGATGGGACAAGCTGAGCAGGTGAGTGCTTCCAAAGGAGAATGTGAAAAGAACAGGTCTGTAGCAGGATCTTTAGTAAGGGAAGAGTTTTGATTTGCAGATCCAGGACATAATCCTGCCCTGGCCTAGATCATCCTTGAAAGTGGCCCCTGTGCAAGAGGAACCTTTCTGGCTAGCAGAGAGCGTGGTGAAGGCTCTACACCATCCCCCACTCCAGTTTCAGTTCAGTCCCTGGTCTGCCTCCTATGCCAGGAATTGGGAGTGCACTGCACTATTGATATTCTCTGTTCTCCAGGAACCAGAGGGATCCATGGGAAGCAGAGAATAAGGCAGAGCACTAGGCTACTCTAATTTAGGCCCTTCCCAGCCTGCCTCCAGAGTGTGGTGAGCGCACACAGGGTGAATGCCTCAAGCATAGGAATAGAGTAACAATCAGTCTTTGGGGTCTCGAGGCTGTGGCAGCACAGCTTTCTTGAACGTGGGGTGCCTGTAGATGTCCAGGTTTAGCCTAGCTTACTAATTTTTCCTGACTGAACATTTCTAGCCATCTTCATTGCAATCAGAGCTTTAAAAATAGAACTCCCTAATGTTCAATTTGTCATACTAGCTTTTCCTACAGTTGGCCTTCTGGTCCCATGAAGCCAATGGCCACGGCTCCTTCAATTCTAGGGCAGGCTCCTAAGTATTTTGTAGGGGAAATGCTGCTGGGTCTGCCCTGGTGGTGACATGGCTGCTGTGAGATCCAACTCAGATCTTCTCATTCTGACTCTGATGCTACTTCTGAGGCCTTGTTGAAGTCACATAATCTCTTGGTCTCGTTTCTATCTGTAAAATGGGGCTATATCAACTTTTCTTGTGGGCTGCTGGGATGGTCTTTGCTGTCTTGTTTCCCCAAGCCATTCCACCTAAACTGTTCTTCCTTTCTAATTTGTCTTCTGTACTCTTTCTAATTGCATTTGATGGCAGAGGGAAGCAACTGCTGACTTCAGAACATGAAGCCTTGCTGAAGAAAATAATACAATTCTGTTAACTCCTGTTTAGTGCTAGCCAACTGAATGCTTTCCACCTCTGCTCCAGTCACTTACTTCTGTTTGAGCATGTCCTACCAGCACGCTGCCCCTGGGTCCCTGTCGCATACTTGTATGGACCTACTGGGTGTCATTACTGCCGGGTCAACAATGAGTCTAAATAGAGCTGCTGGCTCTTGTACTGAAGCTGTTCCTGTAGTACAGATCAAAGGGAATGGTAACACTTAACCCCTAGAATATTTATACCAAGGAGGAATGTAATTTTTCCAGGCCATCAAAGGCAGAATTTTGCTGTTGCAGCTGTATAGCCACCAAGAAATGTGTTGCATTGCATATAACCCAGCTTGCAGCCCGGCACAACAACTAAGCACATTTTCCTCATTTGATCCTCATGTTACTGAAGACAGCCCTGAGGGCTAAATTATGGACATAATCCCTTCCTAGTCCCCTGCTATGTTTACACTAAACATTATGTTGACCTAACTTACATTGGCATACAACCACTGCAGTTATTAAATTGTGCGTGCACACACACTTGGCTCCTTGTGTCAGCAGTGTGTTCTCACCACGAGCGCTTGTGTCGATTTTATTGTCAGTGTGGGGCCATGTGGGATGGCTCCTGCAGACCAGCAACGGTTGATATAAGCAACACGTGTCTACACTGACCCTGTCTTGACCTAGTTACATCGACCATGACACTATGCCAATCAGGGAGGTGGGGTTATTAAATCGGCACAGAGAGCCACTTGGGTCAACGGGAGCCAAATTTAAGTGAAAACGCTTCCAGAGCTAAGTGGACGCAAGGCAGCTAATGTCCACCTAACCCTGTAGTGTAGACCAGGCCTCAGTGTCTGTGATTAGCTTGGGAAAGAAGTGCCAAACTGCATGCTAGGGTGCTGTGTAACAAGTTCCCTTCTGACTCTACTGTTGCATCAGCAGAATTTTTTGCTCTGATTGCCAGGAAAAATAACACTCCCCCGTGGCATGAACATGCTGATTAAATGTTCCCATTCCCATTGAGCTGTACTACACTAACAGCTGCAATACAAAGTCTCTGAAGCTGCTTTTAATTTAGTATGTATTCATTAAGAAAAATACTACTTTTGGTTTTGCTTGTCTGTGCAAACATGGCAATAATCTGGAAACTATGGAACTGTAACAGTGGAGAGGTGATTATTAGTACCCTTAATTACTGGTCAGTGTTGGGACCCATATTTCCAGCTACAAACACTCCCTGCCCCCTTTTCCATTTTGCAAGAGACAAGACCCTGCACTAGATGGAATTTCCCTAAGCAGCATATTTCAAATTTCCCCTGAATTCATGTAACCAAGAGTTCTTCCTTACTTCCCATTTTCAAACCGAACAACATGTGGTATCAGTTGTGAGAAATGTCTTTAATTTTCAGCTGTTTTCCTCTTGGGGAAAATCTGGAAAAACTAAACACTTTCTGCAAAGTCATATTTTCGTGACAGATGCCTGCACCATAGTTAATACCATGACTGAACAGCGGGGGGTCCAGTCAAGCACAGCTAGAAACTTTTAACTAAAGCTTTGACAAAATGTTAATGCAAACAGATCTAGCTGCTGTAACAGAGTAGCTGGTGAAAACACTAATGGCAGCCCCAAGTATTAAAAAACCTTGAGTCAGACCTCAAAATCGTGATTGGCTTAAATCATGAGGTATTTAAAAAAATACATATGGATTTTATTTGCCTTGTTTCTGAGCCTTTAGGATGTACTCCAATCACATTTTCAAAGTTTGTCTCTACAACTATGAGTTATGGCACTTACGAGGGTTATAGTGGATCACAAATTGTATTTGAGTCAACAAGGTGATGCAGTTGCAAAGGAGGCTAATATGCTGTAGAATTTTAACAAGTGTCACATGTAAGACACAGGAGATAGTTGTCCCGCTTTACTTGGCACTGGTGAGGCATCAGCTGGAGTAGTGTATCCGTTTGGGTGCCACACTTTAGGAAAGATGAGAACAAATTAAAGGGAGTCCATAGGGCAGCAACAAAAATGATAAAAGGTTTAGGAAAGCTGATCTCTGAGGAAAGGTTAAAATAATCTGGGCATGTTCAGTCTTTAGTAAAGACTGAGGAGGGACCTGATAGCAGTTTTCTAATATGTTATGGTCTGTAGCAAAGAGTGGTGATCAGTTGTTCTCTATGTGCACTGAAGGTAGGACAAGAAACAATGTGCTTAATCTGCAGCAAGGGAGATTTAGGTTAGATATCAGGAGAAACTTAAGGCTAGTTAAGCAGTGAAGTAGGTTACCAAAGGAGGCTGTAGAATCCCTGTCATTAATAGTCTCTTAGAACAGGTTAAACACCTGTCAGGGGTGGTCTAGGTATACTTGGTCCTGCCTCAGCAGAGGAGAGGGGGCTGCTAGATAACCTCTCAAGGTCCCTTCCTGCCCTACATTTCTATGAGGGCTAGAAACTTACCATCTCTAAATGAAAGCTGAGATTCTCATGGAATCTCTTGACTCCTGGAGCTTCAAGAAAAGCACAAACTATCATGAGACTCGGGAACATCGTGAGTTGGCAACACTTTGAAACTCAAGGGTTATGATGACTACCTCTTGACATTTTAAACTTAAATACAAAACCAAGTAGCCAGCCATGTTTGAGATGTGTGAAAAAGTTTGGCATTTGGGACTGTGGTGGCTTAGCTGGAGGAACTTACAGAAATATTAGGGAAGAAGGGCCAAACTTCTACTGTTTCCTCTGCAAAAGTTAGTAAATATAATACAAAAAGATGCAACTTTCCATTCTCTTGTGAAGAGAGATTGTGCCAAATATGGAGAGTAACTCAGTCTTTTAAGTGTAAAACAGGGATTCTAATTCTTCACTGCAAAATCTCAGTGCAGCCCTATCTCTGAATTTACTACTGCTATTTCCAGAATTCTGCACATTCCTATTAAAGGGAGATCCTGGCTGCTTTGGTTTGATGATTTGTACTTAATCTTCCTTGAAGGTCTGTGGGGAACTGAAGCTTCTGACATCTATTTGCATTGGTATTTTACCATTTGTCATGTTAATGAAAGAGTTAACAAATAACTTGTGGCACTGACCATGAGATCTTTGATCCTAGGGTAATCACATGGTGGCCATCTGAGAACGTGAAGTGCTTTCTGGGGGGTACTTTCATTTAAGTAGAATTTACCCTTGCAACACCCATGTGAGAAAAATGATTAGGCCAATTTTACAGATGTGGAACTGTAACTTGGTTTTTGACTTGCCAAAGGCATAGGACAGGAATACAGCTCAGATCTCCTGACTCATTCTGAGTTTTATCCACAGAACCATCCTTCGTCCTTTAAAACTGAAAGAAGGTTTCAGCATTTTCACTTTGATGCAAAGGTTGGAAGAATGAAGGTGGGGGAAATAATTCTGCTGCCGAAGTAGGAAAGTAAATTCTTCATTTGTCCTGCTGCACTTGCCCAACTTCATATCGGCCCCATGCTCCGTTTCACTTCTCAAGCCTGCAACGGTGCAGTCATAAAGTTCCCCTCTCATTTTTCTTCCCCAAATGAGCATGGGGTATAGCTGGCAAAATGCAGACAGGGTGATGCAAGTTTTTAAGTTGGTGTGTTAGTGCCCAAATAGCCAACCAAATCCCAGCAATCGGTGTCCGTAATACATCCTCCTGGTAGCTTCAGTTGTAGACTTTAATCTCCACGTCTCCTGTGAAAACTTTTGTGCAGTGTTGCTGATGCAGAATTCCTACCACATTCCACCCCTTTGACGGCAATGTTTCCATGGCTGTGTATATTCAAGTCTGGGTAGTTACATGGCCATGGATTTGAATCCTCAGATTTCTCTCAAGGGGAATAAAAGTCATCATCTGCATAGGTCTGTGAATTCATTAAGGAAGAGCATCTGTATGGACTTGAAGAGTAGACAGCCCTGCACTAGGTACCGTATGGCATGGGAGATAGCAGACTAGCCCCATTCTGAGGAAAATGCTATTGGTGTGCTAACTTTAGGCTACTAGGGGACAAATGTTCCTTGGTTAACTCTGACACCAATCCAGATAAATTTGGCCTGGTGGCAAATCTCAAAAGGTGATGGTATAAGCGCCAAAGCAGCTCAGTTGCTGTGTCCCCTGTGGCAGCATGGCGGGTGGCTGGACAGTCCTGTTCTCAAATGGCAGTCTGCCACAAATAGTGCAGGCATAAAATGCACTGCCAGAGGATGAAGCTGGCGCATCACTAGTGCTTAAGGCCAGCTGCCCTTTCCTCTCTCTCAGACACATCTCTTCAGCCTCTGACTCCCTGGCATAGCTCAGGAGTCCAACATAGCCAGTTGCTAGCTGCATCTCCCCAGATTGTGGGGTTGATGTTGAAAGTTTTCAAATCCTTCTTGCAAATGTCCTTGAACCTGAGCTTTAGTTGGCCCAGTAGCTTTGGCATTATAAGTTCTCCACATAGGAGATCCTTTGGAATGCATCCATGGGCCATCCAGTGCAGATGACCAAGTTAAGGGAGACATCTGTGTTTGTGTGTAGTGATTAGACTTGGCAATTTTGCTTTCTGAGGTGTCCGAAACTTTGTTTTTTCACAAGTGGAAGGTGTTTAGTTTTCCTTCATGCCTGCTGCAAATGGGCCAGGTCTCACCACCATACAGAAGCATGCTCAGAAGGCATAGCGGGTAGATCTGTATCCTGATGTTCAATGTTCGTTTCCTATAACTCCACATGTGCTTGGTCAGTTGACCAAATGTGGTAGCTGCTTTTCTGATGTGATGATTAAGTTAGTAATCTTGAGATAAGTTATCCTAGATCACAGAACTTTGTGCACAATTTTTAGCATGGTGTTAACTATTGACATCTCTGGTGCAGCAAACATGTCTTGTGCCATAAACGTTGTCTTCTTTAGATTATTAGTCCCAATTCATAACAAGTTGTGACAACACTACTTAAAAGTTGTTGAAGCACCTCTTCATTGTATGTGATGAGCCCTGTGGTGTTGGCAAAATAAAATAGTTCTCTTAGCAGCGGATGACTGACTTTGCTTTTTGCTCTAAAGCGTGCAATGCTGAAGTTTTCCATCTGCTCTTGGATGGAGATGTATGCCCTCGGTGCTAGATGAGAAGCATGCCAAAGCGACAGAGAAGAAAATTCCAAAGAAAATTGGTGCCAAAACATATCCCTGTTTGACACCACTGTGGATTAGACTAATCCCAGTCATACTGGACTGTAGCCTTCATGCCATCATAGAACGATTGAATCACAGTGAGGAGGATTGAGGTGGGGTGGGGGAACCAATTCTCGCTGACAATTGAAAAAGACCTTTCTTCTGCCCAGGTCAAAAGCTGTTGTAAGATCTACAAAGGCCACACAGAGAGGTTTTTCCTTGTTCTTGACGCTTTTCTTGCAGTTGCCTCAATACAAAGAGCATGTCGATAATAGATCTACTGGCATGGAGGCTGCACTGATTCTCTGCATAAACACGTTCAGGAAGAACTTGCAGTCTTTTGAGAAGGCCCTGTGTGAACACCTTGCCAGCAGCACTTAGAACTTATTCGGCAGTTATCCAATCACTCCAATTGCCTTTGTTTTTATATGTTTTGATGTTCATATCCTTTATGGCTTGTGGTACCCCATTTGACTGCCAGCAGGCAAGCAAGACATTGGGCTGATGCGTAAGCACAACCTGTCCCCATTTGTCTAATACCTTAGGGACCAGCCAGTTTCCAAAGTTTTCAGACAGGCTGCTGGGAGATGAGAGAGAGGCATTTTCAAACCTTTGGGAAACATGAGAGGACTCCTGAAAACTCCATACTCTCTGCCCCTTCCCTCCATCTATTGTTCATAAGATGGCTAATCTCCTTAACAGCCTTAATCACTCTCATTAGGAACCCACTGGAGGAGAGGAAAGGAGATGGTCCCATGTGGAGCTGTAGGAGTAAGACTATAAGGGTACGTCCAGACTACCCACCGTATCGGCGGGTAGCAATTGATTTTTTGGGGATCGATATATCACGTCTCATCTAGACACGATATATCGATTCCCTGAATGCGCTCCCATCAACTCCAGAACTCCACCGGAGTGAGTGGCGGTAGTGGAGTCGACACGGAGAGCCGCAGACGTCGATCCCGCGCTGTGAGGACCCAAGGTAAATCGATCTAAGATACTTCGACTTCAGCTACACTATTCACGTAGCTGAAGTTGCATATCTTAGATCAATCCCCCCCCCCCACCCCAGTGTAGACCAGCCCTGAGTAGCAGTGGGGAGCGAGGCACGGATCCTGGAAGGATGAAGGAATGGGAGGGTGGGGGGGCAGAGGAACAGAGACGATCTTTACTCCTCTTCTGTCCCTCAGTAAAGAGCCCAGAGGATGAATATCCTAGTCTTTAGTGCTTGCAGGGTTAAGTTTTGCTAAGAAATATGAACGCCTTGTTTTCTTTTCCCTCCAGTGGAATGGATCCTAGCCAAGAGAATGACCCAAGATTTTAATAGGATTCTTCCTACAAGAGTGGGAAGGGGTGTATGGATTTTTCGGGTATAGCATTCAGAGGAAGAGTGAGAAACCCGTGACCATGCCTTCAGCCACCTTGTGGTTTAGGCTTATACCCCTCACAAAGGAGAAATCTTTAGTATCTGTAGAAATTTTCACTGGAGTGTATGGATTAAATGCTGCCATCTTGTGGGCAGTTAAAATAAATTCCTATCTGCACTAGGAATTTCTCTTCATGCTGCTGTTTTGAAGATTTTTCCAAAGTGACTCAAATAGGCCAGCACAGCAACTTTAAGAACAGACCATTCTACATGCTGATTTGTACTCTGAACAGACACAGACAATCGTGAATGTTTAACTACATAAATTACTTCCACACATGGAGCATGCAACTGAGAGGGTCTGTGATTAACACTGCTTGCCAGGAACCTTGGAGAACTGAAGAGCTAGAGCCTGAAGCCAAGCCCCACAGTTTGCGGAATTAGTTTCAGACATTTCTGTGGATAGAAGCTGGCTTTTCATGGATGAAATTAGAAGGAAAAGTTAGACTAAATCAGGAACAATTCTCAGAGTAGCCCATTAGGGAGTGGTCTGGAATAGTCCATGAGAAAGGGTGGGACCCGATCCTTTCTCACTGAAGACACAAAAAACTAGACTGGAAAAGAGCGTGAGAAGAGCTACCCATGGGGAACATACCTCCTGTGACAGGACCATAGACTAGATGACCTAAGAGTTTGCTTCCAACTTGGACTTCTACAACTCTGAGACCCACTGATCATTTCATGCTGGTTGCATTCTTTTTTTTATGTGTGCGTGCAAGCAAAGTAGTGCCTCCCAGTTCATAGCCAAGCGTTTTTACATTAAACTCCATGAGGCAGCGTGCCAAGCAATTTCCAAAGACAGGGAAGCCCCAGCCTATTTTATCTACTTTTTATTTTCATATTTACATTAAAAGTCTGCAGTTATATCAGCCACAGGAGCTGCAGTGTGCACTCTTACAAAAAAAATCATAGCAGGATTGAAAGTATTGCTTTACTGTTTGAAATAGCAAGATCAGTTTGCTTTCTGTGTTAAATATCTCCAACTCCAAGCTGCTGAGCTTGAAATTCCCGAAAGTCCTCTGGGATGGTGTCTGAAAACAAGAAAATATGCAAAGGTTAGTCTTCTTCCTATGTAGCTGATGAGTGTTTAGGACTAGAGCAATGTGGCTAATTGGGCATGAATAACTAATTGGCTAAATGATGCCTCCTTTTCTAATCAGAATTGCCTCTAAGCAGAAATGTGGAAGTTCCAAGCTGAATTTTTGATTTGCTGAATCATTTCTGTGAATAACTTTTTTGAGTTGCAGATCATTCAAGAATTGGGCACAGTTTCTCTCTGCACTGTGTGGTTGTGTAACAAACCACAGCAGGGAAAATAGTGAATTTTATAACTGAACAAGCAACTCATAATTTGCTGCCTGTGATGATTCAAGCTGAAGGTATTTGTGGGCTAATAAAGGCTGAGTGGTCAAATGCTTTGCTGCTAGGGAACACGAAAGAGCTGGCTGTGGGAATGGGGTGGAACCAAAATACTCTCTCAAATTCAGCAGAACATTCACAAGCAGGTTTTTTTCCTACTCTTTGCCCAGCTATCTTTAGAGTGTCATGAAGAATCTATCTCCTGGTTTTAAATACCATGCAGGATTTATCAGTCTGCAGCTAAAAGTCCTTGAAGCTGACAGTGTCAATTTCAAAATCACATTTGTCTGAAAACGTCCTATTACAAACTGCACCTGAAGGACTGAACAGAAAGAGACAAGAAGGAAAATATTTTTTGTGTTTACTCTGTGCCTTTGTCAGAACTTTGCACATTCAGCTGCACTACTTCCTGCCTACAGCCAGCCAGCGTCACCTGTTGGGGGGGCTTTTCACACAGCTACAGGCAAGGGAACCATTAAAACAATAATAAAATATTTAAAAACTGGCAGGTCAATGTTGCCAAAATGACTGTAGTTCATTTGGTTGGAAATTGACTAGTTTCAAGTGAACAGTGTCCCATTAAACCTTTGTGCCAAATCCCTTGGCTTCTAACCTGAAGCTCCTGGGAGCAGGTGCAAAAGCCTCCGAGGCAGATAGCTGAATGAACAGTCTGAGGCACTCAGCTGTATGGGGCTTCAGACCCATGCCCTGACCTAAGCCAGACACGTGTTCCACTCGGACCCAGTAACGCCAGCCTTAAGCCTTCAAAAATCATGAGTCAATCACAAATTTGGCTCAAGGATCAGTGAGATTAAAAGGGGGGGGGAGGCTTTTATTTGCCACGTGTATTTTAAAATGTTTAGGATTCACTTGGATCACGGGTTCAAGCTTTTCTCTGAAATGGTGAGGGCTAGAGAGAAACTTTTTTTAAAATGAAAGCTGAGATCATTTGACTCCAGCAACTGGAGCATGAAGAAAACGTGAGACGAGTGTTACAATTGTGAGAGTTGGCAGCGCTGCTATTTCCATAAGGTAAGGTACTGCTGAATAGGTGGCAATAGTGCTTTTGCTATGGAAGAGTCAGTGATGTAGCTTAGGAAGCAGGGCTGTTGCCAAGCAGAGCCTGTCAGTTTTGAACCTTTTTTCTACACGTGCTAAAGTGGGGGGGGTGTGTGGAGAGGGGTGGGGGGGAGATACTTTGTGGAAAATCAAATTTCCAATCTTAAGACCTCTTGTCACTTCATAAAGTGCCAATTACACTTGTCACCCCTGGTCTTTCTTTCGCTTGAATCACATTTCTGAGCACAGCAATTTGCTTTGTCATTGAAACTAAAGGCAGAGCCTTTGCAGCACAGGCCAGCAGCTCTGAGAGCCTGCTTCACCTATTCTAAGCTGGCAACTCTCATTAAACATGCAACATGTCACCTTTGGACTAGTTCTGGGCCGGAGATTTGGATTTAAATGTTTAATTCCAACAAATGTAAGTTACTAGCTCAGTCAGTATTTGCTCACTGCAATATTGGCTAACTGGCTTTGCTTCAGTACTTGGGTGGACTATAATGGCATTAAACAGGGGACTGTTTGGTCAGGCAGGGGTTGAGTCTGAGAAGAGAGAAGTAATTGTGTTCCGCTTCTATAAGACTGATGAGTTGATGTGACAGAAATAGCCCCACGTGAACAATTCCTTCAGAAGAATTTCATACAATAAGGAAAAAGTGTGCTCGTTATTTAAAGGGGAAGCACAGTTGTGTACACGAAGTACATGGGAGCACCAGGGCAGTGTGGTAGTATAGGCGAGGTGGGGGGCGACAGCCCAGGAATGTGTGTATTGCATCACTGTTTTAAAATTAATTCAGAGATTTTCATGCTGACTCACTACATTAGAGCTCTGAGTTCAGCTAGAAGGAGCCCTGGCCAAAACTGAAGAGGCATTAAATGTCTAAAGTCTGTCTGCACGAGGATGCCTTCTCAGCTGTGGTGCCAGGCATCATGCAGAGGAAGCTCATAGCAACAACTGTAACCGTAAAGACCGGTATAAGAAACTGCCTTCCATTAACTGAGTCGAGCAGCAGCAGTTTGGCTGGAGTGTGGGTTGGCTAACATCCTATACAGTGGATGTATTGGTGCAGGCGATGGGTGCTATGGGACATCATATCTAATTCACTGAGGACAAAGCCACACTTGCTGTATGGTTAACTTTAAGGTGTTGTCCATTTGGTCTTTTAGTAACATTTCTAACGGCACCTACTTCGTGTAGTTAGCATGCTCCATACAAGGGCACAACTGTGCTGACAGATTACATGTATATTGCAGATCAGGAGCAACAGAGCAGCTGAGCTGCTCATTCTACCTCTGGTGAGACGTGACCCATACTAAGATAGGCCACGTCAGGCACAATGGTTCACAAATTCATTTGTTGGTGAAGGCTGCAAAGTGGTTAATAAAAAAAACAAACCCCAAACTACTTATTCTCTAGTACAGTAGGTCATTTGATAATCACGAGCTGAGTCGCTCTAAGAGAAATGTTACCATTGCAGCGATATTTCAGGTTGGACCAAATAATGTTTTCCTGAGAGAAGCAGAAAACACCAAGTCTTCCTCCACGCATGGTAGTGTCTACAGTTACTCCAGAATCTGCCACCAGTTGAGAACCTTCATAAAATCTTGCCCTTCAGAATAAAACAAACGCAACCTGTTAGCTCTCAAATAGCCACAGTTGCTTTGCAAAAGGGTTTATAATATCTATCTTTAGTCTACCTTGTGACAAGCTCATTAGACTAGTCTCTGGACCATACCACCATAAGCTTGAAAAGAAACCAGGGTAATAACCCTTAGCTGTGACAGGGCTGTGTCAGTGGGGTAGAGAAGGGGCAGAGTTGCTCCAAATTAGGCTAGTTTCTAACAGCTGAGTAGGAGGCCTTACACTAGCTGGGGATCCCTAAAGCACAGTATGTTCTGACCACAGCAGGGCAAGCGTTTTTGGTTTTGTGCAATTAGAAAATTGGCAACCCTACATGCCCACTCTCATCCCAGCATGCTCCCCACACCAGGGGAGTCAGTCGGCTATGCTAGCTCCATACCAACTACACCAAATGTTCAGCTGTGTACTTACCTGTGAATATCAGTATTTATTATTCTTAATCAGGATCAGGGCTCCATGGTGTTAGGAGCTGTACAAACACATATGGAAATACAGACACCTTCCCCAAGAGTTTCCTTGTTATAAAACCATTATAAAAAGAAATCATTTACCATCCTTGATTTTTGTTTATTCGGGTGTTTCAAAAATAGCACAGCTGGTGAATTTAGTCAGCCAACTCTCCTGGGCTATTTTGGCTTTTGAACCTATTCCTAGGCCTTGCTGAAGTCTCCAAGAAATGTGTGGTGCTATATATTCCACAGGGCTGCTATATTTAGTCATAACATACTGTAGTGAGTTATGGCCCGAGCGTTGACTCAGACTTCCACTTTTGGTTCTGAAGGCCCTTGTTCTCAAAGGATTAAATAAGACTCACTTTATCCACTTCTTTGGTTTCTGAGGATTTTTAACTGGAGTTACTAAAAAGAGAGTGTGTGGCTGTATACGCAGCACATGCTGAAAGGCAGGGAGCTGCAAAAATTGTGATTAATGTTGAAGTTTATTAAATCCTTTGTCCAATTCAACCTACTTGAAAAAGAGTGTAAATACGCAACTGGTTTGATGGGGCCGTGTGCACTTAGAGATTTTTTCATATAATACTTTTAGAGCCTATTCCCATTGACTTGAATGTTCCAAGATCAAGGCCCTGATTCTGAATGATGTTTTCTTGTTAAAATGCTTTCTCATTTTTGTCGCTTTGCCCTTCTTAAATATTAACAAAATAGAATGCCCTGTTTCTTTAGGAGACCTACACCTCTCCATGGATGTCAGCCAAAGACCAACATCACTCAAATCACATCTGTAAATCCAGATCTACTGAAAAACAGATTAAAAATCAGGAGCAATTTGTAAAGGCTTCTCACTGAGTGAATCATAGGGCATGGCTACACTTGCAGATGTAGATTGTTTGAGTTAAACCTGCCTTTGTAGAGCGCAGTAGGGAAAGCGCTGCAGTCTGGCCACACTGATAGCTTCAAGCACACTGGCATGGCCATATTTGCAGCACTTGCAGTGGCATTGGGAGTGGTGCAATATGGGCAGCTATCCCAGCATGTAAGTGACTGCAATGTGCTTTTAAAATGGGAAGGGTGGGGTGGAGTGTGACAGGGAGTGTGTTGTGTGTTTGTGGAGGGAGAGAGATGGGTTTTGTGGGGGCTGAGAGCATGTCAGCATGCTGTCTTGTAAGTTCAGACAGCAGCAGACCTCCTCCCCCCCCCCGCCTCTCTTGCTCACACACAGCATTCCACAGTAATGAGTTGCATGACGGCTGTCAGAAACAGAGCTTTGAAAGGGCATTTCCACATTCCTACAGGAGTTCAGAACAATGCCAAGGGTGGCCATTTGACTTAAGGGGATTATGGGACGTTTCCGGAGGCTGATCAGAGCGCAGTAATGCAACAGCTCGTCCACACTGGTGTTGCAGCACTCCAGCAGGGGCGCAAAGGTTATTCCACTTGCCGAGGTGGACTACCAGCAGCACTGTAGCCGCGGAGTCAAAGTGCTCTACGTGCCTTGCCAGCATGGACGGGGAGTGAGTTAGTGCACCTGGGGCTCCTTTATTGCGCTGTAACTCACAAGTGTAGCCAAACCCATAGTCTTATAGCTGGATCAACATCTCGTTTGCCTTTTAATACTTAAATAGACGACTGCAGTAATGGCCTCACTACTTTCGGACTTTGTTCAAAGAGTGTGAATTCCACCATCATGACTACTTGTCTTGCCCCTGGCAATTTGTAAACATCATAGGGACAAGAAGAACTTCTATGCTAAGGGTATGTCTACATCTACAATTTTGCAGCGCTGGTTGTTACAGCTGTATTAGTACAGCTGTATAGGGCCAGCGCTGCAGAGTGGCCACACTTACAGCAACCAGCGCTGCAAGTGGTGTTAGATGTGGCCACATTACAGCGCTGTTGGGCGGCTTCAAGGGGGGTTCGGGGAACGCGAGAGCAAACTGGGGAAGGAGACCAGCTTCGCCGCGGTTTGCTCTCGCGTTCCCCGAACCCCCCTGCAAACCGCAGGGAAGGAGACCTGCTTGCTCGGGGGTTCGGGGAACGCGAGAGCAAACCGGGGAAAGAGACCAGCTTCGCCGCGGTTTGCTCTCGCGTTCCCCGAACCCCCCTGCAAACCGCAGGGAAGGAGACCTGCTTGCTCGGGGGTTCGGGGAACGCGAGAGCAAACCGGGGAAGGAGACCAGCTTCGCCGCGGTTTGCTCTCGTGTTCCCCGAACCCCCCTGCAAACCGCAGGAAAGGAGACCTGCTTGCTCGGGGGTTCGGGGAACGCGAGAGCAAACCGGGGAAGGAGACCAGCTTCGCCGCGGTTTGCTCTCGCGTTCCCCGAACCACCCTGCAAACCGCAGGGAAGGAGACCTGCTTGCACGGGGGTTCGGGGAACGCGAGAGCAAACTGGGGAAGGAGACCAGCTTCGCCGCGGTTTGCTCTCGCGTTCCCCGAACCCCCCTGCAAACCGCAGGGAAGACCTGCTTGCTCGGGGGTTCGGGGAACACGAGAGCAAACCGGGGAAGGAGACCAGCTTCGCCGCGGTTTGCTCTCGCGTTCCCCAAACCCCCCTGCAAACCGCAGGGAAGACCTGCTTGTTCGGGGAACGCGAGAGCAAACCGGGGAAGGAGACCAGCTTCGCCGCGGTTTGCTCTCGCGTTCCCCGAACCACCCTGCAAACCGCAGGGAAGGAGACCTGCTTGCTCGGGGTTCGGGGAACGCGAGAGCAAACCGGGGAAGGAGACCAGCTTGATTACCAGAGGCTTCCTCAGGTATGCTGGGATACCTGCTTATTCCACGGAGGTCAAGAAAAGCGCTGGTAAGTGTCTACACTTGATTACCAGCGCTGGATCACCAGCGCTGGATCCTCTACACCCGAGACAAAACGGGAGTACGGCCAGCGCTGCAAACAGGGAGTTGCAGCGCTGGTGATGCCCTGCAGATGTGTACACCTCCTAAGTTGCAGCGCTGTAACCCCCTCACCAGCGCTGCAACTTTGTGATGTAGACAAGCCCTAACATACACTCAGAGAACATATTGAGGTCATATCTCATATAGACAAGGTTACCTGAAAAAGAGCTCTGTATGTAAGCTCAAAAGCTTATCTCTCTCACAAGCAGAAGTAGGTCAAATAAAAACTATTACTTCAGCCACCTTCTCTCTAATATCTTGGGACCAGCACAGCTACACCACACTGTTTGCATCATGGATATATATCTCATCTCATGCTAATTACTGATAATGTTCTGTTTTACTATCTTTACAATTTCTATGTGGCCAGCTTTGGTTGATTAATTCTGTTACTTGTTACACTGGTGTTATGGATAAATTATCACAGTTTATTTTTACATATTCCAAGGGATCAACATTAAGGAATATTCATACAAATGTCAAATATCTGTGAAATGTTAAGATTTGAATGTGTTTCTAGAAGTGATGTCACTGGTATTTTCAAAATCTTTTAAAGCACAACCAGGCACAATAGCAGTGTCTGTCTTTAGCAGCTACAAAGCCCAGAGACATTTGACAATATTTGTCATTATATGGGGTTTGGTTTTTCTAAAAAACAAAACCACCCCACACTAAATAGAATTTCACAAATCTAAAAAAAACAGTCACTCCCGTTTAGCTCTACAAAGGTTTAAACAAGCCAGTCCCTACCTGATGTATCCAACCTGGGGTCTGTGCTGCAAGAACCAGCGATAAGAGACTTTATCTTTCCAACCTACATTTCTGGGGTCTTTCCATAGCAGTCTGACTTGGTCATTGGTGTCCCCAGTATGCCAGAGTGAATTCCTGAGGTGTTCACCAGGGCCAGTCTTAGATTTAACAGCCTAGACAAAATGGCATAGTTTAGAAAGTGAACAAAGAGAATTTTCCCTTTAAGCGTTAGACCAGGAGCTCTCACTTTTCCTAGAGAGATCACATCTTACCAAAGGGCTTGCCTTGTGCACACCTCCCCTCCCCAGACATGAGCTCATGACATCCTTGGGCCAATTATAGCAACTGCTTACAAGGAGAAATAAAAGAATTTAATGTTTGCTGTCTTTTCATTTAGCAGCTAGGAACAAGGAGAAGCCAGCAGCATGTGATCAGAAGGTCTCAATGGGCTACTATTGAGTGTGCCATGGACCACATTTGGGGAAGTTCTGGTTTAGACAAACACACGACCTCTTTGAAATTGTCACTTTAGGCATCACCAGTGAATTGAAGGAGATCTGTGTCCAGGTTTGATTTTAATGTATTTATTCTAATTTAAAAGGCCCATTTCAACTCTAGGTCAACTAATGAAAGCTGCCTTATTCATTTTTAATGAGCATTGACTGGCACGCAAATTTTGGTGGATTCAGCTTATCCTCTGCATTTCCATATACTTATTAAAGTGATGCACATACATAAGGTACCACTCTGACATTAAATTAACCTTTCCTTTAGGAAAGAGCTGGTGGTCCCCCAGCAATGGTGTGAGAACAGCATAGGCATTATATGGCCATGTATGCTTGGGTAGTCATTACACAGAGAACGCTGAGCCACCAGATTTGATGATGATACTTAGCTCAATACCTTAAGCTGAATGCCAGGCTCTGCAACAGCTCTGAATGGAGTTGCTTGCCAATAAGTCTGTTCTGTCTGCTTCCACATTACCACATAAAAACTGGAACTGTCTTGGTAACCAAAAATAAAGCCAGCATAGTCATCATCTGTCACCGTGTTCACATGAAAGGTGCCTTCAAAGTCAACCCCATTGAAAGCTGTGTAACCTAGGAGCAATGGATATACACTATGTTAAGACCAATAGTTGGCAGAAAACTTGACCACATGCCAAAAGCTTTTCTATTGCAAAACATGAGTACAAAAAAGGCGTCCATACCAACTGCGAGGCCAGGATCACTGTTCATGGTCTGTACAATCTCCATACCCTGAGAGGGGAAATTAATTACGTTATTGATGCATGATAAACAATAGGGTGATGCTGCAATTACTACAATGAGACATCCCAAAGCAGTACATTGGCCTCATGCTGGCCCTCTGTGCAGCAGGGAAGTTCTCCCAGAATGAGCTTTCTGTGTCTGTAATTATTTTAGCCCATGTGTTAGAATGTGTAACTTCAAACTTAGTTGCACACTTTTTCAAAAATACCCTTTCCAAGTATCAGTTGATTTTCATTTCTTTGCTAAAGCATTACAGATTCTGATAAGTTCAGCACAGGTTTTTTATTTTGTTTTGTAATGATTTGTTTCTGGCAGCTAAATGCTGTTGAATATATTTTTACCTGGTTCAGAACCACCCAGTTAGGATCAATCTGAGCATCACCTTCAGGATCCAGAACCACAGTTTGATAAGCCCTGAAATCTGTCAGGGTAATCTCAGCATTCTCAGGGCAAATATCAATTCGATCAATTACTGTGTCCTGGTCAAAATCCGATTCACATATGTCACCAACTCCATCACCTGAATGCATCAATTAAACAAAAGGGGATTTATTTACAATGCAGCTACAGTCACCTTAGTCTTTACCACTGGAACAAACTACTGAAAGAAGCGGTTGATTCTCCATCTCTAGATGTCTTAAAATCAAGACTGGTTGCCTTTCTGGAAGATATGCTTTAGCCAAACACAAGTTGTTGATCTAAGAGTGGCAAAGGAACCTACACAAAGGGCTTGAAATTTACAGCAAATTTGACATGTGCAACAGGTGTTTTATTAGGATTTAACAAACACACCATTAGCTGTACTCTGATCTGACATGGCTAACAGATCAAGCAAAATTCAGAATACAAGTGTATAGCACTTTTGTTGGACTAAAATTAATACCACATAATGACACACAAAATAATGGTTTTTTTGCCACCTTTAAGCAAAGATTTGAAAGCAGAGTTCCACACTGAGTTCTCAAATGACCAAGACACCATTGTTTTTAGAAATATTTTTAAGTTAAGCATAAAAATGCAAATATCCAAATTAACAAATAAAGTATATTCTGTGATGCATTCTCCTTGCTTTGTAAATTGTTTAGTCATTTGCTTGTTTGCAAGATTTAGTAAGGTGCAATGGGGACCCTCAATCACTAACGTGAAGTATTGAGATTTTACAGTATTGGCTTGTTTTTTAAGATAGTTTTGTATCATTGTTCTGGTGACAACTGAAAAATCTTCCAGGGATATTTTACAAGTTAGTTAGTTTAAGAAAAACAGACAGATAGATGATTTTACTGTTTTGTGCTGAGTCACAGGGATCCTAATGTGAGTCTGTCTTTCATATCTGAATAAATTTGGTGAATTCACATTGTTCATGAAAGTGAGAGCCAAGGGCCAAATTCTAGCTTCTGCTAGCACCTCTATGCCATTCCAGCAGCATGAAAGGCATTAGGTGCCCCCTGAGGGAATTCCTCAATGGTAGGGGCATGCTGGGGCAAGAAGGCGGGTGTCAAAGGTGTGACGGCAGCAGCTCACAGGCAGCCAAGGAAGGCTTCTGTAAGTCAGAGTGGTCCCTGGGCTGCCCAGACCCCAGAGTAGCCTACAATCTGGGGTGTCCCAAGATGGCTTAAAGCCTCTCCCCACCCCAGCTGTGCCTCCTTGAGAGATGCAGCACAGAATCTGGCCCAGAGTATGGGATAGAGCCATTGGCTGCTGCTACTTGTAATATGTATCAGTCCTGACTTGTAAGTAACAGGGCTCTCTCCTGTATAAAAGAGAAATCAGCCTTTAGATTTTGGACAACGGGCCTATGTGAACTTGGTTCCCCTTGGTGAGAATATGCTGCCTTACAGTAAGTGTACTGCATGTTCACTAACTGCATAGGTGGGTAGAACAGACTTACTGTTGTCATCTTCCTGTCCTGGGTTGGGAACCAGTCTGCAGTTATCAGGGCCCGGGGGCGTGAGGTCTGGAATCCCATCATTATCATCATCATCGTCACACTCATCACCCAGCCCATCCTTATCACTGTCCAGCTGGGAGCTGTTAATGACTGTGGGACAGTTGTCTGTGCTGTCCTGGTGTCCATCTCCATCACTATGAATTCAAACAAAACAATAAACCACACACACACACAAACATTCCTCCCCCTCCCCCGCAAAGAATCAGTTCTTGTCCCCAGACTAGAGCACAAAACCAAGCAATCATGAAATACAAAGCCTTTCATGGTGACAGGTTTCAGAGTGGTAGCTGTGTTACTCTGCAAATCAGCAAAAACAACGAGTCCTCATAGCACCTTAGAGACTAACAAATTTATTTGGGCATAAGCTTTCATGGGCTAGATCTGATGAAGTGGGTTCTAGCCCACAAAAGCTTATGCCCAAATACATTTGTTAGTCTCTAAGGTGCCACAAGGGCGCCTCGTAGTTTTTGATGAAATACAAAGTACAGTTGATGCCACCAGATGGATCCTGATGCCAGCATGTAATGAAAGGAAAACTCTCACCAGGACCATGAAATGGGATATCTGGGACAGTGAAACTTGCTCATAGTTAATCTGGTTATAGTGAAGCTTCAGTTTTTGAATGTGAGGACACTGAGAACAGGAGGTGGTTATCTGCCTGGCTTCTCCTTGCCATGGTTTAGCAACACTGCTTTTCGACAAACATTTTGAGGTATCTAAATTAAACATCATGTTGTACCAGTGTGTCCTGGGGTTCCTGATGGACCATGGTACTCAGCACTGACAGGTTTTTTGGGGAAATGTCCATACAGCAGCAGCTCTAAATTGAAGCCCAGCTAAACTGATATAGCTGCATCACTAGTGGTTAGGCTTGGCGAGATTTGATTTTTTTTTAAATTAGTGTTTATTTTTAAGCCTTTTCTAAATTTTAATCCATTTAAATGTACGCTGTTGTGCCAAATTATGGGGAGGAGGCTGCATTCTCCAGGCAAAGCAGAGACTCCCCCCCCATACCTGACCCTGGCAGTGTCCTTGCCTCAGAGGCTCCCTCTTCTTAAAATTAACACATGTAAATCATGGGGGTTGGGGGAGGAGGGAGAGGGGAAGCAGAGGAACTGCCTTCCAGCCATATCTAAATGGCACCAGCTTCAGCTCAGCTAATGCCCATATTACAACATGAGCTATACAAATGGAGGTGGGACTCTACTAAAGTTCTCAAGCAGCATTTAATCTGACTTTCCTTATCTGTAAATTGCTATTGTTATAGATGGAAATATTTTGTGTGCGTTCGGTGAAATCAACATTTACCAATCTTTACCAATAAAAATCTAGTCCTTCCAAACCTACTTGTGGCTTCCTGACTGTGGTGTAGTGAAATCACCATAAGATACAATGGCTCCGTCAGACTCCTTCTGAAAACCTTACCTCAGGTGCAGCAACCAATCTGTATAACCCATGCTGGTGAAGCACCTGGGGCTGTGTTATGTAGGGGTAGGAGGTGTTGCAAACTCAAGGCATTCCAGCAATGTTTTTTCCCAGTACCTTTTGGCCTAGAGTAGACAGAGTCACAGTGAAGTGCAGTGAGAGTAGGAGTAGCAGCAACGTTTATCAGTGAACAGTCATGACTTGTCTTCACTGCTAAAAAAGGTGACTTTTTGTCTCTGGATAACAAACGTGTGTGAGGTACCCTGAGGTAAAACCACAGTAGAGATAAGGCACTTTAGATTTACCTCAAGGTAAACTAGGTGAGCTCAATCCCAGTTGAGGATACAGTGCTGTCACTTAGGTCTGGTCTACACCTGACCTAGCTACATTGCTTAGGGCTGTGAAAAATGTCATGCCTTGAGTGCTGTACATGGGCAGTGGGTATTATAGGCTGGGGGAGACTGAGCCTCCCCAAAAAGCCTGGTGTGGCCCCACTCATACTCCGCCCCCTGGTCCCCTTCCTGCAGTTCCTGCTCTTCTGTGCCCCTGGCTTGTTGGAGCTGGGGGACTGTCTCTGTGACTCCAGGCGGCTGGCGCTGGGGCCACACTGCGCTGCCTGCCTGGTGCTCTGCGCACTAGAACGGTGCCGTGCGCCAGCCTGGTGCTCTGGGGCTGGGGATGCTTGGGCAGCCTGGAGCTGGGATGGTGGGGGCTGGTGGCCCTGAGGGTGTTTCTCTGTGCTCCTGTGCAGCTGGGGGAGGCAGAAGGGAGGGGCTGGGGACTAGCCTCCCCCATCGGCCAGTTCACCGACTGCCCGTGGTGCTGTAGTTAACGTGAGCAAACCCCTGGTGTAGATGCAGCTAGGTCAATGGGAGAAAGCTTCCCTTGACCTAGTTACTGCCTCTCAGAGAGGTGGATTAACTACACTGACAGAAAAGCCCCTTCTGTGGATGCGGGAAGCATTTACATTACGGTGCTACACCTGCACATCTGCAGTGCTGTAGCTATGTCACTGTAGCAGCTGTAGCATAGCTATAACCTGTCTTTACCTCATGGAAAAACTACAGTGCCTTGTCTCCACTGTGTTTTTACCCTAGGATAGCTTGTGTAATAGCTACCCCAAGACAGAAAACACACCTTTTTAGTAGTGAAAGCAAAGTCTCATTCTCTTTGGAGTGAAGCTTCACTCCATGATAAAGCTAATCCCCATACATGAGGATAGATGATGGTAGGGTAATTTCAAGAAATCCTTAGTGCAGACCCGGCCTCAGTGGTTTCCACTGTGCATCCCTAAGGGATTTAATCACTTCCCCTTTTCTCTGCTTTCAGGAGGGGCAAGTAGTAGTTGCCTTTTCCTTGTGGAAAGAGGAGTAAAATATAATCCTGTAATATTGGTTTTGCTGGAGCTGCTCTCATTATGGAGTAAAAGTGAATGCAGCTGGTCTTGTGACAGTTGCTGCCTTTGGGAGAAAAGAAATGGCATTTCATGGATTCCCCAGCACACCCTCAGCTGCTGCTGCTTCACCTAGTATCTGCAAGGGATAAAGAGAGACCTTACTACCACTCCTATGCTAAAGTGAAAGGGGCATTTTTTCAGGTAGGTCCTTGCTTTTTACAATGAAACGTTGTTATAGTGAACTCTTGTGTGTTTAGTGGGGAAAACTCCTCACCCTAAAATTGTTTGCATGGTTTTGGTTTTGATTTTGATATGTGTCTATTTGATAATATAAGCTCTGTGTGGACCTCGCCAGTTTTGCTTCTATGGAATCAGCTATGAATCATATCATGTACCTGTGTTCTATGCCTTTTTTTGGACCTGAACTGGTGATATGTGCATGGGAGAAAGTGGAAGGGAGGGGGATGTTTTACCTACTGTAATAGCAACAGTAACTGATGACTATGGCTATGAATGATCGTTATTTCAAAAGATAATTTTATGTAATGAAAACGAAGTATGTTCTTACTGGGCAGGAAGTACTGAAAATAACCTAGGGCTGAACTGAGTCCTGGTGGGAGTGTGGGTGCAACTCTACTGAATTGGGTGGAATTAGACTAGCTTATGCCAGGGTTAAATTTAACCCAGTATTGATATTAGATAGGGGGTACTGTACCTGTCTTGGTTAGTGTCACAAGAATCTCCAATCAGGTCATTGTCAATATCTGACTGCAAACAGAAACAGAGGAAGTTGTAGTATTTACTGCTGAGAGAATATTTAAATGACAGTACTATGTTGGCAGGATCAGTTCTTTTTATAAAATCTTCTGGTTATGTGGGTGATCCAAAAAAGAAAATCTATTTAACAAGGGCAGAAAAACAACCTAGTATTAAATTGGGCGGTACTAGTTTCTGGGGTTCTAGCTGAAGGAATTAAAAAGAAGTTGCCTGAGATACTGAAAATGAATAAACCCTCATTTTCCAGAAGAGATTTCCCTCATATGTAACTTAAAAATAAGCCTACACAGGTGAACAAAATGTTACACAACTGAACAAACAAATATAGCAGGTCTATTCTGTTTTACTCAGTGCCTGAGTCTGTGGTGATATGGTTTTTTGTCTGAATAAGAAAATCAGGATTTGACCCTAATGGAAGAAAAAATATATGTAATGAACTTGTACTCCCAATGGAGTCTTCCCACTGACTTTTATAGGATTGGGGTTTGGCCCACCACAGATGGGATATGTTGCAGCATATTGATCAGAGGAGGTGCACATTGAGACATGCATAGTGTGAAAAAGCACCTATCTGTTCCTATTTCCAGTCTCCTTTTCCAAACTCAAGCTTTCAAAGTTTCAGAAGTTTTTTCTACATATCCTTTAACAAAATGGGAGCTGATCTCTTGCAGCTCCAATTGTGTCCTGCTACAGTTATGTGGTGCTCACGGTCACTTTTTCACTGAGTGCTTGTGGTATCCTACAGATTTTTCTTCCCCTCACTAACCTGGTTGGGGTTGCTGATAGTGGGGCAGCTGTCACAAGCATCACCAACACCGTCGTTATCCCCGTCCTTTTGGTCCCGATTGGGAATCCTCTGACAATTGTCCAAAAGGTTCTTAATACCTGGAAAAATCGTCGCTATTAGTCAAAATTATTCCCTAGGTTTCCAAATGTGTGTATTTTCCAAATGCATCTGTTTATGTATTTTCACAGAATACAGCATTGCTGTTCAGCCATCACCAATGCCTGAAGCAGTTCACTTGGGGCACAGTGTGTGATTTCATCATAAACAGCAAATCTGTTTTTGTTTCCGTGTTAATCAAGGTTAGGAGCATCTCACAAAAGACATTGCCTTGCATTCCATTTTCCTGCACACCTCACTGTGTTCTGTCCCCATACCGCATAGTTTGTATCACGTGACATTTCATCCCTATTATTATATTTAAGGTGACTTGATTTTCTCCCAAGCCCCACGCAGTAATGAGAATAAAATCTTGCATGACAGAGATCTCTTGGGCATTCAGGCAGGAGGCAGTCAGTTGTGCTAGGATGTAGTTGGACCTGTGGATTATTGTGAAGAGGTTTGGGGTGTTTTGCTGTTAGTATTGATAGTCCATTAAAATGTTCAACAGCCTTTTAATTATATGGATTATTGTGGCGTTTAACTGTTACACGGTGCCTGGGTCTTGGGGTGGAGCAAACCCCCCAGTATTTACATACAATGGTTGCAACTAGGAGTTGCTTGCAGAGGTGGAATGTGTGATCTCTGACCAAACTCACATGAGAAGATGTGTTTGATGTCATCCCCAAATTTGCTGCATTTTAGTCTAAGGCTTGGTTACACTTGCAAGTTAGAGTGCATTAAATCAGCTCCGGGCGCCATAACTTCTGAGGGGTCCACACCGGCAAGGCACTTAGAGTGCCTTGACCCTGCAGCTGGAGCGCTCCTGGTAATCCACCTCTACAAGAAGCATAGATCTTGCTGCACCCTGGCTGGAGCGCCGGGGTGTCAGTGTGGATGACGTGTTGCATTACTGTGCTGTGATTGGCCTTCACAAACATTCCATAATCCCCTGAAGTCATGTGCACACTCTGGTCATTTTTTAGAACCTGGCTGCAGGCATGTGGAGATCCCCTTTCAAAGCTCTGTTTCGACAGCCAGCATGCTTATCTGCTCCCCAACAAAGCAAAACATTACTGTGGAATCCTGTTGCTGCAGAGGCAGGCTTTTTTGTGTGTGCATGTGTGAGAGAGAGAGAGAGAGAGAGAGAAGCGGGGGGTGGGGGCTGATGTCAGGGGTTTTCGCCTTCCTCCTGCCACTGTCTGAACTTACAAGACAGCATGCTGACACACTCTTTGCCTACCAAAACACACTGTCTCTCCCCCTACATACACACAACACACTTCATCCCCTCCATCTGAAGTGTGTACAGTGTGAACACTTGGCAGCACCTTCCCTGCTGTGGTCTCTAAGCGCTGGTTTAACTCCCAGTGCTCTACATCTGCAAGTGTAGCTATGCCCTGAGTTGCTGCTGCTGTTGGAATTCATAGTTCTCACACTCTGCAGTATTATAGGTTAGTTAGAACTATTCTTGCAACACATTTTGTGTCCTTTACTGCAGCCATGCTAACTGCAAGGAGGGAAACAGTCAAAATTGCTGAGTTTTACACAGTATTGCTGGGTTACCTCATCACTGCTGGAAACTAGAACTAAAGTATTCAGCCTTAGAGATGCCTAATAGCTGGTGACAAATATCCTCTCTAAGGCTATACCTACACTACAGGACACACACAATACTAGTGTATGTCATTCAGAGATGTGAATAAACCACCCACCGAGCGACAAGTTACACTGACATGAGCACTGGACAGCATTATGTTTGCGGGAGAACTGCTGCTTGCAGGGGCTGGAGTAGTTAAGCCAAGGGCCTGTCTGTTTAGAGCGGCTACATTAGAGAGTTTACAGTGGTGCAGCTTGTGCAGCCGCGCCACTGTGAACACTCTAGTGTAGCTGTGCCGTAACACTCAGCATATGCTGGGTGATTTTAAAGAATTAAGTGAAGATTTATCAACCATCTCCATCCATGTCGTCATCACAGGCGTCTCCTTTCCCATCACCATCTGTGTCCCTCTGGTCATTATTCAAGACTGTGCGACAGTTGTCACAAGCATCTCCAAAAATATCTTGATCACTGTTCCTCTGGTTAAGGTTTGGCACCAATACACAGTTATCCTAAGCGGGAGACAAACACAAATTCCCTTCTGTTAGGATTATTTGACTCCAGTAAGAATTTAACTCTCATTTATACACTGTAAACGCTTTTGCAGATGGAAATATATTATTATAAATAGCTTGGCATTCTATGTGATCAATAAATCAGGACCAGATTTCACTGGTCCTATACCAACTTCCAGTTTTTATATACAGTGTGTGTGGATGAGAGGTATTACTGTCCAGTGTGCATACGGGTTTGTTCATAACAGTCATTTTTGGTTGTCACTTCACATGGGTCCATTTAAACAGTCTGCCTTGATATGCCAGTTCTCTTATTTAATGTGTTCTATTTCAGGGTCTGCATTTCAGGATGCACGCTGCTTCAATCCATTAGGACAGTGGCTTTCAACCTGTGGTCTGTGGACCCGGGGGGGTCTGCAGATTGTCTAAGATTTCGAAAGGAGTTTGCAGCTTCATTTGAAATTTTTTAGGAGTCCACAAATGAAAAAAGGTTGAAAAGTACTGCATTAGGAGAAAAGCCAGCTCCCCCTACTGGTATATCCCCAAACCAAGACTCTGCCTGGCAATTTGACTTTTTCACCCAGAAGAGCGTGAATTCCAGATTTAATATGTTTTCTAATTTGGTATTAATTCCACAAGGGGGGACATTGACAAGGAGGCAGCACTTTCCTCTTCTGTGCATCCCTCCTGAACACCTGGGTTCTCATCCCCTCTTCACCCAGAGATGGACAGGACAATAAGGCGTTAATTTACAGTATCAGCTGTGTATTATTGTTAGTGCAGGTTCAGGACTGTGAAGGTGCCAAAGCAATTCCACAGTTAGCACTACATTAGGATTTTTATTTAAAGCAAGAATTACATTTTTTGTTGTGATGTTGCACTCCATATGACTATATTCACACTCATTAGCATATTTTCATAAAATATAACTGGAATATGCTTCATGCAAAAGGTCTCTTGTAAGGTATCCTTACAAAGCTTATAATCTACTGAGTGTGGTCATCCAATTTGTATAAATGTATCATTCTTGTATCTGAAACTAGAAATATGAAATATAACTGAGGTCCTATTGTAATTATGCAAAGTGTGGGCCATTAATGGTGATTTAGAATCTTGATGGCTCCCATCAACTAGGACAATTGACTGTAGATGGCTCTGTTTAGTTGCAAGGCGTCCTGTGAGTCAGGCTGGGAAGAATGAAGGCTTGGGGTCTCACAGGACATGTGACCATGTCACCTGGTACTGGAATCCATCTTAAACCTAGTGCTTTTCCATTTAGAAGGAGAGGTGGGGAACCAGAGACAAAAGATTCCTGCCTTGTGCAAAAGATATACAAATGTGTGGAACAGAACAAATTGGGTTGCAGTCATGAGAAATCCCCTAGCTGCCACCTGAGCTGGAACAAGGACTGTGCCAGGGGACAGGATTGGGCCCAGACTAGAAAGGAGTCTAGTCTGTGAAAGAAGTTTATTGGAACATCTGAGGGTCAGATTTCATCTGTAATCAGTTTCTTACTGTATTAGGCTTAGACTTGCATGGTTTTGTCTTATTTTGCTTGGTAATTTACTTTGTCTGTTATTACTTGGAACCACTTAAATCCTAATTTTTTATATTTAATAAAATCACTTTTTACTTATTAATTAACCCAGAGCAAATAATTAATACCTGGGGGAGCAAACAGCTGTGCATATCTCTCTATCAGTGTTATAGAGGGCGAACAATTTACCCTGTAAGCTTTATACAGAGTAAAATGGATTTATCTGGGGTTTGGACCCCATTGGGAACTGGGTATCTGGGTGCTGGAGATAGAAGCACTTCTTAAGCTGTTTTCAGTTAAGCCTGTAGCTTCTGGGGGACATGGTTCAGACCTGGGTCTGTGTTTGCAGCAGGCTAGCATGTCTGGCTCAACAAGACAGGGTACTGAAGTCCAGAGCTGCCAGAGAAAACGGGCTCAGAGGTAATCTCAGCACATCAGGTGGCAGTCCCAAGAGGGTTTTTGTGACCCAACCCGTCACATTTATTATGCACCAATAACACAGTGAATTGTCCCAAACTGACAGCACTTACTCTCTGAGAACCTCACCTGATTCAAAGCACTTTGAAATCACTGGAAAGGCTCCCGTTAACTGCTGTCAGCTTTGGACCAGGCCCTGAATAGAGACTGAATTCTCACGCCAAACTATTCATTATTTGAGTTACAATAACTCATAAATGGGCTTCTAAATTCTTTTTCTGAGGATGAGACTAACTTTATTGCCACTCCTCTAACAAATAAGCTCCTAGGTGTTTTTGAGATTTTAAAATTGTTTTGCTATAACAAAATCTGAGACATGGGCTACTTGCATTGTTAATTTTTAATTTAATTAACATTGTTAATATATCTGCCTATAATTAAGGGGTGTCAACCCCACACAGGACTGGAAAGGGTTAAGGTGGCCAGGTAGGCCTATTAACTCCACAGGCTGCACCTGGAGAAAGAGCCAGGGAGTTGATTGCAAGCAGGTTCAGCTGTGCAGTAACAGGCAGGGCCTATCAAGCCAGAAAGTTGGCACCGGACAGGGACTGCTGCTGGCAATGGGGTTGCCAGGTGTCCGATTTTTGACCGGAATGCCTGGTCAAAAAGGGGCCTGGTGGTTCTGGTCAGCATCGCTGACGGGGCTGTTAAAAGTCCCATTGGTGGTGCTGCCTGGCTAAGGCAGGCTATTCCCTACCTGTCCTAGCACCACCCGGAATAGAGGGCAGGCTGGGGTTCCCTACCCACCACTGGGGAAATGGCACTGGTGGGGCAGTGAACTGAAAGTGCTGGGATCACTGGGAGTGACAGAGACTTGGAAGGCCTATACCCTGAAGTTGGGAATGCTGCGTGACCTGGACAGAGGGCTGACTCATGAAGAGGATCCTGCAGCTCCTGAAGCAAGATAGGGGTTGCAGACCAGAGAGAAAGATGGAGTGACAGTGTACAACCATGGGAAGGGGTGTTGACCTTGTGAGCTAATCCCCAGAGCAGCCAGGAAGAGGCACCAGACAAGTGGTGAATGGTGGACTCTGTGACACTGCTATTGGATGGACGGATGCTACAGAATCTAAGCTTTAATTTAAATAAAAACAAGAGTGCCTAGCTCTCATGGTTGTTCAAGAAACCCTTGAAAAAATGAACACGTAAATAAATGCAGAGTTGTCTTCCTCAGTATGTGGACAGCCTGTAACAATAGTTTTGGGAGGTGAGACCTGCCCAATTGATGAAAATGGAACGTTTATGTCTGAAACATAGAAGTGAAAATTTCAATGTCAACATTAACTATTTCACTGCTGACACAAGGTGCGTGAGGCAATATCTTTTTATTTGACCATCTTCTGTTGGTGAGAGAGAGAAGCTTTCAAGCTACACAGAGCTCTTCTTCAGGTCTGGGAAAGATACTCAGTGTCAGAGCTAAGAACAGGATGGAGCAGATTGTTTAGCATAAGTAGTTAACACGTATTCTTAGTCATAGCACAAAAAGTGGGGCTAGTGCAGGGGTAGGCAAATTTTTTTGGCTTAAAGGCAGCATTGGGTTTCGGAAATTGTATGGAGGGCGGGTTAGGGGAGGAGGTTGTGGCCCAGCTCCCACCTCCATCTGCCCCCACCCCCGGACTCCTGCCTCATCCAACCCCCCCGCCCATTTCCTGATGCCACCCCCACTCTCTGCCCCCGCCGCCTCCAACCCCTCCTCTCATTCCTGATGGGCCCCCTGAGACCTCTGCCCCATACAACCACTCCTTCTGTCTTCTGAACCTCTGCTCCTGACTGCCACCCACCGGCCCATCCAACCCCCCCGTCTCATTCCTGACTGCCCCCCCCGGGATCCCTGCCCCATCCAACCATCCCTTCTTCCTGTCCCCTGACTGCTCCCCGCCAGCCCATCCAACCCCCCCTCCTTCCTGACTGCCCTGACCCCTATCCACACACCCCCAAACTCCCCTGCCCTCTATCCAACCCCCCTGCTCCCTGCCCCCTTACCGTGCTGCCTGGAGCACCGGTGCCTGGCTGCACTACAGCCGCGCCGCCCGGCTGGAGCCAGCCACGCCATCACCAGCGCGCAGCACAAAACACTGGGTCAGGCCAGGCTCTGCAGCTATGCCGCCTCAGAAGCTTGCAGCCCCACCGTCCAGAGCATTGCACTGGCAGCAGTGTGAGCTGAGGCTGTGGAGGAGAGGGAACAGCAGGGGAGGAGCCAGGGGCTAGCCTCCAGGGCCAGGAGCTCAGGGGCCAGGCAGGAGGGTCCTGCAGGCCGGATGTGGCCCGCGGGCCGTAGTTTGCCCACCTCTGGGCTAGTGGATTTGTAATAAGCCATAAATCCAATGATTTTTTGTGTCTAGCAAAGTTTTCATGAATTTAAGATCCCAGGCTTGTCTTTTGAAAGTGTTGTGCAGGTTCCTTTGTGTATCTTGGGAAGCATGTTAAAGGTCACTGGGGTGGGTTCGTGGGAGTGAGTTTGTAGAGTTTCTCTTGGAATTGTTTGGGGAAGGATTTGATTATACCCTTAAGTTCCTGGGTAAATTATGGTGTGGGGCCTTCTCTGAGTTCTCCGTAGCAGTGGTTCTGAAAACTGGTCCACCGCTTGTTCAGGGAAAGCCCCTGGTGGGCCGGGCCGGTTTGTTTACCTGCCACGTCCACAGGTTTGCTGCTCCAGGCCAGTGGGGGCAGTGGGAAGCAGCAGCCAGCACATCCCTCGGCCCGCGCTGCTTCCAGCTGCCCCCACTGGCTTGGAGTGGCGAACCGCGGCCAGTGGGAGCCGTGATCAGCCGAACCTCTGGACCCAGCAGGTAAACAAACCAGCCCGGCCCACCAGGGGCTTTTCCTGAACAAATGGTGGACCAGCTTTCAGAACCACTGCTCTATAGTACATTGTGTCAGAGAGATGTCGGTTGGCCTGACCTTTTATTTAGCTGTGACGCTCTTAGTACCCTTCCCAGACCTGAAGAAGAGCTCTGTGAAAGTTTGAAAGCTTGTCTCTCTCACCAATTGAAGTTGGTCCAGTAAAAGATATTACCTCACCCACCTTGTCTCTCTAACATCCTGGTACCAACCACTGCTACCCCAATACTGCAAACAACAATGGAAGAGATTTAATTACATGGTCACACAGTATTTTTTCCACTGGAAATTTGTCATTAAATTATTATTATAATTTTAATGACATTAACTTACTAGTAATGTAGCATCACAAAAATGAGGAGATTAGTTAAATAAAAATTAAAGGGTACAGTTCCAAAAGTGAAATCTCTGCAAGCTGCATGGAAACTTTTTCAAGACACCATAACAGAGGCTCATCTTAAATGTATACCCCAAATTAAAAAACATAGTAAGAGAACCAAAAAAAACTCACCGTGGCTAAACAACAAAGTAAAAGAAGCAGTGAGAGGTAAAAAGGTATCCTTTAAAAAGTGGAAGTTAAATCCTAGTGAGGAAAATAGAAAGGAGCATAAACACTAGCAAATGAAGTATAAAAATACAATTAGGAAGGCCAAAAAAGAATTTGAGGAACAGTTAGCCAAAGGCTCAAAAAGTAATAGCAAATTTTTTTAAGTACATCAGAAGCAGGAAGCCTGCTAAACAACCAGTGGGGCCACTGGATGATCAAGATACTAAAGGAGCACTCAAGAATGACAAGGCCATTGTAGAGAAACTAAATGAATTCTTTGCATCGGTCTTCATGGCTGAAGATATGAGGGAGATTCCCAAACCTGAGCCATTCTTTTTAGGTGACAGATCTGAGGAAGCAAGCAAAGAATCTTGTGGCACCTTATAGACTAACAGACATTTTTGGAGCATGAGCTTTCGTGGGTGAATACCCACTTCGTCAGATGCATGTATTGGAAATTTCCAGGGGCATGTATATATATGCAAGCAAGCTAGAGATAACGAGGTTAGTTCAATCAGGGAGGATGAGGCCCTGTTCTAGCAGTTGAGGTGTGAAAACCAAGGGAGGAGAAACTGGTTTTGTAGTTGGCAAGCCATTCACAGTCTTTGTTTAATCCTGAGCTGATGGTGTCAAATTTGCAGATGAACTGAAGCTCAGCAGTTTCTCTTTGAAGTCTGGTCCTGAAGTTTTTTTGCTGCAGGATGGCCACCCTAAGGTCTGCTATAGTGTGGCCAGGGAGGTTGAAGTGTTCTCCTACAGGTTTTTGTATATTGCCATTCCTAATATCTGATTTGTGTCCATTTATCCTTTTCCGTAGCGACTGTCCAGTTTGGCCGATGTACATAGCAGAGGGGCATTGCTGGCATATGATGGCATATATTACATTGGTGGATGAGCAGGTGAATGAACCGGTGATGGTATGGCTGATCTGGTTAGGTCCTATGATGGTGTTGCTGGCGTAGATATGTGGGCAGAGCTGGCATCGAGGTTTGTTGCATGGATTGGTTCCTGAGCTAGAGTTACTATGGTGCGGTATGCAGTTACTGGTGAGAATATGTTTCAGGTTGGCAGGTTGTCTGTGGGCGAGGACTGGCCTGCCACCCAAGGCCTGTGAAAGTGTGGGATCATTGTCCAGGATGGGTTGTAGATCCCTGATGATGCGTTGGAGGGGTTTTAGCTGGAGACTGTATGTGATGGCTAGTGGAGTCCTGTTGGTTTCTTTCTTGAGTTTGTCTTGCAGTAGGAGGCTTCTGGGTACACGTCTGGCTCTGTTGATCTGTTTCCTTATTTCATCGTGCGGGTATTGTAGTTTTGAGAATGCTTGGTGGAGATTTTGTAGGTGTTGGTCTCTGTCTGAGGGGTTAGAGCAGATGCAGTTGTACCTCAGTGCTTGGCTGTAGACAATGGATCGTGCGATGTGCCCAGGATGGAAGCTGGAGGCATGAAGGTAGGCATAGCGGTCGGCAGGTTTTCGGTATAGGGTGGTGTTAATGTGACCATCATTTATTTGCACCGTGGTGTCTAGGAAGTGGACCTCCCATGTAGATTGGTCCAGGCTGAGGCTGATGGTGGGGTAGAAGCTGTTGAAATCGTGGTGGAATTTTTCCAGAGTCTCCTTCCCATGGGTCCAGATGATGAAGATGTCATCAATGTAGCGTAGGTAGAGAAGGGGTGTGAGTGGATGAGACCTGAGGAAGTGTTGTTCCAGGTCGGCCATAAAAATATTGGCATATTGTGGGGCCATGTGGGTGCCCATAGCGGTGCCACTGATCTGGAGATATATATTGTCATCAAATTTGAAATAGTTGTGTGTGAGGGTAAAGGCACAGAGCTCAGCAGCCAGTTGTGCTGTGGCATCATCAGGGATACTATTCCTGACAGCTTGTATTCCATCTGTGTGTGGGATGTTTGAGTAGAGAGCCTCAACATCCATGGCAGCTAGGATGGTGTTCTCTGGAAGGTCACCAATGCATTGTAGTTTCCTCAGAAAATCTGAGATCTGAGGAACTGTCCCAGACTGAGGTATCATTAGAGCAGGTTGTGGAACAAATTGATAAATTAAACAGCAATAAGTCACCAGAACCAGATGGTATTCACCCAAGAGTTCTGAAGGAACTCAAATGTGAAATTGCAGAACTACTAACTGTAGTCTGTAACTTATCATTTAAATCAGCTTCTGTACCAGATGACTGGAGGATAGCTAATGTGATGCCAATTTTTAAAATGGGCTCCAGAGGTGATCCCAGCAATTACAGGCCTGTAAGCCTGACTTCAGTAACAGGCAAAAGGTTGAAACTATAATAAAGAACAATATTGTCAGACATATAGATGAACATAATTTGTTGAGGAAGAGTCAACAAGGTTTTAGTAAAGGGAAATCATGCCTCACCAATCTACTAGAATTCTTTAAGGGGAGTCAACAAGCATGTAGAACAAGAGGATCCAGTGGATATAGTGTACTTAGATTTTCATAAAGTCTTTGACAAGGTCCCTCACCAAAGGCTCTTATGCAAAGTAAGCTGCCATGGGATAAGAGGGAAGGTGCTCTCATGGATTGGTAACTGGTTAAAAGATGAGGAAACAAATAATAGGTATAAATGGTCAGTTTTCAGAATGGAGAGAGGTAAATAGTGGTGTCCCGCAGCTGTCTGTTCTGGGACCAGTCCTATTCAACATATTCATAAATGATCTGGAAAAAGAGGTAGACAGTGCAATGGCAAAATTTTCAGATGATACAAAATTACTAAAAACAGTTAAGACCTAGGCAGACTGCAAAGAGCTACAAAAGGATCTCTCAAAACTGGGTGATTGGGCAACAAAATGATGGATGAAATGTAATGTTGATAAATGCAAAATAATGCACATTAGAAAGCATAATCCCAACTATACATATAAAATGATGGGGTCTAAATTAGCTATTAAAGAGATCTTGGCGTCATTGTGGATAGTTCTCTGAAAACAACCACTCAATGTGCAGTGGCAGCCAAAAAAATGAACAGAATGCTGGGAGTAATTAAGAAAGGGATAGATAATAGGACAAACTATCATGTTGCCTCTATATAAATCCATGGTACACCCACATCTTGAATACTGTGTGCAGATGTGGTTGCCTCATCTCAAAAAAGATATCTTGGAATTGGAAAAGGTTTAGAAAAGGGCAACAAAAATGATTAAGCGTATGGAATGGCTTCCGGATGAGAAGAGATTAATAAGACTGGGACTTTTCAGCTTGGAAAAGAGATGGCTAAGGGGAGATATGAATGAGGTCTATAAAATCATGACTGTTGTGGAAAAGTAGATAAGGAAGTGTTTACTACTTCTCATAAAACAAAAACTAGAGGGGACCAAATGAAATTAATAGGCAGCAGGTTTAAAACAAATAAAAGGAAGTATTTCTTCAAACAACGCACAGTCAACCTATGGAACTCCTTGCCAGAAGATGTTGTGAAGGCCAAGACCATAACAGGGTTCAAAAAAGAGCTAGATAAATTAATGGAGGATAGGTCCATCAATGGCTATTAGCCAGGATGGGCAGGAATGGTGTCCCCAGCCTTGTTTGCCAGAAGCTGGGAATGAGCAACAGGGGATGGGTCACTTGATGATTATCTGTTCCGTTCATTCCCTCTGGGGCACCTGGCACTGGCCACTGTTGGAAGACAGGATACTGGGCTAGATAGACCTTTGGCCTGACCAAGCAGGGCCATTCTTATGTTCTTATTGGTAGGTTAGAGTTAAGGTTGTTTGTCACAGTGTGATTTTTTTCAGGTCTTTGACGTGAGCATCGTATAAATAGAAATGAGTGCATTAGAGAAGATGCTGGAGAGTACAGGTGGCTAAATGTAGTGAGGGCAGTGAGACATGCCTAGGAAAATGGTACTGTATTAACTTTAGAACGTCCCACCTTGCACCAACTTCATTCCATCCTATCTGCACAAGATCCCAAACCTGAACCAAGTTCTATGTCTGTGTATAGTACCTCTTCATTAGGAATTCCATCTCCATCTGCATCCTCATCACAGGCATCTCCAAGTCCATCGCCATCTGCATCTTCTTGTCCTGAGTTTGGAACAAATCTGCAGTTGTCCTAAGCAAAAAATAAATCCAAGAAATATGACCAGCATTCCACAACATTACTTGAAATCTCTCTCCTGAGGGCTGGCTGACTTTTTTTTTTTTTTTTTTACTATTAACTTGAAAAGTTTCTTAATAAAATATATTTTAAACAAAATAAACATAAAAACTTGCAAAAGTGTATTACACTTGGTAGTGTTTCCCCCACTGCCTCTTCATGCCCCCCACTATCACTCCCCTGGGTGATTAAAAAGAATGTCTCCTACCTTTCTGCAGCTATCAGCAGAGCATTGGAGTTTTTCATCAGGATAGCCATCAATATCTATGTCCTTTCCACAGATATAACCATCACCAGCCCAACCAATGCCACACTACAAATGAAAACACTATTATAGAACCACAGAAAGACTGAAGGTTCCACTTTGCAAACATGTACAGCAATGCTCAAGATGGGACCCTAGGTCAGTTTCAGAAAGGATCAATATGCAGTGCAGGAGGCACTAACATTTATAATGATATATTCAACCATACATCGCTATCTGTTAAGGTAGGCATCGAGATTTAGCTCTACAATTAAAATGTATCTGCTAATTTTGGATTGCCAGCTTCAGACACGTAGGACCTGATTTTCAGAGGTGCTGATTACCCACAACTCCAAATGACTCCAGTGGGTACTCAGATCCTCAGGGCCTCAAGGTGACCATCCAAAATTAGTGGTTGCTTTTGAAAATGTAGGCATTAGTGATCCGAGGTGAAGCAGAGGTCAACAGTCTCCCTGAAAGATGATAAAATGCAAACTCACTGGAAAAAGAGAGCCAAAATATGTAACATATATTCTGAGGGCCAGACTTCCAGAAAGAGAAGTCTGAAATTTCTCTGGAATATTTTACACACAATTATTTGCACTAGCAAATTGGGCATTTCTGCATATGAACATTTAAGTATCTAAATTGCAATCAGTTCTCAAAAATACCTAATTTGTGGATACAATTGCTGAAACTGCACACTCAAATGTGTGGATAAAATTGCATGTGGACTTCAGACCTTTACTGACTGTCCTCAGCACCAATATCTAGAAATCTCTGTTACAGACATTTGAAGTATCCCAGTTTTTTCTTTGAAATAAATATACTTAAAACTGAGATGCACCTACAGGGCCAGAGAGTGAGGACAGCAGAATCAACATCAGGAAAAATGTCTGATTTAGCTTCAGACCCCAGAAGAAAATTGCAGAACATATGTGGTATTCATATGCAGGATCAGTCCCTTGCTTCCAGGGTAATGAGTTGGATGAGCTGCAAAGATTCAGGTTTGGCAAGGGAGCACCTCTGGTCACACTCCACCAGGGCTAGCTTCCTCATGCTGCCCCACCAATGCATTTCAATCTTGGTTTAGAGTTGCTACCTCCCAGGGTAGAAAGGGCAGTAAAGTGTATATATGTACTGTGTCCTTGGCCTCTCTACTGAGAGTGCCATCCAGCAAACCAGATAAATACTGGCTGTCATGGTGTTTTGGGGGTGTTGAAACATATCCATAGAGAATTAGACTAAAACCAGCAGGTTATTTCACAGAGAGAAGTGAAAAATGCTGTATCTCATTGGTTGGCCCAAGCAGATTTGTGATCTCTGTAGACACAGAACTTATAAACACTTGCTACACAAAGGGGCTCTGAAATATTGCAGTATTCTAGAGACCCGGCCCACAGAGCAGACATCTTTAAAGACATGGAATTGAGCTCTGCTGCAGTGAATCTCCAGCCACCTGATTCCTTCTACTACATCTCTTTAAACAAAGACAAATAGATTTAGAATGAAAACGTTCAACATAACAGGGAATAGTCTTTTGGCATTTCAGATTACTTTAACCAATATCAAATTTAAAGGACTCCTTCACTATCGGATGCTTGCATACAAAAATAGAAATACTACTAGGTAAATAGATCTGCCCAACCCTTTCATTACAACAGTAGAGAAAAAAAACCCTCATAATCCCTTAAATATACCATAGAGACGAACAATACAGATCTTTATTTAATGCAGTAGGCATCAGTTGTGATGTTTTCATCCTTTTAGACACAGTGGGGGAACTGCTGTTCCTGGTGTATGAATTCCTTGTTATTAGTCTTCCTTGTGGCAAAATAAATGAACTTCATTTGAGATTCTGCCTGTACAAAGGCTACACTGTTAGGACCATTGTATTTAAGGTTCCATCTACACTAAAACTTCTGATTGAGTTTGTACCCCTTTAGTGGCACAGTTTGTGCCCACACGTTGCATGACTAATAACTACAGCAACCAGCTATGTGTTACCCTTGCCAGAGATCTGATCTGACATGTTCAATCTTCAAGTAATCTGGTCAGAATACTATCATCTCATTTTGTAGACAGGAGCCCATAACCACACTTAAATACCAGAAAATTTTCTTCACAGCTCACTGGACAGCAGGACATGGCCAGAGATCTGCAGAAAAGGATCTAGGGGTTACAGTGGACAAGAAGCTGGATATGAGTCAACAGTGTGCCCTTGTTGCCAAGAAGGCTAATGGCATTTTGGGCTGTATAAGTAGGGGCATCGCCAGCAGATCAAGGGACGTGATCATTCCCCTCTATTCGACATTGGTGAGGCCTCTTCTGGAGTACTGGGTCCAGTTTTGGGCCCCACACTACAAGAAGGATGTGGAAAAATTGGAAAGAGTCCAGCGGAGGGCAACATAAATGATTAGGGGGATGGAGCACATGACTTATGAGGAAAGGCTGAGGGAACTGGGATTGTTTAGTCTGCAGAAGAGAAGAATGAGGGGGGATTTGATGCCTGCTTCCAACTACCTGAAAGGGGGGTGCCAAAGAGGATGGATCTAGACTGTTCTCAGTAGTACCTGATGACAGAACATGGAGTAATGGTCTCAAGTTGCAGTGGGGCAGGTTTAGGTTGGATATTAGGAAAAACTTTTTCACTCAGAGAGTGGTGAAGCACTGGAATGGGTTACTTAGGGAGGTGGTAGAATCTCCTTCCTTAGAGGTTTTTAAGGTCAGGCTTGACAAAGCCCTGGCTGGGATGAATTAGTTGGGAATTGGTCCTGCTTTGAGCAGGGGGTTGGACTAGATGACCTCCTGAGGTCCCTTCCAACCACGTGATGCTGATGCTTGCTCTGTGCGCATTGATATTTGGCACACTGTGCCACTGCTATCTGACCTGCTATCCTGTACGGTCTCAGCAGAAAAAGGCTTCCCAGAATTCAATCATACAAATGCTGCCAGGCAGCATGGTAAAGGTAACCACCCAGATTTGGCTACCACCTGGATGTACTGGAGTCGGGGGAGTCTGCTATCTGGACATAACTGGACTGTTTGTAAATGGGTCAAATGAGTGTGTCATACTCTGGTTACAAACACACTTTTTTACTGATCAAAGTGTACACAGGCCCTAAAACATCCTGCTCATTGCCTCAGTAGGACTGTTTTTTTTCTAGTTTCTATGGAGTGGCCTAAAATATATCCTATCAGCAACTTACAGTACATGAAATCTCTCCTTGTCTTTCTTCAATACACTGTGCATAAACACTGCATGGGTTCAAGGCTCGATTTCTGCAGCTTTTCTCAGCCTTGCATCCTTTGACCTGGTCTCCAGTGTAACCGGGTTTGCATGGGCCGCAGCGGTAAGAACCCTGTAAAGACAATCAGTCATTTGCATGAGCGTGTCTGTGATTTGCCTCACACTGCTTACGATGTGCAGGCTCAGTTTCATGTTCACTGTGGCATCTTGCTAGCTCCTTTTGTGAACAGACATGTTTGACTAAGTGCTGTCAAACATGTGAGACTGACACTTGTGGAGGAACCAAAGTCCCCTGTTTATCCAGAGAACAAGTAGACTACAGCAACTGCCCACACTTCTCTACATTGCCCTGTGAATGTCCCTAAAACCTGCTCAGGATGAGCCACCTTTAAGGTGGGAGAGGATATTACAATCTCCTTGCCTATTCATTCTTTGCTGAGCTTTTGTCTATACACACATTACACTAGTTGACCTCAATCAATTTAACCAGTGCAAAGCATGTGTGGACACTTTTATTTTGGTATAAATCAGCCTTGTTTTGGTTTAGCTTCACTAAATTGGGAACAAGTTTTAAGCTAAACTGAAACCAGCTGCTCTTATGCTAAAATAAATGTGTCCACCAAAAGTTTTCTCTGGTTTTGCTTAAATCAGTTTAAAAACTGACTTAAGCTAAACTGGTACAACTTTTGTCTGTTGATGACAGTGCCTAGGATTTGACAGAAATTAGATCAAAATAAGCCTTGTTTAAGCTGACATAAGAGCATCCATGCAGCCTTTTGCATTGGCTGAACTAAATTAGCTTAAAATAGCACCATAAACTACATCAGTTTGACTTTCTTACATAAACCAGCCCAGAGATTCCAAGCAAGAATGTTGTGGTTAGTGCCTTTGCTACTGATGGTGGGTATTGTGATCTGGACAGGTTTACTAATGGGTTATAATAAGCCCACAGAGGCATTTCATTTGGTCTTGAGCTCTCTATTCCCCCTGCTTAGTTATTTTTAATCTTTCACTGGCTGGGAGGAAAAACATCAGTTAAAACCTCACCATAATCAATAACAACTTTCAACATTTTCAAAGACAAAGAAAGGGAACAAATATATATGTACATAACTAGACATGCAGCCCTATGTGTTAATGACGAGTCTTTGTTTCATTAGGAGTTCCAGATGACTTCCTAACACTTAAGCAGCAAAGCTTCATGGGTGACCTATTAGTGTTGACCTAGTCCAGGTGGACTGGAAAAGCATACTCATAACCCACATATGGCGTATTTTGTCTGTACCAGGAAGTACGTGGGTTTTGTCTGGATTTGTTCAGGATTTTCACTGTCTGTGCTATCTGATTTCATGGCAGTAAGCTGTACAGTTTGAATATGGAGATAGACGGAGAACTGCATAAATCAAATAATCAATGAGTGGTAGTTTAGAAAATTGGCAGCTAGCTTAGATCTGCATGGGGTTAGGACTGTATGAAATCCAGTGCTTTGTGCAATTCTTTTCCCCCCTTAATTAAAGTTGATGGGTTCAGTTCATCCAGGCTCATGCTCCTGAAATCTGCTAGTTACTTTGGATTTGCACAATGTATTCTGAGCTGTATCATAGCTCCGAATCCAATGGTGCCACATAAACCTAAGCACAACCTTGTGTGGGCCAAACAGATTCTACATATTTTAATAAGATTTAAAGTCACCTATATTGATTTATATTTTAAGTTAGGTTGTTTCTAAGTAAATATTGTCTATTTACACATTTGTGTAAACTAAAATGATGTCAATATGATGATAAAATGCTAATGAATTAGCTGTTAGTGTATTGCATTGAAGTAGGCCCCGGGCCTTATGAAATGCTCTGGTGGGCCATGTATGGCCCACGGGCCAGAGGTTGGGCACCCATGAGTTAAACAACCTTTAAAGCAGCATTTCCTGACACCGATGATACTGAATGGAGGCAGGGCAGACAGACAATCTGTCCCACTCATGAGCTTCTCAAGAACTGGCTTTCCCAGAGGCCCACTTGTCTCCCTAAAGACTGCATGAAAAAGGGTTAAAGATCTCTAAAGGATGCCTGCTCTAGTAACAGGACAGAAGATGCATCAGATAGAAATGCTATAGATCTTAAAAAAAAAAAAAAGAAGGATATTCAGGTGGGGAGTGGAGTTTAGTAACAAAATACTTCATTTATGTAAAAGTACCTCACCCAGAGCTTGCAGTTTGATATCACCAGAAGCACTCAGTAAACTTAAATATTTAAACGTAGAGGTTCTCTTATTCTTTCTGTGTGAGTATACTTAGCTATACACAGCAGACCATCTCACAGTGAAACAGCATTTAGCAGTAGGGTGAAGTGGAGTGAAAGGCCCAAAATGCATTAAAAGGAACTTCTACTCCTTTTCTCCTCCTTTCACTCCTCTCATTCCACTTTTAGTTCCACTCTGCTCACTCTTCTGTAATATAGCAGTTACATTTAACACCTATGCTATTTGGTAGCCATATCATTCCTCCTCTGCCCTGACTTCCCCTATATACTATGGTGATTGAGAAAGATGGAGAGGTTGCTCCTACTTACAGGGCACCAGAAGGAATTGCTGGCTTCCAGTCTTGTTACAGCTACTCCCAGTGGGGAGTGAAGATGTATCTTTTCAGAGAATGCCCCACCGCAAACACTTGCACAATTGCCAGAACTCCCTGCAACTGCAGGGGATGAAGGGAAGACTGCCGTCATTGCTGGGTGAAGAGGAGAGGATGGAGTTCATGAAGGCATGCTAATGGTTCATTAAGCGCTGGTTGTTTTAACTTTTAGGGAGGATATGAGATTCTTCTTTTTGTTTAGATAGAGTCAAAAGATATAATACAGAGGTCATCTCAAGCCAGAACCACAGATCCCAATCACAGCCTGATGTAAATGATCATTTTTGAAAACAGTAAATGAAAGGGTACTTACCATGGTGTTCATGCACTGGGAATTTGGAACGCATCCTCCATTTTGGCCATTATTACATTCATCAATATCCAAGCAGACCTAAAACAACAAAATAAGGAGCCTATAATAAAAAACTAGTGAACCTTAGCTCCAAGTGTGAAGGAAAATCACTCACTGACCACCTTCAAAAGCTTTAGAAACATGAACAAGCATGTTCAGTATGGCATTCAACCTAAATCTGAAATGGAGGAAGGCAGGTCCAGGGGTTAGGATGCTGGTCTGTGACCCAGGAGACCTGGATTCACATTCCTGCTCCACTACAGATTTCCTCTGCGACTGTGGAAAAGTGACTTTGCCCCTCTGTGTCACTGTTCCGTCTGTAAGGTGGGGGTAGTGGTACTTCCCTACCACACAGGAGTGTTGTGAAGCTAAATCAATTTTTGTTTGGTTTAATATAGCCAATATTTTTAGAGTCAGTTTAATTATAAAGAACTTCTTCCCAGTTAATAGACCTTGTATCTGCATAATGACTTTTGGCACCACTTCTGAGAGAGTGCATTTCTTCCTTTTTTTATAGCATAACTCATAGAGGAAATCTAATTTGGCCCTATAAATAAAGTGGAATTAACTTTTTCTTTTAAAATTACTTATTTTGTGTTTTATCTGTGATGGAAAAGCAGACTGTCTCTTAACAATTGCAAACAAAATGGCCATTTATAACAACATAGAGCAGCGGTTCTCAAACTGTGGATCGGGAGGGACCCCAAAGTGGGTCACGGCCCCGTTTTAATGGGGTCACTAGGACCAAAGCCAAAGCTGAGGGCTTCAGCGCTGGGCAGCAGGGCTCAAGCTACAGACCCCCTACTTGGGGCTGAAGCCCTTGGGCTTGGGCTTTGGCTTTGGCCCCCCATCCAGGGCAGTGGAGGCGCTTAGGCTCGGGTCCCCCCTCCTGGGGTCCTGTAGTAATTTTTGTTGTCAGAAGGGGGCCGTGGTGCAATGAAGTTTGGGAATCCCTGCCATAGAGTCTGTCCTAAACTAATGCGCTGTTAAATAACTTCCTACACATTGGTGAAGTAACAAAACATATTACTATGTGCAATGTGAAAGAACCAATTACTAAATTGTCTCACCTATATGCTCTGTTGCTTTTTTAATCTGTTTGTGATCCTTCTGAGAAACTCCTAAAGAATTTAATGGGGTCTTAAATAGTAGGCTTCTATAGAAATTACAATAAAACCTGTAGGGCTGTATTCATATAGGAATGTGAAACAGCCATGAACGTGGCAGATATGGCCAACTGAAGTCTCTTCTAACCTAGGGGAGCCCATGTGTAGTGTTTCTGCCACTATAGTGACACTCCAGACTCAGCCCAGAATCTGGTCTACAGAGTTGTATGAAAGATGCCAACTTTACTGTAAGTTTTATGAACCATCCTATGGAAATCTACAGAAGGAACATAAATCTCTTTTACAAGATATCATATGGACCTACAGAAAGTTTGGCATTTTCTATCAAATCCTACAGGACACTTCCCATTAGCTAAGGCCATCTCCTGTCTCCCCTCCACCCCACATTAACCTGTTGTTATTGCTGTTAAAGTCAGGGACAAAATGATGTCACTCTGCCGAGCTGCCCAAAACACTTGTAATTTTATTGAATGAAAAATACTTAGAATGTTTAATAGTTTCAAGCTGTATTTGGAAAGCGAAAGTGATAGCAAACCAGCCTCGCACACTGGAGATGGCAGTGTGTCTGGCTGCCACTCACCTGCTTATTGTTCTTGGCAGCATTGATCCCTACCCCCTGAACTGTCTGTCCTGTGTATCCTCGGGGGCAAGCCTCACATCTGAAGCCTGGAACAATGTTCACGCAGCGCACCCCAGGGAAGCATGGGCTATAGCGGCACTAAAAAGACAAATGAATTGTTGAACCTGCATCAGTGAGTCAATAACATTCTGCTGATCTCAGATTCCAAAACGTTACCTTTTTAAGCAGCACTTAAATAATATTCAATTGTATAGTTGTCCTAGAAGTCTCAAACCATGAGCTCAACTCTCCCCTCAGTTGTATGGGTTTAACTCCCTCTGAAGTCTGACCAAGTATCACTTGAATGGACATGACCGAAAAAAGTAGAAAGCCCTGTAATTGTGGCAGTCATGAGATCACTGGGGAATGACTGTCCACCTGTATTCAATGCACATATAAATAGCAGCATTTTGCTGTTTGTATTTGATAAAATACACATGGGGGAAAGGTTACCGGAAAATGAATTAGTTAAAACGGCATATGCCCTGTTGCAGTCCTGCCCCTGTCTAGTATTTGTCAAATACCAACACCATTTGTTAATTGGCAGACAAATCCTGAATATGTTCATTTATCATCTCCCTAGATATGGTTCAAACAGAAGATTAAACAAGTAATAGGAAATATTAAAAATATTTTTAAAGATGTCTGGTCTTTTCACCATTATCTGGTGTGGTCCCACAGGGGTCTGTCCTGGGTCTGGTACTATTCAATATTGTCACTGATGACTTAGATAATGGAGTGGAGAGCATGCTTAAATTTGTGGATGGCATCAATCTGGGAGGGGTTGAAAGCACTTTGGAGGGCAGGATTAGAATTCAAAATAGCCTTTATTAATGGGAGAACTGGTCTGAAATCAACCAGATGAAATTCAGTAAAGGCAAGTGCAAAGTATTTCACTTAGGAAGGAAAAATCACATGGACAAATACAAAATGAAGAATATGGGGCTAGGCAGTAATATTGCTGAGAAGGAGCTGGGGTTACAGTGGATTACAAATTGGAAGAAAAGGCTAATTCTGAGGTGCATTAGCAGGCATGACATTGTAAGAAATGGGAGGGTATTGTTTTGCTCTACTTGGTACTGGTGAGTCCTCAGCTGCAGTACTGAGTTCAGTTCTAGGCACCAACCTTTAGAAAAGATGTGGACTAACTGGAGGGAGACCAGAGGAGAACAATTAAAAGGATGATAGGTTAGAAAACTGAGTTTTGAGGAAAGGTTAAAGAAACTTGGCATGTTTAGTCTTAAAAGAAGACTCAAAGGGACAGTCTTCAAAGGGCTGTTACGAGGAGGGTGATCAATTGTTCTCCATGTCCACTGAAGGCAGGACAAGAAGTGTAATGGGTTTAATCTGAAGCAAGGGAGATTTAGCTTAGATGATAGGACAAACTTTATAACTATAAAGATAGTTAAGCACTGGGATAGGTTACCAAGGGAGGTAGTGGAATCCCCCTCACAGGAAATTTTAAAGAACAGGCTGGACAAACCCCTGTCAGGGATGGTCTACATTTACTTGGCCCTGCCTTAGCATGGTGGAAGGTACTAGATGAGCTCTCAAGGTCCCTTCCAACCCTACATTTCTCCGATTCTATGATTAACTCAGCTTGGGCATAAAGCAAAAATACCCATAAAATGATGACAAAACAAACCAGGATAATATAGACAAAATACATACAGTTCAGTGTATGTCCCTCAACATACAATGGCATTAATTTTTTTATATGTTTATAACAGATTACTAAACACAAAATTGGCTTTGGAGCCTAATAGAAAAAAAGATTTAATAAAAGCAAAAGCATAATCTAAAATGTGAACTTAAACATAAGACAGACTTAGGGTGACCAGATAGCAAGTGTGAAAAATTGGGAGAGAGGTGGGGGGTAATAGGTGCCTATGTAAGACAACACCATGAATATAGGAATCGGCCCTATACATTTGGGACATCTTGTCACCCTAGACACATATACTCATAATATAGCTCTTGATTTGAAAAAGTAGATTAATTTTTTTTAGCCAGTAGAGGGAGCTCAAACAATGGCATTATTAACAGAAGAGACATGCAGTTCAAAATACATATTAAGATAATGTTTTAAGGTTGTGAGGCACATCCCCCAAAACAAATCAGCAACGCTTCCTCCTGGATTGGTGTTAAGAGGCCTTACTAGAGAGATGTTAACAGTCTCAAGGCTCAGACAGGGATAAGGATAGCTCCTAGTTGGAATTCAAGGTTCCTTTTTAACAGTTATTGAATACAAAACTCCTATTTAAATGCCCTGGTTTCATGACATGCAGAAACAGTTTACAAAGGGAGACACAATATGATGTTAACTGTCCTTCCTGGACAATTGGACAGTTTGGGGGTGGATAAGGGCATAGAGGTCCTTCCACTGGTTCAAATGCTCCCCACATTTAGCCTAGTGTGACAACTTGTCCCTAACTGGGTGAGACAGTCCCAAAATGTACATTTCAAGTCTCAGAACCAGGCTGAATGCGTCTGGAACAGCATTTATCCCAGCTTCTCTGCAGCACCGCTCTGCGCCTGCCCAAGCCTCAAGGGCAGTGCCAGATTCTTCCTGGTGGGGGGTTGAGGTGAGCCTCAGCCCTGCCCCCTCTGTGGTCCTACACCCTGTTCCTTCTCTTATTCTGAGGCCCCACCTCCTCATCAGGCCAGAAACCAGAGCCAGGCATTAGTAAGAGCTGCCCAAGGAAACCGGGCTGCTGTGGGGAACCCCAGAGTCCCAGACCCTCCACCTACCCAGGGGGTGGGGGTGGGGGACATGGGCCAAGGGCTTTTCTTGGGCACCACAGTCCCCCGCCCAGAGCTGGTAGAGCAGAAGTCCCCAAACTATGGGGTGCATGGAGGAACATTTGGGGGCATGGCCGGGCCCAGGCAGAAAGTGATCACCACCTAACCCCAGTTGGCCCCTAGCTGTGCTCTGGCCCCACCCCCAGCTGTAGCCCCACTTCCAGCCCTCACGGGGTGGGTGCAGACAGGGATTGGGGGATAGGGGGGCAACCATGACAAATTTGGAGACTGCTGAGGTAGAGGGTCCAGGGCTCCCCATGGTAGCCTGGGCTCCCTGGGCAGTTCTTACCAATGCCCAGTTCCAGCTTCTGGTCTGATCAGCGGGCGGGGCCTTGGGGAAGAGGAGCAGCAGGGGGCAGGGCTCCTGTATGTGTCACATTTTTGCATTTCGAAAAGGTGGTCAACCTAATGTAGCACAATGAACGTTATCATTTGATGGACTATGTGAGATGAGTTGTAGGCATTATTCCAGTTTTTAACAGACATGCTCTTGTAAAGAAAAAGCCCCACGTTGCTTGGCAATTTATTGGCACTATCAGCATAAAGACGAAGGTCTGAATGGACATGGCTTGTGTCTGTTCTATATCTTTTTGGCAAAAATGTCACCACTCTTTCTGACACTAACTCAGCTCCACCATGGTAGGGGCACTAGTGCCTGTATTTTTAACTCTGTGTGATCTGACCATGTTCAAAGTAAGCCTGAACCACTCGGTGTTGAACACACTGATGACCAGTCTGCATTAGTCCTCCCACAACTTCTACCATTAGTGGAGCTGCTCCAGTGGTAGTAACAGGAACTCTTTTGCTCAAAATCACCAGGGCAGGGAAGGCTCTGGAGACTGAAGTGCCCTTGCACACCTACCATAGGTAAGGACAAGGTCCATCCAGGTGTGGGCTGAGTCAGAGTAGCAAGGTAGTGTGAGGAAGATGATTGTGCTATGCCTATTGGACCAGATTTACAAACGCAGGCCTCCATTTTTGTGCATGACATAACAGTAGGCATAATTCATGTCACGTCATGTTTGGGCACCTAACTCTACCCACAACAAGGTAACTGAAACATACATTCAATTTCTTCAACTTAGTTTTCCCCCTATAAATTTTTTTTCATAAACAGATACAAGTAGACTCATGCACCTTCTCTCTCCGACTTGCACACACAACATCAACCTGCAATCAAAACAACTGTCAAATACTCAAGCTATTTCTCCTGCTGGCTGAGGAGGAAGAAAGAGATTATTTCTATTTTGAATTACCTGGGAAGTGCTTAGACGCTACAATGTACATCTGTAGATTAAACACCTAAGCCTATGTCTACACTGCAGTTGGGAGGGGAGATTCCCAGTGCGGGTATACAGACAGACTCGCACTAAAAATAGTATCAGAGGAGTAGCCGTGTTAGTCTAGATCTGTAAAAGCAGCAAAGAGTCCTGTGGCACCTTACAGACTAACAGACGTTAGTCTATAAGGTGCCACTGGACTCTTTGCTGCTTTTACTAAAAATAGCAACATGAGCATTGCTGTATGGAGGGGGGCTCAGGCTAGCCTCCCAAGTACAAGCCACTCAACGTCCGGGCTCAGGCAGCCAGCCCACGCAACCACCAGTGCCCCAACAGCCACACTGGTATTTTTAGCGTGCTAGCTCAAGCAGAGCTCGCAGAGTCTGTCCACCTGTGCTGGGAATCTCAGTTGCAGCTCCCCAAGGATATGTCTACACTGCAGACTCTGACTCAGTTTGAGCCCAAGCCCCATTCTGTCCGCACACAAACCAGTCTGATTTGGTCAGCAAATACTCAGAACCCAGGTCCATGGACTCTGCTTGTGGGGTGGGTAGGAGCCCAAGTCCCACTGTGACTCGGGTCCAAACGCTGCCGTTTTGCAGTGTGGACGCAGCTCAGACTGCACATTTGAGTCAGTAGGTCTGTGTAGGGCAGTATGGCTGCATTAGCAATGGCTGTGAGACCCAGGGTCAGCATTTGTAAGCCCAGGTTTACCATGCAGTGTGGATGCTCAAGTGTGGTCTTGGAAACACCAAGTCCACAAGCCCAGGTCTCACAGAGGGTTCACAATGCAGTGTAGAAATACCTTCTAAGTGACTAGACAGTCTGCAAATAACTGCAGACATAAATAGCAGGTATAAAAACAGAAGCCTGTTAAATAGTGCTTGAAAAGTAAATGTTTTGTGCCTTTTTTATGCTTCTTTATGATGTATAAAGAAGGTGTAAAATTTTATTTCCCCCCTTCAAAATACCAGGGATATTGAGTTGTTTGTTTGGTTTTTGGTTTTTTTTTTTTTTGAGTGGCTTTTTGAAAATGTGGGCTGGGAGCTTTTTCAGCCCTCAGTTGAAAGGGAGTGGGAGTGCTGAATCCTTAACAAAAGAAGCTTCCCTCCCAGTCCCACCAAACTGTTTTGAGTTAAGTAAGTGCTGCAGCCAACCAAAATACAAAGAACCTGATTCTCTGCTCCATTACACCATGGCTTTTCCCCACAACAATCAGTATAAAGCAGTGGACAATCAGGACCAAGGAAGTGTGGGTGGTGGATTTTTTTTTTAAACACTTCTGAATAATTCTTATTTCCTCTTTCGATTAATCAGGCTTCATTTCCTTGGTTTTTCAGATGTCATTAATCTGCTAATTCTCAAGTCTCCAAGGGTGAACAAAACCTGAATTTCTAATGTAGAACCACTCCCCCTCCCACAAAAATTTAAAAACAAACCTTTTAGGTTTTCTTTCTACATCATAAAGAAGCGGCACCATCCCAATGTTTATTCCTTTGCAATTGACCTTTACGGCTGAATTGAAAACATAGCCAATTTTGTGAATAAACTGACTTCAGTTTCCAAGGCCGTTTAAACTAAAACTTTTTATGAGCACTGAAATTCAGAGAAATAAAATCCAAATCAACAGGAAGTGCTTCTGCATTTCTGCCCTATAACTGCTGATATTTAATCTTTTTGTGGAATCCCAATAACTGTGTCAGTAGCTTTGCCCTTTCGATGTAACATTCAGAGAGCAGTAAAATGGAAATATGTACTGCAGATACTTAAAAAATAAATACAGTGGTCTTGATTCACCACAGTATAACTCCATATTTTCACCCATGTAACTCCACTGACAACAATGGAGTCATTGCAACATACCTCTAGTGTAATGGAGTGGAGAACTGGGCCCAGGATGTATTACTATTCACCGTGCAGCCTGTTAGTGAATGCTGCAGAAAGCAAGAGTCAGGGCCCATTTATGTGAGAAATGAGTTGGGATTTTTTTCTTTTTACAAGTCAATATTTTACCTCATCAATATCTGAGCATGTAACTCCATTTCCTGTGAACCCTTCGGGACAGGGTCCACACTGAAATCCATCTGCTGTCTCTATGCACGTGACCCCCCTGAAACAGGAGCTGGCTTCGCATTTGGGTTTAGGGGGCACTGGGGGCTCAGTTGGAAAGTTTGTAGCTCCCAAACCTTTGAGTAGAAAGAACAGCAGTTTTAGCGATTCAAGGAAATATCCATCATGCATTTCAATTGACAAGAGTTCTAAGGAGATACCTAATCCACTGCTGAGCAGTGGGATTGTGTTTCTGCATCATAAATATCCTTTATGTTGGCTGGGCTGGGGCTGCGGCAGTAGCAACTTCTTGGATTGTGATTGAGGAGACTTTTGTTAGGAACTGATCAAGAACCTACAGAATAGTGGAGGTTAAGGCTATGCTGCATATGTCATAGGGATATGGATGTCTTTCTGCTTAGTTAGTCCCAGAGCAGATGTATAACTTCTGATGCTGACCAGGGGAAAGCAATAAGTGCAGGTTAGAGTGACCTAACAAGGACAAATGGGGAACAGGTCCCAAAGGGATTATAGGTTGATGGTATTATTGAAAAGACAAGGTGAGCCATTACTCTGGCTAAATCAGCAATGCTGCCCTCAGTGTAAAAAACAGAGCTATTATTTCGCCTCGGAGAGATCAAAATTTACAAGGAGTAAAAAAAGGAGAGGGAGGAGGCAATAGCAAGTGGCAGAATATTGAATATGTGACAGAGTATCCACAACACTGTTTCATGTACTAAGACTGACCAGAGGGGGAAAGGAAAAATCTGGGACAAGGAGACAGGTACCAAAATGGTACCAAAGCATGTAATTTATCCTTTCAGCTGATTAACACAGTGCAGGCTTTAAAGAAACTTCCTGTGGCTCTAGTCTTCGTCTCACATGTGTGAAAACTAAGTTAGCTGAAGCTCAATCAAGGTGAGATTCAGTGGAGGGATGATAATTTGAGAAAAGCTATTGGAAGATCTGGCAACAATTATGCCTACTCCTCTGAATAAGGGTGTGTGTCCTCTGCTGGTAAAAGAGTTGGCATTTAGGGGATCTGTTGGATTCCCAGCTATGTTAGAGGATTCTTCAAAAGGCTTTTATAATCCTCTCTGGCCATTTCTTTTGAATGCAGACCTTGCTACTGTATCTATGCCTGTGTCACCTCAGGATTAGACTACTGCAATGCAAGGTTTGTATAGAATCCCTAAATCAGCCTGGCAATGCAAGCTGGTGCCAAATGTGGCTGTTTGCTTATTCATTTATTCTACTAAGGCTCTTACACTGCTTAATATGCATGTTATTATCTCCCAGGGACATGTGGCACGATCTGCATTCAGGTAGAATCTGAGGAGTTGAGATGCACATAGTAGGTTAAAGAAAGATACAGTGGGTGAGGTAATATCTTTACCTCACCCACTTTGTGTCTCCAATATCCTGGGACCAACATGGCTACAAGAATACTACATAATAGTGGGTTTTGACCTTCCTACTGGAGATTCCCTCCATCTCTCCCCACATGAAATACTGCCAGAACGGTGGTCACCAGAGGTGCTGGAGCACCATCACTTGAAAAGAGAGGGAACTGCTATCAGGATAAGGTCTTTGATGGGCTCTGCACTAGAACTGAACTGACTCTTGGTCTGAAATAGCCTGAATGCAGTTTACCTCCCTGGCATGCTAAAAGGCTAAGCTCCTGGGGTAGGGCATGATGAGGGTTGGTTGTTTTGGATGAGGTAGAGTATTGTTTGGTTTTGACTGGTTATTTTCTGGTTTGGGGGAGAGCAGAAGCTTAAGGCTTTACACCAATAGGAATCTATTTTTAACTTAAGTCAAAGATGCTTAGAACCCAGAAGAATAGGCTCATTTTTCAATGCTTCCTATAAATCAAATAGTGGCAATCCAGTGAGAATTGTTTTTAAACTATTGCAAATCTTATGTGGACCTCTGCTAATTTTATAGGAAATACAGGAATACTTACCACATGCCTGGCATTCTGCTATAGTATTTCTCAAAAAAGTTGTTTCCTTGATCTTTAGGGTATAGAAAATATGTATTAGTTGGGTGATGCTAATTTGTGCCTGGCTGCCCATAGCACCATTATATCTTGTCTAGATGCTAATAAAATCCTGACCATTCACAAAGTGCCTTACAATGACAGGGTCTGATTTTGCAAATGCTTACTCCCAAGCATGGTGCTTATTAGCATGAGTAGTCCTATCATCTTCTGTGGAGAATAACTCTATATAGATTGTACATTGACTTCCATAGGGACACTCATGGTGGTGAGATTTATGGCCACAATTCAGTCCATCCCTATTTAGCAATGCATTTAGTAGGTGCTTAACTTTAGGCATACGTTTAGATCCCATTGACTTAAATGGGACTTCAGCATGTGCTTGAGCGTTTCGCTGAATAGAGGTTTACTTAAGCATACGCCCAAATGCTTTGCTGAACTGGAGCCTAAGTGCTGTAGAAAGTGTTTGCAGAATCAAACCCATAATTAGTAAAGGATGTTTAGCAAATCAGTAAAACACTAGCGACTTCACACCAATGAGGCTAATAGTGCAATTAATTTAGTTTCCTTTTACATGTGCAAGACTACCTTTAGCTAGCTAGCCAATGGGCTATAATAGTAGCTGTGGCTCTTCTCCACTCTGAATGCAGGGGTTTCTGGGGACTGGATCTATATAAGTGGGCCATCGCCTGCCCCACCTCCAGTGGCCCCTCCACAACATGCCGAAGTTGTAGTTCCCCTACAAGGTCATTTCACTCCTACTGCGCAGACAGAAAGCTTTGTACAGGAACATCACACTTGGGTAAAATCTGCCCTAACGCTGCACAAAGCAGTGCTCTAATCTGGATCTGAGGGATTCACACTGAAAGCCTCTTACAGTACCTGCTGCCTGAGAAGGTCTTTCACATCTCCTAGTATTTGGTTCATTTGCATCATTTGACCCATGAATTGCTTATTAAAATCATCTGTAGGGACAACAAAAATGAGAAAAGGCATGCACAACGTTAGTAGCTTTTTGTTCATTTGCCAAGATCAGCAGTGAAATCTTAACTGAAATTGTCTTAAAGGATGAGCTAGAGCAGATAATTCATAATATCTTAGCATCAGTAGGGAGAGAACACAAGGGGAAATACAATAGCTTTATTTTTTAGGAAAGCATCTGTGTGAACTCAATATTCTTCAAAGATACTAGATTCAAAGCACTGAAGATTGAACTCCTTTTTAGCCACACACGTGGAAGAACAAAGGCAGAGGAAACGCAAACTTCTCCACATTGGTGCAACATGGTGGGAGAACCATCTTCAAGAGTTAGAGGACAGTTCTAGCTCCATGACCATTCAATGTCTGGACTCTTTGCTGATACTATCAACAAGTACACCAGTTAGAACCAGCTGTGTTGCTGGCTCCACTAGGAACCGGACTGAGATGACTAATCTCAGGCAAGGTGACCATATTTTCAAAATAAAAAGGAGATGCTTCTGTGGTGGTATTTTTTAGGGTCACAAAATAGCCATACGAAAGAAATGTGTTCTGATGCCACTACTGCCCATTTCTGACTCAGCATGTTCATATTTTTCGGAGTGGAGGACTTCTTCCATTTACTGAATGTTCTGAATCAGTTTATCATGATGCACTGGACATATCAACAATATTCACTGAGAGTCAAAGAACAGATGTGATAGTATCTACTCTCATTTGACTTTTCTTTCCACTCTGAACACTATTCATCACACTGAAAGCTAGTTCCCTGGGACTTCTTGTTCCTGGTAAACATAGATCAAATTCTGCTCAGTAGAGCAGTACATCTTGAATATATATTTTGTTATTATTATAACATATATACAAGTTTTGATAGTCTAAATGAAAATTGAAGACATTTGAGGTGTCTTGAAATAAGTTTGTGGGATGCCAGGATACCACATGAAAAGCCAGTCCTCTCGTGGCAGAACCAAGACACGTGTTTACTTTAACTTCAGGGCACCCTAAAGCCATCAAATAGTATCAACAACTAGTCACTACCCATCTGACCTAGATTTGAACTGATGAGAGGTGAAACACTTAGTATCTCCAAATTAGGGCTTTCTGACCCATCTTGCTATGTGTCTGTGTATAACTCTCACTCAAGTGCCAATTCATTTACTCCTTTTGTTAATTTAAATCTAAATATCTGTGCAAGATTCACAAGATATATACTGATATTTTTGCATTCTAAGCGGGTAGAGTATTTTGAAACTGTTAACTCACATATAGCCACTATATATTTTCCATATACTTTATTTGCTGTAGTATTGAATGCTTATATGGAAATTGGTCTTATTAATGTTTACTAAATTGTTTTGTACTTCAAAGCATTTCTGGTCTGATCCCAGGCATGCTCAGGGGACTTGACCAATTTGACAAATAAGGGCTTTTCTTCATTTCAGATTGTTCTCATCAAAATAATAAAGAAGCTGAGGTAACCTGGAAATGCTGCATCTGTTCAGTCCCAACTTTTATTTTTTTGGGAGACTTAATATCTTGGCCATTTCAAAAATACTTAAGTCTGGAACTTTGGCTTGCAAGCTGTCAGGCCAGATGTAATAACTTTTTCTTTACAAAGAATTGGTTTAGCCATTATTGATTGAGAGCTGCAAAAAATGTAAAATTCTTAAGGTTTCAGAGGTTGCTTTGTTGCCAGCCTCTAAATCAAAAACAGATCAGGTCTGAACACTTTTTTTTGTAGACTTTTAAACCTTAAGGTGGACTAATGACTTAGTGCTGTGAATTATACAGGATGGTTTTGAAATGCCTGGATATCTAAATTTGCATGCACCAAAAATGCTTCCCATAACATTTTTTCTTCTACATTTAAAGCCAAATCCTGCCCCCAGTCTGCAGTTGGAGTAGATCCTAAACGTAGGAGAATGATCAAAGCTCCACTGCAAAAACCAGGCTTCAGAGAAGCTGTTAACACAGTTGTTTAGCAACCACATGGCACAAGTAGTGTCCCATAGCAGCTTGTTCCAGGAGAGTGTTGGGGCAAGCCAGAGGTGTGGCCAATAGGTACGAAACTAAATGGATCTACTAGCCCAGTTCTGTGTCAGCCAACTAAATGAGCCAGGCTGTTGTTAAATGCCTCACCCTGGTTTTGCATACTGTAAAAATCTAGGTTTTGTTTTATGTCCTTCTGTCCGCAATGACAGGGCCCAGCCACTACCTAGGATCACTATCAGCACTGCTCAAGCCACCTCAGGTTGGCCTCTAAGGGATGGCGCTGCCATAGCTGGTGTCTGAGTAAGGAGTCCTAGGGCAGGCTATCAAGACCACTGACAGTTCTTTATCTCCCAGACTCTCCACCACTCCCATGTACAGTCTCTCCTCTCTAAAATACTTGGGTCCTATACCTGTGGATGGCTAAGCATTTCCATTCCTGTTTATTTTGACTAAATGTAGTGCATTCACTTGATACATTATTGTTGTAAAAGATACATAGTGAAACACACAGGATGTGCAATCCAGCTGAGTTAATATTGTTGTTGGAACGTTTGCATCTCTTCTTTTCATGATTTTAATTATGAAGACAAATTAACATAGTCTCTTTTGCATTTAATATTATATTAATTCCATTTGAAAGTGAGTATGTGATTGAAATTGGAGGCCAGCACAAAAAGCTCAGCCAGGTCTCCTAAAAGGCCACATCTAACTACTAAATAAGAAAGTGTTTCACCCGTAAGTTATTGATTAGTGAACAAAAATTATAAAGATCTTTCCAAAAGGGAATAATGCAAGGTCTCAGTTTGGAAATCTTGATCACTGAGTTTTGTGTCTTTACAAGTGACAGTGCTGAATTAATTTCCTGATGTATCTGTAAGTGCATGCTAGTTTATGGGAAAGAAGAAGGAACCTTTAGAACTAAACCTCTCAAGATTTGTACATCTAAACAAAAATATAAAGTATCATGGAAATGGAAACCTGCAACAGTGGACAACTGAAGCTACATGCAAAGCATATCCAGTCATCATTATTAAGGGTACAATTCTGTCATGGAAGTTATGGATTCCATGACTTTTGGGGACCTCCAGGACTTCTGCAGTGGAAGGGCCAGAGCAGCGGTTAGGCGTAGGGCTGCTGCAGCAGTGGCTGGCAGCCGGTACCCAGGGCTGCCAGAGCGGCAGCCCCAGGGCTGAAGCAGCAGGAGTGGAGGGGCGGTTTGGGGTAGCAGCGCAGCTGGAGCAGCTGCCGCGGTCGTCCCCAGGGCTGCCAGAGCAGCGGCAGGCGGCTAGACCCTGGGGCCACAGGAGCAGCAGCTCCCAATGGTCCCCCTCCAGAAGAGCTCCCACTGTTAGTTGTGTTTCTCCCCTTCCCCCCTCCCTCAGGGTATTTTTAGTAAAAGTTAGGGACAGTGTCCCTGACTTTTACTAAAAATACCCATGACATAATCTTAACCTTAATCATTATGAAGCTCTAACACATACAAATAGCTAGTCAGGAATTTTTCAATGAATTTTTTTTTCCATCAGAAAATGCTGATTTGTGGAAACTGAAACTTTTAGAGAAAATGGAATTTCTGGTCAAAATGAGAGCACTTCCATCCCAGAATAGCCAACAGTCTGATGGTTAGGCACTTGCCTAGAGTGATCCAGATTCAAGTCTCTGCATTGGAGCAGGGACATCTGAGGGGAATGCCCCAACCACCACGCTGTAGACTATTCGAGGTTCTCTTTTGCAGGATAAAAACAACTTTTTAAACCTTGAAAACTTTAGTGAAACAGAATTCTTGTTTTCCAGACAGGGTAGTCTTGTGTAAAAATGATGTACCCTGTCTCGCAACTATATTACATCAATCCTAATTAAAATGATTAAGGCTGTGGTTTTGCTAGGAGGTGGCAAGGGAGAGAAGATTTGTCACAGATCCTGTATTTTTATTTACAAGGACATTTTTAGTCTTAAACTGGCCCTATTGGCTTCACTGTCTTATGTAATGTTAAAATCTTGTACGCACAACATTTACCTGTTCTTCTCCTCCCAGACGCTATGAAAACAGTCACAATTTGTCATTAAATCACTTTGCTCTGCCCTGTCTACTCCTTCACCTCTTACTGTCCAGGAAAGCAATCACAGCAGCCCTTACCCATTTTGCTTCTCCCTACTCATGGCTCAATAACCAGGAACCACGTTACATGTAAAAAGAAATCTGTTTTAAAAACACAAAACAATTAGATCCTCTGCTTCAAGCAGAACCATCTCACAAGCTGGGTGAGAGCCGGAGCTAAAGAGCAGTTGAATTGGCCTGCACCCCTTCAAACAAGAAAAGGCCTTTCCCAGCACCACTGACTTTCCCATAACTATATCAATGACATGTTGCTTTGTTACATGTGTCTGTGACTGTGTTCCTCTCCATCCTGTGACATTTGAAAAAAATGTGCATGATGTCGTCATGGCCCTGATTCTATCTGGTTGCCCTCATTAATTTGAACAATTTCTTCAGGTTTATAAAATACACTGTAATTAGTTTCTCAGGATATCTTAGGGAGGCAGGGTATTTCAACTTATTTACCTGTGTTCTGAGTAGCAGGTTCATTCTGCTGAAGGAAGCAATCTTGCAGACTTGCTACTTGGGAAAGTGAGCCTTTCACTACCAGCTTCAGCTCATCCAAAGTGTCCTGGAGCAATCAGAGAAATTCACAGCAATCATCTCCAGAACAACGAAGAAACAAGCAAGCAACCTTGAAATGGGGCAAGCCTCTTAGTTGATGTGCGGATAGCTCTAAGCCCATGTTGTGTGGGCAGGGCTTAATAGCCACGCTCAGGGCCGACTCCAGGCACCAGCCGAGCAAGCTCGTGCTTGGGGCGGCAGATTCTACGGGGCGGCATTCCGCCCTAACCTAGGGCAGCACGTCCGTGTTTTGTTTGTTTGTTTGTTCACTGCTCCGGCAGCCCTGTAGGGGCGGCAGTGCAGAGGAGGGGAGCACCCTGCAGCAAACTTGGCAGGGCAGCCCACATCCTTCCCTCCCCGCCGACCAGAGCGGAGCGGAGCCCTCCCGGCAGGCAGCGTGGCAGTCGGGGCCGCATGGTGAGTGCCCCACTAAAGAGCTGGCCGCCCACCTTCTCTCTCTCTCTCTCCTCGCCCCCACTCCCTCCCCCTCCCCTCCACTAGACTGGGCGCGCACTCTGTAGCGCAGGGAATCCTCCTGCACCCTGGCTCCAGCTGCCCTGTAGGGTTTCTTTGTTCTGTTTTCCTCTCCCTCTCCCCGCTTTGCCGTTCCAGCTGCACCATGTTTCCCCCTCACACGCACTTTGCTGCTCCGGCTGGGCCATTTTTTTTTCTTCCCCCTGCTTTGCCCCTCTGCCTCTCGTCTTTTTTTTTTTTTTTTTGCTTGGGGTGGCAAAAAAGCCAGAGCCAGCCCTGGACATGCTACTGTACCTCCTAACTACTTTGGCCATTCCATAAAGTCCTTTTGACAGAAGAAACTGCAATGCACTGGGCAAAACACCACATTTTGGTTTTGCAGATTTTTCACACAGGTCTTTTTTGAATCACGTGATTTCACACAACAAATTTTGACAATAGATATTGCTATAACAACAATACCAAAAGAATGCTCCTGTGATTTCAATGCAAAGGCATTTTTTTGCTTGAAAACAAAATCCTGTTCACTCAAAAAAAAAAAATATGGGTACCTTACTTTTTTGTGTGTCATAGAAATGGGCTCCTTTTCAAGTTTGTAATAAAATTAGGAGAAAACACTCTGTTTTTGACTAGTTTTCAATTTTATTATGAATATTTTGCATACAACTAGTTGCAATGATGAAAGATATTTGTGCTGTGTTCCTGAAAGATACTGCTTTTCTGGGATGGTTGATGTGGAAATCACAGCAAAAAACGTCAGCCCCTCTCCTTGGAATAGCCCAGGCAGAGGTAGATAGCAAGGTTATAATCACATAGCTGGTATTTTGACTCCAGATCATTGCCAGTGTAGTTTTCCTCCTATTCCTTCAATTTCTGAATCACAGTCATTGCAGAGACTGAAGAGTCAAACTGCATATTTCTTGTACGCATGTACATTAAGCATACATGTAGCCTATATATTGTTCCTACTGAAAATCTGTAGGAAGCTACTTAGAGCTTTCATTTTTGCAATAAGTAAAAATTTACAAATAATCTGACCTTCAAGTAATACCTAGACTAAAACATCTTGGTTATGGTAGACTGTAAACTGGGTGAAATCCCGGCCCCTTTGCAATCAATGGCAAAATTTTACTGACTTCAATGCAGCCTGGATTTCACTCTATATCTGGAGAAGCCACTCAATTTTCCATTCATTTTACAGATTACTGTAAGACCTTCTCACTGCTAATGCACCTTCTTTCTAATTGTTCCATCTGTTCTTAAGTTTTCATACTTACCTGTGCCTTTTTCGGTAGGGTGCGAAGTTCCACAGACTCTGAGCTGTGGTATAGACCTGAAAATGCTTTAGGTAGACCTTGAATGGCATCCACCTGCATGCAGTCCAGATATAACTCTGCTGTGATGGATCCCCGCTGCAGACCACTCAGCTTCAAAAGGACTGCATGGCGCTTCCCATCAGCCAGCTGGGTGTTGCTGAACATCACAGAGTTTAACTTCCCATCATTCTTCATGTAACGCAGGATGACTAGTAGAAAATGCACAACATGACTATAAGATGGTAACACAAAACACGAGGCATGTCCTGATAATCTGAGTGGCTGGTGACTGGAAGATCAGGGTGGATACTTCTCACTGCTCTGGTTTATTTAATCACTTCTGCTTTGACAAATGTACCCCATATGCAAATATAAGCAGGGAATATAAATTTGACATAGAATTGCAGGAAATGAAGATAGAAGAAAACTCATAGGTTCAGTATTGTTGCCTACCGATCATTCTCCAGTGCTTTGTTCAGGCTCATTTTAAATGACTCAAATGATGGAGCATATGTCATCATAAGAGGGCATAATGTAATAAAATACACATTGCCAATAAAATGCTGTATCATTGTTAATGTGCAATTAATAGTATGGCAGAATTACACTTGACATCCTAAAAGTTACTCTGCAGCAGAAATGCATAGCTAGAGTATATGTTTCAGTAATGAGTACAACATCTCTGCAAAGGATACTAACAATTGTGTAGTCAAATGTGTTAGTTATTAGTTGATTCCATTTCTTTCTGTCTTTCAACATGATGAACACAAAATGAATACAAAAAATAACACAGAGAACGCAAACATAGCATTAAAATCTCCCTTCTTTTAATGCTTCCTGATAAAGAAGAGTTGTCAAACACCTGGCTTACCTTACCTGATGTACTTGCCTGGCTCCCAGGATAGACTGCACTTTGCACAAAGACACTCCTGTTATTAACAAAATTACTATATTGAAAAAAAACTTAAAAATGAGTAAAATTGGAAAAGAAAAATCTATCCCTTAAGGAAACTGAATCTACAAGCGAGAATGAAACACCTCCTCGATGCCACCCAGGACTTATCCCCATGGTTACCTGCTAAACCTTCCTCTGTCCACAATCTCTTATGGGGGGACAACCTGGCTGAGCATATGTGGCTATCGATAATAGCAGCAGGGAGGACACATCTGTAGCGCATACAGCTACTTTCCAAGATCCCATTGATTTAGCTTAAGTAACGTTATTGGAATCTGGCCCTTCTTTGTGATATCACTTGCTCTGGCTAAGAAATCCAGATACTTGCAAACTTGGACTCCTAGGCATCTCAAGGGGATGGTAACTGTCTCAAATTTTGTTTAAAATCAAGGCTAATTACATATATAAACAATAGTAATGTACTTCTTTCCTCTTTTGGAATCTTAGAAAAGTGTTTGGAGGATTTTTTTTTTAACTGCAACTTCTTTTTGATAGGGTAAAAGAGCTGCTGGAACATCTTTCCTAGCTAGTATCCAGACTTTGCAGCATTTTACTGCTCTCAGGAATGAGAAGTCTGTAAGTTACCCAATGAGTCTGTGTGTGTGAGGCAGAAGGTCTGTAGGTAGGATGCAGGGGAAACTACAAAAATGCTCCTTGAATGTAAAGCCACTTGGCACATATTACATATGATATATTTATGGTTACAACCCTCTAGAATAGAAGAAACAGGAGACAGGTGTTTAAACTCTTTCGATACTTGTAAGCAGTTATCATGATATCTCCAGTTGCCATTTATTCTAAGGTTTGGGATTTCCACTATTCTTTTTATACTATTAATGACTCTGTGTTTCCTATGTGTTTTGAACTTCCTTAAAATTTTCTTTGGACATTACCTTGATATCATTTGTTTTGGTCATTTCTTAAATATAAAGAAATAGCTTTTGCTCTGTTGTACCAGTATAAATCCACAGTAATTCCAATGAATCTGATTTATACCAGTGTGTGGTCCCTTCTATCTTTAGTTTATATATCCTTTCTGGAAATCTCAGCAGTTGCCATCAATGACTCAATTATTTTCACCATTTTCTATGTACAAAAACAACCAGACATGAGATTTCCTTAGGATTGCATGGGGTCATCAGTAACTTGACAAAAAGCGACTCTGCTTGCTGACAAATGCTGAGTTTCACTTGCCAGCTCTATGTTGCAGGCATTTACTTATGTGACTGCTACGTGCATGGGGGTATATTAAAGCAGGATCCTTGGAACTGGGCCCTGCAGCCAGAATGACTGAACACAGCAGTGAGTCAGTGAGAGAGAAACCAGAGGACAGTGGTGGAGCACACAACTGATTGCTGGCTACCTGCCAGGATAGCTTTAGGACAGCTGAACTGTCTGGCTTGAGAGGAAGATCCAAGGACTCATTATTGGGCCAAAGCCAAAGGTCCGTCGAGGGGGCTGGAACAGTCTGTTGAAGAAGATGAGGGCAAAATTTTGATGGACTACAGTCCCAGTTACACTCAAATCACCTATGATCCTGCATGTACCCTCCCACCACCAGAATGCTTGACACAGATGACTTGCAGATAATGAAGTGTTCAGTTACTTGCACTATCTAAAAAACATACTCACTGTCATTCTGGCTCCTGAAAGCCAATACAATGGTCTGAGCTTAGAAAACGTTCAGTGAAAGGACAGCTGCAGCATAGTAATAGACTATGGCTCACAGAGCTGTTAAGCAATATCAGTTGTATTTATTTAGATTTTAAAAGAAACATTGATGTAAAAGAGGTACATCTGTTATGTGAAAACAGTTTTTCTCCAAGTGCCCTTATTAGACAGTGTGCATGAGAAGTCTGCAGGGCTATTTTAGCTTTTTGTCTATGAAAAATGCACCAGTTTAATTAGATCAAACTAAAAAAAAATTACCTATTTAAACAGGTGCAAATCCCTAATCTACTTACACTTAAAATGGTTCATCTCTTGCTTCTATCAAATTATCTTGCATCAGTAAGACTGACTTACACTAATTTGATATAAGCAAGATTTAAACCAGTTACTGTACATTGACATTAGAAGTCTACAGCAGTTTAACTAGATTGAATTGGTTAAACCAGTGCACCTTTCTGGTACAGAAAAGACCTTAGTGTAGACTTAGCAAATCCGGGGGTGATGGGATAGGAGGGAACCCACGTCAAATTATTCTGCTGTAAACCTCACACAGGCTTGAACATACTTACAATAGAATCAACCAAAACAAAACCAGAATGTGTGCAAAACATCTGGACCCAGTTTTCAAACATGGCACAGTCACAGATAACTAACTCCTGCTTCGGGTTGCTTAGATCAACACTGAACGCATCAGTGGAAATATTATGCCCCTATATTATGAAGTACAAATGTTTAGATTTCACATCTTGTTTAGGTGTCCATTTGCCATTTGGGCCCACAATGTGCATAACAATAAAGTTTTGAAATAATACTATATTTACCCTCAAAAGGATGCCAAATCATCCCCAGATTCCGTGCAATCATCTAACTAAGATGAGCTGTAGTGAAAAGACCCACTCCAATGAGCATTCTAACCTATTGCCCACAGCTATTGCACTGCATGTTGGATATTTTCAAAGCCCTTAACAAATGTTAACTAATTATATAGGTGCATGTCCTAGGCAAACCACACTAAAATAATGGGGGGATTAGATCTCAATGGACAGCTCTACTGAGGAAGTTCTGTCTCTTTAACTAATCTTAAATCTGAATTTATCATATAATGGTGCAAGAGTAGCAGTCTTGTAGACTGAAGTTTTCTACATATTCAAGAGTCCAAAAGGAAATGAGTAGTGGCAGTGCAAGCTTCTCCACACTATCCATCAATATACCTCAATCCTGACACAGAGGGATCATCTGTAAAGATGAGAAGGTAACTCACAATTGGTGTTCCCTGTGCGCAATAGAAACATATTCAGAACTGCCAAGGAACAATTTAAACATTGTCTATAAAGCTCAAAAAGTGTGTGTGTGTGTGTGTGTGTGTGTGTGTGTGTGTGTGTGTGTGTGTGTGTGTGTGTGAGAGAACACTGTGCCTGATCCTGCAGTTCTTACTCATTGACTTCAGGAGCAGTTTCCTGGACCTATAGGACTAGACCTTTGGTTTTAAGGGTCTTCTCTGTATAATTAAAAAAAATAAAAGTTGTTTTAAGTGAGTCAGAATTTTCCTACATCTAACTTAAAATTTCTCAACAAATATATTTCTAACTTTGCTCAAGTCTGCACGGTGACTCTTAATTAACTGGTTCCAATAAACAGAGAACAAACATTTCTTCATCACCTGAAAGATTCTATAAGCGCAAGGAACATTTGCCTTGCACAGTCAAATCTAAACTTCAGGTCCATGGCGCAAGTACCCTTCTTTCATATGCATGAGGCAGCATGTGCGTGTGTCTGTCACATTCCTTAGTAATAAGAAGCAGTTATTGTCCCAAGGGAGAAAAGAAAGGAAAACAACTTTACGTTTCTTTAGGAGCCATTCAGCGCTTGCTTGTAGCAAGCTGGCTGGTAGAACGTAGAGACTCCGACTGATTTTCTCAGCATGCTTCTCCTACTAGGCATCAGGGTAGTATCAGTGCTGTGCAAGGAAGCATAAAAGGGGAGGCAAGAACGTTGCCAACACTTATATCTTCCTGAGCAGTAGAATGAGCAGGTGATAAGTAGTGAAATAAACAACAAAAGAGTAGCTGTAAATAACATTTGTAAAGACTATTGCAGACATGTCAATATTTGTAGATCCATAAAATAAGGGGGTTGGGGGCAAATGACTTACCTTTATTCAATCGCCCCACCACTGTAAATTCAAAATACTTGCTATTGTCATCTGAAGAATATAAGCCAAATATGGTGGCTGTACTCTTTGTCTGCAGTTTGAGCGTTGAGAGCACATATACTTCATTCAATGTAGGATCAGCAAGTGCTTGCTGTAAAAAGTTTACCAGTCTCTGGCTGGGAGATGAAAGAAGATCAAAAACTGTAAAATAAAAGGATTTGGGAAGTTGGTAGGTAAACTGTGTATCAAATCATAGTACAATAACGACCCAAGAGAACTTCATCTAATACCCCTCAATGACTTCTCTTTGGGGGATAGAAACTATTCTTTGTTGTCACGGGGATATTTTAGCAATTAATCCAAATTCTCTCTGAACTGCAACTAGAATATATAAAGCAATTTTTCATTCATGACATCAGACTCTTTATGGTCTTTGTTATCACTTATTTCTTTTTAGCAACAGCTGTTAGCAAGCATTATCTATTATTGCTCAAATACGAGCATGCTCTATTTTTCAATTCAAATTATTAAAATCTTTTAATGCAGATTTCTAAAATTCATCTTTTTAACAGAAATCTCATACCCCACTGTTGTTTTTATAAATTCAGACTCTGTCATTCATGCTCCAATCAAGTCCAAGATCTAAAGTCAAAATTTGCATGTAAAGAATTTTCAGTGCAGTGTACTGTACAGTACAAATATTTTGGTTTCAGTTAATATAGTCTACCTAGGGCGATATCTAATATGATATAAATGACTACTTTCTTTGCTGACTTTCCAAAAGGCTAAAAGAAGACATTTTTATGTAAATAAAACCCACATTCTCTTCATAGTACTGATACCAAATCACGGCACATATGAAAGCATAGATTAAGAAACTGAAAGAAGTGACATAATTAAATCTACTTGAATTCTCTTTAACTTTTAAAGAATGCATATAGACCTTTTTCTGATATTCTATGCTTCTAAGTCAAACTCTCTCTCACTTTCTTTTTTAACACATATCAAATCATGCTTTTCTCAGTATTTCCAAATCTTTGAATACATTTTTCTAAGACAGAATTGGAACAGAGGCACACTTTTCTGTTGATGAAATGTTGTTCTTTTACTATGCTGGTTAATTATTGCTGCTTTTTGAGTAATAAATATAGATGAGAGAGAAAAAGTTAATTAAATGCCTCCAAACCAAATCAATGATGCTACTAGAAATCTTGTGAATCTCAGATATAAACCAAATATTAATAAAATTGCATATTTCCAATCTCCTTCCGATAAGAACTAATTACAAGGGAACCACTTCAGTAAACTTGTGGTAGTTCTGTTTATTTAGTTGCAGTGCTGTACATATGGTAAGCCCTTTTAATAGCTCCATTATGTTAGGGCTATATTACCCCACTCTCACTAACATGAAGACAAAAACTGGTGGAACTCAATGGGGGTTTAAGATGGGGTACACAGAAGAAAGGTAACAGCAGCTCTATAGTATGCTCTGCCTCAGTTTCCCAAGGTTATAATATAAAGTTTGGGCTGAAAAGGTCAGGGATAGATAGGCCTGTTCTGCCTGGCCTCATCTCCTATAACTCTGTCCCTCAGCTGTAACAATTTTGACTCAGTCTACATTATATTTCAAAGTGACTGCTCTGTAAAATGAATTTGACCCATTTCACTGAATGAACCTTTTCCTACACCTAGGGCAGCAGTTGTCTCCAGGGCAGCCAACAGAAGGGACTACGTGGGAACACAGCTTCCTCCAGGATCACATGAAAACATCTCAGCTGTAAGGAGGCACTGGGATTCCATGGTGCTCCCAAGTTCTATGCAAGTCTAAGGATACCCGCTGGGTTAGAGAGCAGAATCGCTCCCCATTGCATTTGGATGCAAATGGAATTCCCCCACAGAATGAGGAAAGAAGGAGGTTCTCCCCTTATAGGAGGCAGCCTTCATTTCTTATAAACCTATTGAAAGTTGCACCAATATTCTACTATTTAATGGCCTGATTCTTATGCACCTCAGTCTCCCATTGATTTTACTAGGTTTTTATGGTACACTACAAAAGAAGGACTAGGCCCTAAATGTACCCAAGATTTATTGTTGAATACAGAGAAATGAATGTCTGAGAGCCACCTTGCAAAATGCCATTGCTAGCATTTAATTTATATCCAAAAACAATTTCTTTATATACACAGGGCAATCAAGAAGGATTGAGCCCTCACTTCTTAGATCAGTGATATGGTGGAGAGGGGACTGACACCTCTTCACATTCGGCCCATAGAAAGCAGCTACATAGCCCCAATCAAAGACAGAAGGACAACTCACTACTTCATACAGCAAACTCTTGCAGGTAATAACTACCCAAAATATGCAGCTAAATCTTTTAAGTTATAACACTGGCATAGAATAGAAATCTTCTAGGTTTGTTAAATGCTAAACCAGTTATTGAAAAGGGAATATATTAGTAAATAGCTCTGTGTCAAGAGCATATTTTATATTAGCTAATTTCTTATAAGATGAATTAAGCTTCAATTTATTCAGACATTTAAAACTAAATCTGACTTAAATGTTGGTAAATGAATATTTACATTAGAGTATTTATGAAGTATTTAGAAATTCTGTACGTGTTTGATCACTTGAGGCCTGCTCCTGAAGTCTTTACTCAGGTAAAATGCCCTTTATAAAGCATTTTCATGTTTAAAAGATGTATTTGAATTGTTTGGGTTCTAATAAAGCACAACTTCTTAGCACTGATGGGATTCTTTTGGAAATAAGTGCCAAATCCATGTATCTGGGATGAATTAGGATGAATGTCCATTGACTTCAATGCAGATCAAATCCATCCCGGTGCGAGGCACTCACTTCCTAGCAACAGTTGCTGGCCGGGACAAGCGTCTACCCTCCTACAGGTATGCCTACACACTTAGCACTGTTCTCTGGATAGAGCCAGCTTTGGGGCCCCAGCAAGCCCATGATCTGGTTGGAAGGAACAAGAAGATATGTAAAAGAGAATCACACTTTCATTTTAAGAAAAGTTATCTGCTAGCCCCTTTCCTTGGACTTGAAAACAAACTTATGGGCAAATTGCTAGAACTGAAAGGAACAAGCAGCAGATCTCAATTCATGCAGCCAAACGTCCCCAAACACATACATTCTTTCATTCTTTATTTAAATGAATCGGTGAAGTTGTAGAGGGAGATTTTGACAAACCAGTAAAGTGCCTGAAACCACTATGGCTTACTGCTAAAAGCAGCCAAGTCAGGAGGCTGTAAAGTGGCCATGTAGCGAGCTCAGCTTGATCAAGGCAGGAGGGGAGGGGGTTTTGGATGCCACAGAAAGGGAGCTTGACCCCACGTCCTTCCTGATAAGAATTGTGTTTGAAGTTGCTGATACATGCATTTTTAGAAAAGCAGGATGTGCCCCAGAAATGTCTATTAGGACCTCAAGGCTGCAAACTGGAGAAACCCACACCTTGTTAATCAATAATCGGAACCTCTTGCTTGACTATTGAAACTGCTAGCTTAACGAGTTTTCTTTAAGGGACATGTCATTGTGTTCCTAATGTATAAAATAAGAGGGAAGAGTTGCGGAGGGGGACTCTTCAGGACTGGACTCTCCCTCTGGATGTATCTGGTGTTCCCCACTGGCAGATGGGCTGCCACTGTGCCACTCGAGAGCCACACTGAGCTTCAGTAATTATCAAGGGTTGGGGGTGTTTTACTAACCTGTGGCGGACATATGTAAGTGCTTGAGACTAAGTAAAGTTTAGCTTTAAGTGAAAGCACTCTTGTGTTTCCTGTTTGTGTCAGCCATCTATCGGTTGGACCGCCATGTCTTCCTGATTTATTTCCTGACACCATCTCGCATAAAGTAAAAGTTACCAAGAGCTTTGGGTTGAAAGAACCCCAGATAACAAAGTTTGCAGCGTATCCCAAGAATCAACTTACTAACTCTTTCCAAATTCCTTAGGATGGACCTGTACAGTGCAGCGTGATAATGTTGGAGGGGGATCATTTACATTTGAAGAGAGTGGCAAAATATTGTTTTGGAGGCCTGCGCAAAAATCTTAAGACTAACTGTGCACCTGGGAGTTCTCAAAGAGAGGATGTGAGGTTCTTAGAGGAGAAAGAAGCTTGGGAGAATGAAGGCAATGAGGGAAGCTATCGAGGGGGTCAGGGAGGAGACCAGCAGACAAGGGCTCCCGTCCAATGCAATAGACCAACAAAGCGTGTCAGACAATGTGGACTTGTAAGCAATAGATGCATCACCATGATGATTAGAAGGAAAAGTTTTTATCAGTTTTATAGGTGTTACTTTTCAGTTTCATTGACTGTCGTCTTGTTTTTGTATTACGAGAAAGTAAATCAGGAATTTCTATTTTCTCTTTATAACACCCATAAATGTGTACACCTCAAGTTTATCTCTTATTGTCCCCTGTTTAAACTAAACAGTCCTCTTTTTCACTCCATTTTCATATGCAAGTCTTTCCAGACCTCTAATAATTTTTGTCACCCATCTTTAAACCCCTTCTATTTCTGTGAGATGCAGTAATCAGACTCAAACAAGTTATCACAGATGAAGGCATACCAATATTTTACTTAATGGTATTATAATTTTCAGTACTATTTTATAATTCATATTTCATGCATTCTAATATTTTTGACTATCATTTCCCACTGAAAATAAATTTTCATTGGGCTGTCCTCTGTGACTTTCAGGTTTTTTTCCTGTGTGGTTATAGTTAATTTAGAATCTAGTAATGTGTAGAAGAAGTTCAGGTTATTCCTTCCACTACACACTACCCTGCACTTGTCAGTTCTGGATTTAATCTGCCATCATGCTTTGTTAGATCTGATTGAAATTGTTTTTTCTAGTCAGGACAAACTTAAATAATTCTGTCTACTGAAAATCTTCCTACATCACTGTTCACCCCCTTCTCAGATAATTACAAAAACATATTAAACAACATCGACCCTAGGATGAAACTCTGACCCTATTGAAATCAATGGCAAAACTCCCACTGACATTAGTGAGGACAGAATTTCATCCCCAATATGGAACCTTGGGGCATTCCACTGTTAACTTTTTGCTATGTCAACAATTAACAGTTTATTCATACTCCTTGTTTTCTGTCTCTGTTGTCAGCTTCTAAACCATGACCATATTGTACCTCTTACTTTTGTAGATAGGCTCAAAGAAGTCTAGTAGATTTGAGAGGTATGATTTTCCTTTTGCAGAAGTCATGTTTGTTTGTCCTTGCCATATTGTGTATCCAGATGTTTTCTAATTCTGTTTTTTAATAATCTTGTTTTTCTGGGAGAGCACTGTAAAGGACAGTACAGTTTCATTATTATTCTCATTAGCGGAAATACACGTGCTATTTTTTTGTAAGTAATTATCTTCTTGTATAGTAAATCTAAAAATGTTTAAAATCCTCTATATGCCCCTCAGCCTTGGTTGTTTATGAGAATGTTGTCTAGTATATTATCAAGATGATGGAGAAGGCTGAAAAGGCACAATGGACCAAATGCCTCCTTAATGCAAACTGGTGCAATTCCCAGAGTTTAACTGCTACACTCAAGCTAAATTTGATCCAGTAAAAATGCTAATGTTGTTGAACATGTGGTATGTTTGCAGCCTAAACATTTACTGAAATAGAGTGGAGCACTGACTTCCTGTGTAGTATACTTTTATTACATAAAGCCATGTTTCTTAAATGGTGGGTTGCAACCCATCAGTTGGTTGGGAAGGTTCTAGATGGGTTGTGGGCCTGGTTTAGAAGGGAGGACCTGGTTTGAGGGAGGGAAGAAGAGGCCACCCATGATGAAAGGGTGGCCTGGCCAAACCTGAATGGTGTTGCAGCCCAATGAGTCAGGTTGCAACACCCAGAGCATGGAGCTGAGCCTAGCTCCATAGAATAGGAGCAGATGGTGCACGGTAAGTGCAGGGTAGACTAGCTCTCCAATCCCACCACCGCAAAGCCTAAGCCAGGATTAGGTTTGCAGTGCCAGCGCGAAGGGTGCTGCTGCAGGTAGTGAGCGACTCCTAGGCAAGGTAAAAAGGAGGAGGTGGCAGAGGAGGACGACTCTGGCCTATGATTTTGGGCTCTTCCACCCATGAATTTGGATCCTGTGTGCACAAGAAAAGAAAAAAGGCAGTTGGTGGGTCACCTTAGTAAAACATCATCAAGTTACCAGTGATAGAAAGTAATTACGTCAGAACTTATCTATTCACGTGTGTTATACTCCATTGTTAAAGGAACATTCATGCCAGGATTTCAAAGTGCTTTCCAGACATTTAATTAATCTGCAAAGCACTTTTCTGAGATAGGTAAATGTTGTGCTCATTTTAGAGATGAGTAAACTAAAGCCATGCCTACATTACAAACTTTGGTCAACACAAGTTACATCAGCGTATAGCCGCTGAAATTTGCCTCTCTCTCCTATGCATACATGCTTGCATTGCCACTGCACATACTCACCAGGAGTGCTTGTATCAATGCAAAGCGAAGTGCAGGTATACCAGTTCACCATGTGCTGGCAAGATGCCTTTTGGGAAATTTTCACAATGTGTTGTGGGATAGAAATGCTCACCCAGGGACCCCTGGAAGCTAGGGGTCAAGTTCCCAGCATGCAACTTTCTCTATTCCATAAAGCCATCCATATCACATAATTTTCAAGACGTATTATAAAAAAACAAACCACAGGGCATTTTTGGTGTCTGCCATCTCTGACAGAAGCATGGAGCCCACAAAGCTCTGCACTGTTCTCATGCTGCAAATACAGGATACATGATTTTCCCATTTTTGCAGACTCGCAGGAAGTACTGCAAGAACAGGAGACATGAGGATTTCTTTAGGGATAGTTTACTAAGGAACATAGTGAAAAACAGTTCCAGGTTGTCGGTGGTGTTTATGGAGCAGCTGCAGACGATGAAGCACCACTTCTGGGCCCAAGAAAAGAACACCTACTGATGAGATTGCATCGTAATGCAGGTTAGGAACAACAAGGAACTTCCAGGTGTGAGAGAGTCCACATTCCTTCATCTGTGTGCCAAGCTTGCCCAGTCCTCCAGTGCAGGTACATTAGAATGAAGGCTGCATTAACAGTGGAGAAATGAGTGGCAATCATACTCCAGAAGCAACACCAGATTGCTACCAGTCAGAAGGAAATCATTTTGGAGTTGGAAAATGCACAGTGGGAGCATACAAATTTGTAGGTCCATTAAATGTCTCCTGATCTGCAGGACAGTGGCTCTCAGCAATGTGCAGGACATAGTGGATGGATTTGCAGCACATTAAGGTGACAGACAACATGCATAGCCCTATTTTGTCACTAGCTCACCTTGCCATAGTACATGAACAGAAAGGGGTACTTTTCTATGGTTATGCAAGCATTGATAGATCATTGGGGATACTTCATTGATATCAGCCTGGGCTGGTAACAGATTGCACTCACATCTTCAAGAACACAGGACATTCATTCCCAACCAGCAAATTATCACTGGTGATATTGAAATGCCAGCAGTGATTCTAGGGGACCTAGCCTACCCTTTCCTCCCTTGGCTCATGCTGTGCACTGGCCACTCCAATAGCACCAAGAAAAGAGACAACTACTGGCTCAGCAGGTGCAGAAGGACAGTTGAATGAGCTTTTGGTAGATTGAAGGGGCACTGATGGCATTTACTCACTAGAATGGCTCACAGTAAGAAACATATCCCAATGGTTATAGCTGTCTGTTGTGTCCTGCATAATAACTGCGAGGCAAAGGGGAAAAATATTGTTGCCAGGGGGAAGGGGGAGCAAGCTCTGACTTTGAACAGCCAAACACAAGGGCCATTAGAAGACCCAACTTCAAGCTATGTGGTTGAAGGAGGCTTTGAAAGAGCACTTCAGTGGTCAGCCAGAGTAGTGTTCTCTGCTGGAGGGTTCTCTGGGCCTGGAGCTTTGGGTGCTGCTAAAAATTGTATAGTACTCGCTGCACATTTATAAATATGAATGAATCTTTACCTGAATCTATGAATTATGTGGTGGCTGTACACTTATAAGTACTGTCTGCTTTAAGTACCAGTGTGCATTCTGCAGTATTTGTTGTGAACTAAAAAAGATAATTTAGGTCTCCAAAAATATTACTTTGAGTGGGAAAAGCAGTGCAAATAAACAAAGTGCAAAAAAAATAGGCAATGTAATACAAATGTTTAATATGAATTAATGGAGTGGAACTTTAAAATTGGAAAGGGAATGAACATTTCTGTCCATTTCCATGCACAAAGGTAGTCTATTGTGGCTTCACGTACAACAACCATTGTTCACATTCACAGACCTCTGAGAAGTGGTGGTTTTCCTTGCTGTCCACTGGCATGGAGGGATAGAGGTAAGAATGCAGCCCATGATGCCATGTAGCATATTGGGATGTGTAGGGCGCAGCACCCAGGGATTTCTCCAAAGACTGCACAAGGTGGAGAGTCTGGGATTTCTGGAACTGTAGGTCAACCAGGATCTGCAGCATTTGGATTTGCTGCTTGAGAACACCCATTATGTCCTCGTGCATTTCCCTTTCCTTGTCCTGCTGGGACTCTTGCGCCTTTCTTCTGTACCCCTTCCTTCTCCATGCTGTCAGTCATATTGGCTTTCCAGGCCCTTTGCTCATGGTCCAATGAAGCACTGACTTGCAGATCTCACTGAACATGTCCTCCCTAGTCCTTTTCTTTTTCCTCATCAAGGTGAGGTGTTCTGCAGCTGTGTAGGGGCACTGTAGTCCCATAAATACTTTTAAATAATTTTAAATGATTATTGACAATTCAGCTTTAGAGACCCTCAGCACAGCACTGCTCTTCAGCCCCAGCCACGGCTGTTCTGTTGCATGAAGCTATAAAATTTCACTCCCCATTCCATGGACCCAATATAGGGCAATGATATATATTAGCCCTATTCTCTACAAGTGGTGATGGGTTTAGATGATCTCTCACTCCTGAGGATCACAAGGACACAAAACACAGATACTACTGGTGTCTCAAAGTTGACCACGCTTGTATGCTGATACCCTGTTTACTGAGATGATGCCAGACGAACTCATTGCAGAGTGAGGTGGGAAAGTGTCCTACTACTGAGGAAAAAATAAGGCAGCCATCGCCAGAGACCTTCTGGAAAGGATTGCAGAGTATCTCCATGAAAGTCTCTCAGGAGGACAAAATGGACATCTCTGTGCACAAAAACAAACTGCTCCACATGCTGCCCCTGCCTAACTACATGGGAATGAGAGGCAGATGCCAACTCTCTCTCTGTTGTACCTCTGCTGCTTCTCATACAAATAAAATAATGAAAAATCAATACCTTTGTCTTATTATCTTATGGATGTGCCAGGTGCCATCTTTAAATTTAAACACTGTAAGGAAAAAATGCATGCACACACTTAACCAAAATTCCCTTCCCCTCCATCAAACTCACCCCACTCGCCTGGCAGAACTGGCTAGACTGTGGTGGAGTCTCAAACAGGTCCTGGCTTGCTGCATGGCCAGACACTCCTTCAATGTCTCCCCCCACACCCTTCCTCTATACTGTTCATGACTGGGATCTCTGTCTTGTGCTCCTCACAGTGGTCGGCAGGGTGCTGGTGGGGTCTCCATCAAGTACAGCATGCTGTTCATTGTAAAAGCGGCATGCCTGTGGAGCAGCACCAAATCTATTGTTGGCTTCCCTGACTTTGTGTTATCCCTGGCAAAGTTCCTTCACTTTCACACAGCACTACTGCTGATCTCTGTGTACCCCTTTGCCTGCATCCCCAGTTCAATCTGCCGGTAGATATCCATGTTTTTATGGCAGGGCCGTAGCTGTGCTTGCACAGCCTCTTCTCTGCACAGGCCCAACAGATCCGATACCAGGCAGGAGTGCGTTTAGTGCATGGAGCTGGCATGGTTGACTAAGTGGTTGCACACAACAAGGGTGAGCTGCTTGGTGTGCTTGCCAAGGTGAGCAATCAGGAAAAGGCAATTGGAAAACACAAGGAGTTCTAAAAAGGAGGGTGTCTTCCAGTCTCTGTGATCTCTCAGGGCAGAGGACTTTAAAATTGTGACCCCAGCGGTCACTGTCACGGAGAATGGGGAATTGTGGGACAGCTGCTGGAGGACTGTTAGGGTCAACACAGGCCATGCAGCGTTTACACTCGCACTGTGTCAACCTCAGTAGCAACTGTTCAGGGAGGTGGGTTTACTGCATTGCCGGAACAGGGCACTTACATTGGCCGGAGACAAATGTAAGCATGGACACATGAACAAACAGATGGACACAAGGTGACTTATATAGATCTAATTTTATAGTGCAGACCAGTACTAAGAAACAAAGCAGGTAAGTGACTTCCCCAAGTTCACACAAGGAGTTGGGAACAAAATCCAACTAGGAGTTCTAACTCCTAATCATCTGCTGCAGTTACCAAACCTCACTCCACTTCTCGAACATCTTATAATATACAAAGGCAGCATCTCTCATAGTGTGGTACACACAATATCAACATTTGGTCTATATACAGGTCTTGGGAGAGAACTTGAATCATTGTTCTTCTGGCTCTGAGGTAAGAGCTCTATCAACTGAACCACACTGGACCAGTTAGTAAACATCGTATATATAAAATGGAATCATCATAAAATGGTCACGTAGTGCAGTCTAAGGAAGAGAGACACCCCCTGCCCAGATTCTTATATTAGCTGTAGAAGAGAATCTGTAGGAAATAGAAGAAGCAATGCATACTTACTCTAAAATGTATACTTGGATATTGAAAGCCTATTTAATACAAAATGCTACTTCAGCCTTTGGAACCTGGCACATGTACTGTTTGTCTACAAAACAGACTTTTTTTTAAAGTAATACCGAATAAAAATAAGTCAATAAAAGTTAAAGATTCTGATTTTTAAAGCTGTCCAAAGGAAGATGTGTGTCTACATTCTGAAAATCTCAACCATAATTTCCAGAGAATGCCATCTTTTTGCCTCAAAAGCAAACACACCGTAATTGTAAGCGGTTGCAGAGAGTATGCTACTTTACAAAGTTTAAACACAGCCTCTTTCCAAACTTATGGAAGAATTTCCCCTGAAGCAATCACATCTCTCAGTTACAAGGTTAGTGTTCAAATCAAAATGTGCAAACAGGTGGATAAATACAAGTAGAGGTTACTGTGAAATTAAACAACACAGCATCCAGACATTACCAGAACTTTATCAGTAATACCAAGTCAAATGAATCACTTCTCAAATTCTCTGAGGAAGAATTTAACTTTCACTAACTTAAGATTTTGTTTCTGCTTCCCCCCCACCACCACCACCCAGCGGTCAACTCAAGTTGGCACCAACTCTTAACATATTAAAGGCACTTTTGCTTTACCAAGCCTTCAATAAAGTAGGATGTCGTTTGTGCCTGAGTGAGTGAGTGTTTGTGCCTGATACATTCATTCCTTTTGGGGTATTTTAGAGTAAATCACCATAAAACTAAGCAGGAATAGAAAGGACTGCACCTAGGTCTAATCTTTAGTTACACTGTCCTCACATAAAAGCAGCAAAGAATCCTGTGGCACCTTATAGACTAACAGACGTTTTGGAGCATAACATCTGTTAGTCTATAAGGTGCCACAGGATTCTTTGCTGCTTTTACAGATCCAGACTAACACGGCTACCCCTCTGATACTTGTCCTCACATAGGTAGGGTTCCTGTGTACTGGGATAGAGGAGGGAAGAACAAAGACCAGAGGCGAGGGGACTAGGAGATAGGAGATAAGAAGAATAACCCTACAGAATGTCGCTAAGAGGTGAGACATGTCACAGACGCCTGTGAAAACACGTGGTTTCCTCACATCTGGGTATCTAGATAAACATGATCCCAGACCAATACTGACATAGACGCATCTCATTGCCCATTTACAGAAACTTTCCTTTTTCTTTAAAAGTCTGAGACCCTGGTGCTTACCTATTCAGTTAATCAGCTTTGATTCCCATGTCTCTGAATGAGACACTGTTCTGCTGTGCTACCTTAGCCCCTTTCACGTGTTAAAATCCCCAAGGAGATTTACCCATCTTTGTCTCAGGGGAGAGATCCTGGGGTTTCTATCACTGCTGCCGTATGTTTCCAGTCCAGTCACCTGCTGTCTAGCACGACAATGCACCTCAGCAGAATAACTACTCATCGACCGGAGGCGAGTCAGCTGGGAAAGCGCCTCACCTATTCCTATCACCGCCCCTTCGCGCGTCCGGCTGCAGAAGGGCCGCTGCCCCTTACCTTGCGGGGCAGGCTGGACGCCAGAGCCCGGGCACAACAGCAGGAGAACTTGCAGGAGCAGGACGGTGACTTGGCGCTTGCTCAGCATGTTTAGTGCAGTGGCGGGAGAGCGCAGCTCAGCCCCCTTCCCCAGCTCAGCTCCGCTTCTCGGCTCCTGCCGCGCCTCTGGGGACGAGGAGAGGGATGCCGGAGCTGGCCCCTAAGCAGCCAGGGGCATGGAGCGCGGCTCGGGGCTGGCAGCTCTGCCTCGGAGGCTGTGCGGGGACAATCGCTCACTCAAGCTTGGCAGCCCAGGCAGGGGGTGTTTAACCGGGGACCTGCTCCTCGTGCGGGAAGGGGGGCGGAACTTCAGGAGGCTGCAGTCCATTGGCCGCAGGGTCCTTTCCCTTGGGCCGGCAGTGGTAGGAGGAGGAGGAGGGCGAGAGGCGGGGGTGAAGCCGGTGCGTTGTGCGGGACAAGCTGTGTTAGAGACAGACTGACACAAAGGGCTGCCCCGAGAAACACAGAGACCGGCTCAGGGAGTAGGGGGTCTCCCCAGCCCGAAAGGGGGAAAGGACTTGGCAGGAGGTTCACTTTCCCCTAATCTCTTGTATTTCGAAAAAGAGAGGCCACAGCTTTGGCTGTTCCCTTTTAAAATAAGACATTAGAATCTGTACACTAGCAAAGACTGAAACCGAGCAACCCACACCTGATACAATTACACAACGTTAGTGGAGCTTGCCTTGGACATCCAGGGATGTCTTCCAACGAATTAACTCCAGTTTACACCAAAAATACAAATGTATCAAGAGTGGGACTCACATGGAAAATTAATTTAACCACTATTCACTTATATTAGTATCTGTTCCAGTAAACTTAGATCCAACTGAAAGCATTAACCAATGTGGCCCTTAGATAAATTATGAAAATCAACAGAAATTAAATACATCCCTAAAGGTAACCTGTAAAAGATTTTTTTAAGCACTTTTGGGATTCTTTACTGAGGCACATAAAGCATGCCCTTTAAAGATTTCTTTGCTGCTTGTTTTTTACCTGAAGCTGGTCTACACACAGAAATTGGACTGATTTAACTAAATTGGAAATGGCTGATGGAAATTGTGTAGGTTGATTTCAGAATAACTGAGTGGTTGGCATCTGTTTAGTTTAGCCTTTCTTAAACTGTTTCCAAAGTGTCCACAAAAAGGAGTTGCACTGATTTAATTAATTCTGTTTAGAAAGTGGAGCAAATTTTATTGCTAGATTGGGCCTAATAAGAAACATTAGGAATTGTCAAGCCTGGTCTTCCATGGCTTTGCTTAGAAGACATGGGACCATTGGGAAAGCCCAGAGCTTGTTTAATGTGAGCTCTAAAACCTACATTGAGGTGGTGAGGTCTCGCACAAAGACTTTCTTCTATTCGATATGGTTATAGATCAGAGAAGTTGAATAAATGCTAAGGAAAACACAAATACCTGGGTTTTAAACCACCTAAAACCCCTCTCTTTTAATTAATTGTCCGTCTCCTAGGCCAGGGGTAGGCAACTGACGGCACGCATGCCGAAGACAGCATGCAAGCTGATTTTCAGTGGCACTCACGCTGCCCGGGTCCTGGCTAACAGGAGCTCTGCATTTTAATTTAATTTTAAATGAAGCTTCTTAAACATTTTAAAAACCTTATTTACTTTACATACAACAATAGTTTCATTATATATTATAGACCTATAGAAAGAGACCTTCTAAAAATGTTAAAATGTATTACTGGCATGCAAAACCTTAAATTAGAGTGAATAAATGAAGACTCGGCACAGTACTTCTGAAAGGTTGCCAACCTCTGTCTTAGGCTCTTGTGGTGTCACTATTTCAGTAATTCTCCAGTCACCACAGTGTCTTCCAGCCAGGTCAGGACATCAATTTCTAATGTAAAACACCCAGTTCCTTTTGGAGCCAGGCTGTCTTGTAACCTCTCTCATGGATGGCCACGCAGAATTCCCATTCAGGTAGGGCTGTCTCGTAAGTAATCTTCGGGCAGTTTTATGCTTAAAATCAAATGGGATTCCCAAGGGAGTATACCACACAACAACAGCTGCCTGGCTCCTCTCATACTCCTTGCCAATAGCACATAGCCCAGAGAGGTGCCACTGCCTTCTGTTGGGTTAGGGAGCAGGAGGGAGATGTCTAGGGATCAGAGAAGACAACACAGGCAACACCGTTAGGGATTCAAGTCATTGTTGTTACCCTCTACCCCAGGTAGAATGTGGATCATTGGTTTGTTTGAATATCAGCAGGAAGGAGGAGCTATCTGAAGCTGTCTACGTCATACAAAGAACACAAGAAGGAAGGGACTTGTATTAGTGAGCAAAGGGGTGTTGACTAGTGTGCAATGGCAGTCGTGCATGGAGCGCACAGTTAACGAGCAGTGCAGAGATTAGAACCATGGGGCTGGGGGGTATCTCTATTGCCTGAACACTGCAAGCCTTCCAGGGTGGGACCGTAGGACTGGAGCACTCGCTGCTCAGCAAGTGGAAGCCCCACCACTACAAATGGAGTGCAGGTGCTGCAAAGGCTAGAATTAAAGACATGGAGCAGTCCTGCTGCTGCTCTACACTCAGTGGGGTCGGGGGAGGAGAATTCCTTCATCCTCAGTCCTTATTCTTTAAAAATATAAACGTAAGTGCCTAGCACAAACACACCACCAAAGCAAGGAATATGACAGCTACGTATTAAGGCATCCAGTAACTATTGTAGACACTACAGAGAAAAAAAGGACAATGTTAAGGTTTGCCATCACTAATCTAAGTTAACAGACTCGAAGATTTGCTATACTAGTTGTTTAGCTTCATTAAGCAAAGCATTCATTAGAGTTTGTCAAAATATAGGGAGTGTTTTCATGAGACTTCCCTTTTTTATCTACAGCATTTTAATTTTGTTTTTTTTTCCTGACCAGCTCTAGTTCTAATTTAGTCACAGAGGTGATTCTTGATGGTGTGCACTGACAGCAGTGGATTTAATTCTAGGAAGATCTCTGCTCCAGTGCCATGAATTTCACAGTATTTGCTTTCTAAGGGCCAAATTCCATTCCCACATGTGTGCACCAGGAGTTGCATGTGCATATCAGAGAGCAGAATTTGGTTCTAACAAATATGCTGTGCTACTTATAAAATGTCAGAGAACAGAGCAAGTTCACAACTTCTATAAAAACAGAAATCAATCCATGTTTACATGTACTTAGCCAGTGCACATAAAAGGTCCTTGTAGTTTTCCAGGCTTTCATTTCTATGTTCAGTTTTATTACTGAAATATATTACAGACTGAACAGGATTTTATACCTATGCACAACCTTCTTTAAAAGGATTTTCACAAAGTCCTATGTTTATTTGCTGTCTGGATGTGAGTATTTGACCTTTTAACTGTCTCTTTGGATAACAAAACTACTATTATATTAACTATTATATTTTTACTGTTGTATATTCTCTGAAATTTCAATCCCAGGTTACCTGAGTAGACCTTAAAATTTTGAACAGGAATCATGACAAATTACTAAGCACTACATTATCAAAACATGTTCATACATTTAATAACATGTTCATAAAGAAAATTCTTAAAGGCACATGAGACTGTAATCCTTAATATAGGGTCTGTGAGTGAAGCTCAACTCAACTGTTAAAATATTTTTCTTTCCTAATTTATTTAAATCAACAGAATACTAGGCATACAGAATTTAGAGAAATTGTCAACACTGTTGGTTTTCCTTTAAAAAAAAAAGCCAGTGTTTTGTTCAAATTCCAAGTAATGGGGCGGGGAAGAGGCCAATTGATGAATTCAACTTTCATAATTTGTTCTTAACATGCAACAAAAGACTCACCGTTTTTCATGAAAGGGTGCCTGGGTCACTATTTTAAAAACTCAGCATACTTGCAAAACTAAGACACAGGAATGAAACCCAGCTCTAAATCGCAGCCTTTTACTTTTATTTTGATAATACAGACCTAATCCTTCAACCTGTACACAGGTGAAATTCAGATGGGCTTCACAGAGAGTTTTGCCAATATATAAATGCAGGCTCAAACCCTAAACTTTCAAAAAAAAGACATAATCCTTCCCAAAGTGCATGTGTAGCTTTCATTAACACTAACAGGAGTTTCAGGCAAGGATCCTACTGGAAAAAGATCCAAATAGCCCCTGGATTGGGGAGAGAGGGAGCAAGCTGCTTCCTCTTGATCCCCGCACTGGACTCTGCAGTGGCACAGGGATGAATTTGGCCCTGTGACAGTGTGGGAAGGGTTGATCCTTCTACACCTATTTAACAGATGTAGCCCTCCAATGCAGCCAGTTTAGCCTGCACCCAGGGAAGAGCCACAGACTCACCCTCCCTCCACATAGAAACAGCCCCCTTTAGAGTCACTGAACTTGCAGGCAGCGGCCACCTATCCTTGCACACTCCAACACAGGGATACTATGGTGATGAGAGCCATATAAGTGCCTAGACAGACAGACAAGGAAGTAGATTAGAGCTAAACCCTGGATGGGTGGATTAGAAAGGAAAGATTCCTCGAACCCTTTCCCCCCTCTAGCGCATCTGCCCTTCGTCTACACCCTACTTTGCTGATTGAACCTTCAGTGTATTGTTCAGTGGATCTTCCTCCTCTCCTCTCTCCATGGTTCTAAGGAGGTCCCACCAAGATCAATATTTTCCCCCATCTCTATTCTTTCTACAACCTTTCTAACATGATCTAATGCACTCTTGTATCCTTAACTGATCACTTACAGCTCCTGTCTCCACTCTATCCAACATCACAACTTGTCCTGTCTGACATCTCATCTCAGATATCTTATCAAGGACCAGAACCTGAGTTTAGTCTTTTTGCATTCTCACTATCCCCACACATCCAGGCCCTGACCAAACATGCCGCTTATTCCTCCATAACATTTCCTGGATCCTGCTTTTTCTCTTTCCATGAAGCAAAAGAGGCTGTCCAGCTCTTGCATTTATCAGCTGCCATATTGACTATTATAACCTCCTCCTCTCTGGCAGGGCTGCCCAGAGGATTCAGGGGGCCTGGGGTCTTTGGCAGCGGGGGCCCCCGCTTCAGCGGTGGGGGGTCCTTCCACTTCGAGACCCACCGCCGAAGTGCCCCAAAGACCTGAGGCAGAGGGCCCCCACCGCTGAATTACCCCTGAAGACCCGGCACAGTGAAGGACCCCGCTCCAGAGGCCCTGTAAAACTCTCGTGGGGCCAGGGGCCCGGGGCAAATTGCCCCATTTGCCCCCCCCCCCCCCGGGCAGCCCTGCTCTCTGGCCTTCCTGTCACATACATCTCCCCATCTATACAGGTCAATTCAAAAGACTGATTTTAAGATTACCTTCCTTGGGTCATCATTCTGCCATATCACCCCCAAATGGAACCCCTCCTTTGGCTCCCCATTTCCCCCATATCAAATACAAAGGGCCTTCACAACTCTTCTCCTCTTTACGTAGCCCCACTTCTATCCTATGTCATCACCTCCCCCCTTGCTCCAACAACGTCAGCCTTGGTTTTCCATTTGTCTACTTCTACCTTTTCACTTTCTTCCATTTTACTTCTCATGCATGGAAAGCAATCCCTGAACCAGCTATTACCCTGTCCTCCTTCAAATCTCCCCTCAAGACCCACTTGTATCACAATAACTATGGTAAATCATCAACTGATAAGGGCTAGGCCTGTGGGTCATAGGGATTATTGATATCATTAATATTTCTTATTTACATATATTTAATTTTAAATTAGCTTAATATTTGAACTGATCACCTGCCTACTCTGTGTGACCTCATGTTCCTGTCACTGTTCCCCTTATCCTGTGTTATATCCATTTTCTTTGAATGTTTTCTTTCATTAGATTTTCAGGGAAGAGCCTGTCTCCTACTATGTATTTGTACAGCACCTAGCACAATAGGGGCCCAATTCTGTTGGTACCTCAGCACTACTGTAAGACATGTTATCAATAGTAAGAATCTCTAGGGGTAAAAGGAGAATTCAGTTACCATGTCCACTTTTGCTTTTCTCTTTCCTATGATAAATTATAGCACATATTTTTCTCTGTTGTCCTCAGTGCCTCTTTTTTCTCTGAAATCTTTCTACGACCACACTTCTCTTATTTAACTGACCCCATTAATCTCTTATTTTATCAGAGTTTGCAGTTTGTTAGAGCTATGAACAGCAGTATAGGCACTGAACTGTCCAGCTACAGACTCAGGAGGATTACATTCCAATGGTTTACACATGTCTTTTGTTTTGAGGAGTAGCTTTGCAACCATAAGGGCTAGAAATTTAATTTAAGAAAGAAAAGAAAAACTTACATTTAGCAGAAGTTGATGGCATCCAGCTGGAAAAGATTCCTGTTTACCAAGGGCAAGGTGGATGCAGGCCCGCCAACAGAAATTCCTGGGCCAGGGCTGTCCCTAGGGAGGCAGGGCCCGGGGCGGAAGTGCTGGCCAATCGTGCCAGCGCAGGTCCCAGAGCAGTCTTGTATATGTAGGAGCCCTGAAGCCTACCCAGGTGATTTTAAAAGGGGCCAGGATTCCCGGCTGCTGCTACTGCGGCAGCAGCAGTGGGCCCTGTGACCCTGCCCTCTTTGCCTCACCCCCCCACATCGGCGGTCCTGGGTGGATGAATGGATGTTCAAGCCATAAATATTTATATAATGGTCATTCTGAAGCTTGGAATATCTGTACAGTCAATGTGAACTAATGGAAACAGCTACAGACAAGGCTGAGAGTCCTTTGTTCAGAATAACATCAGTTTTAATCATCACTGGGTTTTGCAGTCTGTTACATGCAATTTTTAAGTTCTCAGATATTTTGACTTTATGAATTACACCCATGTGGTGTACAGCTACAGTGAGGCATGCCAAGAGTCCTGGACTATTGTGATATTAGTGGTAACTCACCCAATCACCACCCTTACTCTACAGTTAATCTGCATATAACAATTTCATTACTGGGTTTGGAAAACTGCACAGATGGTGGATTACTTGGCCCAACTGCCACAGTTCTTCAAAACCACCTACACAAGAACACAACCAGCACACACAATAACACCAAACACACATCCTCATTTGCCACCCACACAAATTCACACAATTCTCCCAGCACACCACAACCCACACACAAATCAACACAGCTATCCCAGCACAACCCACACATTTGCCCACTCTCTCTCACACTTACCATAAAACCATAGTCACAGATTATCATCAGGTTCAATCATGACCAGGATTTGTGGTCTATTACCATCCAATTTTTAAATTCTCAGATAGTTTTGGCTTTCTTACACACAGCTTTATGACAGATTTCAGAGTGGTAGCCGTGTTAGTTTGTATCAGCAAAAAGAAAGAGGAGTACTTGTGGCACCTTACAGACTAACATACAGTATTTATTTGGGCATAAGCTTTTGAGGGCTGAAACCCACTTCATCAGATGCATGCAGTGGAAAATACAGTAGGAAGAGAGAGAGAGAGAGAGAGAGAGAGAGAGAACATGAAAAAATGGGAGTTGCCATACCAACTCTAACTTTTGTAGTGATAATTAGGATGGCCCATTTCAAACAGTTGACAAGAAGGTGTGAGTAACAGTAGGGGAAAAATTAGCATGGGGAAATAGTTTTTAGTTTGTGAATTATCCCTGTGATGGGCTTTCAGCTACTAGTTATTTAAATTTGAAAAAATATTACTCCCAAAAAGCTGCACAGCATTTTTTTTAAAATAAAATAAACAAGTACTTACCTCTAGAATATCATTTTATATTTATTGTATATTACTAGCTATGGCAACTGTACTTTGCTAGCTAATATATAATTTTGGTCTTAAAGTCCAAACAGAAACATATTTATGTGGCATATAACAACTTAAATGAGGTGATTATTCTCTCATTTCCTTTACATGGAAAGATGAGATATATCCTATCTACCATGTTTCTGATGGAAGGACAGGGTCCTAAATTATGTTTTTAAATCAGGCTCATATCTAATGTGCTACAGTGTTTCAGAAAAATGTGAAGGGATTTCTTACAGTTACTATCATAACTTATTAACTTGAATTAACTCTTGAGTTCCTCTTTTATTAATAGTAAAGCACAACATATTGGGTGACATAGACATATTTGCAACATTATTTAATAGAAAAGAAGATACAGTACCAGGTTACAGAGAACAAATACTTATGCATCTCAACAAGGAATTATTTTTAACATATTTTCCCTACCTACTGTGATACATTAAACACTTATTTGTCCAAATTCACTTTTTTTAAAATAGCAAGCCATGTTTTTCCTTCTCTGTGAATAGACATAATTAAAACAAGATGTCGGAGAGGAGTAATACAGTAATCTACATTATTTTTGCTTATATAAATATACAGGGTACTTTTTCTTGTAGTTAGTGTTTGTTGGGAGCAAACGCAGATTTAGACTTGACAGAAGTCTACTGTGATTTAACATTTTAACAGAGTAATGTTTAGTGTTGTGTTTATGTAAGAAATTGTAAAGTAATCAAGTTTGTGGGGAAAACAGAAGATAAAGTAACTACACAACCATAAGAAACTGGTTTGAGGGTACATCTACACAGCAACTAGACATGTGCGGTTGGCCCCCCATCAACCAACTTGGGCTCGTGCTGCTCCATTGCTGTGTAGGCTTCTGGGCTCAGGTTGGTGCCCAGGCTCAGGACTCTGTGTGGTGGGAAGGTCCTAGAGCTCCGGCTCTAGCCCAAGCTGGGAAGTCTACACAGCAATGAAACAGCCCGCAGCCCAAGCCCCACAAGTCTAAGTTGCAGGTTTTTCTTTGTTGTGGAGACAGACCCGGAGTTAGCTCAAAACCTCTTCCGAGAGAGACTAATACATAGGGCCCTACCAAATTCACGATCCATTTTGGTCAATTTCATGGTTACAGGATTTTAAAAATTGTAAACTTCATGATTTCAGCTATTTAAATCTGAAATTTCACAGTAATTGTAGGGGTCCTGGCCCAAAAAGAGTTGTGGGGGGATTGCAAAGGTTATTGTGTGGGGGAGGGTTTGCTGAATTGCTACTCTTACTTCTGCACTGCTGCTGGTGGTGGCACTGCCTTCAGAGCTGGGCAGCTGAGAAACGGCAGCTGCTGGCTGGGAGCCCAGCTCTGAAGGCAGAGCTACTGCCAGCAGCAACACAGAAATAAGAATGGCTTGGTATGATATTGCCACCCAGGGCTGGCTTTAGGCCAATTCCACCAATTCCCCCGAATTGGGCCCCGCGCCTAAGAGGGCCCCGCACCCAGTGAGAATCCCTTTCCTGGCTAGAGGCGCCTTTTTAATTTTTACTCACCTGGTGGTGCTTCGGGTCTCCAGCGGCACTTCGGCGGCGGGTCCTTCGCTTGCTCTGGGTCTTCAGTGGCACTTCGGCAGCGAGTCCTTCAGTGCCGCCAAAGACCTGGAGCGAGTGAAGGACCCACCGCCGAAGTGCCACCAAAGACTCAGCACTGCCCGGCGAATACAAGCCCCACTTGTTTTTCTACAAGTGTTTTTTGTTGTTGTTTTGGTTTGGTTTTTTTTTTTTAGTCATCCCTGCTGGGGCCCCGTCAAAACTGTTTGAATTGGGCCCCGCACTTCCTAAAGCCGGCCCTGTTGCCACCCTTACTTTTGTGCTGCTGCCTGCAGAGCTGGGCCCTCCATCAGCAGACACCGCTGTCCAGCCACCAACCTCTGAAGGCAGCACAGAAGTATGAGTGGCCATACCACATCGTCCCTAAAATAACATTGCAACTCCCCTGCAACTTCCTTTTGGGTCAGAACCGCCAGTTTGAGAAATGCTGGTCTCCCCTGTGAAATCTATATAGTATAGTGAATATATAGTATAGTGAATGCTTACGGGAAGAGGGTAGGTTTAGAAGATAAAATAAAAAAAGAGCAAGTAAAAAATCACTTAGAAAAGTTAGATGCCTGCAAGTCACCAGGGCCTGATGAAATGCATCCTAGAATACTCAAGGAGTTAATAGAAGAGGTATCTGAGCCTCTAGCTATTATCTTTGGGAAATCATGGGAGACGGGGGAGATTCCAGAAGACTGGAAGGGGGCAAATATAGTGCCCATCTATAAAAAGGGAAATAAAAACAACCCAGGAAACTACAGACCAGTTAGTTTAACTTCTGTGCCAGGGAAGATAATGGAGCAGGTAATTAAAGAAATCATCTGCAAACACTTGGAAGGTGGTAAGGTGATAGGGAATAGCCAGCATGGATTTGTAAAGACCAAATCGTGTCAAACTAATCTGATAGCGTTCTTTGATAGGATAACGAGCCTTGTGGATAAGGGAGAAGCGGTGGATGTGATATACCTAGACTTTAGTAAGGCATTTGATACAGTCTCGCATGATATTCTTATAGATAAGCTAGGAAAGTACAATTTAGATGGGGCTACTATAAGGTGGGTGCATAACTGGCTGGATAACCGTACTCAGAGAGTAGTTGTTAATGGCTCCCAATCCTGCTGGAAAGGTATAACAAGTGGGGTTCCGCAGGGGTCTGTTTTGGGACCGGCTCTGTTCAATATCTTCATCAACGATTTAGATGTTGGCATAGAAAGTACGCTTATTAAGTTTGCGGACGATACCAAACTGGGAGGGATTGCAACTGCTTTGGAGGACAGGGTCAAAATTCAAAATGATCTGGACAAATTGGAGAAATGGTCTGAGGTAAACAGGATGAAGTTCAATAAAGATAAATGCAAAGTGCTCCACTTAGGAAGGAACAATCAGTTTAACACATACAGAATGGGAAGAGACTGTCTAGGAAGGAATATGGCAGAAAGAGATCTAGGGGTCATAGTGGACCACAAGCTTAATATGAGTCAACAGTGTGATACTGTTGCAAAAAAAGCAAACATGATTCTGGGATGCATTAACAGGTGTGTTGTAAACAAGACACGAGAAGTCATTCTTCCGCTTTACTCTGCACTTGTCAGGCCTCAGCTGGAGTATTGTGTCCAGTTCTGGGCACCACATTTCAAGAAAGATGTGGAAAAATTGGAGAGGGTCCAGAGAAGAGCAACAAGAATGATTAAAGGTCTTGAGAACATGACCTATGAAGGAAGGCTGAAGGAATTGGGTTTGTTTAGTTTGGAAAAGAGAAGACTGAGAGGGGACATGATAGCAGTTTTCAGGTATCTAAAAGGGTGTCATCAGGAGGAGGGAAAAAACTTGTTCACCTTAGCCTCCAATGATAGAACAAGAAGTAATGGGCTTAAACTGCAGCAAGGGAGATTTAGGTTGACATTAGGAAAAAGTTCCTAACTGTCAGGGTAGTTAAACACTGAAATAGATTGCCTAGGGAAGTTGTGGAATCTCCATCTCTGGAGATATTTAAGAGTAGGTTAGATAAATGGCTATTAGGGATGGTCTAGACAATATTTGGTCCTGCCATGAGGGCAGGGGACTGGACTTGATGACCTCTCGAGGTCCCTTCCAGTCCTGGAGTCTATGAGTCTATAAGGTAAAAGCACACAAAAGACCAGATTTCACAGTCCGTGATGCATTTTTCATGACCGTGAATTTGGTAGGGCCCTACATAGATATAAGAAAAGATGATAAAAAGTCTTACGTATAGCCAGCATAACAAAGCAAAGCTGTACACTGTGCCATTGGAGGTGACTGCGGTGAGTCACAGGGTCAAGGTCTAACTGATTTCCATATTTAGGGTCAGGAAGAAATTTTCATCTGGGTCAGAATGGCAGAGGCTGGGGGGGAGGGGGCAGAGGTTCACCTTTCTTTGCAGCACAGGCCATGGATCACTTGCAGCTTTAAACTAGTGTAAATGGTAAATTCTCTATAACTTGAAGTCTTTAAACCATGATTTGAGGATTTCAGTAACTCAGCCACAGGTTAGGCAGCTATTTTTGGAGTGGAAGCATGCAGCAGGAGGTCAGATGGTCCCTTCGGACTTTAAAGACTGTAAGTGCATCCTGATGTGCTTTTCACTTGTAACTGATCACTGCTTATGCCTGCTTGCCTTCATAAAGATGTGTTAGCTCCTTCTCCAGCATGGTGGAAAAGCTCTATCCATCAGTGTTCCAGCCAATCACGCAAACCACTGTATTCCTGTATACAACCAGGAAGCCTTCTATCAGGTTAAAATGCAGAGCAGGTGCTCAGGCCTAGCAAACATAGGACAGCCAGCTGACTCTAGCACCCCTAACGCCGGCTCTGCAGATAGACCCTGTGATAGATGCTGAGGGCTGACAGCGAGGCTCAGGGCGGGGCCGAGGGCACTCACCTAGACTTGGAAAGAGGGGGAAATTCGAGGCCCCACCCCAGCGCCCTACTGCACCACCCCTGCCTGCGGAGCTGCGGGCTCATGCACCCGGCTGCACTAGCAGCCACGTCTATGCGGTGCAGAGGGTCTCTCCTTGTTCCCACCCCGTGGCCGGGCGCCGCAGCTCCGGAGCGGGCGGGTGGACGCAGGCTGTGTTGGGAGGGTGCAAGGTGGGGGCAGGGCCGCTCTGCGCGGGCTCCGACGGCCAGAATTCCGCGACACGCGCTAGCGCTGCAGTCCGCAGGCAGAACCCCTTCCACCGGGCGCCGGCAGCGCGAGGCCACAAGTGCTCGCGCCACACGCGTCCCGGGGGCACAGAACCCGCCGGAAGGCACGAGGCGGAAGCGAGCACTTCCGGGGGCAAAAGGGCCGCGGCAAGATGGCGTCTCCTATGGAGCTGAGCTGCTGGGGAGGAGACTGGGGGCTGCCGTCCGTGCACACGGAGTCCTTGATTGTCATGGTAACGGCCGGGCGGGTTGACCCAATCAGCTCGTGGGAGGTGGGGAGGGGAAGTAGCTGGCGCCCGATCGGCTCGCGGACCGGGATGACCCCAGCGGGGCGGCACTGGGGGCGGTTGGGGAGGCTCTGCCGCTGCAGCTGCCCGGGTGCTGTTGTCGGGCGCAGGGTCCTAGTTCCCGTCTTCGTTTCGGCGGAGCCGGCTGCCTTCGGCGATCGCAAACGGCCTCCGCTCCCGTTGCAGCGCGGCCCCCGGCTAGAGCCCCGTCCGTGCCCTGCCCGGCCGCGGGAAATCCTACCCCGGGCTGTGGCCGTTGAAATAACTCCGGGAAGCGGTTCCCTTCCATCACTGGCCTGTGTCTGACGTGTGTTACAGTTCATGCCGCCGGCCGGTTCCCTGATACCGAATGGCGCGTTATTTATAGCTATCATGAGACTCTGTGTAGGCTACAGGAAAGCGATGCTGCCTTCCCTGGCAAGTGCTATTGGCAGAGGTGAGCAAAAAGCCCATTAATTGAAGTGTAGCAACATTATTGTTCACTTCTGTGTCTTTGGTGATTGTTCAGTATGGAAAATTATTTCTTTAACCCTAAATGACAGTCTGAGGAATTCACAACCTAAAATACTAATCCTGATATCTGATCTGCTTTGGTGGACTTTTACACCATTGCAGAGCTGCCCTGAAGTCATTGAGCCTGCACAGGTGAGATTGCATGGTCAGGAGGTAGTGAATTGCTGCCATGTCTTTTTCCATGTAGTCTTTAGAGCAGGGGTGGCCAGTCTGAATCTGAGAAGGAACCAGAATTTACCAGTGTACATTGCCAAAGAGCCACAGTAATACATCAGCAGCCCCTCCATCAGCTCTCTCCCTCCCCCACCACGGGCTCCTAACACCTCCCACCCACCAGCAGCCGGGTCAGCACTTCCCCCTCTCTCCCTGCACCTCCTGATCAGCTGTTATCGCGGGGTACAGGAGGCTCTGGGAGGGAGGAGGAGGAGCGATGACACGGAAGGCTCAGGGGAGGAGGCAGGAAGGGAGGAGTGGAAGCAGGGCCTGTGACAGAGCCATGGGTTGAGCAGTGAGCACCCTCGGGCACATTGGAAAGTTGGCGCCTGTAGCTCCAGCCGCAGAGTCGGTGCCTATATAGGGAGCTTCATATTAACTTCTGAAGAGTCGGATGTGGCTCCGCAGCCACAGGTTGGCCACCCCTGCTCTAGAGCCCATAGTAATGCCTAGTCACATAATTCCAAGGTCTCTCTACAACATAGGGTTAGTTTGGATACTTGGATTATCTGTTTGCAGTATGGCACTGATGTTGTCAGGACATTATTCTTAACTCATAGTTTCCTAGAAGAATTCTGACATTTAAAAATCATTCTAGCTAACCACCACTGCCTGAAACTGCCTAAATCAACCCTTTAGCAATTAGTATAAATACAAGTTACAGCAAGAAATTCTAACTCTTAGCACAAAAGGGTTAATGTTAGTCATCTATCTGTTAAAAATACACTGAATGTGCATAATGAAGTTTAGATCATGTACCAATAACAACATGGCTACCCAGAAGTGCTCTAGTTTAGTGATATCAATTCTTAGAGATCACCTTTTTTTGGAAATGCTGACTAGAATTTTTAATGCAACTTTTATTGCAGGCTTATGCCAGATTTTCTGGTGCTCCAGTGAAAGTGAATGCTATTGATAACTCATGGAGAGCTCCAAAAGGTATTTGCTTTTGTAATTTTTTTTTCCTGGACACACACTAGCCATTTGACGAATCAAGGCCTTAGCTTGCAAACACTTGTATGTACATGCCAAACTTTTACACATGCGAGTAATCTATTTGACTTCAGTGGGTCTACTCACATTAATGAAGTTAAACATGAATGTAAATATGTTTACAACATCAAGCCTGGAAATTATATGACAGTAAAGTGCCATCTGGAGGGTATAAATAGTATGTCCTGGATCACTATGTAAATTTGTACAACTGACAATCAACAAAACACTGAAACTGACTATACCTATAGTTTTGTCAAACACACAAAGTAAACAAATTGAATCAGAAAAAAATAAAAAATTTCTAATCTTTCAGCACAGTATAGCTAGAGGTTATTTGTTACTATTCAGAATAGTAGCCACAGAACTTTCAAATGGAAATTAGATTATCAAGTTACGAGTGTTCCTTTAAACTAGGTGTAACTTGGTTGGAAGATGAGTGTAAGCGTCAAGTATAATTTGCACCAATCTGAATGTGCAAAACCATGCTGAATTTGCACAAAGGTGGATCAAAAGGAGGGTGTATGAGAAATACAACTAAGAGGTGAGTTTAAGATAAGATGCTAGAGAGGCCTTTATTTTGGACCCTCCTGCTAGTTTATTTCCTTCGCCACTGGCATGTAAATTGCATTTCTTTTGCACAACTCTGGAAACCAAATCAGTGTAAGTTAAACTAATTTGCCACTTTTACCTGTCACATGATTAGCTTGTGTACCACTTATATCCACACAGAACTTGGCCCCTTATGACTTGTAGGGCCAAATTCATCCCTGGTATATCTCTTTGACTTGAGTGAATTGCATCAGGAACCAATTTAACATATTTGCTCATAAAGTTTGTGTTTTTCAACAAGTAACTGTAAGGAAAGAACATTTTAAATTCATCTAATTCTCCAAAACTCTGGTTCACTAATAAGAGTCTTATTTACTTGTATTACGGTAGCAGATAAAGACCCAACCAAATCTAGTCCCATTGTGCTAGGTACTGTACAAATATATAATATCATAGAATATCAGGGGTAGAAGGGACCTCAGGAGGTCATCTAGTCCAACCCCCTGCTCAAACTAGGACCAATCCTCAACTAAATCATCCAAGCCGGGCCTTTGTCAAGCCTGACCTTAAAAACCTCTAAGGAAGGAGATTCCATCATCTCCCTAGGTAACCCATTCCAGTGCTTCACCACTTTCCTAGTGAAAAAGTTTTTCCTATTATCCAATCTAAACCTCCCCCACTGTAACTTGAGACCATTACTCCTTGTTCTGTCATCTGATACCACTGAGAATAGTCTAGATCCATCCTCTTTGGAACTCCCTTTCAGGTAGTTGAAAGCAGCTATCAAATCACCCCTCAGTCTTCTCTTCTGCAGACTAAACAATCCCAGTTTCCGCAGCCTCTCCTCATAAGTCATGTGCTCCAGCCCTCTAACAATTTTTGTTGCCCTCCACTGGACTCTTTCCAATTTTTCCACATCCTTCTTGTAATGTGGGGTCCAAAACTGGACCCGGTACTCCAGATGAGGCCTCACCAATGTCGAATAGAGGGGAATGATCACGTCCCTCAATCTGCTGGCAGTGCCCGTACTTATACAGCCCAAAATGCCGTTAGCCTTCTTGGCAACAAGGGCACACTGTTGACTCATATCCAGCTTCTCGTCCACTGTAACCCCTAGGTCCTTTTCTGCAGAACTGCTACCTAGCCATCTGGTCCCTAGTCTGTAGCAGTGCATGGGATTCTTTTGTCCTAAGTGCAGGACTCTGCACTTGTCCTTGTTGAACCTCATCAGATTTCTTTTGACCAAATCTTCTAATTTGTCTAGGTCCCTATGTATCCTATCCCTATCCTCCAGTGTATCTACCACTCCTCCCAGTTTAGTGTCATCTGCAAACTTGCTGAGGGTGCAGTCCACGCTATCCTTAAGATCATTAATGAAGATATTGAACAAAACCGGCCCCAGGACCGACCCTTGGAGCACTCTGCTTGATACCGGCTGCCAACTAGACATGGAGCCATTGATCACTACCCCTTGAGCCTGACGATCTAGCCAGCTTTCTATCCACCTTATAGTCCATTCATCCATCCCATACTTCTTTAACGTGCTGGCAAGAATACTGTTGGAGACTGTATCAAAAGCTTTGCTAAAGTCAAGGAATAACACATCCACTGCTTTCCCCTCATCCATGGAGCCAGTTATCTCGTCATAAAAGGCAATTAGGTTAGTCAGGCATGACTTGCTCTTGGTGAATCCATGCTGACTGTTCCTGATCACCTTCCTCTCCTCTAAGTGCTTCAGAATTGATTCCTTGAGGACCTGCTCCATGATTTTTCCAGGGACTGAGGTGAGGCTGCCTGGCCTGTAGCTTCTGGATCCTCCTCCTTCCCTTTTTTAAAGATGGGCACCACATTAGCCTTTTTCCAGTCATCTGGGACCTCCCCCGATCACCATGAGTTTTCAAAGATAATGGTCAATAGCTCTGCAGTCACATCCGCCAACTCCTTTAGCACCCTCAGATGCAATACTTCCAGCCCCATGGACTTGTGCTCGTCCAGCTTTTCTAAACAGTCCCGAACCAATTCTTTCTCCACAGAGGGCTGGTCACTTCCTCCCCATACTGTGCTGCCCAGTGCAGTAGTCTGGGAGCTGACCTTGTTCATGAAGACAGAGGCAAAAAAAGGATTGAGTACATTAGCTTTTTCCACATCCTGTGTCACTGGGTTGCCTCCCTCGTTCAGTAAGGGGCCCACACTTTCCTTGACTTTCTTCTTGTTGCTAACATACCTGAAGAAACCCTTCTTGTTACTCTTAACATGTCTTGCTAGCTGCAACTCCAAGTGTGATTTGGCCTTCCTGATTTCACTCTTGCATGCCTGAACAATATTTTTATACTTCTCCCTGGTCATTTGTCCAGGCTTCCACTTCTTGTAAGCTTCTTTTTTGTGTTTAAGATCAGCAAGGATAAGCCAAGCTAGTCGCCTGCAATATTTACTTTTCTTTCCACACATGGCGATGGTTTGTTCCTGCAACCTCAATAAAGATTCTTTAAAATACATCCAGCTCTCCTGGACTCCTTTCCCTATAAGAGAGACTCTGTGGGCCACTGGTCCCCAAACATTTTAAGGTCATGCCCCCCCCTTCCTATAAATATAATCTGTATGCGCCCCGTTGGGAACCAGGGCTGGAACTGCAGCTGGGAGCAGAACTGGGGTTGGCAGAAGAGCTGCAGGCGGGAGCGGAGTCGTGGCTGGGAGTGGGGCTGTGACCAGGCCGTGGTCATGGCCAGAAGCCAAAGCTGGGGCCTCAGCTGGAGGCAGGGCTGGGGCAGAGCCAGAGTGGAACTGTGTGCCACTCTCTTCTCGCCCCCTGTGGGAGCTGGTCTGGGCTGTGTCCAGGGCCGAGAGCAGAGCAATGGCTGGGAGACGGGGCCTTTGCTGGGGACAGGTCTGGGACCTGCAGAGCTGGAGGCAGAACAGGGCTGGGTGGCCTTCCCTCCCTGTCCTCCAAGGGGGCTGGCCTGGGCCTCACCATGCCCCCCTGGAATGTTTCTCCATGCCTCCTGAGTGGGGGACACCCCACAGTTTGGGGACCACTGCTGTAGGCTGTCCCAAAGAGTTTACAATCTTAAACCCCAATCCTGCAATCTGGTGTGTTCAGATGGACCCTCACACCATTGTGAGGAGTCCCACTGAAGTCAGTGAGGTTCCATAAGGGTGCAGGGATCTGCCTGCTCAGATTAAATTGTGGTCCCAGTTTAAGGCAAGACATCACTGAAGGTTAAAACAAATGGAGGAGAAAGATGAGAGAATGGGCTAACAGACTAGTTGTGTGTACAAGTTGTAGGTTTACAGGCTGAAATTTTTAAATAGGAATCTACAGTTAGGTACCTAAAGAAGTAGCCTGCTTTTCAAAAGTGCCAAGCACCCAGCATATGCCAGTGACTTCAGTCTGACTGTGATGTGGTCCTGCCTTTGTATGGATTCTTTTTTGTGCTAACTATGGCCCTGATTGTGCAAACACACACACAACCTTAATGAAGTTCTTTGTTATGTAAAGCTAAACACTTGCATCAGTGTTTGCTGGATTAGGGCCCATTTCAAATTAGACTGAAAGTGTCCGGTGTAAATTCTGTTGACAGTATAATTCTCACTTCTTAGGAGATGTGCCAGTGTTAATATCAGAAGACACAGTTATTGCTCAGCCAGCAAAAATACTAAACTTCTTAAGAAAACAGGTGAGTTTCTAACTTGCTAAAGAGAAGTGTTGGGTTTAGTTCAGTTTAATTTAATTTGCAACTTGTTTTTTTCCTCTGTCATGTAACATTTCTACCTGTCTCTCAATATTTATCTGTAAATATCCATATAGATGGTTTCTAATAACATGAAGCTCGATTCTGCAACTCTTACTTTTGTAGAGTAGCACTAGGTCACTTCATTTTGACTACTCATAAGTAATTGCCTCTCTAGCATAAATAAGGGTGGCAGAGTGTGGACCATGGTTAACTGTTTAAGAAGGATTAACTTTAACCCTTCTAAGGTTTAAATATAGAACAAACAACAAAAGCTTCATTAAGCAGGCTGACCCAGCCTGAGTTGTATATTAAGTGTTCAAATAGCTAATCTTTTTCTAATGTTGCTGGTATTTATAGATCACATTTTTATATCAAGTTTTTACATAACTGGATTACTCTAACAGAAATTTTTATTTTACTTTAAAACCGCTATTATTTTTAATCTGCTGTGGGGATTTTTTGAATAGCAAAACAAAGAAAATCTGGAATCATTTTTAGTGATGCACATTTTGGCAATGTACAGTTTTACTTTTGGTGAGCTGCATCTAGAATGTTAAGTAATCTGCAAAGGGTGGGAGTTGGTTTGTACAGTTTTTCCTTCTTTATAATGTAGGAAGAGGGCCTAAAATGGTATTGTCTCTCTTTTTTCCCCTTGCTTTGTTTTTACATTAGAAATTCAGTTCCTGTCTCGCCTGGAAGAGTCGCTGATGACTAGAAAGTTAGTGATAGTATGACATCAGAAGAATTAAGAGAGTGAAAGCTGGGAAAGGATTTTTAATCACACTGTTAAATAGGTGTTAACCCCAAGAATTTTAGACATCAATGACTAAGGAACCTCTTGGAGAAAAGACATCGGCTAGAGATTCAATACCTCTCTCTGTCCAATCAAGGTGTGAGAACGAACAATATGCATCCTCCGAGATATCCAAGAGGTCTTCCACAAAAACTGGGAAGAAAAGCATTAACGCTCCCAATATGTCAAAACTTGTCTCTTTTTTTACAAAACAAACTTCCAAATCCTCTTTATACAATGTAAAGACTGAAAAAGTGGGCACAAGACCCATTTAACAAAAAATCTGTTGCAGGTCACCTTTTAAAAGGAACAAATGTATACCTGCATAAATTTGTGTGTATCTCTTAGCCTTATGTTCTTCGAGACGTTTCTCACTTCTGCTCTAGAAACCAGGAATGGTACAGAATAGTTTATACACATATCCACTTCTCTTTTCTTTCCTTGTGCAGTGAACTATAAGGCTAAACATCAGGGGTCAGATTCTGATCTCAGCTGACTTAAATGGAATTGATTTGTTGACTTCAGTGTAATTGAGTCTAGAATTTGGTCTATGGTACCTTTAGCATTCAGACAGTGTTTACATTTCTAAAATGGTAACTTTGAAAAATAACAAATAAAAGAATGTTTTGGTTTATTCTTTATACATCACCATATGTGCATGAGGCTTTACAGAAAATTGAGAGAGCTATCTGCTGGAGGAGTTCAGTACAGTATTGGGACCTGAGTAATACTTTTTGCAGCTGTTTTACTCTGCTGCTGCTTGGAAAGCAGTTAAAGGCAGGCTGTTTTTCTGGACCTTCCTCCCCTGTGGAGGCTGAGGATACTGGGAGGAGTAGAGAGGTTGGGCAGGGAGAGGTTTAGCTTAGCGGGTATGGGTGATTAAAGGAAGGAAACTTCAGTAGGTATACATTTTCCGTTCTTAGATTGAAGGACTTAAAATTATTTTGGTTACTTGACCTGCTTAATAACTGTTTAGCTCTACAGAAGTCACCAGTTGTGGGACTTCTTTTCTGTGTGAGAATGTTCATGTGACACTGTGTGTGTTGCATGTGTGTTTTTTAACTTGACAGAAGTACAATGCTGATTATGAACTATCTGCAAAACAAGGAGCTGACACACTGGCATACATTGCACTACTTGAAGAAAAACTGCTTCCTGCTGTGGTAAGCATCTACTAACATAGAATGATGGTCAAGATAAAAAGTGATTAATAATTAAATAGTGCCTAATGTGAGACATTTTAAAGGAACTTGGTTTTCAGAGAAAGGGTGATGAATGCTTTCAGACACCGAATGGAGCAGGCTATACATTATTAGTAAATATTTGTATCTGTGAAGGTGTTAGGCAGCATGCATTGCTCCAAAAGGATTCTTATGGGAGATGGTCATTGGTGTTGACTGTGGAGACATAGCAGTCACACCACAGTTATGGCTGCAACGTACTTCCTTTTTTAGGCCCAATTTTGATAGTACTTCTAACTGCTTCCAAAATTTTCGGGGGAGACAAGGTAGTTGAAAGCAGCTATCAAACTGCCAAACCGGACAGTCTCAATGCAAAAGAATAAATGGACACAAATCTGACATCAGGAATTATAACATTCAAAAACCAGTAGAACACTTCAGCCTCTCTGGTCATTCAGTAACAGACTTAAAGATGGCAATTTTGCAACAGAAAAGCTTCAAAAACAGACTCCAACGAGAAACTGCGGAACTTGAACTAATATGCAAACTAGATACCATCAGTTTAGGTTTGAATAGAGACTGGGAATGGCTGAGCCATTACACATATTGAATCTATTTCCCCGTGTTAAATATCCTTACACCTTCTTGTCAAACTGTCTGTAATGGGCTATTTTGATCATCACTACAGAAGTTTTTTCTCTTAATTAATTAGCTTCTTAGAGTTGGTAAGGCAGCTCCCACCTTTTTATGTTCTCTGTATGCGTATATATATCTCCTTACTATAAGAACATAAGAATGGCCATACTGGGTCAAACCAAAGGTCCATCTAGCCCAGTATCCTGTCTACTGATAGTGGCCAATGCCAGGTGCCCCAGAGGGAGTGAACCTGACAGGCAATGATCAAGTGATCTCTCTCCTGCCATCCATCTCCACCCTCTGGCAAACAGAGTCTAGGGATGCAATTCCTTACCCATCGTGGCTAATAGCCATTAATGGACTTAATCTCCTTGAATTTATCCAGTTCTCTTTTAAACGCTGTTATAGTCCTAGCCTTCGCAACCTCCTCAGGTAAGGAGTTCCACAAGTTGACTGTGCGCTGTGCGAAGAAAAACTTCCTTTTATTTGTTTTAAACCTGCTGCCTATTAATTTCATTTGGTGACCCTTAGTTCTTGTATTATGGGAATAAGTAAATAACTTTTCCTTATCTACTTTCTCCACATCACTCATAATTTTATATACCTCTATCATATCCCCCTAGTCTCCTCTTTTCCAAGCTGAAAAGTCCTAGCCTCTTTAATCTCTCCTCATATGGGACCCTCTCCAAACTCCTAATCATTTTAGTTGCCCTTTGCTGAACCTTTTCTAGTGCCAGTATAACTATATGTTCCATTCTATGCATCCAGTGAAGTGGGCTGTAGCCCACGAAAGCTTATGCTCAAATAAATTAGTTAGTCTCTAAGGTGCCACAAGTACTCCTGTTCTTTTTGCAGATACAGACTAACACGGCTGCTACTCTGATTCAAAATTAAGGTTCTCTAACAACCTTAACTCTGACTCTATTAATATCCACATTCTAACAGTCCACCAGTAGCCTCCATACCTCAGTCACATCTACCATAGGCCACAAGCCCTCAGCAGCATACTGTGAATTACAGTAAAGATGTAGAACTCTGTAGCTACTAGGATTACCTCTATATTGGAGTTGTATGACTTTGGCTCCAGTTTGAACAGGAAACCATTACCTACCATACTACAGGTCTACCAAATCTCACAGACTGATGCTGATTTTAACCTAGTGTCTTCACTTTCATCTACTTCCTGAGAGAAATAAACACCAATATCTTCCTCATCCCACTTAGTTCTGTAACTGTCTCAAACCCATTCCCTCATTTTGTTCCTCAGGGAAGGATATAGTGTGTGATAGTGATATAATCTTTTCCTATGACATCAACACTGCACCATAACCTTCACTCTGAATGTTATGCATTAACTACAATGTCCTAATGTCTTAATTTAATAGGAGCATAGTTACAGCCTTAACTCTCTCTTAATGCCTTGTGTGTGGGAATATAATTTAGTAAGGAGCCTGCTTGCTTTTTTTAATACTATGAAAATTCCTATTATTTGTGTAACAGAGAACCTTAACAGTCTTTATAAAGAGAAGCATATTATTTTCATTAGAATTCCTAATAACTCTTGTTCATGTTCTTCACTATGTTGATACAGCTGCACACATTCTGGGTCGAGGCTGAAAATTACTGTACTGTGACAAAGCCATGGTTTGCTTCAAGGATTCCGTTTCCATTGAGTTTGTATCTACCTGGGAAGATGTCCAGGGAAGCACTTAACAGGATCCTACTGACGAGGGGAGAGCCTCCACTTTACAGTTTGAGTGAAGTAGAAGCACAGGTATGCTTTGCTTTATGAGTAGCGTAGGTCACAAATTGGTACTGACAAGGGGAAGAACTGAAATGGAGACTTATGTTGTGTAATGATAAACGCTGTTCTGCATACTAGTCTTCCCACTTTTTATTGCTCTTAGGTCAATTTTTCTCTTGTTAGATATACAGAGATGGCAAGGAGTGCCTAAATCTTCTATCAAACAGATTGGGAACATCTCAGTTTTTCTTTGGAAATACGTGAGTGTATTTTTTATGATTGATAGTCATCTCACATACTGCATGCTCTGACATTATTGAATAATTGCAAGAATGTCTCATGCTGCTCCACAAGAGGTTCATGTTTAACATTTATCTTTGGAGGTAAGATCTGAAGAGAAATGTATATGTTATAAAGAAACATAGTACTTCAGTGTCAGCCTGTTCAGCCAGGGGGCTTGGTGAACCAAAGATGATGATGATTTTTTCACTAGAACCTTCTGTGCTTTCTCCACTTATTTATATGCCTTTTTCTGGTGATGGCCGTTGCTTGAACAGGATAATTAAAACCAGGCCCATCCACTTTAACTGTAGCAAACTCCCAATTTTGGCCACATCATGCTGCCTCAATCCCCAAGTGTGGAAGGCCCTGGATACAGTATACCCACAGGAAGTCTACTGTGCAGGTGGACATCCCATGTGTGCTAGCTCAGCAGCTCTCTCCAAAGTAGTTCTGGGTGATTTGGAAGCAGGAAAAGGGAGGGCAAAGGTGTAGTAGTTATCTAAATTGATTCAGTGATCCCCCCCACACTTCTGTTTATGGGCTGTAATGCTTAATGTACTAGTGCTTTGTGGCCTGTGAGTGGATTCTGTTTCCCTGCATAAGTTTGTTCACTTGGTCTCTGCACAAGAGACCACACTGTTCCAGAGGTGGTGCAAAAAATGGTTTGTAATGTGACTTGAATGCCTACCATACATGGAAGCAGGGCTGAATTTTAATTCTGAAATTATGCTGCTTGAGCGTGTAGGGCCCTCTCAAATTCAGAAGCTCTAAAGTCAGTAGATGTGCACCCAGCTGATGGTGTGATGGAGTCCCAGAATAATTGGTTAAATTGTGCTTTGCATTTGTTTGGTGTGTGCTCAGAAATTGGTTTATGGAGTACTGCATTGTTAATGTTTTGTCTGTTTTTACATTCGCTATAGGCCTACAACCTTAGATGCCTTTGTATTTGGTTTTCTCGCACCTCTTTATAAAGTGCACTTCCCTAGAGTCCAATTACAAGAGCACTTGAAACAGCTTTCCAACCTGTGTCGCTTCTGTGATGACATCCTGAGTGGCTACTTTAGACTTAACGTTACAGGTAAGTCATGTTTGTTTTTCTTCTTCAACATGTATACTATATCCAAAAGAAGGATGCCTCTTCCCATTGGATGCCAAATTGAAGCTATATTAGTCAGTTACAAAGCTACAACTTTGGCCTGTGGCTTTTCATGTTGAGGTCGTGGAGAAGAAATTGAGTCATGATCAGTTCTCAAGTTGTATAGTAGGATAAAGTAATGCTTTTGAACAGTGGAGTGACAACAGCATTTGTTTAACATTTTTAAGTAGCTTCTCCTGCCTCTTTCTCTTATCGTATATTACACCTCTACCTCGATATAATGCTGTCCTCAGGAGCCAAAAAATCTTACTGCGTTATAGGTGAAACCGCGTTATATCGAACTTCCACCGGAGTGTGCAGCCCCGCCCGCCCAGAGCACTGCTTTACCGCATTATAGCTGAATTTGTGTTATATCAGGTCGTGTTATATTGAGATAGAGGTGTATTTGGAAATGGGAACAAATCTACTTTTGTTATTCTGATGTATGAAACTGAGAAACTTGATTGTTCCTCTTCTTCATCTTTGTTGCTGCAGCCTAAACAGACACCTCCTTTGTGTTAAGAAGATAACTTAAGTCTATATGGCCAAATTTGGTGGTCCTTAAATTGCGCAGTTCTCCCATTAACATCAGGGGGAGGTTTTGCTTAATAAAGGATGACAACACTTGGCCTTTATTTACCAATTTTTCCTCCTGTATCTAGAATCTGCCCCTTCACTGTCAGGCCTGGTCCACACTACACAGTTAAATCGATTTAAACAGCGTTAAATCGATTTAACTCTGTACCCGTCCACACTACAAGGCACTTTAAATCGATTTTAAGGGCTCTTAAAATCGATTTCTATACTCCTCCCCAACGAGAGGAGTAACCCTAAAATCGATATTACTATATCAATTTAGGGTTAGTGTGGACGGAAATCGAAGTTATTGGTCTCATTCCTTTAATGTAGCTACCCAGAGTGCACAGCTCCGGAAATCAATGGTAGCCTAGGACCATGGACGCACACCACCGAATTAATGTGCCCTAGTGTGGACGCGTAAAATTGATTTTATATCGGTTTTATAAAACCGGTTTTAGTAATTTCGATTTTATGCTGTAGTGTAGACGTAGCCTCAGATTTATTTTCCTTTTCTAGAAAACAACTTGCCAGTGTAAGCGACACCAAGATCCATAGTGTGGGTCTTTATCTCGTCACTAGAGAAGGGATAATGTGAGAGGTTTTAGTTTGCTCCTGCTTCCCATTTGCTACTGCCAATGGATCTGGTCCTTTAACTCAAGCAGTAGAGTTTCATGCTTTTAGATCCAGAGATCCCAGGTTCAGTCCTGAAGATGACCCAAACTGAGGCATCAGTACATCAGCATTTCATGTTAGGATGTAGATATAAACACAGTACTGACAAAAACTCAAAAAGCCAGACTGAGATTACCTCTTCTGATTTGCCAGCTGATATAGTGTTAAATGTGTGTGTTGTGGGGGAGGTTTCCCCTTCTTTGGAAGGCTGAGGGAAGGGATAGAAGGCATGGAATATATCTGGGAAGGAAACGGGTACTCTTGCAGTACAGTAGATAAAGGTTACCAATGTCAGTTGTACAAGAATAATCTTGTCTAGTCAGTCTAGAAATCCTACATTAAAATATCTAATGACTTGGGATGGGGAAAGGAAAAGAGGTGAGTTCATAACTTCTCAACCACTTTGGACAAGTTAAGATTAGCATTGCATTTTAAAGACTAAGGGCTTGTCTACACTAGGGGTTCTCAACCTTTTTTTTTTTTTTTTTTTGAGGCCCTCCCCTCCACCCCAACATGCTATAAAAACTCCACAGCCAACCCGTGCCACAATAACTGGTTTTCTGCATATAAAAGTCAGGACCGGCGTTAGGGGGTAGCAACCATGGCAGTTGTCTAGAGCCCCACACCACAGAGGCACCACCAAAGGTACATTGCTCAAATTTGACTTCAGCCCTGGCTAGTGGGACTCAGGGCCCTGGGCTTTAACCCCATGCAGTGTGGCTTTGGCTTTCTACTCCAGGCCCCAGTGAGTCTAATACTGGCCCTGCTTGGCATCTCCCCCTCCCGAAACCTGCTCTTGGCCCCTCAGGAGTCCCTGGACCCATGGTTGAGAACCACTGGTCTACACTACTGCTTAATTTAATGTAAGTTACGTCACTCAGGAGTGTGAAAAAACTGCCCCCCTGAGTGACATAACTTTCATTGACTTAAAGCGGTGTTTACACCGCACTATGTTGGCAGGAGACGCTCTCCCACTGGCATAGCTTCCTCCTCTTGTAGAGTTGAGTAATTACGTCAATGGGACAGTGCTCTCCTGTCAATGTAATGAATCTTCACCAGACATGCTACATCGGCACCACTGCGTCAGTGCAGCAGCACCAATTTAGCACGGTAGTGAAGATAAGCCCTAAGTATTTGACTATCGCAAATCTTGCTTATAGCTTTAACTTTGCTGTCAAACTTCTGTGCAAATGGCTCTTCTGTCTTCTTTAAGGCTAGATGGAGTTAGGAGAAGAATCACAAATTTTTTGAGTTAAGGGAGGATCCTGAAACTTTCTTTTGTTGTTGTAACATGAGGACATGGTTTTTAAAGGGTTGAGAACCACTTAATTCTTTCCTTTAAAGCATGTAAGAATTAGCAGGGTGTATCTATATCTACATAGAAGTTCAGGTTCAGGATTTCTAACTGGAAACAAAACATTGTCTGCAATACAAACTGTTTCTTTAATAAAGACCTGTTTATAGGGGTGAAAAACTGCATGATCTTTCTGTCCAAAAAAGCTTTGCAATAGACTTGTGAAGCTCCTCTAAATTTCATTTCAATCTTCATCTTTTCTGCTTTGATGCTTTAGGCTTCTCTCCATCTGGACAGGATACGGTAGATGCAAATCTACAGAAACTCACACAGCTTGTAAATAAGGAATCCAACTTGATTGAAAAGGTTATTTTTCTTCAGTCTTTATTTTCCATTAGTTCTTGTGACTTCATTGTTGTTCCCAGCTATTCTTGCATATTGGGGCCTGGTCTACACTTCAGAGTTATGTCGATGTTAGGTAGCTTATGTTGACATAACTCTGTAAGCATCTACATTAAAATGTAGCTCCCACCGATGTAACTCACTCATTATACCAACTTCCTAACTCCACCTCTGCGAGAGATGTAGCACTTAAATCGATGTAGTTAGGTCAACACAGTGCCAGTGCATACGTCGACTGTTGCTGCGTTTCAGATGCTGTCCCACAATGCCTCACACTGACAGTTAAAGTGGTGCAAGTGCTCCAAGTGACGACATGCACCGCCGACACAAGGAGCACAGTGTGGCTGTGTAAAACCAGTTCAATTACTGTGGTGGCTGTATGTCAATGTAAATTAGGTTGACTTAATTTTGTAGTGTAGACTTGCCCTAAATAATCATTGTAACTTTACAATGCAAATTCTTTCTTTCCTTGTTTCTTTGCTAAGGTTCTAATTTACATAGAAAAATATGAATATAATGTCATAATTCAAAATAAACCAGTAACAAATTCTTGTTCTTCCTGAAGTAACTGTTTCATTGTATTCAAAGCAGTACTGTTGACAAAGGAAATACTGTGTGTTCAAATGCTGGAGGATAACACAACATATTAATAGGAGTATGTATTATTTGTGATGCAGTAGCACCTGCAGGCCTCATTCCCAGGTCAAGGCCCCATTGTGCTAGTCACTGTACACACATGTAAAATACACAATCCCTGCCTCAAATTTTATCGTCTTCCAAATTTATGTCAGCAGTTTTCTTTTGAATAAATGCTGTTAACCAGCAGAATTTGGTTAACCATGTCCCTACAAATAATCCAGATTTCTCCCTGAAAAAGGAATTGGTAATGAGAGAGGCAGCTTTTCACTATCAGGCCTGCAGTTCAGATAATCCATCTGAGCTAGAGACCAAAAGTCCTTCCCATGTAACTGTTCAGGGCCTTGTGTGAATAGTCTTAGTAATCTGGAGATGTCCACATCACCACTTACATCGGCAACTGACAAAGTTTTTTCAGGTGTGCTTTAAGATGTGGAACTTGCTCCGTATGGACATCCATTTAAGCCCTTTCCTTTCGGTTTGAAGACCCAGAGAGTCTTCTATGTAACTACTTGTCATCCCCTGTCTAGGAACATTCCTTCTTTCCCCTACTCACCCTGTATTTTTAATCCCACATTTGTTCCTTCTAATGCTTGTTGCGTTTTTGTTTTTTTAGTTAATGGTCAGTCAGAAGTTCCCCAGTCTGTCCTGTACTTGGTAAAGGGCACTTGTTTCCAAGGCTGTCTGTCAGAACCTTTCATAAGAACTAAATTACTGGGGAAAATATTTGAGGACACCAAGCATATTAATTCACTAAAAAATGCTACCCAGATGTGACTGAAAATAACATTGAGAAAAATGTCAGTGTATCAAATGGTTTGTTCATGAATAATGTGGAGAATTTCTTGCATTAGGTATTGATTGTAGCATATTTGCTGAACTTTATGCACTGTTCTATGTGGAGTGTTTCAAATTCCATTTATTTCTTCTGGGAAGTTAAAATCCTTTTATTCAGAGATTGCTTTTAATATGTCTTTGAAAAGTTCTTATCATGCTCTTTTAGGAATATATTTTATAAATCATTAGCTAATTGAAATTCCTCCAACTGCTCTGCAGCACTTTTGAAATTAAAGAATACACTTCTGCAAGGTGCTGAATGTTGCTTCAGGTGCTGAGCAGGTTAATGCACCAGTTGAATTTGGCAGCTGTATGACTTTTGATCCAACAGAATTTGGCTGTCATAAAACGTAGGTACTTCCTTGGAGAAGGTGAGCCACAGCATTATCTCAGTGCTCCCAGTTAGATGATTCAAGGAAGAGCCCACATAACTGTCCCACCTCTTATCGTCATGATATAAATAGCTATCTCAGCACAAGTAGGAGTTTAGGGATGAGAGAGGAACCAAAGCATCCTTTATGACCTGGGCTGAGAGCAGAAATAGCAGGGTGAGACCACTCACACAAACCTTCATGACTGAAGGCTCTTGGCATGCATCTGTGTTCTTCTGTATGCCAGATTCAGCTTCCATTTTCTTTCCTGCAGATGGACGACAACCTTCGTAAGAGTCCTCAGCATCCCCCTCGGAAGCTGACAACACTCAAACTTAGTGCGGCAGGAGATGAAAGCAGTTCATTGAATCGCTTGTCTCCCTGACAGCCTGTGTTGCCATGTACGTGTGTTTTACTTCAAGTATTCTGAACTTTGCAGTAATTCTTTGCATAAATGTGGTCTCACAAGGGGATGAATCACTTAATATGGTATAAAACATCCCAGACTGTCTATTCCTATAGGAAAATGTATAGTCCAGAGAACTAACACTAAGTTGAGGATAGAGTGAATCCTTAAACAATGTACTGTATGAAATTGCCTTAACTTCTGGAGATTCTGCCTTTTAGGCTAGCACATTTGTTGACTAAGATTTCATTTTACTTTTAAAAATTTTGGTTTTACTGTAGCCATGTTATAGGTTGACCAGGTTGCTATACACTAGTTTAGCTACTTACTCATCACTTCTAGCATTTTTCTAGATTTTAGTAGATTACCAAATTCAATTCTAAAATGGGAAAGCAATGAAAGACTATCTTTGATGGCAGACAAGAACTGAAAAGCAATGAGGGTTGTTGGCCATTTGTTAATGTGCTTTCACAGATAATGTATTGTGGATGGCTTATGTTTTAAGAGTATGTATATTTTAGAAGTTACATTGCATTGCTAGGAGGCACAGTGACCAAATGTACTAAAACATCACCTCTGAGATCTGGCCTTAGTCATACAAGTTTCATCAGCCTACTGGATAGCCGTGCTGCAAAATCACAGCACAAACTATAGTATAGAAAGATTAGTAGTGTTGGTTCAACAAAGGCAAAAGACCAGATTAGCTGATCTGGACTGAAGTGCATTGGTTAGGGTTGTGTGAAGAAGCTTGCACAGGCCTTTCTACTTTATGCTACTGGCCTGTCTCTAACAAGTCATCAGTGTCTCACTTTTATAAGCACTATAATTCACCGAAAAACGAAAACAAAAGCCATCTAATCTTATTCCTTGATCAAGTCCTTGAGAGTGTCACACTGCAAATTCTTCATTGAATTGTTAAAAGAGATGTACATGTAATTATGTTTCCTCTTAGTAGCACTGTCAGTTCTAGAAATCCAGATAATTCTGAAATTTTGGTATGTTGACAGATGCTTTATTAATGATATCATCAGATTACTAAAAATGCTCAGCCAAAATGGGAACTGCTTTTTGTCAAGTGTTAATTAAAGATTTCATCTGAGAGAGAGATGATGCAGATGGGTATCTTGCAGATGTGCAAGATTACTGCTAACTTTATTTGCCAAGTCAAACTAAGAAGTCTCTTGACATTTTTCCTCTCAACTATTTCCAATGTTTAATATATGTAGATATACTATTTATACAGACAAGACTGGATTGTGTAAATACTGTACTTTATCAGCAAGGAATGTAATCTTAACTTTAACATATCTTGTTATTTATAAATAAAATGTTGAGTCTCCAGTGGACACATGGAAATAAACTTTGTTACATGCTACTTCTAGAATGTTTTAGCAATTTGAGACATACTGAAATCACACACAATAATTGAATAAAATAACTTTCATGCACATTCCTAGGGTTGTCAAATGTTTTGAATTTTTTTGTCTGCATCTTGATGAGATTTAGAATGAGATCATGTTGCATAATTTCTCCAAAGTTCTTTCATAATTTAACAAACGTAATTGTGAAGAAAAGTGTAACTTGATTAGTCTGTTTTGTGAATATGTGTGTTTGCCCTTTAAAAGCTTATTTTGTAAAATAGTTGATCTCTTGCTTTGAGATTAAAGGGATTTTTAAAGCACTTCTTATCCAGAACTAAAAGTTTGTGTTTGAGGCAAAGTTTCCTATGGAGGGGTTTGCATATGATCTATGAAACGCTTCTACAGAGAAATGAAAGGGAAGCTTAATTGGCAGTTGGTAGAATAAGAGGGATCACGATAGGTGGATTTGTATATTACGTTATAATTTTTGTTTAAATTATAAGCTTTTTCAAATAATTAAATTTTTATATTAAATATACATATTATCAAGACTCCTCCAATCTGATTAAATCTGCGTACTGTTTGTTGTTGGAACCCCTTTGGCCAGACTGGACTCAAGCCTCATTTAGTCTTAATTTACCAATTAGTTAATATTAATATTAAGGGTTTGTATTTAGTGACCACTCATTCCGTTCAATGGCCAATTGTTAAATCTTTTGTGCAGACCAATATTTAAGAAATGTAACTCAAATGTAAAAATAAACTTTAGGTGGAAATCTTAACCTCTGGTATGAAGACAAACATCAAACTTGTGCACTACACGTAGGTGGTGGGCAGAGCTTGATGAATTGGTTGTGTCATTCAGTAACTCCCTCAGGCTCAGTTGGAGAATGAAAATGGGTGGCCCTGTGAAGTCACAATGCAATTCTGTGTGAGCTAAGGTATACAGTTTGGTGTGGATATCAAGTGTTTAAATATGGCTTGTGTGTATCAGTCCTTTTTTAAAACAAAAATAAAGCAAACTTTTTTCTGTAAGTTTCTCTGTTCTAGTTGCAGGGACATCTGTAATATCCTAAAGAAATAAGATGAGAAGTATAAAGAATGAGCTGCTGTAAATGTGCTCTATTTAAGGCTTCAAAGGCTAACTTTTAAAATGGTCTATTTATTTTTGCTGAAAATTTTAGTGAGATAGAGCATGTTCTTATAAATAATTGCATTTTTATAAAGTTACAGCATATATGTGAAAATGGCTTAGAATGGTATTAAGAAAACCACTCAAATTTATTTGATTTCTGGTTAAAATACTTTTTCAGACTCTCAAAATATGTACCTCACTTATTCAATGTTACTATTATTTTTGGCATACCAGTGGAAACCATTCACAATGGTATTTCTCATACATAATATCAATAGATTTTTTTTCTATTATATATTTAAAAACTTGTTGCTGTAGATCAACTGCTCTATGCTGATCTAAACTATTGAAAGAGCTGTTTAACGCACTTGCCTTGTCTAAGACATATTACTTAATGACATATTAGATTTAGAATGTACTAATGTAGACCCCAGTTTATCAGAGCACTTAAGCATGTACTTAAAAGCTAAGCCTGTGGCTAAGTGCTTTGCTGAATTGGGGCTGTAGATCACAATCCTGCAAGGTGCTAAGCAACTCCTGTGAGGTGCTGAACATGCTGCAGTATTGAGCCCTTTATCATAAAGGCTGGACTCAATACAGAGCAGGTTTAGACTTAGACACTTACAGTGAGCAACAAGCTCATTACTTACAGTAATTGAAACAAGCACTAAAAATTTTAATGTGCTCCTCTGACAGCCCTGGTATCTGGCTGCTCAAAATCAGTGGTCAAGCGGTCACCGTTAGCACTCCACCCTGAGCAGACCTTTCATCCTTAGCATCAAAGAGGTTATGCAATGTACAGCACTCAGCTATGACCATAGGAATATTGTCCCCAGTGAAGTCCAACCTGCCACAAAGACATCGCCAGCACACCTTTAATCTGCCAAAGGCACATTCAACTGTCATCTAGCACCCATTGAGCCTCTCGTTGAACCGTTCCTTACTGCTGTCCAAGTGTCCCATGTAAGGTTTCATGAACCACAGCTGTAAGGGGGACGCAGGATCCCCCAGGATCATTATGGGCATTTCAACACCCCCCACTGTAATCTTCTGGTTAGGAAAGAAAGTCCTTGCTTACAGCTTTCTGTACAGGCTGGCATTCCTGAAGATGCGTGCGTCATGCACCTTCCCAGACCACCCCACGTTGATGTCAGTAAATACCCACAGTGATCCACAAGTGCCTGCAACACCATGGAGAAGTACCCCTTCCTACTGATGTACTCTGTCACAAGGTGGTCTGGTGCCAGATTGGAATATGTGTGCCATTTATCGCCCCTCCACAGTTAGGGAAACCCATTTCTGCAAAGCCATCTGCTATTTCATGCATATTTCCCAGAGTCATGGTCCTTTAATGCAGGGCAATAAATCACATCCTGCTACAATGCCCTAATGGACAGCTTCCCCACTCCAAATTGATTCGCAACCAACCAGTAGCAGTCTGGAGTCACCAGCTTCCACACAGCGATTACCAAATGCTTCTCTACTGAGAGGGTAGCTCTCATTCTGGTGTCCTTGCGCCGCAGGGTTGAGGCAAGCTCTGTGCACAGTTCCAGGAAGGTGACTTCTGCATCCAAAAGTTCTGTAGCCACTGTTCGTCATCCCAAACCTGCATGACGATATGATCCCACCACTCAGTGCTTGTTTCACGAGCCCAAAAGCGACAGTCTACCCTATGCAGCTGCTCTGTGAATGCCGAAAGCAATCTAAAGTTGCCCCTGTCCATATCATGCACAATGTCTGCACCTGTGAGTCTTCTTCAGTTAGGAACTTCATGATTAACTGAACTGCCAGCCATGATGTCTTCATGACAGAGCATAGAAAAGCAGTGTGGGATCCATCCGTTCTCACAAAGATGCTGGGGTGCACAGCAAAAACGGGCCATGGAAAATGCTGAGAGAGAAAGCCAGAAGCCCATAGAGTACTGGAACAGAGAGCAATTCATCACGGGATATTTAGCACTATCTCAAGATGAACTGCGATCCGCTTTGTCATCCCACAACACCTAGCAACAGGAGGACTGTGGGATAGGTACCCACAGTGCATTGCTCACACAGTCGATGATGGTGCCCCCACTGTGGATGCGATCTGCCAATAGAGGGAACAAGTGTGAACATGAATTTGCAATTTTTAACATGTCAACTTTTGGGTGTCAACATAACTTTTGTCGACACAACTTGGTAGTGTAGACATGGCCTAAGTCTGAGGGCATAGTTCTTTGGTCGTGAGGGATGTTAAGAGGTGGCAAGTTTTCTGATGGTCTTCCATTTTCCTGCCAGTAGCATCACCTCAGTCTTCCACCAATTCAGCTTTAGCTACCTGCTCTTCATCCAAGAGTGTATTTCAGCTAGGGACTCTGAAGGCTGTGAAGTGGTGCTGTTTACGTTTTACATAAAAGATGTGTAGAGGTGGGTGTCTTCTATGTGCAGCTAGTACTTCAGCCTGTGTTCTCACTGCAGCTCTCCCAACAGCTTCATAGGGCTGTTGAATAGTATATTGAAGACTGAGCAAGATGAGTATGGATGTTTTTTCCTTGTGCACATACAGGAGCTAGTCATCCACCATAGCAACAAGTGTTGTCTCTGAACCAGGGTCTAGTTTGAAGCTTGACTGAGAGGCATCCAGGCTATTGGTGACTGATAGGTGCTGTTGGAGACTCTGCTCACTTCTCGGTTTGTTCAGCAATGGGAGGTGAGAACTAAGGAGCAGTTTGTGAGGAGTCTAGCACTGAGTGATGCTTTCTTTTGAACTGGAAGGTATTTAGCTTTAGGATGGGTGGCAGATTTCTTAAAGGAGGTTTTACAATCTGATATTAGATGTCCCAGGTGTGGGTTTTTTTGTTTTTTGTTTTTTTTACTAAGGTCAGGAGTCAGTCCCATGTACAGCCTTGATTTCTGTCGGTGCTGCTATGATTGCTTCTTGTGTAAACAGGCCAAATTCTTGGAAGCAGGGTATTGTGTTCTGGGTGACTCATAAAGCCATCATGTAGGTGGGTGATCTCATGAAATGAGCGGCTGGTTTCCAGGGCTGAGTTGAGGCAGACTGAGTTTATGAAGTGATTTACAGTCTGGAAAATCTCTGGATGGCATGATGCTGCTATTTCTGAGGCAGAGGAGATGTACAATCTCTTTGCCTCCTTTGCACTAGTAGCACAGATTGGTAGAAATTCTTTCCCTGTGTCTGTACCAACTGTTTTCCACTACTGACACACTAGCTTACCTGCTTGACATCCAAATTTCCTGAAGTTCTGGTGGCTTCTTATGCCTGGCAAAGCATGATGTAAGTGGGACATCAATTTAGAGATGCTCTTTGTTTATTAGAAATATTATTTCTGAATAAGAAATTTTCATTGGTAGAAAAGAAAAGTCTTACTTCTTTGAAATGTGGCTGAACTCCGTATTGTAACAACATTTTGCAAAAGGAAAAATAAATGCCAAAATTACATCCGTTCTCTGATTTATTAACTTCATAAAGGGTGTTTGACAGTTCTTCACAATGCACTATTTCATTGCATCTTATCCTCTGTCAAAACATTATTAAAATAATACATAGGCATAGGGGGAAGGATATGTGGGAGTGGGGAAGAGTAAATTGGCTGTTTATCTTTCAGAAACCTACCACCCTTCTTCCAAAAAGCATGTGAATGAAATATAATAGGTTATGCTCACTGAAGTGAATGTGGAGCAGCTGAAATGTTACCCACAGGATACAGAGCATGTGATTTCTATTAAGTAACTAGCTGGTGGTTCTTATATATAATTACACTTTTTTCCATTCTGTTTTAATCTGTCTGATAGTGTCCCAAGGGGCTGTTGTCTGAGACTTTAATAATATTTTTTGGAGTATTTTCAGCTTTAGTAACATCTCCTTCAATCCTAGGCTTACCACACACACCAGACTCTCCAAGGTCTGGTCTGAGATATTTCTACAAACTTAAGTAACTGAATATACACCATGGACACATTCTGGAAAAAAATGGATCTAGACAGACTCATTTCTTCTAACCACAACTGCTGATCTATAAAACATGAATTCTAATCAACTAACTTTTTTCCATGTACTTTACTTTTCCTGAAGTATTCAGTTGTGTCAGTGTTTTGCTAACTAAAAATAATTGCTCTGTGGAGACTGAATGGCTTGACCTGCTGATAAGCGATTATAGAGCCTTTCGCCTTAGTCAGGCTCTTCCCAGCTCCCAAATGGATATTACAGTTTGTAACTTAGGCTATTTCTTATCCCCATAACGTAGCCTCCATTTAAGGACTTGTATACACTACAATTTCCAGTTGTGTTTTAACACCTGCTTTTAACACAAACGTAGACAAGGAGCAAACATTTGTGCCTTCTGGTTAATTCTAAACACAACTAAGAACTGTAGGTTAAGTAAACCTGGGCAGGGTTAGATTTTTTTCCAGAGGCTCAATTCTGTCCTTGCCAGACTTATGTTCACCATGGCATGAGGCTGACTTTCCAAGGCAATGCTTTTTATTTCATTGGAGCCCAAAGTGCTGTTTAATCTACATAAACCAATACTGTCTCATTGTTTACTTGTACTCTCCCATGTGTCTGTATCCATCTGTTATCACTTATAGTTAAATTGTACACTCCTTGAGGCAGAGAGCATCTTTTTGTTCTGTTTTTGTACAGCGCCTAGCACAGGGGGGCCCTGGTCCGTGACTAGGGCTCCTCGGTGCTCCAGTAATACAAATGAAAATGGGAGCACTTTACCCACCATAGAACTGCAGTGACCTGTGTGGGCAGCACAGGAGCTGTTTTATAGCACATTGTACCACTCCACAAAAGAGTGAGACAAGACCTGAGAAGGATAGTGTACCTTACCATGGCCTGGAATCAGGAGAAACATAAGCATGTATTTAAGTGCTGCCCTAACTAGCGGTGCTTTTTGGACTCAGGACCTAAAAGTGAAGGGCTGATTCAGTCATGCCAAATGTAACTATTGCCCTGGAATAGGGCCAGCACACTAACACTACCAGCCCAACTTTTAGAGAAAGGACCATGAGTCTTTTGATTTGTTTCTTTAAACACCTTTATTTTCATTTTCTCAAATACTTCACCACTAATGGGAAAAAATACTTGTTGATAAAAACAATGACCTTCGGGTCATACAAAAGGGAGAGTAAAATGTGGATTATGGTCTCAGAAGAGCCACCATGTAGATACTTCAGCAAGCAGAGAACACATTTTAAAGTAATGTCTTGATGTTGTTTCAGAATGTACAACAGGGAGAAATATCCTGAGCAGCCTCAAAAAGAATATTCTCACACTGAAACCAAACAATCATATAAGGATTTAGCTACAGCGGCATTGAGATTATCACCACTCAAGGTGTTGTCATTAAGCCCCCTTTTAACTTTTTAATTATTTTGTTACTAACAGTTTGGCATCATTTTAAGAAAATGTATTTCTTCTCTTCAATCGTGATACCGCTTTACAAAAAACAAAGTAAAGTTGTCATTCTGAGAAAAATCAAACTCTTAATTATTTTTATGCTGTGCCTGCACTGCTTCAATAATGTCAGGGAATAATTTTTTTTTTCTTCTCACTTCCAAATTTCTGGGATAACTCTTTATTTATCCAAAACAGACAAAAAGGAAAGCACTAAAATTCTGCATGTTATGGAAGAATGGAGCAAGCCAGGTTGAGAGTCAGTATTTTGAAAAATGTAGGAGGAGGGAGAAGGGCAGTTCTTGGGGATGCTCCAACTCTGAAGGTGTATTGTCATGATAATTAGTTTCAGAATTGTCAGTAAGTCTCAAACAAAAAAAACACCTTAAAGTTCTCATTATTGTGATTTTTCCAGGGAACAAATGCTGTTTCTTACAATGGTAGCACAAAGTGCATTTATACTCCAATTTTGCACCTGTACTTCAGACCCCATGAGACTGATTCTCAGTTACACTATACTTAATGTTCTTTTAACTGTTTCTTGTATGTTAGAAATCTAGGGTGAAATTCTGCCTTTATTGAAGGCAATGGCAAAACTCCCACTGACTTCACTGGAGCTAGGATTTCACCCTTTGGTCAGATTCTGACATTTTCAAACTTACATGGCTACCATCGCTCTCCCTGGCTCTCCAGAGGAAAGTAGTATTAGGCAAGTGTTTTTTATTGGGGGCAGGGGAAGAGGAGTGTGTTTAACATGCTTGTGATAATTTCTCTGGGGCCTTTGAGAGGTTAAGAAATAAAAGGAAGAGTTAAGGAATGAGAGAGAGAGACCCCTTTAAGTACAATAAAATACTAAATTATAACAGTGGTCCAGCTAAAATAACCAGGATGAGCAAATATACTATTAGTCATCAACTGGATCTCAAAAATAGCAATGGTCCAACATGGGCTGTACCACCAGGAGAAGTAACAAGAAAAATCTCCATCACAATTAAGTTAGAAAGGTGAACTCAGCCCCCAGAGAACTAAAATCCTCCTTGCTTCTAGCCTCCTTCAGAAACAGTGAGGCAATCCAGGCTGCCAGGTAACCATTAGTGACCCCAGTTAAACCAGACCTTAGTTTTATGTTTCATAGGTAAAACAGCACCTCCAATATCCCACTGCTTGGTGGCACCATGTGGTTACATTACTCCAGTATTGACTCCAAACAAATGCTGTTTTGTGCTGAATCACTAACTCCAGTAATTCTGGTATGACCTAAATGTTGTCCAGGGGTTCTGTAAACAAGTATTGAACAAACCTGCAGCTTAATTCAGGATATGTGGCATAACATGATGTGTCTCTAGACCAGCCCCTTAAATCATCTCCGAGTCTCTAACTTTTATAATTCTAGGTTGGTGAATTTAGTTAGAAGCATTCATTTAACATCAAGTCTCTTCCTCTCCATTCTGGACAGTATTTTTCCTATAGACTAATGAAAAATAGTTCATACCTACATTTTCAAAAGTAACTAGTAACTTTTGATTACTCCATTTTTGGGTGCCTAACTTGAAACCTTAATATAGCTTGATTTTGAAGAGTCTGGTGATCAGACTCTTTTGAAAAATCAGACTCTTTTTCAGATATCTCAACTCAGACTCCCTAAGCTATTAATCACTTTTGGACATCACATGTTAGATATCAACAGGAAGATATGGTAAGGAGATTGCATCCATGAGAAAGATTATATCAGTTCAAGGGGTCTCTTATTCTGGGCAGAGATAACACATTTAATGGGGGAGAGGGGATCACAATACTACAGAAAAGTCTCTCTTTGCCATTGTACAGCTTTGGTAGGTCTAGGAAAAATCTGACCGCATCTGACATATTTTCCTAGAAGTCATGTAACCACAGTGCAAAGAATTACATTGTCATTGGCTTGCTTTGCAGGCTTGGTCAGAGCAGTGATATGCTCCTAGGTTGCCTTATAAAAGTCAAACCCTAAGCATTAAAAACTGTGAACAATACCATTCCTATAATGTCTTGGTCAGCAGGTGAAAGTTGAGATTCATGAGGCCTAATCAGAGTAGGGCTCATCAATATTATAAAGACACTGCTCACAAGCAAGAATATTGTATGAGGAAACAAATCTCTTTGCTTGGTGCCACAAAATATTTGCAGTGCAGAGAAAAGTCTCCTAATTATTCCTCCCAGTTTGCCAATAGACTAATGTTAAAAACATACATCTATATGAACGCCAAGCGTACACGCCTGATTTTTCTCCAGGATGGATGTAGTCATGTCCAGGAACTACCTCAGAGACCTTTCCATCAGCAGAGGGAACTGAAACCAAAGCCTCCCACTGGTTTTCAAGTGGTTACTAATATTGATAAGTATCCTTGGAACAAAGATCAAAGTGTTCTGGAGGTAAGACTCTCTAATCCCTATGTCAGCTTTTTAGCAGTGATCTCAAGGGTTGTGTTGAACAGTGAAATGTGCTTTTAAAACTATCTTTCCTTAGGCTGCTTCCCTGACTTCACCACTAACATCATTAGGATAGTTCTTTAGTGACGCTGGAGGGAGTTAATTATGCTTAACCTCTAGAACATTTGCAGCACATGGGGCACCTATCCCTGTTTGAACTGCTTGTAAAATTTAGATAATAAATCCTAGTGTTTTCCCAGGGTACAAACTGAATCCAGAGAAAATAGAATGTTTTGCAAACTGTGCAACCAGAAGCTACAATGGTGATCACACTTCCATTTTCTTTACACCATCTTAAACTTGAATCAGTTAAAACACATGTCAGTAACACACATGCAAAACACATTAAAGCAGAAAAGAGAAGTGGCTCCTTAAAGCTGATTCATTCATTCACTAATGACAGTTTTAGACAAGCATTTGATGTGCACTGATTACTGCATTCTTCTGCTAGACAGAAAGACACTCTTCTGCTAGTGCACTATGGAGAATGTATAGTTAACAAGCTGGATCAATGCATTTCTGGTAGGGTGACCACTCGTCCAAAATTGGACAGGCCAGGCCCAAAATGCGGAGTTCAAGTCCCAGTCCTGGGCTGAATGACTCAGGGTCTGCATTTGTCCTGGGGTCCTTGCGATGCTACTGCACACCTGCCCGAGGCTGAGGGGCAGTGCCAGCCTCTTCCTGGGTGGGGGGGAGGCTGAAGTGGACCTTAGCCCCCACTCTTTGCCATGAGGCCCCACCCCTGTTCCTCCTCTTATCCCCACCCCCCTACACCCCTCCCTGGGCAGGCCAGAAGCCAGAGCCAGGTCATGGTAAGAGCCACCAGGGAGCCTGGGCTGCTGTGGGGAATCCCAGACCCTCCACCTGCCTTGGGCAGCAGGCCCTGGGGGGCGGGGGTGGGGGGCACAGACACGGGCCGGAGCTGCTCTTGTGCACCCCAGCCCCCCATTCAGGGCAGATGGAGGGTCCTGGGTCATCATAGCAGCCCAGACTCTTTGGCTGGCTCTTATCATGGCCTGGCTCCAGCTTCTGGCCTGGCCAGGGGATGAAGCCTCACGGGAAAGAGGAGCAGGGGGTGGGGCTATGGAGATGCAGGGCTCCTGCGTATGTCTCGCTTTTGCCTTTTGAAAAGGTAGGCACCCTAACTACTGGGACATTCTGGGTTCAGTTCATGGGACCATCACAGCAGCTCTTTGAGAAGATGGCTGAAGATGAAATGCAATGGGGAACAGTCAGGAGAGTTGCCAAGAAGCAGGGGATTGAACCCTAGAAGGTTTTGGGTTTGCATGAGTTTTGGGTAAACATCCAGACATGTCTGGACTGATCATTTCAGGCCCTTTTTGAGAGCTTTTTAGTCTCCCATATAGGGTGTTTCAGCACAGATGGCGTAACAGCCCGAGCTGGTGTGCATGGTTACATGCCAGGCCCCAACATGATCTAACCTATTTCACAGCCGTGTTTGTGACTGAGTGCAGAGGGGATCAGCATGATTAAAAGTATGGCACCAAGTGTGCTTTCCAGCCACATACAGAGGCAGCTTTCCACAGAGACATATTCAACAACTTCCCAGGTCCATCCAAACAGGAATGGTAGAACTGGAATAGCCGTGCTCAGAGAACTCTTTCTTGGACCTTTTCTGTCTGAGATGAGGTGAATCTCTAGCCTAATAGATCCACTGCAGAAAGGTATCTCCATGCCCAGATCGCCCCCATTCCTCTGAACACTGTTGAAGGTTCTCCAAGTACTGGGTCTGCAGTGGGGAGTGGGTTGAGCAGGTGGGCTGCTGAGTGAGAGGGACCACAGGAGCTGCATGTAATCTACTGCTACTGTCAGGATCCTAACAAGGGCAGTTCAGACCAAGAGTCAGAGTCGGGGCAAACCTGAGACGAGGAGCGGGGGAGTAGTTTGTAGTCAGATTCCAAGTCAGGGTCAGTACTAAGCATCAGAGTCTGAGTTAGGTTTCAGGGTCCAGGTCAGGAGGCAAAGACCAAATAAAGCTGAGGTAAAAGCCAGAAGTTCAGGAGCAGAAACTATAATGGCAATTACAGGAGCTCCACCCTGTTGTCTAGACACTTCCTGGAATGTCCATTGGGTTTACATATGGTGGGGAGCCATGAGCCTTCTGCCTATCAGGCCACGTCTACACTACAGCATAAAATCGAAATTATTAAAACCGGTTTTATAAAACTGGTTTTATAAAATCAATTTTACGCGTCCACACTAGGGCACATTAATTCGGTGGTGTGCGTCCATGGTCCTAGGCTACCATCGATTTCCGGAGCGGTGCACTCTGGGTAGCTCAGTAAAAGAATGAGACCAATAACTTCGATTTCCGTCCACACTGGAGGAGTACAGAAATCGATTTTAAGAGCCCTTAAAATCTATTTAAAGTGCCTTGTAGTGTGGACGGGTACAGCGTTAAATCGATTTAACGCTGTTTAAATCGATTTAACGCTGTAGTGTGGACCAGGCCTCAGACCCATTGAGGTGGGACTTCCTATGGGCTGTAGCCACAGCAGGTGATGGGCAATGGCACACAAGCTGGTTACAGCTGCTGCTCTCTGGCATCATGGAGCTGTCAGCTGCCTGACTGCTCTGTAATCCTGGCTTCTAGACCTGCAGGGCTTTACAGAACTAGTCTCATAGAGGTTCCTGGAAAAGATACTACGGCCTCAGGCTGGATAAACTTTTCAACAAAGCTTTATGGGGACAAGGGGCAGGAGGGGGAGTTCCAGGTGGCACCTGCAGCAAGGTGGGCCATCTCTAGTAGTGCTCCTTGAAGGAAACCACACTGCTAGGGGCAAGGCAGGTGTGTGAATACTAGTGGCTAGACAGAGTAGACACACAAGAAGACTTCTTCCCAGGTGACCCTCCTGGGGCAGGGCCTACAGCCTATTCCACAGGGGAGACAAACCATGTTCCCAGATGGAGTGATGTGAGGAGAAGGCTGAAGAGAGTCATGGTGGGGCATGAACCCCTCCTGTGAGTATTCCTGTGGGATGTTGCAATTTGTCTCACTTCACTCATTTTCCTGAAAGCTTTCTGGCAGCAGCAATGTCCTATTCAACCTCTGCTCAAATTCATGGCTTAAAAAAAAAAAAAACCCTCAAAAGAAACATTTCCAGTGTCACTCGTCAGACAGGGGTGTGCAGGAGCAGTTGGACAAAGGAGGCAAGGATCTGAATTGTCAGGAAAGCCTTTTGTGAACACTTCCCCAGTTTTCAACATTTGGTGAAAATCAGTGAAATATGGTGCACAGATTATACAGCAAGCTGGGCATTTTCTTCTAAATGATAACACTGGATTCTGAAATTATACACAGCAGGACTGAAGTGCCCCTCTGGATTTCAAAAGATGCCCTAAGTGAAAGCAGCACATTATCAGAACACACATGGCATATTTTGAAGCAACTTTAAGTCAGCTCAGAAGTGTACCTCTGGTGTGTTATTCCACATAACTGCTTATTTGTAGAATAAACTAGGTAAGACAATGCCGTGTCTCAAGAATCTAGATCACAAAGTACACAAAGCCAAGCTGATGTCATTGACTGTTGTGAAAAGTGGGAGGAAAGAGACAATCTGTGTTTTGACCAGAGGGTGGTAAATAAGTGCCAACAGCTGGAATGTAGGAGAAGGAAAAAGTTGCATTTGGAAAATAAGGGAGTTCAGATGGAAACCAACCTCTTCAGGATTAGCAGGAAACCTAAGCCCCTGGGATGTGGTCTAGCCGGTTATTGGAGGAGTGGAAAAGCAGAGAGCCACAGTAGCTGTGGTTGAGAACACTAGCCTTCAATAGATTGATGCCATTTACATGTTCCAGGAATAGATTATTTTCAGTTAAATAAGGCCATCTCATGTCTTCATGGTGATCCTCAGGTAGCCCTACTCTACTAGGAGTACTTGTGGCACCTTAGAGACTAAAATTTATTTGAGCATAAGCTTTTGTGGGCTAAAACCCACTTCATCAGATGCATGGAGTAGAAAATACAGTAGGGAGATTATATATATATATATATATATATATATATATATGAGAACATGAAAAGACAAGGGTTGCCATAGTAACTCTAATGAGACAAATCAATTAAGGTGGGCTATTATCAGCAGGAGAAAAAAAACGTGTAGTGATAATCAGAGTGGCCCATTTCAAACAGTTGACAGGAAAGTTTGAGTAATGGTAGGGGGAAAATTTAGCATGGGAAAATAGTTTTGAGTTTGTGTAATGACCCATCCACTCCCAGTCTTTATTCAAGCCTAATTTAATGGTGCCCCCTCTTTCCCTTCTCTCTACTCCTCTCTCCCCTTAGGAATCGTAGTTCCTGGACTCAAAGGTACAGGAACCACCTAAGAACAAACATACAAATGCAAACTGGGGTAGCTATCTACACCTAGCTAGATACACACTTTCCCCCAGGCTAAATAACCCAGCTGGGTACTGGGGAGCCCCACTGGGATAAGGAGAAGGAAATATTATTCTTTGCCCAGGCCAGGGATTGGCAATGGAGCTGCTCTGTGGAGTCTAAAGACTGGAGTAGCCTCTGCTGGCAAAGCATGAGCTTCCACACAAAAGATGGGCTCTGCAGCAGCAGATCCTATAAGTAGGATTGCCAACTTTCTAATTGCACAAAACCGAACACCCGTGCCCTGCCTAGCCCCACTCCTTCCCTGAGGCCATGCCCCCCACACCCCTTCTCTGAGGCCTCCCACTCCCATTCACTCCATCCCCGCTCCCTTTGTCACTCACTATCCCCCACCCTTACTCACTTTCACCAGGCTGGGGCAGGGGGTTGAGTGCGGGAGGAGGTGAGGGCTCTGCTTGGGGCTGCGGGTTCCAGGGTGGGGCCAGAAATTAGGGGTTCAGGGTGTAGGAGGGGGCTTTGGGCTAGAACAGGGGGTTGGGATGTGGGAGGGGGTCCAGGCTGGGGCTGGGGGGTTTGGGGTGCAGGAGGGGCTCTGGACTGGGGGGTTCAGAGTAGGGTAGCGAGTTCAGGGCTGGGGCAGGGGGTTACGGTGCAGGAGGGGGTAAGGGCTTTGGCTGGGGGATGCGGGGTCTGGGGTGCAGGAGGGGGCTCAGGTCTGGTGCCAAGGCGTTTGGAGTGCAGGGGGGATTCAGGGCTGGGGCAGGGGATTGGGATGCAGGAGGGGGGGAAGGGAGGTGGGCCCTGGCCAGGTGACACTTATGTTGGGTGTCTTCCAGCAGTGACCAGCATGTCCTTCCAACTCCTTGGCTCAGGGGCAGCCAGGTGGCTCTGCACACTGCCCCTGCCCACCGCCAACACACTCTTATCAACCTCCTGGCTCCAGTCTGTACCCGCAGCATTCCACTCTTCCCCTATCACATTCCAGCACTGCGAACTCCCAGTACCCACTGCACTCAACACCCATCCCTCTATAGTTTAGCCCTGCTGAAGTACAGTACCCACTGCACTGTACTCCAAAGGACAAGGTTCCATATGATACCAGGACATACACAAATCTTTAACTGTCCTGTGATCCCACCTCATCCCAGGATCCTCCCTTCCCTCATCCCCCTCAGTGCTGATGTGTTTTTTTTGTTTGTCTCTCTCCTCCAGTTGTTTTTAACTGTCCTGTGATCCCACCTCATCCCAGGATCCTCCCTTCCCTCATCCCCCTCAGTCTGATGTGTTTTTTTGTTTGTCTCTCTCCTCCAGTTGTTTTTTAATAAGATAATTGTGTTGGTTTGAAAGCAATCTTTATTCCATTAATTGAAAGCAAACAACGGAGCCCTGCAAAGCAACAGGCAATTTTCTTAAACCTTCCTAGTGCATCATCTGCACCAATCACAATCACCTCTTAGCATTACAAGCACTGCACTCCTGAGAATAGCAACAAATATTAGTGGCTTTCAGCTTCAAATTGCTGAAATCAAATTCAAATCAAGGCATCCCTGATCCTTATGGCCCCGTGCTGCACCCCTGTAATAGCCCTGGTCTCTGGCTGTTCAAACTCAGCCTCCAGGCACTGAGCCACAGCCCTGAATAAAGAAAGCTTTCACCCTTCCCTTCACAAATATTATGGGGCATACAGCATGTGGTTATAAGCAAAGGAATATTGTCGTCAGCTAGATCCAGCCTCCCATATAGGCAGCACCAGCAGGCCTTTAAATAGCCAAAAGCACACTTAACAATCATTCTGTACTTGCTCAGACTGTTGTTGAACCACTCCTTGCTGCTCTCAAGGTGCCCAGTGTATTGCTTCATAAGCCATGGCATTAAGGGGTAGGCAGGGTCTCCCAGAATCACAATGGGTATTTCGACTTCCCTATGGTGATCTTCTGGTTCGGGAAGAAAGTCCCTGCATGCAGCTTCCTGAACAGGCCAGTGTTCCGAAAGATGTGGGCATCATGCACCTTTCCAGACCATCCGGCATTAATGTCCATGAAGCACCCATGGTGATCCACAAGCGCCTGGAGAACCATTGAGAAATACCCCTTCAGATTAATGTACTCGGTGGCTAGGTGGTCTGGTGCCAGAATTGGAATATGTGTGCCATCTAGTGCCCCTCCACAGTTCAGGAAGCCCATTTATGCAAAGCCCATCCACAATGTCAAGCACGTTGCCCAGTCACAGTCTTTCAGAGCAGGATGTGATTAATGGCCCTGCATGCTTCCATCAACAGGAGTCCAACCATTGATTTTCTCACTCCAAAATGGTTAGCAACTGATCAGTGGCAGTCTGGAGTAGCCGGCTTCCACAGTGCAATCTCCATGCACTTCTCCAATGGCAGGAAAGTTCTCATTCTTGTTTCCTTGTGCAGCAGGGCTGGGGCAAACTTATCACACAGTCCCATGAATGTGGATTTCCTCATCCAAAAGTTCTGCAGCCACTGATCATCAGCCCAGACGTGCATGATGATGTGATTGCACCACTCACTGCTTGTTTCCTGAGCCCAAAAGGAGCATTCCACTGTGGTCAGCACCTCCAAGAATGCCACAAGCAATCTTGTGTCGTAGCTAGTACGAATGGCAAGATCAGTGCTGCATTCCTCTTGCCTTTGTAGTTTAAGGAATAACTCCATTGTCACTCTTGACGTGTTGATCAGAGCAAGCAGCATACTGGTCAACAGCATGGGATCCATTCCTGGAGACCAAAGAAGCAGGGTTGCAGTACACAAACTGTTGAAAGATGGTGCCAAATGTGGATGGAAGCACAGGGATTGCCGGCAGAGCCATAACTAGGGATTTTTGCACCCAAGGCAAGGGATAGGGGCGGCATGTCCGGCTCTTTGACGGTTGGTTCCTCTCGGAGGGAAGGACCCACCACCGAATTTCCACCGAAGAGCCAGATGTGCCTCCCCTTTCCCTTGCTGATGACCAGCGGCAATTCAGTGACGGGTCCCTCAGTCCCTCTTGGAGGGAAGGACTTGCTGCCGAATTGCCGCTGAAGGAGAGACTTTCTGCGCCCCTCACTTTCCGCGCCTGAGGCAAGTGCCTCACTTGCCTTGCCCTCGTTACAGCACTGATTGCCGGGATGCAAAGCAATGCATCACAGGGCCTTGGGACAGGATCCAGGATGCCCCGCAACCCCCTCCACCTTCCCACAACTCTCAGTGGCAGAAGAGAAAGAGATGCTCTGTGGGATAGCTCCCCAGAGTGCACCACTCTGAATACTGCTGCAAGTATGAACATGCTGTTGCGCAGGCAACTGACGGTGTGAACACACAGCAGCGATTTCCCTTAAGCGCTCTCTGAGTGGCACTGTAATTGCCAGCGATGTAACTCTGCCAGTGTAGACATGCCATTAGATCCACTGTCTGTCTTGTCCCCTACCTGGTTGTTTTGCCTTGCACCAGCTACTGACTCTTCTGATGACAGATCCTTATCCACCTAACTGAGATCAAAGACTATGCAGTGCAGCATTGCTCTAGCGGCGTATTAGGAAGGACATACAAGAATTTACAGTGTTAGTGTCTGACTCACCACCCACTGACATCAAAGGCAAAATTCCCACTGACTTCAATGGGACAGAGTCAGGAGCTAAGCTCCCAGGAACTGTTTTTGTACAGTGCCCCACACAATGGACCCTCAACCTAGGCATAACTGCAATAAATAATAATAATGTAGCCTCAGGTGTTTCTGACTAAGGAATGTCTACATTAGGTAGGTAGGTAGGTAGCTACTGCGGGCAGATCTGTGGTTCCAGGATCGGACTCCTGAGTCATCTCAGGACCCACATGTAAATCTGTGGTAGATCAAATCGAGGGATCGCCGATGATGATGTCTATAGTGTAATCAGGAGGTGTAATTGCAGCATGTGTAAACATACCTGAGTGAGATTTCGATACAGCCAGCTCATGTATTAATAGCAGTGAAGTTTCAGCAGTATGGACTTGAGCGCAGGCTAGCGACCGAAATAATAAATGAGGGTTCCCAGAGGACTGGAACAGGCTATGCTGAAGCCTCGGCTGCCACAGCTTCACTGCTATCAGTATTCAAGCTAGCTAGCTTCATTCCATCTACATGTGCTGCAATCACAACTCTCATTGCAATGCAGATTGCACATTGTAAATTCTCCTTAATGCACACTGTAAATTCTCCACCAAAAATCAGAAGGCAGCCAGCGTCCCTACATGACAGTACCTCTCCCTCCTGGAGTTGGCGACATGCAACTCCATCCCTCAAAAGAGCACTCTGTTTCACTTGCTATTTCCCCATCCCCTCTCTAACCACACTCCTGTGACCCTGCTAGTGTGGGGGAGGAAGGCTTTTTCAGTAATAGCAATTAATAGTAATCTGAATGGTAGGGGGAGCAGGATTTTCTATGCATTGGCCTCAGCAAATCTGTCTGCTCATAACCTGTTCAGTGTAGGTTTATCTGATACCCTGGAAAAACTGTAGAAGTACAGCTTGTTCTTAAGCAGCAAAGGTTGTCCATGTAATGATGCCAAAGACTTCAGGCTATCTGAGGTTTTAACTGAGAAATTTGTTCCATTTGCTTGTTTTGGATGAGCTTGTCCTCATTCTACACTCACATCTCTCAACACACCGTAGCTGTACCCTGATATATCATTTAAAATCCAGGTCACTTAATACCGTGTTATTGCTGATTGAACATATGTCTGCTGGGAATGGAGGAGACACATTTCTATAGAATTCATCCTTTTGCCTTTCTTATCCATTTGTCTATATGCCTAATTCGTTGGTATTCGTATATCACACTCTTAAGCAGATATTTCATCATTTCTGTACAAAATACAAGAAAAATGGACTCAAAGAAATCACAAACCTCAACCAAATATGGTCTTTAATAATACGCTTTGCTTTTCTTAGGCCTATACCAAATGGGATCTTTAGGTGCTACAACAATACAAATAACAGAATAGCAACAAGAGTATTGTATATGGTTCGATATTTAAACACAAAAGTGCTTGAAGAACAGTTCCCATCTTCCCACTGAGAAATTAATAGTTCCTTTTAATCTCATTGGAAATGTGCCTGCGGATTTTGCTATTAAGAATAGTCTGTGGTACTTCCATTCAAACCGTTACCATTTTATCACACTACAGAACCGAGGTTGTTAGTGACAACAATAAAAATGTTATGAATAGTGCCTGCTGTGAAGCTTTCTAAAGTCAAATTTCTCAGCTGCTTTAGTTGCTTTTTAATAGCTCACAATAAAGAATAAGGAGGGCATTTTCAAAGCCTTGTATAGAATTTAGCTATCTAGCCCCTGGTGATCTTAAAGGTAAAATCCCTGTGCAATATATTGCAAGTGTTCCCCTAAGAACTTTTAAAAACGAGACCTGTATTACCAAAAGATAGCCAATAAATGGTTTGAAAGTCTATATAATGAAAATGTCAGGTAACTCAATATAAGCTATTATTTAAGATAGAAATTAACTTCAAAGCTGAGAACTTACTGCCAAAATTTGACATCCTGTCCCACACAAGCTAAATTAAAATGGCTAGTTTATTTTAAAAAAAAAATCTGAAAACCAGGTTTATAATAAACACCAACACAGTTTTAACCCTTTCACTAAAAACCCAATGCTGTAATATAACATTATTTCAGAATTTTGCATACATTATGAATAGTATCGCCAAAACGTATTGATTAAAAACAAGCAAAAAATATATATGTTATTTCAGCTCTGATTGGCTTATGTTGTGCAATATACTAGTGGGATCATTTGAGACACAAAAAGGGCTATCAGCTTTCTGAAAGAAATAAACCAACTATGATGATGGTTCATGGATGATGAGCACCTAATAAACCGTGAGTTCCCAGAACAAATTGGAGAGAACATAGAATCAGAGAAATGTAGGGCTGGAAGGGACCTTAAGAAGTTATTTAGTCCTGCCCCCTGTGTCAAGGCAGGACCCTAAGCCCAGGGGACCATCCCTGATAGGAATTTGTCTAACATTCTTTTAAACTTCCAGTGATGGGGATTCCACAACCTCTCTTGGAAACCTAATCTAGAGCTTAACTAGCATTATAAGTAGAAAGCTTTTCCTAATATCTACTCTAAATCTCCCTTGCTGCAGATTAAGCCCATCACTGCTTGTTGTACCTTCAGTGATCGTGGAGAACAATTGATCAGCGTCCTCTTTGTTACAGCACTTAACATATTTGATTACTGTTATCAGGTCCCTCCTCAGGTTCTTCCAGAGTGACGCTGTGGCCAAAAGAACTAATACCTTGCGTGTGTAAAGAGGGGAATATCAAGTAGAAGGAGGGAGATTATATTACCTCTGTATTTGGCACTGTTGTGACCACTACTAGAATACTGTGTCCTGGGCTGGTGTCTACAATTCAAGAAGGATGGTGATAAATTGGAGAGGGTTCAGAGAAGAGGCCTGAGAATGATTAAAGGATTGGAAAATATGCTCTTCAATATAGTAGACAAAGATATGGCAAGACAAGATCCAATGGCTGGAAGTTGAAGCTAGATGAATTCAGGCTAGAAATAGGGTGCATATTTTTAACATTGTTCAGCAAAGCTAAGGCATTCCTGTGACATTCGTACCATATGCATGCCTTATTTCCTATCTAGAAGTCCCCCAGGGAGGTATGTCCACAGGGAGACCTTTGGATGTGGATCACCTGCTGTCCATGAAGAGAAGGATCATGTGTTACCTCCATAACACCATACTCATGTCCTTGGATTCTGTTAAGTGCCTCCATAGGGTCAGGAATCTGTATGTGTTAAGGGAGACAGTGAGTGGGAGAGGAGAGTGCATGATGCTAAGTGTATTAAGTACACCATCATCTCACTCCACACTTCCCAACATTAGTGTGGAATCTGCTTTTATAAACACAGCATCAATCTGTATTGGCTTTTATACAGAGTCACGTTGTGCTGTTGACCCTTTCTTTGTGGGACTCTCGAGGCAGCTGCCATCAAGAAGAGAAGGTTTGGGAGCGCAACTCCATCAGTGCCACCTTAACAAGGGAGAAGCCTCTGAGGCCCAGGAAACAGTATGGAGGCACAGAGTCTCCAAACAGACAGAGAGATGTGTGGCAGATCTGAGGGTTCCAAGTTAAACTCCTTACCCGTTCTAGAGGGGGCAAGGCTGGATATTTTACAGAATGATCCCACTGCTTCCTGCCAGCTATACTTGTTTTTCCAAGAATGAGAATAGGTCTGGGGCTCAGATTTTTTTTTAAAAGAGATGCAGTACCATCACATGGAAGAACTAGGCTGCAGTGATCTGATGCCTACAATGGCATAAAGTGAGAGACAGGGATACTGTATTTTTGGTATATTAGGGATGGCAGAAGCTTATTTTCTGACACTATTACAAAACCATATTACATATCCTTTGTTCTGGCTTTTAACATATGGAAAGAACATTATGCTTTCTTTTCTAAAACAGATGGATGTTGCTGGTCTCCATAGTTCTATTGAAAGTCAGTTCATTATTTGGAATGTACATAGACTTTTGTAAAATACATTCCTCCTATAAACTTGCAAATCTTTGAAATTTAAGTTTCCTGAGTTTCCTGTACCATCTTCAAAGAGAAGCAGTTGATGCTTTTCCCGCCCCTTTTAACCATCATGCTACAGAAGCCAAACAACAAAGAAAACAGGAAATTAAATGAATTACTATGGAAGCCTGCAGATGATTCTAATTTTGTTTTTCCAGCTAATAAAGTTTTGTTGTTGTTTATAAAAATCATTAAATAACCACCCCATTAAAGTGTTTTGTCTGTAATTAGTTTATTTATATTATTCTCATTGTCCAGTATACTTCTTCCATACATTCAATTTGTAATAAAGGAAAACAGATATTTCTGTTTTGTAATGTTTTGGGAGCACATTTGAAGCATTTCATTGACACTGTTAAGTAGCGGTTAGATCCCTTGGGTCCCTGTTCACGAAATACACATTTTCGCATATACCAAGAAAAGCAGCAGCAGTTTCTGGATCAAGGCAGGTCCAGTCCCAATTCAAAAACAAAACAAGACAAGACAAAAATAAACAAAAACTCTAAGGCAAGAATCCAGCATAAAGAATAGCTGCAAATTCCTGGAGAATGAAGAGGGGAAAGCTTAATTTCAGGACAGGTTAAGTGTATTACAATTCTGTACAATACCTGTTCCATTCATGTCTACTTGCCAAAAATCATAGCATTCTCCTTGTTGAACCAGTTCACTTTGGCAGGACACTAGCATGTCTATTACTCCAGGGATTATTCGGTGGTCTATATGAATCAAGTTTTTCTTGTCTTAGTCTAGTTGCTAGCACACAGATCAAATAATAAAAAACCACCCTGACAGCTGACACTGATTTGCACCTTTGTTGGAAAGCCCAGCAGAGAAACCAAGTACTGAATGCGTTTAGAGACTGGTTGACCTTTCTATGGGGGAGGAGGGGGCCCAAGAAGTCAGAGTGGAGGTAGACTGGGGCAGCGGCGTGAGGAAGCTTTTACTGCCATTGCCCATTTTGTACTTCCTTTTTGGCCTAGCAGAAAATGTCAATCTCCAATGCTACCATCCTGCCACGGGTACTAAAATTGACTTACAGTTTCTTGCAGAATATAAAATGTCTGCTATTCATTCTCTGGCACAAACAAATCCAGACTAAATACATAGAAACAGAATAGGAGGTTTTTTACTTTCTGAGATAGGTGTTGGCATGTATCATGCAGCTGAGGTTACCATCTGCCCTTTAGTTAGTAAGAGAACCCACTATATGTCATCCCTGCAACTCACTTATTCCAAGCTGATATGTATCCTGATGCCTGCCAACAATCTGTAAACAATTGCTAAATTTACAGCTGATGCCTTTCACAGAAGCAGCCCATTCAGACAGTTATATTAGGAGTGTCTTCCTTCCCCACGCCTCAACTTTTCAATTGTGGATCTCAAAAAATAATTGACAACTTCTTATATCGAGAGAGAATGTGAGCCAATCTCACCTGTAGTATGTTTTGAACACTAATTCCTTTGGAAGGATTGACTGAGGGTAAGTTAAATATATATGCACGGGCAGGGAGAGCAGAACACATTCTTAAAACACTTCTACAACAAAAAGCCCCCATATTAGCGCTGGTAAACAACTGAAAAATACTTTCTTCTCTGACAAAAGTCTAAGACCAGCTTATGGGTTGAAAGATCAGAACAACACTGCCCACCTCAGAGCTAAATATTCATCTTATCATAAGCAGCCCTGCTTAAAGGATACAAGGTTGAGACACACCAAATCTACAAGGTCATAGGGAAGGACTTTTTTATGCTGACAGAATACAGCCTGAAACCTCAAGACCCAGTCCCTCATATATTGAATCAGGAAAAATATTGACCACCACCAGCCAGTCTTACTTGTCATAACTGCACCCAGCAATCCTACATGGCTGAAGCTGATCAAGGTGCTCAGTACAAAAGAAGCAAATGGCATCTTTTAAACCCAGTCGAATTGCTGTATAACTCTAGCAGCAGTGGTACTTGTATCACAGCCTTAGTTTAGGGAGATAATCCTATTGAGAAGACTCCCAACACCATTGATCAGAAAACTACACATCTGTGATTTGATAGTCAAATGAATAAACTGGACCAAAACCTTCCCTGAGGCCAGATAACTACATCTGCATGAATGGTGAAGCTTGTGATTCATCTGAATCTATGACTCATTGTTAAATATTAATTCATGTTACAGACTGCTGATACGGAAAAGAGTGAGAGTTGTGGGAATATGTGCACTGTCTCTTTAAACTGTAGCAGTAAGGTAGGCATAGTGAGAAGCAAGTCTGGGGAAGGTTGAAGGCCTAAGTGCTGAATTGAAGAAGAAAGGGAGAAAAAGATTAGTTTTAGGGCTAACATTGTGTTCTTTATTCTACTACAGTTCCTTGTTCAGTGTTAGAAGAAAGTGATTCTTTCTATTATTGTTTACCATTGTCATATAACAATTTGCACCCTATACAGCCAAGAACTAGATCCTCCAATAGACAGCACACCAGCCTTCTCTCAACAGGCTCAGGCCCCCAGTAAAGCCCCAGGCTGTAAAAAAAAATTGGGAAAAAATAGTTTCAGGTCAAATTAAGTGTTTCATTTAAATGTTGAGGTTTTTTATATTTCTAAATTTTTTTTAAATGAAGAAATTTTCTAAATGGGAAGATATTTTGAATTGGAAAATTAAAACATAGCTTTTTGTAACAGATGAAACAAAACGCCTTGATTTTTTTTCTCAACTTTTTTCCAGTTTTTTTTCCAACTGAAACAATTGGTTGAAATTGACCCAAATTCATGCAGTGGTTTGGTCACACTGAAGCTGCATTTTTTCCCTGAACATTTTTTGGCTGTACAATTTTGCTCAGTTCTTGGGAACACAAGATGACCACTCCCCATAGCAGGTACTTAAAGAAACCTCACCTCCCATTCCTATTCTTCTAGGTGAGTGAATCAGAGGGATGTACTATCTCCCCACCAACTGCAAAAAAACTGCTTCTCCCCCTGCAGCCAGTCTGTAACTGACCACAGGGACAGGGAAGCCCCATAATACCTAACAGTGGCTAAGGTACTGTGACCAAATGCACCCCTATGTTCATAACCTACAGACTATTGTAATAATCCTTGTACAGAATATGCTTGTGAAAACAAATAACTTGGTGGTCAATAATATCATGGTTAAATGTTTGTAGCAACATTATATGTAAAGTTATGAACCTAAACTGAAATGTGTTTACCAGACTGGTGTGGGGAGGAGACAAATTTGTTCCTCAAAGACAAAGGACAAGCTGACACCTCTAGTGAGGTGTCATTAAAGTTGATTAGCAATCACCTTTTAAGCAGCCATTTTTTGGCCAGGAAGAGGAGCAGAAACAGATCAAGCTGCATTTTAGCAAACAACATGGCATCTTTTTCACCACTAGACTCCATGTCTCCATCCTCACAGCTGGAAGAAATTTTATTTAGGGGTAACCCTCAGGGAAATGCATTTCAAAGGGTGACTGGACTATAAAATTTAGAGGGGAAAAGACCTCAGTGTCCCCTCTTTCTTTCTCTAACTCTCTCTCTCTCTTTTCCCTAAGACGACAAAAGAACCAGACTTTGGAAGTGGTTCTGACTGGAGAATTTGATCAGCCCTGTTGCTGGGAACATGTGATAAGGATTTTATCTTGAATCAAGTCCAGTTTGTTAGGTTTAGTTACTAGAAAGAATTTTATTTTTATTTCTCTTGTAACCATTTCTCACCTTAATGCCTTCTACTTGTACTCACTTAAACCCTCTCTCTTTGTAGTTAAATAAACTTGTTTTATTTTTTAAATCAAAACTAATCCAGTGTAATGCTTAAACTGAACCGTTTTGGTAACTCCAAGTAAAGCAGCAAACTTACATGTTGACCCGTTACAGGGGCAAAGGACTTTTATATCTGAACTGTCCAGGAAAGGGCTGGTCGGTGCAGAACACGTTTGGGGGAAAATTCAGGAACAGGAGTGTGATGGAGCACCCTGAACATAGTAACCAAGCTGGTGCAAACCAGAGTGTGTCTGTGCACTGCTGGGGTCAGAGCTGCTCGACCAGGGCTGTAGCCATACACAAACACTCAGGATACGACCTGCCTGCTGTTAGGCTGTTTGAGAGTGATCCAGGCTGGAAGCAACAACAGCAAAGCATTGTGAGGCACCCAAGACTACAAGGCAAGTGGTGACAGCCCCTCACTGGTATGAATGACACCCTGGAATGTGACAGGTACTCTTGAGTTTCCCTAACAACCATGTGATAGGGATTATGGTGCATCTTCTTTAGCATGTAGTTGCATACATTATTATTTTTATTGTGGTAGCATTTAGGAGCCCCACCCACAGACCAAGACCCCCTTGTGCTATGTGCTGTAGAAATAGGGAAGTGAGGGAGCAGTGGGGGGAAAAAAAACTTAACTAGTTTCAAGGTGGAGCCTGATAAATGTATGGAGGGGATGTTATGATGGGTCTGCCTACAATAGCATGTGGCCCATCAATGATTGCTAGTAGCAAAAAACCCCAAGTGCTGGAGAGGGGACATTAGATGGGGAGGGCTCTGAGTTATCTGGGAAAGAATTTGCTGTAGTATCTGCCTGGCGGATCTTGCCCCCATGCTCAGGGTGTAACTGATCGCCATATTTGGGGTCAGGAAGAAATTTCCCCTGGTCCCTATTCCCTGGTCCCACCCCCCCTATTTAGGGTCAGATTGGCAGAGACCCTGGGTTTTTTTTTATCTTGCTCTGAAGCATTTGTCACTTGCAGGTTTAAACTAGTGTAAATGGTGGATTCTCTGTAACTTGAAGTCTTTACACTGTGATTTGAGGATTTCAGTAACTCAACCAGAGGTTAGGGGTCTATTTCAGGTGTGGGTGGGTGAGGTTCTGTGGCCTGCAATGTGCAGGAGATCAGACTAGATGATTACGATGGTCCCTTCTGACCATAAAGTCTATGAGAACAAAGAGATGGTTCCTGACCCAGAGAGCTTATAATCTAAGTATCCAAATCTTGAGGCCCATTCCCTGCAGGGTTCACAGCACCCTACGTTCTGCTAGCTGTGAGACACAGCCCGGAGAAGCACAAGCAGCCAAAGAAACAACTCAGAGCGGAAGCAGCAAAAGCAGGGATTGCTGCAGTAGGAAAAAAGAGTTAAAATGGAGCCCAGCTGGGACCACCCTTCCCCTGCCCTCAAGACTCCCTCTCTCCCTGACCCAGAACTGTGCTGGGTAGATCAACCCATTTTAGGGTAGTGCCTTTCCTCTGCACTCCCTCCGGCCATGCAGGGGAAGGGGCTGTCTGCTACTCAGGATTTGTACAATGCTTACCACAATGAGTCTCTGCTCTTCATTGGTCCTTGGACACTACAATTAATAACAATAACTGCCTGTCATCTCTGTAGTCCCCATTTTTGTTAAGTCTCTAGTCATACAATAAGCCCCTTGGGTCCTCTCTCCTTCAGCCAGAACCACACAGCTTCTAGATCTCTAAAGACACTGCCATAAGCCATTCAGGTCCATCCAAAACAATTGCACCCCTGATTGTGTAGAAGCCTTGCTGTAAAAGATTTGGCATAATAAGGATCACACGACCTTACCAGGCATTATCTTAAGAGTTTCCTAACACGGCACACAGAGCTAACATAGGGTCCTTCATGTGACTGTATAGATAAGTACGTCCAAACCATAAAACACTATGGCCGGGGGGGAGGGGGGAGAGGGAGGTGCTGTGAGTTAAATGACAAGTGATTAGACTTGCTACCTCATCAGTGTCAGCTCTCACCTTTGTAACCCAGAAGAATATTTTACCTAGATTGTTTAAAATCAGCAACACTGAGCGGTTTGTTTGTTTTTGGGGGGGAGGAATCTTATCTTTATTGCAGATTTTAAAAATAGCAAATTACTTTATCATCCACATTGTAATGTCTCATGGCAACTAGAACAAATAAGGCAGAGCTAAATTCAGCCATGACTTACAATAAAAGCACATTGCAACAATCAGACGTCTGTTGTTGTTACCAAGAAGTGGGACGAATTGTGGCTAAACTCTTCAGCAAAGTTCCAGACCACAGTCTTGGTAATCTCAGAATTTTTCCATTGGGTGTCTATCAATAAAACCAAGGGATCTGAGAGGAAATCCAGACTAAAACTGCAGCTTCCAGTGATTTAAACCTGAAAGACGAGATATATATTTTTCTAACATCTGAGAGTAGCTGGAATTCTCATTGGCAATGTTTCTAGCACAACTTTTTGTGGGACATGCTTTATTTGCTGTCACCCCGCCATGATTAAATCTCAGATGCAAACAATAAAATCTCACCTTCTTCCCATAAATCTATTACCAATAGGAAGGCAGAACCCAACACACAGGGGAATTTCTGCATATTGCAAATCTAAAGGTTATTTTAATCCGTTTTGCCTCTTTTTCCATGTCTAGTATAAAAAGATGATTATTAGGACACATTGAGTGCAATAAACTCCTCCTTCCTAACCCAACATGCCCTTGAGTCCTTACAAAACTCAGCTGTTAAGACCCAATTCCCTGATCTTAGGTTAGGTCTACACTGGGGGTGGGAGGGGACAACCTAAGATACGCAACTTCAGCTACACAAATAGCATAGCTGAAGTCGGAGTATCTTAGGTTGATTTACCTGGCCATGAGGACAGCGGCGAGTCGACCGCTACCACTCCCCTGTCGACTCCGCTTCTGCCTCTTGCCATGGTGGAGTTCCGGAGTCGACTGCAGAGTGACTGGGGATCGATTTTATTGCGTCTACACTAGACACGATAAATCTATCCCCGATAGATGGATGACTACCTGTCGATCCAGCAGGTAGCGTAGACGTACCCTCAGTCTGTCAATCTGACTCCACCTTTAAATTGCTCCACTGGCTCCAACTTCTCCACTGCATCAAGTTTAAACTTCTTGGGTGAAATCCTGGCCCTATTGAGGTCAATGGCAAAACTCCCATTGAGTTCAATGAAGAAAGGATTTCACTCCATGTCCTCATTTTCAAGGCCATATACAACTCCCTCCCAACCTTCAATTTTTTAATCTGACCTAGTCTTCTGTCCTGAAGTCCCCTACCTCCTCCTCTCTAGAGAAAGGCTGGGTCCAAAGGGACCTGGAACAATGGAAGCCAAGTAGAAGTTATATATATCTTAAATTAAATGGATTATATCCTAGGTGGCCACCACATGCAACATATTGAACACAATAACATTCAGAATTATTATTATACACAATAATAATGAATGTTTATTTCTGCGGCACTGCATTTCCAAAGGCTTCTTGGGTGCTTTAAAATATAACTATAACAAAGACCAGGAAAATAATTTGTAGGGTGTAGTGGCCACATGAGTTCCTGGTTTGGTAAAGATTAAAATATCAGATAGAAGACAGGGATATAGAAATAGGAGGACTCAAGCAAAGATCAGACCAGACTGCTATGGCAAGCTAGACAGGACTAGCAAGACTGTGCAGAGCACCCCAACAAGTTTGGAGCACCTTATTACCAGAATGATAAAGTATTAGAAAAGGCAACAGGACTGGTAAAGGATGTCTGGGGGTATAACTGGTGGAGTGGTTAGCAAAATAGGGGTAAATTTATTAGTACCAAGTGATCTGAATCATGAAGTACTTAGAGGATCTATGGGAAAACTCAGAGTGAGGTGCAACTCAGCAGGAGAAAGGGTAGAAGATTTGGGTCCTTAGTTCTTACCATTGAATTATTCATGGAAAATAAATTATCCAGTGCATTTAGTGCTATCTTTCTGTTGATGAATCATTCACATGCCAATCCGGATTTCTGAGACTGGGTTTGCTAATGCAAAGATCCAGCTTCAGTTCAGCAAAGCATTTAAGCATGTGAGTAGTCAGTGACTTCACTCATTAAAACCTGAGTACTAGGTGAAGTGTGGAGCGTTAATCCACCCCCTCCACTCAAGACCAGGAGAGAGCTGCTGCATAACCCCACTTACCCACTCACTGCTTTTTCATCATCTGGGCTAGACTAGCATCTTAAGCCCCTCCCCACCAATTGAGTGGCATACTAGGGTCATTGGATCCACATCAAGATGGACCTGCACCCTTCCCTCACCCAACCCCTTTGTGGCCTTCTTCACTAGACTATGCAGGTCTGTAATGTAGGCCATTTCCATGGCATATATGGGTATTATTTGGATACCTTTATGTGGCTGCTTCACCAGCAGATAGCCTCCCAGCTGAGTCTCTGTGTGGGGCCTAAGAATACAGTAGGAACAGGACTCCATTATTCCTAGTTTGCACTTGTACATTTTTTCCAGGCTCCTTTTAGCTCTTTCCTGGTGCAGAATTATTCATTTCCCAAGCACTTTAGGACTCTTCTGGGAATTGCTTGCTAGATTACCTGAAAAAGGCACAGGCCCTATCAGCATGATCCATGGGAGGTTTCCACGTAACTCATCTGCTAGCGCTGGTGTGTGCAGACTTGAGCTTTAGCGGCTTGACTCTTGGCTGGCTCCACACCAACTGTAAGGGAGGCAAATGTAAGTGACTGCAAACCATCTTCCCATTTTGCTTTTGAGTGGTTTAACAGCAAAACACTATCTTTCGCATATAAAAATTAGACATAATGATCAGTAAATGAGCAGCAAGGCCATATGGAAAGCAGGACATGCTCTCTGACATGGCACTGCATGGTGTTGGTGTCACAGGCACTGTCACTCTCCAGAGTGGAGCTCACCGGCTAGTGTTGGAAGAGGGGTTTAAATTTGATTTTCTTCTTACTGGCATTCTCAGTAATACACATACTGTTGTTAGAACAATTCAATATCATGAACCTTGCGGGTGGGTACAACAAAGCTTAGCACAAGAGCATATGTAACAGCTGAAGGAATTAACATGCTTTCCTCACAATAAAAACTCAAATAACTTTCCATTCAGGTAAGACTTGCTTTTATCTTTGGTCAGAATAGCTATGTAAGCTGGTGGGATGACTGAGCAGAATCAAATCATAGCAGCAGGCAGTAAGGTGTTTGCAGCAGGAGACGATCTTTATAATCACAAATCAGAACAAGGGAACAAAGAGTAGCAAACAACTTCTCTAGTTGAGGGATCCTCCAGCCTGCAGTGCGTGAATAGGGAGCCCTGATATTCTCCCCTTTCTGTCTCTCCACCAGTCCTTCTTATAACCCCTCCCCTGACTACCTGCATTAGGGAAGAGAAAACGTAAATTGGTGATGGTATTATATGTACTAAGGTCCAAGTAGTGCCTCATCACTCTGTGGCAATGTAAGCCCAATACATCCCACTAAATTAGAAAGGACAATTGACTCTTCTCCAACCCCCGTCTAAAAATCCAGAGGAGAAGGTTGCTGTTCTGGAATGTCACAACTGGTAGAAGGGTCTGGGAGCACATGGATTTTAGAGGAACTATAGGCCCCAGGGAGGAGGCCAATCCCCACCTACAGACAGACATGAGTTATCTTGCAGGAATACCCATTGTTCTGCTGGCAGGCACCTCCTCCATCCTGAGTCTCCTGGGGCTGCTCAGTAGAAGCCACAGAAGAAAATCAGAATAATTCACTATAGCTCCTGGTTGTTTCACCTTCCAATTGGGCTTTCACACGGAAATCTCTGAGTTTTACAGAGGAGGATACCACAAAGATTATAAATTCCCTGCACTGTTGCCCCCTACAGCCTTTAGCTCTGCCTTCAAAATCCAGCAGTGCTCAGCTAGATGGTTATCTGTGCAGAGCTAGGGAGGAGAAACAGCACCATAGAGATGGCAGATCTCTTTCTACATGAGCAGGGACAGATCCACATGCAGAGGCCTCCTCATGTGGACTATTGGGGCAAAGAAATTAGTTTGTCTTGTGTTGCAATGTGAGTCCAGCAGCACTTGGTTGCAACACAAATGAAATGGATGGATAGTGTACGAGGCAATAGAGTAAGCTATTAAGCTAATTAAACTTTTTCTCTAGTTTTTAAGTGCATTTTAGGGATGTGACAAATATTCAGTTTGCATTTGATATATTTATATATTGATCCATCTGTCCATTTCAGGTACTTAGATGGCCTGCATCACCATAGTATCTGATCACTTCACAATCACCATGGTATTTATCCTTCACAGTACAGAAGTACTATTTTCTCAGTTTACAGATGGGGAACTGAGGCACAAAGAAACTAAGTGACTTTTCCAAGTCTCTGGCAGAGTTGGGAACTGAACTTAAAGCTCCCTATTCCACACTTAGTACCTGAACCACTGGACTGACTATTCTTCCTCCCCATGTAGTAGAATAATAAAGGCAAGAAATCTCATCCAAAGGAGTAACTCTGCAGGCCTCACTTCATGCAGAGTAATAACTTAATATGAGTAGTTTCACGTTATCTGATCATTTCTCTGATTTATAAGGAAGCCATCATGATCAATGAAAAGCCTGGATACAGTGTTGCTTTGGCATGACTGGCACTCCCAAGTTTGAAAATGGGCCTAGAATGAATGGTTTATATGCTGTTCTTATGGGCATAAATATTGACATGAGGTTAACACTGGTATGGCGAGGGTAAGAAGCACTGACACAGGGTTTGCACAATGGACTCTTATTCTGATGGTTTTTCCCTTATCCTTCTTTGCATCATGCTGTAATACCTTGAAGCCAATGGTTTCATAGATACTTGTGAAACATCAAATGAGAAGTGTCCTTCAGCAATACTAGTTGATCCTTATAAGCTCCAACTCTCAAATCTGATATAAAAGTGTTAACCCTTTCCCAGCTGCCAGGGCGGCTCTAGACATTTTGCCGGTCCTGCAGCTTCGGTGGAGCCACGGGACCAGCGGACCCTCCGCAGGCACGCCTGCGGGAGATCCACTGGAGCTGCAGGACCAGCGGACCCTCCGCAGGCATGCCGCCGAAGGCACCCTGCCTGTCGCCCTCCCAGCGACTGGCAGAGCGCCCCCCCGCGGCATGCTGCCCCAAGCACACGCTTGGCATGCTGGGGCATGGAGCCACCCCTGCCAGCTGCAGCCTGCTGAAGGTGGTTGTGTTGCTGTAGCAGATCACAGCCACATTTTTTCAAAGGCCAACAAATGTTCCACTGCAATAAAAAAAAAAAATGTACTAGGTACAGTGGGCCTCACTAGAAATGCCTTTTAATCCCACATGCTGTACCTGGTGTATGATACAGTAGCACCAATCCAGTTAACCTGATACCTACAAGTAGAACCTAACCACACAATTTGCATCTGCAGGATAGAAAACTTTTATCCAGCCACACCAAATAGGCATCAAGATTGCATGTATTTAGACATCGAGGACTGCCAGATTGGACAGATGATGTTCAGCTATTTAAGTGCCTTCAGTTGAATAACCCCATTTGGTTAATATAAACCAATGTACCATGAAAATTATTAACACACAGTACTAGCCAAACTCTTAGCCAAAAGCCATAAAGAGAAGCCTTTTTGAGGTGCTCTCTCATCAATCTCTGCAAATTCCTCAAGACGTAACTATCCTTCTCAGTAATAACTCTTAGGGCATAGCCAACTATAATAGATCTCAAAGGTCAGTCATGTGAGAACATATGTGAGGAGGAAACGATTTGCAAAGTTTGAGACACCCAGGAATATTGGCAGATTATGAACATCAGCTTTCTTCACTAATGCACAAATATTCAGACTGATAGCTCATGGGAGGCTCATGTGTTATCCTTGGAAAGTGTAGGCTTCAGAGAGAAAATTCTGAGTTCTTTTCTTTATTATCTTAATTAGGTGCACAGGAAAACACTTGGTAAATACATTATTCATACAAAGGAAGCAGCTCTTTCCCAGTTCTGGGAAAATAAATGATTTAGGTTCCTTTTGATGTTTCAGATTTACTCTGCAACCAATCACTCTAGCAGTTCCTTTGTCACTGTAATAATATGGTTTCCTTTCCTAACTGCTTATTTATCTCTCCTGGTAGAGATGACATATTACATTCTTGGGGCTGGTTACGGGCACACTCAAATTTAGTTTCTAAAATATTTTTATGCTGTCCTCATATTTTGCTGCTTAGGTGTTCTACTGTTTTAGCATTCCATCCTTCTTAGCTGGAAGTCTAGTCAACCGTAGGAAATCCAATAAACTTTGGTTTCTCCCCATTAGCCTGATGATATGGCAGAATTAGAATCTGATCCATGCTACTGTAGATTTAACTGCCTTATGTTGGTGGGAGAGCAGCAACCGCATACACGATTATTCAGTGACAGTAGTACTTTAAGACAAAACCTTTCTAAACTTGCAACAAATTCTTCTCTGTGCTTTCCACTCATAACAATCCCACTCTCACCAGAAAAAGACAGACGTCAAAACAGGGCTCTGCTCCTAATTTGTGCGTGAATATAACAGAGTCCTCTTAATTGGAGCATCCTGGTGTGTGGCCTTTTGCCTCCATTGTCTGCCATTCACAGTTTACAGAGGACACCATTTTAACAATGGGGCTTTCTGGGGCGCTTCAAAGTCCATCATATTACTGTTCAATTCAATGAGTTGCCTGTGTGAATTGGGATAGGGACTGAGCTTGCTGCCTGACTAATGCTAGCAGCAGGAACAGTTGCAAGATTCCCAGTACGGTGGCCAAGCATGTGTAGCTGGTGCAGAAAGAACATACTAACAACCACAGCCAGCCAGACATCTAGCAATTTGTCCACTTTTTGTACGCATCATAGCCGAGGTTGGACTGAAAGCGGTTGTTTGAGGAGCAAACACGCAGAGCTAGAAGGAGAAGGAGACAAACAAAATACATAAGCAGTAGGTGTCTCGATTTAGAGAAATGAGTGCCCCCCTTAAGCAGTTGTCATTGCTATAAATAGCTTTGGATTTAAATGTCAACCTTGGGAGGCAGCCCAATTAAGAAGCTTCCCCAATTAAGTGTGGAATGTATTGTATTGAAAAATGTCCAATATGTGGGCATCATTCGGAACAAAAAATGAAATTGGTAGAATATGCACAGTTTGAACTAGGCTGCAGTAAAATAAACTATAAATATGATTAGCATTTATGTTAACTCCTTTTCTGCCATGTCCACGGGAGAACCAGGTTTTTAAAGGCAGGTCCAGAGTTTTCTAAAAGGGTAGCTATACATTGTACCAGTTCAAAGGGGCATATGAGTGCTCCTTCCCAGGCCTGCAGCCTGAATCCTGGAGCACTAAAGAGGAGGTATACATTAGCAATCTATTGGGTGCGCTGGAGTTCAATCAGCCTCTAGCTTAGAGAAAAGGAAAATTATACAAATGCTACTGCTTACTTGACTCCAGAGCAGAATGTAACTCTTGTTTGAGGATATTCAGATGTGGGGTTTTAACTGAGTCCATTAACAGACTCAAGGACCAGGAAGTGCCTCTAAGCTCCAATCTGGATCCAAACTTAGTCAAAGTTCAGCATGCTCCAATTTGGAGGGATAGCTCAGTTCTCTCTCTGTTAGTAAGCACTTATATTCCATTTTATATCTTCAAGATCTCCTACAAACTTTAATCCACGAGGAAAGTGGAAAAACAGTTATTTTTCCCCTTCAAATATAATTTCCAAAGAAAGTTTCCTGGTCATAATATTGTAGCTAGCTTTCTAACTTTGGTATGGATTTCAGCTACCCAGCATTCTGATGCAGTATCCCTCTTTCCTTTTGTTTAGTTCCTATATGATCAAACTACACCAACACAATAGCTTCAGACTTTGGATAAACAATCATTCACTTTCTAGATGGGTACACTTAAGACATGCCCTATGGAGAAAGACAACATCCTAAGAGGAACACTCCTAAGTTAAAACATTCAGATCCAGATGCTCTTGAGTGATGATCTTGGTGTGGGTTACTGGTCCTTATGCCTCTTCCAGAAGAAGGCTGCTAATGGATAAGAGATCTGCTAAACTTTGGTCTTAGTGTTTTATTTTTGTCTGTGTGACTGTGCTTTAGTTTCCTAAAACACTGCTACTTATTATTGACACAATTCCTCTAAATCTTTTTAAGACCTCCATTTGCCTTGTTCCTGGTTGTCTTTTAACTTACCAAGAACATCTTTCACTCCTTCCATGCTGAGATGGCCTTCTCAGACAGAAGATGAATGCTTTTAGTAAACTAAATATTTTTGCCTTCTGGGGAGGATGTACAAAAAAAATCTGTTTATTGTACGGCATACTTAATTCTTTTCCCAATAGAAAAGCCCACTAAGATTCCAGTTCCACATCTGTGAAACAGATCTGCAGAGAAGATCTGTATCACCAAACATTGTGTTACTGAAGTAACATACTTTTAATATTTTCTCAGTGCAGTAAGGCAGTAGTTGATATAAAGTGTGCTCCACTTAACAGACACACTTAATTGGACAATCAGTTAAACACACACACACACACACACCCCTATTTTCCAGTCAAATACAAAGAATCAAGTGCACTCATTTCTGCTAAATGTAGATCATTAATTGTTCTGCAAGGACCTGGGTTTAAACCCTATCACTGCAGCTAGGTATTAACCTATTAGCACTTTATTGTTGTACAAAGGTGTAGCTAGTTCTCATTATGTAATTAAGCAATTCTACTGTGTCATTGATTCAGGGAAATACTCAAACACATGCTTAACACTCAAGTCAACTTAAAGTTAGGCACGTGCTTAGGTGCTTTGCCAAATTGGGACTTTAAATTATAAAAGCCACATTGTGTTAGACTCAAATGCTGCAGAACCAAAGACATTCTGAGGCAAGAATAAAAATTCAGGCCAACATTCTGTCTTACAGCTGTAATTGTTTAAAAAAAACCCACAAACATCACTTTCTGCTGCTATTACTAAGTTGTGTTCAGTGTGAGCTTTGTCTGAGGCCATGGCTACACTAGAGAGTTGCAGCGCTGGTGAGGGGGTTACAGCGCTGTAACTTAGGATGTGGCCACACTTGCAAAGCACGGCCAGTGCTGCAACTCCCTGGTTGCAGCACTGGCTGTACACCCGGTCGAGCCTCGGGTGTAGGGATTCCAGCGCAGGTGATGCAGCGCTGGTCAGCAAGTGTGGACGCCCACCAGCGCTTTTATTGACCTCCGGGGTATAAGGAGGTATCCCAGAATTCCTGTCCACAACAAACCGGAAGAAAGGGAGAGCTCGGAGTTCAGCCAAACTGCTTATTTAAAAAACAGACACAGCTCCTGTTTGCTGAGCGAGCGGAGGCAGGCAGGGGAATTACTTTGGAATGTTCACAGCTGTTTGTTTGAAGAGAGAAGCAGCACTCTCACACGGCAGAGGGGGAGGGGGAAGTCCGTGCTGAGCAGTTGCTTATCTGGTCTGACGGGTATTTAGAAGTACATAATTTGCATTTAGTGAATGAGAGAGGAGTGGGGGAAGGGAGTCAGAACTTTTAAAATGATTGAAGGTAGGCACTGTGTGTCTTTCAGTCCTTAGAACTTGCAAGGCAGGGAGCTGAGAACAGTGTCAACTCCAAAAATCCATTCTCTCTGTCTCCTCCACGCTCCCTGTCACATTCCACCCCACCCCCCTCTTTTGAAAAGCACGTTGCAGCCACTTGAATACTGGGATAGCTGCCCACAATGCACCACTCCCAACAGCGCTGCAAGTGCTGCAAATGTGGCCACACTGCAGCGCTGGTAGCTGTCAGTGTGGCCACACTGCAGCGCTGGCCCTACACAGCTGTACGAACACAGCTGTAACTACCAGCGCTGCAAAACTGTAAGCGTAGACGTGGCCTGAGTAAGGACTGCAGTGAGCTTGTAGTAAGGTGTGATGCTTAGTAGGGCACCCTATAGGGAAGCTCCTGGAGATCTCCATCTGCACTAGGAAGAAAGCAATCTGCAACATCTTACGCAGGAGTGCAGCAAACTCCCCCTCGTGAATCAGATAATTGGGCTGGCTAGTGCATGGTGGAAGCTATGGCTCTGCCTACTCCAGATTAGGCAATTTGCTCCCAAGATAGGGGAGCAACTCAGCAGGAGTTGCAAGGACTGCCATTCTTGCCAGCCCTTATCCTGGGTGCAAAACAAACTCTTTACTCAACGTTTTACCCAACAATAATACCACCTTGCACTTGTACAATGTATTTTTTCAGCTTGACGAAGGCAGGAGGAGAGGGGGCTTAGGGTGCCATAGAAAGGGCTGCTTGGCCCCATGTCCTTCCTGATAAGAATTGTGTTGAAGTTGCTGATCCTGCTCTTCTAAAATGCATGTATGTGCCCTCAGAATTGTGTCTAACAGGGTCTCAAGGCTGCCAGCTCTGGGAAAAACCCACAGCTGGTTAATCAATAATCAGAAGGCAGCCTCTTGCTTGACCGTTGAAAGTGCTTGCTTAACAAGATTTCTTTGAGGGACAGGTCATTGTATTACTTTGTATAAATAAAGGGGGAAGTTTGAGGTAGTGGGAATCTTTGGGACTGGACTCTCCCTCTGGATGCATCTTGGGTTCCCCACAGGCAGACGGGCTGCCGCTGTGCCACTCTAAGCCACACTCAGCTTCAGAAATTATCGAGGGTTGGGGGTGTTTTACTAACCTGATACGGATGTGTGTAAGTGCTTGAGACTAAGTAAAGTTTAGCCTTAAGTAAAGGCACTTTGTTATCCTGTTTGTGCCAGCCATCTATCGGTTGGACAGCCGTGTCTTCCTTGATTCATTTCCTGACACCACCTCTCACAGAGTAAAGAATTACCAAGGGCTTTGGGTTGAAAGAACCCCAGGTAACGGTATCACCACCACCAAGGGAGAGCATCAATAGGATTTTGCCTCCTTTGAAGGAGGGATAGTATTTACTGCATTGGAGCCTTTTATTGTTTACCTTCTCCGGACTGCCAGTTCTTGGAGTTCTCTTTTATTCTCTAGATCAGTGACCAATTGAACTCTGATGTACTATGTTTAAAAACTTTAACAAATATTTTGCTGAAAAACCTCTCAGAGGAGCACAGTAACCAATTTTTAAACCAAATTTGGTTAGAAACTATTTCGCCCTGATAGCAAGAAATTCTATTACACACAAAACTGTTCGAATGTTCTCTCCATTCCTTGGCTGCATTGCCTCTGGACAGCTTCATTTGATTTTAACCACTCTTTGCCTCAGTTATGCTGTAGCTGGAGAGTTTGTGACCTAGCTCACATTCTTACAAACAAGGAAAAGTGGTATAAAAAGTGACTTCCTCTGTCTGTTTTGCTGCTGAAGGCAGTTGGCCTGGGTTGACATCTCTATTGTCTCACTCATTGATGAAAGAGGGAGGAGCCCCTTTAAAGTTGTGAAAAGTCTTATTTTTTCTGAGAAAAGAATGACCTACAGTACTGACAAAATTTAATCACAAGATACATAAGGACAGATTTCATGATCCAGCAAGAGTAACGGGCTTGCAATCAGTGAGATTATTCATGCAAATTACTGCTCACCAGTGGGAGTAAACAATCTCACTCCATAATTACTGTTATATACAGTACTAGTGTAAAATATTTGGAGCCCTCTTCTGCCTGATTTACTCTTTCATGCAGAACCGATAACTTCAGGGGTCAAAATCAGACCAGAATTTGGTGTGTCTAAAATCTTTTGAAGGATTTTGCATAAAATAATCTTCCTATATTTGATCCCTTGGACTGCATATGACAGTATCTGTTAGGGGGTTCATGTGAACCATTTTTACAGTTTTAGTTTAGTTGGATTCAGTTGAACAAAAAAATATACAGCAAAACTCAGCTGAAACAGCGTTTCATCTGATTTGGAGGTATGGGCAGGTCTACATTTAAAATGCTGCATCAGCACAGCTGTCCCATTGCAGTTGAGTGTATTACTCTTAAGGGAAGGTGCTCATACACAGATGGGAGAGCTTCTCCTGTCAGTGTAGTTAGTTACCACCTCTCGGAGAGATGGGTTATGTCAATGGGAGAAGCTTTACCATTGACATAGCACTCTCTACATGACAGGTTAGGTCAGTGTAACTACATTGCTCAGGTGTGTGGATATTTCAGACCCCTGAGTGATGTAGTTATATTGATATAGGTCTGTAATGTAGACCTGACCTATGAGATTCAAAACCAGATAGAACTGCTGAGTTTTGCATGTCTTCCACCGGAACCATAAAATTGGTCTCTTGGTTTGTGGTTTATGATGTTCCAGGGTGCAAGCCAGACCAGTGAGGGGCTGTGTCACTACTTGCCCTGCAACCTGGGGTGCCTTACAATTCTTTGGTGCTATAGCTCCAAAACTGGGCTCCTTATAAACAGCATGCAAGAGGCACCCCGATTGTCTGGGTATAGCCACAGCCCTGGTCCAGCAGCTCTGATCCCAGCAACCGGGCAGCAAACACCAGACACACTGTGGCTTCCAGCAGCACTGGTTACTATTTGCCAGGGCCAGTGCAACCATTTAGGTGACCTAGGCGGTCGCCTAGGGCACTAGAATTTGGGGGGCATCATTTTCTTTGGCAGCAACCGCAGCGGCCAGATCTTCAGCTGCCCCAGTCACCGCTGGCATTTAGGGCGCGCCTCAAGGCATTTAGGGGGCTGCTACAAGGGGGGTGGCCTCAGGGCAGAGGGGGGGAGCTGCCGCGGGGGTGGGGGAGATGCCTCAAGGTGGGGGTGCCGGGGGGGGGAAGAGAGGCACAAAGTGGAAGTTTCGCCTCGGGTGCGAAACATCCTTGCACCGGCCCTGCTATTTGCATGGTGACCCTAAGAGGCTCCCAGTTCTGAACTCCCCCCCACCTCAAAAGTGTGTTTTTTCACTGTTCAACTCTCTCCTGGACAGTCAGGTATATTAGTCCATTGCCCCTCTAAAGGTATCAACATACAACAGACTGCTTCCTTCAATGAAGTTACCCAAATAATTCACAATACCAGATTAGTTTTAGTTAAGGAAGAAAACAAGTTTATTTAACTATAAAGAGAGAGATTGAGTGCAAGTAATGAAGCATTAAAAACTAAACAAACTTTCTAAAAAAAAAACTTAAACTAGACTTTGTTTGAGGTGACGTTCAAGGTGGTTTCAGTACATAGCTGAGCAAACTCTCAGGCCAGGATCTGATCCCAAAGTCTATAGGCTGTTTCTCTTGTCTTCTTACATGGAAAGAGAGATGGGTAGGGAGAGATAACTAGAAGTGATGGGCAAAAGCATCCCAATAGTTCAGTCACCCTTAGACATGCAGTTTCCTGAGAGTGACTCAGATTAAATTCTTTCAAGCTGAGAGCACGGCAACATGAAGTCTGCTGGGGGGAGAGATTTTGTGCTGTTTGCTCAGATGCTGCTTTCTTTGTTCCTTCCTTGCCAAAGAATGGGCACTTGATCAGGTTTGATGACACCTGGCTAGGTGTCACCTTGTCCTTGGTCTTTGAAAAACAAGTTGACCAACTCCCAAGACTTGTCTGGTAAATGAGTTCAACTAACAGATGACTCATCACCAATGTACTGTACTGGCAAATGTCTAAAGAGTTTCTGGTTCTCATACAAGCCTTCAGAACCTATTTCTCCATCTCATACTCTAAACTTTATCATAGATGTAAAATGTCATGCTTTATACTCTGACATCTGATTTTTTTCTCCTGCACAAATATAGATGCTAGCATTTTTTATGGATGCTTCTACTTGTGTGCATGTTTATATAGGCAGAAAGTCAGAAGCCAAGGCTGAGGTTACCTGGAAATTTTATCCAAATTGTGTCTCTTACATGTATAGCTTTTTCTTCTTTCCTTTGTGGCCTTGCTCCGATGATCTCATTTTCTCGTCTGCCACTATTTCTAGTTTTTAATGTCTTTTCATTTAGGCACTCATCTCCTTTCATTTGCCTCTTTCTTCTCTGCTCCTTGAACACCTTGTTTTTCCACTGTTGGGTGTTTGGGGTTCCTCTCCCCCAAGTTTTGCATCTTGATTTTTATTTCCCTTTTGATTTTTTATTTCCTGTGTTTCTCTTCTTTAGTTTCCTCTCTGAATCATTCTTCTGTTTTGGGCTTTGCAGCATCATTATCCTCTTTGAATCTCCTTCTCTCTTGACTACAACGCCCTCTCAGTCCTCCATGGTTGACTCAGCCAGAGCTGTGTGGGAAGTGATTGTGAGTGAATCAGTGACTTGGTGCTCAGAGGGGCATTAATAATCTATTTATTCGCAGTTCCTACCTGTATATCTAACTTCTTCTCTAGTGACCATTTTTCATATGGAGCTATATATAATCCTTAGACATATGAATATGGAATACACTTCAGAGAGGCTGGAAGAGTTACTCTAAAGATGGAAGAGGCTGAAAAATTGAAAAGTTACAAGTAGCAACAGCTAAAATTAATCCTAGTGGAAAAGAGATTAGCTAAGTGAATTAAGGATCTTAAACAGCAGGTGGCCTCTTTCCATAAATCAAAATGTTCTAATAAACCTACAGTATAATTCACATTCAAGTGTTATATTTTTATTTAACTGTAAAATGCAGAAATTGTCTTTCATCAAGACAATGTAACATGTTGTGGGACCAAATTAGTGCATGGTCTAGAAACTTTTATAGTATATGGAAATATTTTGTGATATCTTAAAATACAGTTTTGGAGCATTTGTTCTCTTTCCAGCACAAAGGCCCCTTTCATTCCTGTAATTAAAACTGGTAAATGCTTAAAGTCATGGAACACACAGATGATTTTTAAATGGAACCAGATTTTTAAGAAGGCTGTAAAAGTACCTCTGTCTCCTGGAATCTCACTGGTAGTTCCCTCCTGAGTCTCCTGAACACACTTGTGTGCTGGCTCTGGGAAAATGTTCCCATTAATAGGACACTGGCTAATTATTTTTTATTGTTTTAAATGTTATTTTGCTGCCCATTGTTTCCAATGCCCTCTTGAAAGCTTGACATAAGGGACCTGAATTTCCTGTCATTTACACTAATGTAAATCCAGAGTAACTCCCCCAACATCAATGGAGTCACAGTGGTGTTAAACTGGTGTAAGTGAGGGGAGAAGGGTTGTGCAGAAGAGTTGCTCTAGGGAAGACATTTTCCTACTTATTTCAACTCCACTCATCAATTGTATCTGTGCAGCTAGACCCATGTGTATGTGTGGAATCATGCAGTCTGTGTCCTTTCCTATTTTGGTAAATAGTTTTTTCCCCTGGTTTGGAACAGAACTGAAATGAACATGTTTCTTTTACTCTCCCCCAGAATAATGGTGACCAGTCTAATTGGTTCACAAAGGGTTTGAAGCAGCACAGGTGTCATGGACACAATCATTTGGGGGAGGGAAGGGGGCTGAAAATCTCTGATAATATCCCTTTAAAGGAACATGTGACAAGCACATCGTATCTATTTCTTCCAAGACTGGTGAGCTTTAAACTGATGTATCAACTTCAAACCAATCCTCTATCTAGTGAGCCATCTACCTGAATCTGTTCCTTAGTGCTTCTGTTAAATAAATATTATTCAACCAAATTATGTGTGTCCTTTGTTAATTTGCTTACCACTGTGTTTTCTTTTTCCTGAGTTTTAAGAATCAGAAATATATTCTATGGAACTTCTTACTGAAAAGTAAAGTGAGACTTTTGTAATGCACTATCAGCTCATTCTTCCAACGAAGGGAATATATGTGGCTGTGTTATAATCCCCAGAGCTGAATGCTATTGAGTGAGACAAATAAAAGAAGAGTATGGAAAAATGAATAAAAAGTTGAGGGAAAAGTTGGAACACAGCATCTCTTTTTGACAGTATCTTTTCATTTTAGGAGTGAGTGGGGCAAACTTTCATTCTGGAAGTGCATTAGCCTCACTCCCCTTCCAATTTGGGCATGGTAGCTGGTAAATATTAAACTTTTAACCAGTCCAACTGGAAGCTGACTTTTTAATATAAAACTCTTGGAAGCAACCCTTCTTGTAAATTCAGTATTATAGGCCTGTCACAAAAGAATGACGTGAGATCAAAAATACCATACGCTGTTACTAAACTTGAAATAAAAATTGCTACAAGAAGAGTACTTGTTTAATTTCTACTTTCAAATGACCTCCAGGTAATTAGATAATAGCCTAAATGGAGTTCCTAATATGGCCATAAATAAGTAAACCTGGAAGGTAGGACATTTTGAGGTGTTCCCAGATTTGACACTGCAATAAAAACACCGTGTACATTAAACCTTACCAACACCCACCCAGAAAGTTAATCTGTATCATACAAAGAAGCATCAAATAGAGAATTACTCCTTTTCTTGAAGGACTATCCAGTTACCAATATTTTAAAAGACAAATTTTCTAGATACTGGACTGTAGACTTGTGGACTCACCCCTGCAGCGCCTCCTGCTAGTTGTCCTTGGGAATTAGCTTATTTCCAGCCAGGAGCACCCTCTGCAGCCAGTGATCCGCCTGCCCTCTTGGCCCCCATGTCCCTCCCTGGACCTCAGTGCCCTTTTAACTGGGATGCTGCCAGCCAGAAGTCTCCCACCAATCTGGGTCTCCCCTACCTGGGGAACCCCCAACCCACTAGTCCCACTTTGCCTCAGTTTTGGCTACTGCCTAGTCTCCATCTAGCCCCCTGTTCACTGGGGCAGACTGTAGTATCAGCCACTCATCATAGGCAAAGGGGTTTGCAACCCCAGTACTCAGCTGGCCTTACCTTAGGCCTGCAGCGGGGGTGGGGGGGTTTCCAGGCCAGAGCTCCCCAAGTCCTCTTTCCTTCCCCCAGTCCTGCTCCACCTTGGGCACCCAGGTGCACTCCCTAGCAGCCAGACCCTTCTCCCTCTAAAGGCAAAGAGAGACTGTTTGCTCCTGGCTTCCCTGGCCCTTTTATACAAGCCAGCAGTGGCCTGATTAGGGTGTGGCCGAGCTGCAGCCGCTTCCCCAATCAGCCCAGCTTTTAGAGCTGCAGTTTTTAAGCCCTTCTTGCCTCAGGCACAGACCTCTCCTGGGCTGTTTTAAGCCTCAAAGGGCAGGAGGGAGTAACCACCCTGCTACATGGACAAATACTTTTTCAATGAAAAAGCACCCTAAGAAACTCCAAATTGGTTTTGCAGGTCATAACTTTTCATATTCATCATTCCATGGGCTGTATAGGGAATGATCATAAATTTTATCAGTGCTGTTGTAGAGAAAACAAAATCTGAATTAAAGCTGAGATTTTCTCTGCAGACAGACTCAATAAGAGGGATATTTTCATGTGACACAACAACCCAATAAGTTCAATTAAAAGTTATATAGCAGCAACCACACCTAGACTCATTCTAGGCTCTTCTGTTTGAACGTGTGTTTTTTTTAATTTCTTTTGAGCATATAAAATTCTTAAGATGAAAATTCCTTTCAATCTTTGAATTTGAATTATTTTCTCCCTCTCTCTTGTTTATTTGGTGTTCTCTTTAACTCTTATTTTAAAGGTACTTTCATTACCAGGTAACTCAAGAGATGTGAAGAAGTCCCTTTGCAGTGAGTTCCCTGGGGCTACCACAGTTTTGTTTTGCTTGTTTGCTTCAGTTTTTTTTCCCCCCTCTTTTTGGCCACTTAGAAAGATTTTATGCTTTTAGATTAGAACTAAAGAATACAAATTTGAAATTCAGATCCTAATCCTCTGCTGGGTTTTGGCCACTTTACATCGTTCCACTGGTGCATGGTGGCCCTATACCAATACCTAGTATGATCCACCATAGGAATGATCTACCCAGCAACTGGGAAGCATGTTGTTGTGCAGAACTGGAATAAAGGCAACTTCACCCAGTGTGCAGCAAGTTGCAAAGGATACTGGTCAGATCTTGCTGTAATGCTATTTTTGGAAAAAATAAATGATTTTCTGAAGAGATGGATCAGGACTGACTCACACTGCATGGTATTTAGATATGTGGATGTTGGCCTCTGTAAAAGTCAATGACAAATGTGAAGACATTTTTTGCTACTCTCCCTGGCATTTATTCATAGACATGGATTTATAGACATTACAAGTATAAGCAAGGGACTCATACAAACAATTAGATCAGAGCTTTGACTTTCAGGTGTCATTTGTTGGAATCAAGCTAACTGTATTAGACATCTCTCTTTACTAATTTTTTTTTTTTTGGCTTGTTGCACCACATTACTATCTTTAGCTTAAGAAACCTCTCCAGATATTTACTTATGTTTCATACCTGTGCACTCATTCCATTTTTACTGTGCGTAACTATCAGAACAGAGGACTGGTGGGGCAGGATAGTAGGATTCCATTCTCTTCTATGCTGCCATCACCTTGCCATCAACACAGCGTGCACAAATGGGGACAGTGCAGGAAGAAGCCCCTCTTAAAGTAATTTTCTCTTACTTGAACTAGCATTCAGTGTCTTGCCTTGTCTATCTTAGACTGGCAGCTCTTCAGAGCAGGGAACAAGCATTACTATATCCTTGGAAAGCACAGGGTAAACTTCTGGCATCATATATATTATTATAACATATACAAGGCCAAATTCTCATCATGCTCTTGTATTTTTGCACCAAAACAGCTATGAAGCCCACAATCCGGTATAAGTGTGTCAGGGTTCCCTCCCCACTCTGAACTCTAGGATGCAGATGTGGGGACCCGCATGAAAGACCCCCTAAGCTTATTTCTACCAGTTTAGGTTAAAAACTTCCCCAAGGCACAAATTCTTACTTGTGCTTGGACAGTATCGCTGCCACCATCAAGTGAGTTAGAGTCAGGAAAAAGATGACTTGGAGTTCCTGTTTCCCCAAAATATCCCCCCAAACCCCTTCAACCCCTTTCCTGGGGAGGCTGGAGAATAATATACCAACCAAATAGGTAAACAAGGTGAACACAGACCAGACCCTTGGGTTTTTAGGATACTAAAAACCAATCAGGTTCTTAAAAACAGCACTTTATAATAAAGAAAAAAGTAAAAGAAACACCTCTGTAAAATCAGGATTGAAGATAATTTTACAGGGTAGTAAGAGTTAAAACACAGAGGATTCCCCTCTAGGCAAAACTTTAAAGTTACTAAAAACAGGAATAAACCTCCCTCTTAGCATAGGGAACATTCACAAGCTAAAACAAAAGATATGCATTTCCTTGCTGTTACTTACAATTTGTAATCTTAGATGCTTATTTCAGATATGGCTTTAGGAGATGTATTTTTTCTGCCCCCGTCCCTCTCTGTCCCAGAGAAAACACAAAGAAGCACAAACAAAAAACCTCCCCCCACAGATCTGAAAGTATTTTCTCCCCTTATTGGTCCTTTTGGTTAGGTGCCAACCAGGTTATTTGAGCTTCTTAACCCTTTACAGGTAAAGGAGGGATTTTATGCTACCCTTAGCTGTATGTTCATGACAAGGTGGAACCCTTGGGTGACACAGAGCCAGTATAACTCCATGTTCCCATTCACACAGCCCCTGGTACAGCCACGAGAAATAGTATGTAGCTAGAGTACGGCTGCCCTCTGGCTAATCCTGACTGCTAGAACAGATCCTTGGTACTAAGGGCATCTGGCCACAAAGCCAAACCAGCCCCAGAATTGAGAACTTGCTTAGGAGTCAAACAGCTCCTGTTCCTCATCTGCTCAAGTCCTGTGATGAGCACAGCTTGCCTGGACCCAAAATTCAGGGTGATGGCACATGGATGGATGCATGACGTTCCTGTATTCTAGTCTGTTTCCCTTTTGATTCATGTGATAAGATATTCCTCCTGTATTCTCATTAAGATAACTTGTTACCTGTCTGCTTGTTTTTTTCCTGTTCCTAATACTGAACCATATAACGCACAGTCTATACAAGTGTCTTCAGATCGCTGCTTGTTAACTTCCTGACAGATCCAAAAAGTCAATGGCATGCATCAGAAAGGACACTTTCTGCTCTTTATTTCTACACAATTTTATCTCACCCTCTGCATGAAAAATAAAACCCAAACAAAGAAAACCTCCATTCATAATTCCAAAGCATCTTGGTGCATATAGGAAAATGAAAGCTCCACTCATCTGCCAGTCAGGCACAATATTGATTTTAGAAACACCATATTCGATATGAGGAGTGGGGATTCCTTGTTTTTCCTTCTCATACAAAAGGAGATAAGCTGTTCAATTAAAGAAGCCAATGTACACTTAATCTTGTGTCTTGCTAGCACTTTTGGTGAGACCCAGCAATTCTGTTCTTCTTGACATATATTGCCCCCTTATGGACAATGGATAGTTATAAACAACAACAACAGCAAGCACATTTATTAAAACAGTTTTATTTGCAGACTATTTACTGGGCAATACAAGTTTCTCACTTTGAAAAATACACATCTATAACCAGATGAAACTATGTGGGACATTCTGTGATGGCTTTGTACAAGGGACCTTGTGTAAGAGAATCTTTCCAGTCCTCTCTTTGCATTAAATTGCACCACATTACTATTTTACAGTACTATTTTTTTTTCCTGAAGCAGTTCTCAGTTGCTAAGCAGACTCTTTGGGTTACTATGTGGGCATTAGGCCTCTGCAAAATTTCTGGGACCTGTTTCACGAAAATGTCACAGGGAAGCAGAACGATTCCACTGAGATGTGATTACACTCAAGATTTCCAGTTATTATTTTGCTGTGGTGGCTTGAAATACATTTTTAAAAACAAAAAGATTTGCTACTAGTTTTGCTAAGAGCTTGGGAGATCAGGTGGAGATGAATGAGCTTTCAGGCTTTTGAGATCTCGGTAACACAGCAGCCAAAAAGGAGACAAGCAGCACTATTTCCCAAAGCAAACAGCTTCAAAGATGGTGATGGACCCACCTCATTCATCTGACTTTGAGAACCTTGGGCAGTGTGGGGGAAGTAGGATACAGGAACTATGTGACCCACCAGTATTGCACATGAGTAGCAGTTAGGGTGAAATCACCACCTCGGACAGAGTGATGAGTTAACACAACAAAGTCCATGCTAGAAACTGCAACTACCAGAAATCTCTTTCCTAGTGTGATAGTTCCAGGAGTGATATCACAGAAAACAGTGATATCATCATACCTGTGGGTATGTGGAGTATTTGGTGACACTCCTTGATAAGCTATTCTATATATACACTACTGCTGCTGAATTGTAGAATAGGTAGGAAAAAGAGAGAGACCATCTCATGCTGGTATATTCCCTCAAGGAGCCCATTTGTCTAAACAGAATTCAATGCTCTAACTGCTGGCTGCATGAAAGATGGAAGAGAAGGTGCAGTACTTGCTACAACTTCTAGTGTACTTGTTATTTTGTTCTCCCAATGCTATTCCTCTGAGGATGAAAGCCATAGGCTGTTTCTACTATCTACTTTTATTAGTCTTTAAGGTGCCACCGGACTCCTTGTTGTTTTCATCTAACCCATTGTATTTCTTCAAACCAAAGAAAGCAGAATTGCCCCATAACATCTCAGACAAGGCCTTTGTGTTGTACAGTGCATCAAGGCTCAATTATGTGCCTGATCTCAAAAGTTATGCTAGGAGAATCACAACAAATTCTGCAGCAAAACAGCCTTTATGCGGCAACACTAATTGATTGTAGACTTCTTCGGTGCCCTTTGATTTTACAGCAGGAATTCTAAAATGCACCTGCAAATGAAAATAATCCTGTTAATATTATTTATTTGCACTGTAGAACAGAAGGACATACCCTGGCACATTCTGAGCTTTTGAGAGTCTGTTGGGTAAGTGGGCTGGGAGAGAAGGGGCAGAAACACTTGTTAAACTGGAAAGCTGGGAGTAGCAGAAGAATATTCTCTGCCATACCCTGGCATGCCTGGTATTCTGCTGTGGGGGTGGGGGGCCACTCTCTAAGCTCCTAAACCCTCACAACTGGAGCTTTAACCAGGGGAGTTAATGGAGAAGGACATAGCTGTCAAGCCGAACTCCTAAGATTCTCATTAAGGGAATTCTGGTCCTAAGCCACTTAGGAGCTATACATGTGATTTTTGTATATTGCCATTCCTAATATCTGATTTGTGTCCATTTATCCTTTTCCGTAGCGACTGTCCAGTTTGGCAGATGTACATAGCAGAAGGGCATTGCTGGCATATGATGGTGTATATTACATTGGTGGACATGCTGGTGAATGAACCAGTGATGGTGTGGCTGATCTGGTTAGGTCCTGTGATGGTATCGCTGGTGTAGATATGTGGGCAGAGTTGGCATCGAGGTTTGTTGCATGGATTGGTTCCTGAGCCAGAGTTCCTATGGTGCGGTGTGCAGTTACTGGTGAGAATATGTTTCAGGTTGGCAGGTTGCCTGTGGGCGAGGACTGACCTGCCACCCAAGGCCTGTGAAAGTGTGGGATCATTGTCCAGGATGGCTTATAGATCCCTGATGATGCATTGGAGAGGTTTTAGCTGGGGACTGTATGTGATGGCCAGAGGAGTCCTGTTGGTTTCTTTCTTGGGTTTGTCTTGCAGTAGGAGGCTTCTGGGTACCCGTCTGGCTCTGTTGATCTGTTTCCTTATTTCCTCGTGCGAGTATTGTAGTTTTGAGAATGCTTGGTGGAGATTTTGTAGGCGTTGGTCTCTGTCTGAGGGGTTAGAGCAGATGCGGTTGTACCTCAGTGCTTGGCTGTAGACAATGGATCGTGTGATGTGCCCAACCTTAAGGTGGCCATCCTGCAGCAAAAAAACTTCAGGACCAGACTTCAACGAGAAACTGCTGAGCTTCAGTTCATCTGCAAATTTGACACCATCAGCTCAGGATTAAACAAAGACTGTGAATGGCTTGCCAATTACAAAACCAGTTTCTCCTCCCTTGGTTTTCACACCTCAACTGCTAGAACAGGGCCTCATCCTCCCTGATTGAACTACCTCATTATCTCTAGCTTGCCTGCATATATATACCTGCCCCTGGAAATTTCCACTACATGCATCTGAAGAAGTGGGTATTCACCCACGAAAGCTCATGCTCCAAAACGTCTGTTAGTCTATGCTCCTGTGCAGCTCTTTACCCTGCAGAGGAACAGAGCTCTCCTTTTTGCACAGCTCTGGGTCAGGGCATGGGAGCAACCTTCTGCTCCTGCATTTTCTTTGTTGTGCAGGAATGAAGTTCAGAAAGGGAAGTCAGCTGCCATGCAGAGCTACAAGCCCAGCAGAAAGACATACAGAGCTCCTGTGCAGGCTCTTTCAATAAGGTCACCCATTTGCAGAAAGAGGCTACACATTTAAGCCTGGTTTCATCTCCCCCTCCAGCTGGCTAATGCATGTATGTTTCTGTCACACCCCAGGCACTAAGACCTATGAAATTTTTAAATGCTATGCTGGATTGGGGCCTCTCTAAGTGTAACCCTTCTGTTCTGCCAGATGTTGTTAGTAGCAAAATGGGCCAGGTTCAAACAGCTAGAGTTCCCTCTGAAACTAACTACAACCACCAGCTTGACACAGCCACCCAGAATGTCACTAAATAGGAGGGCCTTCACTAGAGTTCACTCAGCTCTACTTCAGTTCTCAGAGGCTTTGGAAGAGACCTCTCTGCATTGCACTTCATCAGAGAATCCTCCTAACAGCACAATACCCTCATTGGAAAGGAATCAGTAACAAATAGGACCCCAGAGCAGAGTCCATGCCCCAGGGGTGCACTCCTTGCCACAATATAAGAACATTTCTCCCTCTCTCTTCTCAAATCAGGTCCACTTTTCAACCAACTCCGGACACTGTATGCGGTTGTGGTGAGTCCCAAAGTGCCACTGGAGGAATTCTGGGAAGAAATTTTATGCAAATAAGGCCTTCTGTAGCCATACTTCCACCTGTTCACAAAGTGATGGGAGCAGAGAGCTTCTTACCCTCTAAAGTTTCAGGCCACAAGGCTTACAAATAAACCACAGCACACAAGTTTTTGAGAAGGAGAGGCTATTCTCCTTGTGCAGTAAATGGAGTTCTGCAAGATGTGTACTCCAGTGGGTGTTCCACTTCAGCTGTGCCTGTTCCCTATGCCTTTGATCAAAAATTTTTGGTAGCCATGCCCATTTGGCCTATGCACCCTAATGCTCCACACCAAGGCTATATGGGGCTGCGCAGGTGAACTGTGCTCAGTTTCTTCCCTATCGCGAAGACCCACAAGAGAGACTCCAAAGCAGAGGAGCAGAACGACAGGTAGTGGCGCATGCATTGGGGGACACATCTTGAAGAACTCCAGTTACTGCACACGGTCAGTAACCTCTCCTTCTCTGAGTAGTATCTATGTGAGTGCTCCACTTCAGGTGAGTTCCAAGCAATATCCCGGTGACCGGAAGCCCAGGGGGAGCCAGCTGAGCTCACTTAATTAGGGTGAACTGCAAATAATGGGTCAGACAATCCCCAAAGCTGGTGGATATTTCAATACTTAGATTTATCAAGCCAGCACTAAACAGCTTCTGTTATACCTTATGAGTTACTCAGAAGTCCAAAACACAGTTCCCTTTAAGTAAGCCAGCCTCAGGCCTCCACCCAGATACCCAAGTCAAGAATGATGAAGATAAGTGAAAATCTTCTTCAACATATAAAAGAAAAGGTTCTACCAATCCCAGAGGATCAGACACATTACCTCCAAGGTTAATATTCCAGATCTTAACCAAATACACTCTTACAGCCAATTCTTATTAACTAAACTAAAATTTATTAAATAAGAGAAGAGAGTGTGGTTAAAAGATCAATATACATACTGACATTAGTTCAATTCTTGAGGTTGAGATTCATAGCAGAGATGGTGAGCTTTGTAGTTGCAAAGAGTTCTTTTAGGATTTAGTCCATAGGTTATAGTCCAATGTCCAGTATCATATTCAGGGTGTACCAGCTTAACTGAGATCTTATCTTGTGACTCAAATTCCCCTGATGACGCTTAAACAGATCTGAAATGACAGGATCAGGACTCAAGAATCTTTTATAGAATTTCAAGCCTTCTTTGACAAGTCAGCTTACAATAGGTAATCAGGGCGACTTTGAAGTAGGTCCATCACTGGTACTTAGCTACACAAATTAACATAAGGCAATTGCCTGTTTTTTGCCATTCTCAGATAATCAGCTATACATTTCAAAGAGAGATGAATACAGCAATATCCTGTGTTTACAGTTCATTTAAATGCTAGGATGTTCTTTTGATCTTTGAATTAACAGAATACAGCATAGACAGGGACCGTTGATTACATTGTTGACCACTACCCATATATATGTAAATACACAAAAACACAAACATTATCTCCCTATGTGTCTTTAAGGGTTGAATTTGAGTCATTTATCCTTCAGGACTTTTAAGCCCCATTAAGTAGGTGGGAGATTCCGATCAGGTATCAAAGCATACAGGGCCGGTGCAAGGATGTTTTGTGCCCTAGGCGAAACTTCCACCTTGAGCCCTCCCCGCCCCCGTGCCCCCACCCTGAGGCACCTCCCCCCCTTGCAGCAGCTCCCGCCTTCCACCCTGAGGTGCCCTCCTTGTGGAGCTCCCCATCCTCCACCCTGAGGAACCCCCCCCCCGCCCCAGCTCACCCCTGCTCTGAGCATGAGCACCCCAAGCACGCTGTCCCTGCTTCACTTCTCCTGCCTCCCAGAGTTGTGGTGCCTAAGCTGATTGGCGCCACAAGCCTGGGAGGTGGGAGAAGTGAAGCAGCGATGGCATGCTTGGGGAGGAGGCAGGGCAGAGGTGAGCTGGGGTGGAGAGTTCCCCTGTGTGCCACACCCCTCACCTTACTTGCTGCAGGAGGCCCTCCCAACGTTCCCCTGCCCCATCTCCCTCTGCCTAAATGCCAGTGGCGACAGGGGCGGCTGAAGATCCAGCTGCCTAGGTCTCTGCCAAAGAAAATGGCACCCCCCAAATCCCAGCACCCTGGTCACCTAAATGGTTGCACCAGCCCTGGAAGCATAATGATTAGAAAAAGAACCAGATGACCAATATGGCTGTCTGCAATTGGTATATCCTTAAGTAAGGCTAAAGACATACTTAGTGTTCTTGTGCAAAGTACTACCGCTCTCAAAGAGGGTTGAACATGAGATTGGTCATAACAAATCTTTATATAACCAGAGATCTATTTTGATAACCTCTGTTGATAACTGAGCCCTATTTCTATCTGCAATGGATACAAATAGCCCAGGAGATCTTCTAAACAGTCTGGTCCTACCTAGGTAGTAGGTTATTGCCTTTTGTACATCTAGAGTATGGAATACAGCTTGAGTGACTGGGTGCGGTTTTGGGGGGGAAGTTGTAGATTAATGGTTTGATTAATATGAAATTCTGAAGACACCTTAGGTAAAAATCTTGGATGTCCCCATTGTGACACTTTCTCTCTGATGAATACTGTAAATGGGGGTCAGGGTCTGCTATTAAGTCCCCCAATTCTCCAACCCTTTGGGCATAAGTGAAGGCTGTCTTCAATAAAAAAACACATAGCTAGTGATTCAAAAGGGTGTTTCATAAGACAATTAAGTTCTGGGTTAAAGTCCCAGCTTGGAGTAGGATCTCTGATTTGTGGGCAGATATTGGGTAACCCTCTTAGGAGTCTTGCTGTAGTTGAGTGAGCAACAAGTGAAAAATTTCCTATTGGTGTGTGAAAAGCTGTTATTGCTGCTAAGTGAACCCTAATGGAATTCATAGAAAGATCCAATGTTTTCAGTTCCAATAGGTAATCCAATACCCTGGAAAGAGAAGAATGAGTCAGAGAAATCTGATGACTATTACACCAAAGATAATACTGCTTCCATTTCTGGAAGTATTTCTTGTAAATTCTTTTCTACTATTTAATCAAACATGTTGTACCTCTGACGAACAGGATGCCTCTATTCACAAGAACTACTGAGGTCCCACCATGCTTGGAGCCTTAGAATCTGCAGGTTGGAGTGAAGTGTTGGACCAGCATCCTGGGTCAATAGGCAAGGGGCTGAAGCCTCCACAAGGGCGAGTGGTCAGTCTGACCAAATAAGGATACCTCCAGACCTGTCTTGGCCATATAGGTGCAATCAATTTGACTCTGGCTTGATCTTGTTTGATCTTATTGAGAACCTTGAATAGTAATGGTGTCAGTGGATATGCATAAAGAAGTGCTTTCATCCATGAGTTGAGGAACACATTTCCTATTGCTCCCCCTTTGGAGCAATACTTGATGCATTTTGTATTGGCTGCCATGGCAAGCAGGGAGCCCTCAGACTAAAAATATCTTGTGGGGACCCTGGAGTTCAGTTCCCATTCATAATTTAGAAAGACATGTCTGCTGAAGTCATCTTCCATGGTGTTCTGAATACCTGGGAGGTAAGAAGCTGAGATGACTTTGTGTTGACTATGCACTAGTTCCGGAGTTTTATCACTTTGGCACAGAGAGATGGGAAATGTGCATGTTTCTGAGAGTTGATATAATACATGCATGCCATGTTGTCTGGTATCATCATTACTGACTTCTGTGTGATTAGTGGTAGAAAGCATTTTTGACGGGTCTCAGTTCCAAAAGATTGATGTGGAGAAAATCTTCTTGTAGTGACTATTTGCCCTGCACTTAGTGATGTCCCAGATGTGGTCCCCAACCCAAAAGTGAAGTATTTGATTTTATCGCTATAGTAGGGGGAATCTGCAAGAATGGAACACCTGTGCAGGTTTTGGTCAGGTCCTTCCACAGCTGAATAAATGTAGAACCCACTGGGGAACAGACAGTAACCTGCCTCATCTGTATTTGCTTGGTTTATAAACCATTTGAAGCCATCCTTGTAGACCTTGGAGGTGTAATCTGGCATTCTGCACTATAAAGATGCAAACTGACACACATCCCAGCAGTTGAAGACAATCTCTTACTGTTACTTGAGGCCTTCTCTGAATCTCTGAGATGAAATTCACTAGTGTGAGAAATCTGCTGGACGATAGGTATGCTTTGCCTGTGTCTGCATCCAGGGAAGCGCCTGTAAAGTCTAGACACTATAGTGGAGTAAAAATGAACTTTTGGAGGTTTATTTGAAGGCCCAGGCTGTGAAACAGGAAATACCTAATTTTTGTTGACATGAACACTTCCTGATATGATCTTCCCTGATCAAACAATCGTCTAGATATGGGGAAATAATTGTATTCCAACGACATAAGTGAGTGACATCTGCTGCCAGAATCTTTGAAAACACCCTTCGTGCTGAAGATAGGCTGAAGGGAGTACCCTGTATTGGTACTCCTCATTGTTTACTAGAAAACAAAGAAACTTCTTGTGTGAAGGGTGAATAGCAATGTGACAACATGCAAACCAATCTCCTACTTCTAACAAAGGAAATATTGCTGCAAGGGTCACCATCCTGATTTTTTGTTGCTTTGTATATTTGTTTAGAGACCTGAGATCTAAAATTGGTCTCCATCCTCCATTCTTTTTGAGAATCAGGCAGTAGCCTGAATAGAATCTGCTTTCCCTGTGTTGCACAGGAACTGGTTCTATTGCTCTTATACACAGAAGAGAGGTCACCTCTTGCAATTGATTGTGAGAGGGGTTCCTGAAGAGGGATAGGAAAGGGGAATGGGTAGGTGGGACAGATTTGGAATGGATAGCGTAGCCAGGTGTTATGGCTTCCAAAACCCATTTGTCCAATGTTATATGCTCCCATGCATCCTGTGGGAGAGGCAGCATCTAAAAGGATGGAGGGGGGGGGTAAGATATTGCAGCCATAATAATTTGTCAGTTGGATGGTTGAGACTCTCAACCAAGCCATCAAAACTGTCACTTGGAGGACAGGAATGGCTGACACAATGTAGCTGAAAGAGGTTTCTTTTTTGAGTGTGTTGATCTCTTGGCTAGGGGTTCAGAGGTTCTACGAAACGTTGAATACAGAACTGGGCTCTTTCTGCTCTTTCTGCCATCTGAGACCTATTAAATCTCCTTGTATTTACAGGAGAATAAATCCTTAGGTTCTCAAGTCCTTTAAAGTGTGGAGAATTGTATCCACTAAGTGCACACACAGCTTGCAACTGTCAAAGGGGAGGTCTTTGGCAGACTCTGAACCTCTTGGAAAGCGCAAAAGCTGAACCAAGATACTCTTCCCATGACCACTGCAGTGGAGGTAGACCATGCTGCAGTATCTGCTGCATCCAAGGAGGCGTGGAGCAATGCCTTTGCCAGGAGCTCACCTTCTTGTATAATGGACTTAAACTGGTTCTGATGTTCTTCTAGTAGATGCTCAATAAAATAATTTAATTTATTATAATTTAAATAGTTGTATTTGGCCATGAATGCCTGGTGGTTTGCTATCCTGAACTGAAGTGTGGCTGAAGCATAAGATTTAACCAAAAATACTGAGCCAGTTGTGGTCCTTAATGTAAGGGGTGGACTGAGTTATTTTGACTGCCTCATTCATTAATGGCCTCCACTACTAGGGAATTTGGAACTGGGTGAGAAAATAGAAACTCTGAATCCCTAGCTGGAGCATACTACTTTTTATCTGCTCTCTTGCAGGTAGGTGGTGTGGTAGATGATGTTTGAGAAACCACCATAGCAGGTCCCATAAGAGCAGCTTTTACCGGAATAGCAGATCTTCATACACATTGAAGTGTGTAAAACAGCTAGGAGTTTCTGATGAGACTCCTGCAGTTTCACTAAGGAAATCTGCAGTGTGTCAGCAATTCACTTCTGTTTCTGAAAGTGCCTGAATTCATCTGCAGAGGCACAATAGCTTCGTCAAGTGATGATGAGGAAATATTAGTAAGAGGTGTCACCTCCCTTGCCTTTGCCCCTCAAAGATCTTCTCAGGCATAGGTAATGGTAAAGGTGGTTGAAGCACATGGGCTCTTCTCTTTTCCCTTCAGTGTTGTAAGAGCCTTGATGTAAATTGCTGGTGATAGCATGCCCACAGATCCCAGCAAGGCCACTGAGGGGGCCCAAATGACATTGGTGGAGGAAGCCATCTGTGTTTCTGCCATGTGGATGCCATTTGAGGTCTGTAATATGTATGGGAGGTAGAGTGCTGTGTCCTAGAATAGGCAGGGGAACCCTGCACCAAAATTTGAGTCTGAGAAGTCCTTTTCCACATTGTCTAAGTGGGAAGAAAGCTGTTCAGCTTGCAGAGTACATGAGGGTGCATGTGGTGCTCTAGATGATAGAGGAGTCAGTGACAGAGAGGCTTGACACTGACAAACCCACAGCACTTTATAACAGAAGAAACTCCAGCTCAGGAGATATTATCATATCCTTAGGGCACCTAAACTCTTATGGTACCAACAGTATCAAAGATGAGACTAAGTGGGTACCTGTGGAGGACGGCTTTGGTACCAAAGCAGCTGGTACTGAGCACATGATATGGGATCCCCTCAGTTGTAGGTAGGTGAGCAGTCTTTGGTAGCGATGATTTTCTTATCAGTATGAATTGTTGTTCAGGGATGGGCTTGGTCTTTTCAGCCCTGTCTCTGCCACTCTGGGTATGGGTATCGAAACTTGGTACTGAGTCTGCCTTAGATGACTGATTCCTTCATCTTTGTGGTACCGGCCTGTCATAAACAGATAGTAAAGGGTTAACAAGTCCAGTAAACCTGGCTAACACCTGACCAGAGAACCAATCAGGAGACAAGATACTTTCAAATCTCAGTGGAGGGAAATCTTTGTTTTGTGATGGTTTTTTTGTTCTCTGTTCTCTCTTGGGATTAAGAGAAGCCAGACACGTAATCGATTCCTCCCATCTTCTGAAACAGCCTATTCTGTTCAATTTAGTAAGTACCTGTTAGAAAGGCAGTTTAGTCTTTTGGATTATTTTCTTTATTTGCAAAGGTGTATTTTGCTGGAAGAATTTTAACTCTGTTTCTTGTATTTATATACTTAGGCTGGGAGGGAAGATCCCCCTGGTCTAAGTGAAGCTAACAGACCCTGTAACATGTTCCAGCTTGATTTTACAGAGATAGTTTTTATTTTCTTTCTTTCTTTAATTATAAGCTTTTTCTTTTAAGAACCTGATTGATTTTTTGGTTATCTTGTGTAAGACCCAAGGGGAGGGGGTCTGTACTCACCAGGTAATTGGTGGGAGAAAGAACGGGGAGGGAGGTGAATTTCCTCTTTGTTTTAGATTCACAGAGCTTGAATCTGTATTGCCTCTGGGGTGAGGGGAAAAGAGGAGGGGGGAAAGTGAAATTCCTCTCTGTTTTAGATTCAAGGAGTTGAATCACAACGACCTGCCAGTGTAACCCAGGGAGGGGAGTATCTAGGAGGAGGAAAGGAGGGGGGAATGGTTTATTTCCCTTTGTTGTGAGACCCAAGGGGTTTTGGGTCTTGGAGTCCCCAGAGAGGATTTGGGGAGTCAGAAGTGCCCCAAAACACTATACTTTTGGGTGGTGACAGCTCTATCATTTCTAAGCTAGTAATTAAGCTTAAGGGGGTTCATGCTGGTACCCCATCTTTTGGACGCTAAGGTTCAGAGTGGGGGTTCATACCATGACACGGTCTCACTCGGAGCCTGTGTATAACTCCCCTTGGGAGCTGAACTCTTGTGAGACAGTGACTGAGCGCTTCTTGGAGATTTATTTTTTACCTCCTACTGCTTAGAGGCAGATATACATGAAGACTTTGGTATACATAGATGCAATGGTGAGCTGGAACCAGTTCCCGCTGGTTCCCAAGAACTGGTTGCTAAAATTAGACCTCCGTGGAGAACCAGTTGTTAAAGGGCCAGGAGGTGGGCAAAGAACTCCAGTCCATGGGCTGGACCATCCTGTTGCTCCCAGGATTCCCAGCTGGGGAGGCTGAAGCTCCCTGGACCCCTCCCCCACTTCCCCCCAGCTGCAGCGTGGCCAGCCGCCGGCACCAGCTGGGCAGCTCAGCTGAGCTCGGGAGTCGTCCTGCTGCCGCTTTTTGAGGTTCCCGGCAAGGTGTGAGTGTGTGTGGGGGGTGCTGCAAGCTCTAGGGCTGGTCAGAGGGGAGGGGAGGGGGCAAGTGGGGCAATTGCCCCAGGCTCTGCAGGGGCCCCCAGCCCCACAAGTATGTCTCCCCTCGGCCCCTCCCCCCCTTAAATCAGAACTTTTTATAGAGAACCGGTTGTTAAGATTTTGGCAGCTCATCACTGCATAGATGTAGTCTGTGCTGCAGTACTGCCTACCACTGCTCTCCAGTGACCAAGACATCCATGTGGATGCAGTACTAGTTGTCCGGGGAGCTCTATGTACAGGGGGGTCCTCCACTCTTGGGGCTGAAGCTGGACATGAAGCTTGCGCCATCATTAGGAGTTTAAACTTATTTTCTCTATTCTTTTGGGATCTACCCTTGAAGGAAGGGCACATCTTGCACTTACTGGGGATACGAGTATAACCCAGGCAGTGAAGGTCGTGGGAGCATCCACCACTTATCAGAATAGCCTGACAACAGGAGAGACACCTCTTGATTCCTGGGAAGCCTGGCATTCAGGGCCGGCGCTACCATTTAGGCAGCCTAGGCAATCGCCTAGGGCGCCAGAATAAATGGTGGGCGCTGTTTCGCTGGAGGGGGCGGCAAGCGGCTCCGGAGGAGCTGCTGCAGTGGTGCCTGCGGACGGTCCAGTGTTCCACGGCTCCGCTGGAGCTGCCACAGTGGTGCCTGCGGGCGGACGGTCGGCTGCTCGCGCAGCTCCAGTGGACCTCCCACAGGCACGACTGCGGCAGCTTCACCAGAGCTGCGGAGCACCGGACCCTCTGCAGGCACCACTGCGGCAGCTCCAGCGGAGCCGTGGGACCAGCACGCGGGACAGCAAAATTGCCGTCCACCTAGGGCGCTCAAACTCCTAGCGCCGGTCCTGCTGGCATCCCCAAGCAAAACTGATGAACATTTAACCCCTAGGAAGGGAAATCTCCTACTTAACTAGCTCTATGAATAAATGAGGGGGGGCATGTTTTGTTTTTTTAAGAAAAACAAAGGGAATAATTGTTCCAACAACTATATCACTGTAAGGAAAGTAACTATAAGGTAGCTGAGAAAAAGCTAAATATTAGAGAACAGGCACACAAAGGCAGTTGTGAAGGAATTTAAGGCGGTTTGCCTGTGCAGCCCCATGTTTGGGGGCACGGCTACCAAAAATCTCTGATCAGTGGGGCAGAGCAAAGGTGCACCTGAAGTGGAGCACCCATGGGATACTACTCAAAGAAAAGCATGGCTCTAGACTCATTTTGTTTTGCAGCGTTACAGATTCCTAAGATTTGTAACATTTCCTTTTCAAATGAATATGTAAGTGATCTAGCTAGTTCAGATTACGTCTAAGATCACCATACATGTTTAAAAAAAAAAAAAGACACCAAGAGTCAAGTTAAAATAATACAGCTCATTTCCCCTAACCTACAGTGTCTTCTCAATAATCAGTTAACAGAGATTTTTGAACAAGGAAAAACAAAAGATGTTTTCTCTGAATATGTTTAATGAAATAATCACTTCCAACAACATTTCTTCAACAGCAACCTGGGTAAAATATAGCATATTACAATAGAAGGCATATGAATTTTCATATTTAATGCTTTGCTTAAGAAAGTTAGCACGCTTTACAAAAATAATCTTTATTTCTACAAAGAAGAATTTAAATATAGTATGTGTCTCAGGCTTTCCCCTATATTTCTCTCTTGCAATGTCAAACACCTAGCTGAAGTGTTGGTAAAATCGCTGCTTCCATCTCTCGTTTCCCAGAACCTGGGTTTACAACGTTAGAAAGTAGGTTACAGCCAATTTAAATAGGCTGTTACATGTAAAATTCTACCCCTTGATCTGCACTCTTGCTCTCTGATCCACCATACAGGTCCATATGGTATATTCTGCACTTGTAATATTCAATAAAGATTGCAGTACAATTTTTAAAATGCCTTCATTTGGTTTACCACTCTCCAATGTCCATATGCTTTTGTCCTCCTAGCTAACTTCCCCTTCCACATCTTTAGTGGTCCTTATGTTTTTTAACATGCCTCCTTATCAGCATCTCATTAAAGCACACATCTGTGGCTTTACATTAGCCCACTACACTAAAACCTTTAATTCTCTCTATTACCTCTGCACTGCAGATAAGAGAAAGTCAATGCAGTTTAGAGAGGGGGAATTTTGGCCACACAATATGCATCACCTTTAAAACACGTAGATCCAGGTATTTCTACTCCAGAGTCATGACTGAGAGACTTCATTCTAAAAGCTTCATTACTATCCACAAGGTATGTAGTGTTACAGATTCCACAGTACTGTCTACACAAAATGAAAATTCTAGATGTGTTAGTTTTTAAAATCTGAAATGCAGATAATTCAATCACTTTAATAGCTCTATATTTTAAAAGAAGCTTAACTGCCAGCCCTTAGCTCAGTTGCTAAGAGATGAGCTCACTACTATTTTAAACTCCAGAAGATCAAACCAACCTGCTTAACTCAATATCAAGATTGTATTTGTTAACAGAGAGTTGCACTAATTAATTCTAGCTTCCTTTGAAAAATAGCTGATTTTAAAGAGAAGTGCTTATAACCACTCAGGGTTTTAGCATCTTCCTTATTTGGCCGGTAATGGAGATCTTTAAAAAAAGCAGCAAAAATGCTATAAACTAGCAATGAAGAGTAACTGTCCAGCTTGTTACGCATGCACAAGGGAAGCAAAAGTGTGACACTAAATGGGCCAAATCCTCTCATACACTTTAATGAAATTACCTCCTGGAGTAAGACAAGAGGGATTTGGCCCTTTTCTTCTTTTTGGTGATTTACTTGTGCACTCTTATCTTCAGGAAGCGTAGTTTAGACTCTCATGCAGTAATTTGTAAATAAACATATGGGGCCCAGTCTTGCAGTCCTGAAACTTCAATGGGAGTTTTATAAAAATATGTTCTGCAGGCACAGACCCACAGCTATGACAGACACTTCCTTTTCCCCAGAGATGCCCCTGACTCAAAGGTGCTCTGATACTATGGTGATGAGAGTTATACAAACATCTGTGTAATGTCTTATGCTCCTATATAAAACGTGCTATTAGCTGAAATAAGGAAAAATCTTTGACTGACTATTTTTAAAGCAAGAGATGGAAATGTGAATGGAAAGAAAATCTCACCTTTTTAAAGATAAAATAATCAACATTTATTTATTAAGCACTGGCAGTATGATAAATCTAGAAAGTATCCATGTAAATAGTAACTTTATATATGGCATTTAATTAATAGTAGAGATAAGAAAATATACATGTATAAGAAATAACTGCATCATGATTCCTTAATATTATGTAATCAGCACATAAACAACTGTGTGTGTTATGGGAGTTGCATGTAAACTATTTTTTCCTCTAGTTTTAGTCTACATAATAATATTTGTATAATTTCAGTGGGGCTTCTTGACTTTATGAGTGTGAATTTTGATAGGTCTAGTTGAGGAAACATAAGGAAAACAGGCAGATAACTAGTACATGGTTACAGATAACCTTAATTAATTTTACCTGAAGATGCAGTTCTGCTCTGAAAAGTTTCTCTGAAAATGGATGTGTGAGATGATATATTTATCATGTCCCATGATCCAAGTCTGCTAAGCACCTCTCAGGAGGATTTTAGCACCTCACAGGACTGGAATATGTAATATGTACTTGACTTACAAGCAGAAAGATGATTTTTCTCATAGTCAGCCCTGCAAACTCAGATTAGGCTCTGAAAGTCATACTGGGTTCACTCCTCCTTGTGCCTTATCACCTGAAATAAAGATTCTGCAAGGAATATTATGCCCCTAGTTACATCTGTGCAATCCCCTGGTCTTGTGGATTTGTAAAGGTATAGCTGATTGGAATTTAGCTACCACATCTGGTGATGCATAACACATAATAGACTCCAGTTATTAACATCACTCATCATTAACAGCATTGATTCTGCAGGGTTAGCCACAATAAACCAAAAATAAGTGAACATGTATTTTTGTCAGTAAAATGAGCAGATGCATCTCTGAACACACTCAGGCAACATACATGCTGTTTAAGAAGGTGCCATTTATACACAGTCATTTTTCAGAGTAGAACAATACTTTAAACTATACATTTTTCACCTGATGACTTAGCTATAATTGGGACAATTCTTCCGTTTGGGGGGAATCTCTGCTCCATTCCCCACATGTTGTGCCTCATGAGGAACTGCAATGAGATGTGGTCCGTGACCAGAGAACGCTACCCTCTGGTATGCAGAGCATAAGCAAAAATATCTCCGTTACAATGAACTTTGAAACTCATTTGCACAACACACTGTTGAAGGCAGAATAGGGCCTTTACTTTTCCTGGCGGGTCAGGTAAATAATCTGATAGGATCTAGCTTCTTTATGCAGATTAGTGATTCTATAACATGTATTGCTATTTTCAAAATCCAGATTAACCCTCAACCTATCTGAAGTCCCAGTCTGTGAATGATTTTGGAAGAGGAAAATTCCAAATTAATCTAACTTCACTTTAGTCTTTATATGCTATTAAAAAAACAACCCAACCTTACAGTGGCAATAAGAATGTGTAGCTCACTCATAAACCAAAGAAAACATCACAATAATGTGGATTTAGCACCTACATGTCATAAATTAGGCTTGGTGATACCATAATCAAATTCCATAATCCATAATTGCATCTGACAAAGTGGGTATTCACCCACAAAAGCTTATGCTCCAATACGTCTGTTAGTCTATAAGATCCCACAGGACCCTTTGTCACTTTTTACAGATCCAGACTAACACGGCTACCCCTCTGATACATAATCCATAGTGTATTTTTTTTCTTTCTTCCATATTTCAAAAATAAGGTCTCTCTAGATCATCTTTAGAACAAAGAAATTTAAACGTAAGTGATGTTTCCCTTAAAAAAAAAAGTACTGACTGCAACAGAAGAGGAAATTATTACTCATAGACACCCCTGCCCCCATATGCTCTGCAGTGCACTCTTAAAAGCAAGTTCTATTTGATATATACTATTACAAGCTGACATTGAAATGAAGCATTTAGGTTTTTTTCTGGAATAGAAAGGCCTAAGTGAGATTTGCAGATCAATACTATCTATACTAGTGAAAGTCCCATTCAGCACTTGTTTTTGACAATAGAAATTAATGATCATCTCTTATAGTCAGGCATATATTCTTACCTCCAAGCACAAGGATTTATAGACCTAATCCAAGCCCAGTGAAGCTAACGGGACTCTTTCCAATGCATTTAGTGGGCTTTGGCTCAGGCTAAATATTAACTAATGCTAATAACAGCTGCAAGTGCAAATCCTCATGCCTCAAGATAAAAATACACCTCAGAGTATTTTGAGCATCCTTAGTTTCTTACTGTTGCATTGTCTTGACTCTGAAGTGCACCTGTGCAATGGTAAGCGTGGAATGATGAACAGACTGTGTACACATATTGCATAAACTCATTAGCATTTGGAAAAATGTCTCAGCCACTACCAGCTGAGCTAGCAGCCTATGCATAAAAAATAATTCACACAGTTATAATGCATCATTAAACAAAAACATCATCAAGAATATTAGCAATTTATTTACTTGGATCTTGTTTTTGTATAGGTAGCTATTAATCACAGTAGCCAGAAAAATGGGTGTAACAAGCCCCAACATCTTGATTCAATACACTGCATAGCGAAAAGCAAGAGTGACTATATTTTATACTCAAACTTACACCAGAAGCACATTCTGGTAAATAAATTCTAGGAGCTCATCTCTGGCCTGTAGTCACAAAAGCAAATACAAAAAGCCCATAACTGCATCTCTAGGTTCTTAAGGGCAGCAGAGTTTACACTGCATACTGCTGTGTTTTGGCAGATCATATTGTGGGATTTCAACATCTGTGCTTCTTGTAAATTTGGTAAATCTCTAACCAATATGTATGCTTACAAGTCTTGGGCAATGCATTTTATTTACCATGTGCTTTGTTCTGGCTATCCAAGCTAGGATGAGCTTCCAAGCTTTGTTCAATCAATATTAATTAATGTGGACCAGATTAGTAATTGAGACTAGCATTATGCAAAAAATAAACACTGACAGCTCAAAAAACAAAAGTATCCAACATCAGAGGGGACATCAAATATGTATAACTTGCTCCCCATTTCTTATAGACAGTTCCTGACAGCTGCAAACAAAAATGTATATAACCCAAGAACTAATTGTTTTTAATCAACATGCTTTTCACCATTTAAATATATTTATCCTTTTCCTACCAGCATTCAATGTTCTATTGCATTCTCTCACATGTGGTACTTTGAAACAGGTCAATTAAATAGACATTGTACACACATTTTAGTAATCTGTACTGCATTATTCTTGAATTATTGGTTAAATTAAGGTTATCCACATACTTCACAGAAAACATATAGACTGTTTGAGAAATCCTGGCCACACTGAAGCCTATGAGAATTTTGCCATTCACAACAATTAAGTTGAGATTTCATCGTGTATGTGGATGAGTAGAACCCTTACTTAAATTTATAAATCCAGAGGGCTAAATTCTGCTATCATGCACATGGATTTAACTGAAACAAACTCTGACCTAAAATCTACCAGGGAGAATCACAGCTTCATATGATGTGTTGCATGCTGGATTTTGCATTTGTTTCGTTAATTTTCTTTGAAGAGGTGTAAAGTCACAGGTGGGCAGATAGTTCTATATTTATTTTGCATCCGACCAGTTCATCTGTTTTAGATATTTCCAGATTTATTTGGAATATATTACTAATGAAAGATGCTCCAGATCTTCTGTTTTCAGACAGAAGTATGCAAATAACAAAAGCATAGAGATATACCGGTATACTGGTTAGAATCAACCCATAACCATCGCTTCTTACGTTTGACAGGTCTAGCTTTTGCAGTAGGCAAATGGCAAAATCCTCGTCAAATCTAAATTTTGGACACAACTTACTTGTAAGTCCTGTAAACACATTTCACTTTTTGGTGCTATGCACATGGGCATCCAAGGTCAAAACTGAAGTTTAAAAACGTAAATATAAAAATACTGTTCCCTTCCATTTAGCTAAATGGCCTGGGGGACATCTGAACATTTTGGATAACCAAGTGTTCAGCTAAATGGAAGTGCTATTTTGAACACAGGACTACATGGGGGACACACTGGATTTGGATAACTAGGATTTTTGGATAAAGGGAATATGGATAACTGGAATTGTACAGTACATCCAGGAACCCTATCAGGTAGTCCTTCAAGACAGACAGAGATCTTGTATTTGTATAATTGGAACCATTTCGAAAAAGCCTTTGATCTAGAAGGGCTATTATAATACTACCTGCACAACAATGAATGGTTATAAACAAGGCTTTGTTTTGTCATTTGTAAATATAGCCTGAAAGATCCTAGTTTGTCACAAAAAGTGTTTTTGGTTTTCTTTGCCATTCTTGCTCTCCTTAACCTTGATTTGTCCACCCTGCAATACATCATGGCATTGCTGATAAATGAAGCTACCCTTGGCTCGCGGGACACAGCTGCCCTGCAAGGATGCAGCGATGACAAGTAGTAGAGGACTGTCATAAAGAGGTAAGTAAGAGTTAATAGAACAAAAGTACTTCATATCTCTTTTGCCTGTAAAGGGTTAACAAAATCAGTGAGCCTGGCTGCCACCTGACCAGAGGACCAATCAGGGGACAGGATACTTTCAAATCTTGAGAGAGGGAAGTTTTTGTGCATGCTGTTAGTGTTTGGTGGTTGTTCACTCTGGGGGCTCAGAGGGACCAGACGTGCAACCAGGTTTCTCTCCAATCTCTCCGATAAAGGCTCTTATAAGTTCAAAATAGTAAGTACTAGGTAAATAAGGTGAGTTAGGCTTATGTTTGTTTTCTTTATTTGCAAATGTGTATTTGGCTGGAAGGAGTTCAAATGTGTATTTGGCTGGAAGGAGTTCAAATGTGTATTTTGCTGAACGGATTTTAATTTGTACCTGTATACTTAGGCTGGGAGGGTATTCCCAGTGTCTATAGCTAAAAGACCCTGTAAAATATTCCATCTTAAATTTACAAAGATAATTTTTACTGTTTTTCTCTCTTTAATTAAAAGCTTTTCTTGTTTAAGAACCTGATTGTTTTTTTTATTCTGGTGAGACCCCAGGGGAGTGGGTCTGGATTCACCAGGGAATTGGTGGGGAGAAAGGAGGAAAGGGGGAGAGAAAGGTTAATTTCTCTCTGTGTTAGGATTACTTTCTCTCTCAGGGAGAGTCTGGGAGGGGAGAGAGAAGGAGGGGTGAAGGTGAATTTTCCTCTCTGTTTTAAGATTCAAGGAGTTTGAATCACAGTGATCTTCCAGGGTAACCCAGGGAGGGGAAGCCTGGGAAAGGCAACGGTGAGGGAAAGGGTTTACTTTCCTTGTGTTAAGATCCAGAGGGTCTGGGTCTTGGGGGTCCTCGGGCAAGGTTTTGGGGGGACCAGAGTGTACCAGGCACTGAAATTCCTGGTTGGTGGCAATGCTACAAGTACTAAGCTGGTAATTGAGCTAGAGAAATTCATGCTGGTACCCCATCTTTTGGATGCTAAGGTTCAGAGTGGAAAATTATACCATAACAAGGACATTACAGATAAAATAACTGGAAAACTGGGATTTGCAGATTTAGTTTCATTTTCATAAATAGTTTCTGAATTTAGCTATTAAAAGCTCAATCCTGTATTGTTTCTGCACTCAAATCTCCAGTGAAATCATTGGTTTTCTGGGTGCTCTAGGAATGCACACAGCCTACATCTCTGACCTAGCCTCGCAGCCTCTCTCCCTCTATTCTATTTTTCTGCTTTCCACCTCCCCCGGCCCCTTCAGCTCTGATAATATCACCACCTTCAGTGCCCCCTTTGTGTTACTTTTCCACACAGTCCTCTGCACACACATGGAACACTCTCCCCTCTCCCAAGCCAACAAGCCAGCTGAATCCTTCTGTCGATTCAAAAGACTCCTTCGGATGCACTCCTTCCAGGATGCTCCCAGTGAGCAGAAATAATTTTTAGAGGCAAAAAAGCACTTTTAATTGACTCATCAAGATGTGCACAGGCTTAAACTAAATGACTGTGTGATCTTGTCATTCTGACCTTGTCCATCCCTGGGTATTTGTTACACCTGTCACTGCACCAAAATCAGAGCGTAAACCCTATGGGACATGGAGCATGTCTTACTATTTCTTTGTGATGCCTCTAGTACACTTTTAGATGCTGCTAAAACAAAACATAAATAAAATAGACTGCAGATTGGACACCAACTGTGATCTTGACAAGCAGAAATCTAAACTGTAATTAATTAAAAAACTATTTTCAACAGCAACTCCTCTCAGACATGTGAAACCCCACTTACTTCAGAGGGTACCGGGGATTAACTGAGATGAGAAGTGAGCCCAGTGAGGAACCACAAGAATGGGCAACATGCATCACATTGCCTGCCATCCCTTAAGGTCAATACACACCAGGGGTTCACAGGGCTTCATTGGCACCACCACCAGTGAATCTGGCCAGGAGATGAAGGGCCCATAGTGCTGATTTGTAAAGTGCTTTGAAATACAGTTCTAACTAACACTGGCTAGGGTTCATACCAGAATATAGCTCTGCAGGCAAATGTTTAATCACATTCCGATGCCATCTTTGTCTTCTTATCTAGCAATTTCTAGCAAGCTCATCACAATAGCCCCCAAGCATTGCAGCTTGCTAACTAGGGCCCAATGCTAGTGGAGACAAGGCTCAAATGGGACAAAAAGACAGATTAGAGCAGAGGCAAGGAGATCATCTACGGGGAGTTCTATAAGTGTGAACCTGGGTAAGGTAAGATCAAAGGCAACAGCAATTATGTCACAGATGAAAAAGGGACAATTCACAGGAATGCTGATGACAATTTTACTCTAAAGTCATAAGCTATAGGACCCTATCTATCCTTTAAGCCAGCCAGGCAGTAATTTTAGGACCAGAAACACAGGCAACACGTTGGACTCCAAAATTGCACATGCATATTTTTGCTGAACATCTATTCACATTACAAGTGGCATTTGCGCACACAAATCAAATAACTGCGACTGTCTGAATAATGCGGATGGGAAATGTTGAGTCTATGGATTCAAAACATGTGAGAGCAATGTTGGAGGCTAGTTTGGGGCTGGCTTGAAAATGTTGCCCCTTTGATCTTATTTTCTCTGCCCATTTATTTCTGTAGAAATGCAGATTTCTAAAGCTCAAAGAGAGAAGCACTTATCTCATACACAAGATCATCATCAAACGTAAAAAAATTCAGCTAATATTGTAATTGTTTTCTATCGTAGTAAAGACTGCAGTTCCTGTTCATGAATTTATCTTTCCCTGTCCCAATGCTCGGTTCTAATATACACCTTTTCCCTTTAGAGAATAACTCAATATATACCACAAGATACATACTAAGTGGGAGGGAGTCTATTATCCTCTCCATGCACAGAGTGCTATGTGTATAATTACAATTAGTGTTGATGTATGGGAGAATGGTGCGGGTAACATTTGCTAAGAGAAAAACAGATACCTTCTCCCCACCCCCCGAAAAATTATAATGGTTTGTCTTCCAGATAGTTTGAAAGCAAGAGATTAGCTGTGTTTTACAAACTCTGGCAGTTCCATTCCTGTGTGAAGGTTAAGTACGCCAGCTTTCTCCAGAACAAAGGCAGGGTGAGCAGCATTAGTAAATCTGTGCCTGATGGTGAACAGAGCTAGTCTCCTCTCTGCATTGAAGAATGAAAGTCTCCCAGCTTTATAATCCAGCAGAATGCCGACCCTGGCTGGCTGTTCCGTCATGTAAACATCACTCATTACACCATGGTGGAAGAATTTATAAATGAAACTGTGGAGAATGGGAAATAGAAACAAAATGTGAATCCATGATGCCATTAATCAGAAATAAACTACCACCATTTATTTCCCAGCCATTAACGAATTGCTGCCTCTCGTACACTTTGCACAATGCAGTTCACACACTGAAGGAGATCTCCGAGAAGTATGAAACTTACTACATGTCTAAGCTGACATTATTTCATAATACTACCTTCTACGCTCTGAACTCTTACACTAGCCCCTCAGCATTTCAAAGAACTCTCTTTCAGGAGAAAGACACCCATTTTGATCTTCTTCATCAATGCAACCTTCGTTCTTTTCCGGCCTCTGGGCCCAGTTACGGCGTCATGGGGCTTTGAGGATGCTCAGAGCCTCACAATATCATGCCCTACTTATCTCAAATGCTGCATTTAGTTGATTGTTGCTAATATGCTCAGATTTAGGTTTAAATAAAAAATGTACTCCCCAAAGGTTGGCACTTTACTTGAACCTGTAGTATACTCATGTCCTATAAATAGGGCTACGATTTTGGCTTGGAAATTTTTAGTAAATTTCATGCCAAAGGTGCAGGGGGAAAATAGATAAGTCACAGAAAGGAGAACAAGCTTACCCCACTCTCACTCCACAGCAGCAGTTCTGTCCCACAGGGCTGGGCCCAGCTTCCCTTGCTGGGTGTTGCAACCTGGCACATGGGGTTGTACCATCATTTGAGTTTGGCCCATCCACAGCTTTTCAGATAGAGGCAGAGGGGCCAAACCTGAGTGGTGCTGAACCCTGTGAGCCAAGCCACACCACCACTCGGGCCTAATCAAATGTCTTTATATATCCATTTCCAAAATTGCACTGACTCCATTCATGTTCAGGATTTCCATAACCACACTGACCTCCATGACAAATCATAGCCCTACCTATACAGCCCTAAGTGACCTGGGACTGTCCCTTTCCCTATGCCGCAGCTGCAGCCAACAGGGGCACTCAAGCTGGATCCCCCTCATTATAAAAGGGTGGAAGGTCTGGCAGAGTGTGCTTTGTGTGATCTCCAGAACTCTGGAACTTGCTCCGTGCTCCAGAAGTGACCTTCTGCACATGCTCCAAAAGCCTTTTTTGATAGGGTTTTGCAAGCGGGTTGAGGTTATGTCCCCAGAACCTTGTATGCGATCCACTTGCTGGTTGAACTGAACTGGGTTCATTTGTGCCTGATAAATGTTTGTTTTTTAATGCTGCCAGATGTGCTAAGCTGCTGTCAGACTAAGTGTCAAGTACTTCTATAGGTATATTATTATCTTTTACAGGTATATTTTTAATTATGACTTAAATCTGAAGAAATAAAAAACAAAGAAAGATGTCTTCCACCATGTGTAAAAATGTAACTTTGCAAGTACCTAGACTCACTCAGCTTTACCTCGTTTGTGTAGAACAATAACATATGCACCAAGAAGTATCATCCTGCCCCAGGTTGCTGCCTTCTGATGTAGAGTTATAGCAGATTCCAATCCGGTAGCCTTTGCAGCCAGTGACAGTGGTTTCCCAGTAATGAAGACCACGAGCTGGCAGCAGCTCACCCAGGACAGATGGAATTCTACAAATGAAGAGAATACAGCAAAGCCAGTATTTCAGCATAGCGACTGCATAATGTTCTTTCCATCGCTTATAGTCACATCATGTGGCTGCATCTTATATTGCTTAGATAGTAACTTCATCCTCCTAACAAGCTTTTCAATATAAAAAGCTTAGTTACTTTTAGCAAAAATCCTCTCTGATTCTACCTGCACATTATGGTAAACTTGCCATGAGAATTTAAAACTATTAAACATTATAGAAAGCCATATGATGTCCAGTAAAAGACACACAAGGACGTAGAATAACATTTTCAAAAGTGCCTGGCTGATTTAGAAGTCCCATTCTCAAAAGAGACTTAGGCATTATGGGCTGGTCCACACTAAAAAGTTTTGCCACTTTATTATATGAGTACAGTTAGATTGAAAAAAAACCCTAGTATGTTGGTATAAAAGTGCTTGTACCAATGTAGATTACCGAGGTTCAGGAAGCCAAACAAGCTATATCTGTATGAACATCTTCTATGCAGGTATAAATGCATCCACACTAGGGTTTATACCAGTATAACAAAAACATCACATCCCTAACTGACAGTTATACTAGTCTAACTTTTCTAGTGCAGACCAGCCCTCAGAAGTCCCTTTTGAAAATGAGATTTAGGCTCTTAAGTGACTTAGGGGAAGTTTACACTTAAAACCCTGCATCGGTGCAGCGGTGTCGCTGTAGCACTTTAACGGAGATGCTGTAAGTTGACAGGAGAGAGCTATAAAGAGAGAATAGTGAATATTCCTTATGAAAGGAAAGTAAGATGACCAGCCATTTTTAACCATGGTCAATATGGCAATAAAATCACAAATCAGTTCTTCTTGGGGCAATTTTCAAGACAGGAAGGGTCTTGAAGATCCAGAGAACTGAGCATGAGCCAAGACAAGGGCAGAACCAGTCACTCCAGTACATAGCTTATTCTCTGAATTCTTATCTCACAAAAACATGGTGACTGGGCAATATACAAAATTCAGTGTTGATAAGTGCAAACCAATGCACATTGGAAAGCATAATCCCAACTATCATATAAAATGATGGGGTCTAAATTAGCTGTTACCACTTCAGAAAAAGATCTTGGGGTCATTGTGGATAGTTCTCTGAAAACATCCACTCAATGTGCAGCGGCAGTCAAAAAACTAACAAAGTTAGAAACAATTAGGAAAGGGATAGACAATAAGACAGAAAATATCAGAATGCCATGGTACAGCCACATCTGGAATACTGCTGGCAGGTCTGCACTTCCCATCTCAAAATAGATATATTAGAACTGGAAAGAAGTACAGAGAAGGGCAACAAAAATTATTAGGGATATGGAACAGCTGCCATTCAAGAAGAAATTGAAAAGACTGGGACAGGTCAATTTAGAATAGACAGTTAAGAGGGATACGATAGAAGTCTATAAAATCATGAACAGTGTAGAAAAAATGAATATGAAGGTGTTATTTACCCCTTCACATAAGACAAGAACCAGGGGCCATCCAATGAAATTAATAGGCTGCAGGTTTAAAGCTAACATAAGGAAATACTTTTTCACACAACACACTTTTGAAGGCCAAAAGTATAACTAAGTTCAAAAAAGAATTAGATAAGTTCATGGAGGATAGGTCCATCAATGGCTATTAGCCAAGATGGTCAGGGATGCAACGCCATGCACTGGGTGTCCCCCTAAGCTTCTGACTGCCAGAAGCTGGGACTGGATCACTCACTAATTGCCCTGTTCTGTTCATTCCCTCTGAAGCATCTGGCACTGGCCACTGTCAGAAGGCAGGGCACTGGTCTGAGCCAGTATGGCCATTTTTATGTTTTTATCAGTTTAATTTTCAGTGGACGTTTCTCAGTGCAGCTTTAACCTCTTTACAACAATAAAAAAAGATATCAGACTAACAGACGTTATTATGTTGTATTTTCTCTTCCATCTGGCCTCAGTTTTATTAAGGTATCTGAATAAGCCAGTTTGATGGTTTCTTCATTTGAGGATACAATGTTTTGTTACCCTTCTCTTCCTCTCTTAATATTAAATGTTAGACTATAATATTTTTAAAGTGTCTATTTTGATAGTATTTTGTATCCCACTCTCCCAACCTTCCAATATTGGAGGGGAGTGTTCTAATATTTTGAGTTGTAATGGACAGGCACTACAGACATCTAATTTACTGATGTGAGCCAGCTACATTGCACAGCTCCAGGACCATGGACTGTCACGCATAAATTAGAACAGCTTTCAGGATGCCTTAGCTTACACCAGAGACCACACTGGGATATGAGAGCATAAATGTGGTTGTTTATGCCAGTTGAACCACATAATCTGGCCCATTTCATCATCTGTATTGACAGTGCCTAGCACATTGTTGTTGCTACCAGAATGCAAATAATGTAATTAATAATACAATAACATATCACAACATCAGTGCTATTTTTTCTGAAACATTCCCTTGATACCTCTGTTTTAAAAAAAACAAGGTGTTTTCTAAAGTTCCGTAATAATTTATTATAGGGGTTTTTTTAAAAATCAACTGTCATAAGCAAATATCTTATGAGATAGCTCAGTGTTTCTCAAACTGGGGTCGCCACTTGTGTACGGACAGCCCCTGGTGGGCCGGGCTGGTTTGTTTACCTGCCCCGTCTGCAGGTCCGGCTGATCGCGGCTCCCACTGGCCGCAGTTTGCTGCTCCAGGCCACTGGGAGCTGCTGGAAGCGGCACGGGCCGAGGGACTTACTGGCCGCCGCTTCCAGCAGACTCCATTGGCCTGCAGCGGTGAACCGCAGCCAGTGGGAGCCGCGATCGGCCGGACCTGCAGAAGGGGCAGGTTAACAAACCGGCCCAGCCTACCAGTGGCTTTCCCTACACAAGCAGCGACCCCAGTTTGAGAAACACTGAGATAGGTGCTGTTTTATAAATCCAAATAATGAAATAAATTGGTAAGACCACAAAACAAGTATCATTTTAGGTTTGTGGCTGTGATTGTTTTCACCTCACAGCAGTGCTAAAATTGAAGCCTTATCCCTTTCAGTTTCTAGAAAAGCAGGGCTTGTCTACACTTACCGGGGGATCAACGCATGGCGATTGATGCATCAGCGGTCAATTTAGTGGGTCTAGTGAAGACCAACAGAGCTGCTAAATTGACCGCAGATCACTCTCCTGTTGACTCCTGTACTCCACGAGAAGCACAAGGGGAGTCAACGGGAGAGCATCTCCCGTCGACATAGCGTAGTGTGGACCCCAGGGTAAGTAGATCTAAATATGCCAACTTCAGTTACGTTATTCATATAGCTGAAGTTTTGTAACTTAGATTGATCTCTCCCTTAGTATAGACAAGGCCTCACTCTCTTATGCAGGATGAGGCAGATTCTTGCTTTCATTGAAGAGGTGTTCTTTTTCCTCCTAAAGCAGTTCAATTTTTTTCTCCTCCACCCTATATAATCATCTACAGCTGTGTAAAGTGGGTGTAAAATGATGCCATTTGATTAATCGTTTTGCATCCACCTGGTACAGGGGTGGATTACACAAGGTACAAGGCAATGAAGCTTGACCAAACATAGGTTTTGCACGGATTTAAATAAATCAGTAGAAAAATAACTTAGTTAAACTGGTGCAGCTTCCCAGTGTAAACTCAGTTATACCATAACAGGGTGTTGCATCAATTTCACTAAATGTTTTTTCTACTATTTGAGTTACATTGGTGCAAAAACTGGGTGTAGATAAGCCTGAAGAGTCAGGCCCCATATCGAGACATCAGAACTTCCATGCTCAGGATTCTGATACTTACCCAGTGAATTTAGTTTTCTCAGGAAGGCATATCACAGTTCCATCGGAAGACACTTGCAAAGCAGGATGAGCTGTGTCACTCATCACATGAAATCTAGTTCCTGTTATTATTCATGACAAAGAAACACACACCAATTCAGGGATGACTACAGTGCTAATTTTAAATGAAACATAAAATACCAAACAATATAACAACATTTACTGTTTTCTAAACAAGACACAGCAGCAAGGATGAATTTCTCTTAGAGAAGGGCAGAGTCCGAACAGTGCACCCTTAAGTGCAGCTACTCTTCTCTTGAAATTCAGATCTGGATCTGAATATGGCAGCTTGGATCCATCTTATTTTCACAAAAGGAGGAGGTGGTGTATGCAAGTGGTAAGCCTTAAATCAGGGCGACACCTGTATCAGCAGTGTTTTCCCTGCTTTCACCCTCCCACACATAAAATAATTATACAGCAAGAGCAGCAGTGGCTACCAGCATTGACAGCCAATTTTATTTATGTAGCATCTTCTAGCATAACTATGAAAGTTTCACAAAGGGGAACCCAGTAGCTTTCAACTTTAATAACTTTCTTCACTACTCTATCGTGATCCAGTTCCCCACTAGACTAGCACAATCATAAATACAGCCTCACTACATAGACCTCCAGGTGAATCTGCCATAGGCAATCTCACACTCAACAATAAAAGTAAGACAACTACAGATATTCTGGAAAATTGTAGGACTTCTTTATGTAGGGTTTGCTGCTGTCATTGTTCTCCACATTTCTTTACTAATTTTATTGCCACAGTCTGTTCTGTGTCCATCAAAATCTTTTTCATTAGTAATGGGTAACGTTATGCCAAAGAAGGCAAAGACTCCCAAGTGCTTAGGGTAGTTCAAAAACTCTTTGGGCAACACAGAGATCCTTGGTATTGAAAAAAGTTTTGAAGTCAATCAATTATTTTTCAAAACACAGTTCTTGAAGTTTAAGCCTGCCGTAATGTATCTTCTGCTAAAACACTGGACTAAGTTGTTGTCGTTTTTTAAAATCCACTTACAAACTTTTAGTTGTGTTTCAGATCATTCTGTATAATTTTGAATAGAACCTTTTATTAGGAAATGTCTTGCCAAGGTAAAAAGAAAAATCCCTAAACATATCCAGGTAAGGCCCACAAGGGGCTGAAATGCAAAGATGAGTTTCTGTCAACTGCTGAATTCACTAGGGTTGCATAGGTCTAATGAGAGCAGAACTTGGTAGTGTTTTAGGAGTTTTACATTCACAGGAGTTGTACAAAACTCCAGTACCTGAAGAATACTGGATAGTTTCCAATGGTCCTGATTCCAGTTACACCAGCTTTACACTGGCATAACTCTATTAATTTCAGCTGAGTTATTCCCAATTTACACTAAAGGTCAGTCAAATCAGAAGCAGGCCCAGTATGTCACAATGAACTGGTTACTTTTGGAGACTAAATTTCAGCATTAAATTCTGGGGCAATTATGCCTCCTTTGAGTGTCCTGCCACTCTACTCCATTCTTTTGATGTCAGAAAATGCAAATCTACCTTTCGTTGAGATGAGGGCGGCTTCACTCTGTTCACTTGTCCCAGATGAGCTGGCAGCTCTCACATAGAAGAAATAATTCACATTGGGCTGCAAATTAACTTGCAGTTCAGGCTTTTTTATTCCAGCAAAAGATCTAGAAAAATTCAACAATTTTTACAATTGAAAATGCAAACTAAAACTATGATGAACAAATTAAAATGATCTCTTATACAAACAGCTAAGCCATTTTAGCTATGTAATACTATACTTGGATATTACAGTGATTGGCACTGTAGGAAAACCTGAGGTTGTATGGAAGCATAGACAGACAGATCTTTTCTTCAGATTACAGATGGATTTTGCCATTTTATCTACGACATTTTCCCTTGCTTTACTGGCTTTAAAATGACTTGAGTCTCTATTGTCTTGCACTTTATATAATTATTTATACCTATGTAAACAAGGTGTAAATTTCAACTAATCTGATTTAGTAGCATTTTACACACGCTTTATGCTCAGATTGCACAGATGGAAGTGAGTATACATAGTGCACGGCAGTGGAGAATCAGGACCAGGGGCGGCTCTAGACATTTTGCCGCCCCAAGCACAGCGGCATGCCACGGGGGGTGCTCTGCCAGTTGCCAGGAGGGCAGCAGGCGGCTCCGGTGGACCTCCCACAGGCGTGGCTGTGGAGGGTCCACTGGTTCCACGGTCCGCTGGTCCCGCGGCTTTGGTGGACCTCCAGCAGGCATGCCTGCAGGAAGTCTACCGGAGCCGCCTGCCGCCCTCCCGGCGACCAGCAGGGCACCCCCCAAGCACACTCTTGGTGTGCTGGGGCCTGGAGCCGCCCCTGATCAGGACCCCTAATTTTCATTGATCTTCCCAGTAAAACATACATGTTGCCAGGTGAACGAGTTAAACAAATAGAACCTGTAATAAATACAACTGCATATGAGAACACATGGCTGGTATGACCAGGCTACTTAAATACAGATTTCAACTGTATGTGTGTCTTTACCATCTCTAATTTCTATGATCCCACAGTATGTCAGACAGGCAAATGCAATTTGCCACGTAAGTCCATTATTATTAATTTATCTATACTGTTTTTCTGCAGTTGTCCCACAAGAGAGCAGTACAAACTGAAGAATGATCAGTGCTCTTCCACTAGGATTTTCATACGCACATCTGAGCCTTGTTTATCAGTATGAGCAAAATCTCGCAGTCATTACATGTTTTTCATGAAGGTAAAACTCCCTTTAACTTCAAAGGGAGCTTTGTGTCCATAAAGATTGCAAGATTGCACTCTATGAGCAATTTATTTCACTTCTCCATTGTATGTGTTTTACAGTGCCTTTTGTCATGAAAAAATTGAGAAAAAAAATCATTATGTCCTTCAAAGATGTTTCCAATTTGAGTGAACTTCAAAGGGGGGGAGAGGGTTTAAGCTCATCAGGACTAAGACAAACCTTGTTATAGAAATAAGCATGCAAATCCCAAAAGAGATGCAGTAAATGCAGAATCAGGTAACCCAAAGTTGATGAAGATTGACAGACTGTATCACTATCAAGTAAGTGATAGAGACCCTGATTCAACAAGGTACTTATGCATGTGCCTGTCTTTAAGCAGGTGAATAATCATATTGGTGGATCATCCCGGAAAGGCTTTGTGGGAGAAGTGTGACTAGAGGAGGGATGACTAAAGAGAGAGTGGTCTCATAAAGGAGAAAGACTGGTCTGAGTATAGGAGCAACATGGAAAAAGGCATGATGAGAGTACAAGAAGAATACAAAAGAAGCACTTTGGAGGCAGGTTAAAGTAGAATAAAAGGAGCAAGGAAGGAGAGACGGCCAAGACTCAGGCAGGAATGGAGTTTTGCAAAGCTTTGAAATAAGTTGTCCACACTTATTTAAACTAGGAAGATGGCCTGGGACACTCTATAATTATTTTGCAATGAAGGAGAGGGATAGCTCAATGGTTTGAGCACTAGCTTGCTAAACCCAGTGTTGTGAGTTCAATCCTTGGGGGGGGTCATTTAGGAATCTGGGGGAAAAAATAATTGGGGATTAGTCCTGCTTTGAGCAGGGGGTTGGATTAGATGGTCTCTTCCAACCCTGATATTCTATGATAATGTCCTGATACCCCAACAGTTTTTGCAGGTGGAGTCATTTTTCATAGCTCTCAGTTAAAAGCTCTGACACAGAAGCAGAACTCGCTGAAAAGGAGTCATTTTGCTCAAATAGTTAAAAGAGTGCTAAAAATCGAGCTACAAGGAGACGTATAGAAAACTGCTTGTCCTAATGAATGGACAGAATCTCTCAAGCACAGTGATTTCCTCTGCACAATGCCTTCCTGTTTTCCCTATGAGATGCCACAAAAGTCACTGCCCTACCATGAAAACAGGAGCTGTCCTTTCCCTCCCTCCGCCCCCTTGTAGAATAATTATATCATAACATTTTAGATGGCTTCTTAGACTAACCAAAGAACCAAAGGCTATACAACACGTCCATCTGAGTACAGAGGGGAGCAAGCTGCAACATCCACATCCTGAGTCAGAGCCAAACTTTCTCATGGCGTAGGGGCATTCAGATCTGCAGTTTGTGTTCAGAATAGGATCAGCCATCAAGTTCAGACTGGGGGCTGGTCCACACTATGGGGGGGAAATCGATCTTAGATACGCAACTTCAGCTACGTGAATAACGTAGCTGAAGTCGAATATCTAAGATCGGATTAGTCACTCGTCCACACCGTGCGGGATCGATGTTCGCGGCTCTCCCTGTCGATTCCGGAACTCCGTTGGGGTTGATGGAGTTCCAGAATTGATATAAGCGCGCTCGGGGATCGATATATCGCGTCTAGATTAGACGCGATATATCAATCCCTGAGCAATCGATTTTAACCCGCCGATACGGCGGGTAGTCTGGACGTGGCCTGGGATGTCCTCCAAGTCTGCGGATATTTGAATTCCGACTTTGGGCCCATCTCAGTATGAGAGTGCAATATTTCACCTACATCTCAGATTTAATAGCAGCACAAAGTTGTCTGGACTCAGAATGGACCTATCAGTAAAACAGTAATCAGGTTTGCCAGTAAGGTACTGTGCCTGGTAACTTATTTTAGCTAGCTTTCAGCTTCCTAAGAATACGAGCCCATCAATTTTATCTGAGATTAAGGCTTAAAAAATATCCCTGCTGGTGCCAACTAATGAAAGAGGATAAGCCAACAAGATGGAACATTGATTTGCAACACTCAGTTAATTTCAGCCAGCTCCAGACTCACAACAAGCTGAGTCCCAAACAAGAAATGTCTTTGAATGCTTTGCCTTTTGGTCTGGCTGCTACGGGGAAGGGATGAGGTGGAAAACTGAGCCAATGAGCCCCGCCCCCCCACCCCCATGCCACAGGCAATCACTTTTGTTGGTTATGCTTTAGGTCGGCCCTCTAGTCAGTAATACAACCTTTAGAGGGAAAAAGGCATGATTACTGCCTGGTTTATGTGAGTATAAGGCAAGTATGTGAGAAGGGAATCGGCATTTTTAACATCCTGATGGTGCTATGGGAAAAGCCTGCTCCATTTCCAAGTCCCTGTGATAAACTGTGATGCTAGATCTCCCTTAATCTAGCATAAATCATTGAACCCTGTAATTTCTGTCATAGAAGGAAGGGAAATCAATCTAACAAAATATGCTGAGTGTTCAGTTATATACTTGCTGTTTAAAATATGCATGCACATTTTACAGCCAATTGGAAATGTAAAAAGATAATTGTATTGTCAGAGCATGACATAACCTCTTGGAAAAGGGCCAGGTTTTCTTTAGGTTTCATACTATTGCTACAAAACCTTTGACAAAAAATACAGGGCATTAAAAAGTGACAAAGAGTCCTGTGGCACCTTGTAAACTAACAGAAGTTTTTTTTCGTGGGTGAATACCCACTTCATCAGCTTATGCTCCAATATTTCTGTTAGTCTACAAGGTGCCACAGGACTCTCTGGTGCTTTTTACAGATCCAGACTAACACGGCTACCCCTCTGATACAGGGCATTGAAAGTAAAGGAACACAAGACACTTGATTTTTTTAATTTTCTCTCTTGCTCCTGTTTAGAATGAGAAATCTAAGTCTCAAAGACAGTCTCCAAATTTCAGGTACACCTCTACCCTGATATAAAGTGACCTGATATAACACTAATTTAGATATAACATGGTAAAGCAGTGCTCTGGGGGGGGGCGGGACTGTGCACTCTGGCAAATCAAAGAAAGTTTGATATAACACGGTTTCACCCATAACGCAGTAGGATTTTTTGGCTCCCAAGGACAGCGTTATATCGAGGTAGAGCTGTATTATATTTAACAGGAACAATTTTTCACTTTAAGCAGGAAGCAGTTACATTTTTCTTCACATTTAAATTGGTGAACAAGATTGTATCACCTGACTGATGTAGCTCAATGCTCAGAAATTGCCTAAAACACTGGAGATTTTCCTGAGTCATGAGAAATCTGATTTATTGCAGTTGTTTTTTTGTTTTAATCCACACAACAATTATATCCCATTTATTCCCATCTATTGCAATAAAAATTCTAAAGGTGTACTTTCAAATACAGTGTAAGCCAATGGGTGACTTATATATGTTAAAGTGTTCAGAATCCCCTCTGTACTTTAAATAGCTATTTTCCCTTCCAAACAATCCACCAGAGGAACCCAATATCTAGAGCTGTGCTGACATCATTGATATCTATGGTGGGAGCTGAATGCACACAACATTTTGCAAGTATAGCACCTCACAGGACTGGGCCCACTAAGAGGGAAGGATGGTCTTTTGGAGATTGGAGTTCCATTTCCAGCTGTGCCATGTGCTTCAGGCCTGCATATGTGCCCATCTACACTCTTCTTAAAGGAGTATGAATTGCGCTAATATAACTGAACACAGTACCAGGCTCTTCTTCAGTGATGCGTGCAAATCATTTAGGCCCAATTTTTTTTTTACAAGCGTTGCTTAATCTTGAATGACTGTTTTGGGATGCTCATCTTGAGCCACCTAGGGCTGATTGTCAGAGGTTCTGAGCACCCACAGCTGCCATTCACTTCAGTGGCAGTGGCAGATGCAACTGTTCAGCATGCACAAGTTTTCGCATCTCCACAGCACTGTTCAACACTGGACAACATTGTTATATCATTCCCAGACCCATTTTCTCTATGGAGACTGTACTTCTGAGAGTGTCCTCAAGCAAAGTAGTCCACTCTACCAGGCTAGTGTTCCTGCCGGTAGATAGGTATAGTATTGCATCGACATCTGAAGGTTCCAGTTGGCATCAGGGTGCTAGCTGAAATCCAGCACAGATCAATGGTGCTGAGGGAAAGTTTTGCCAGTAAGTGGCCTATGGGAAAGGAGTTGGTGGTCTCAATCCACTTCCGACTGGACAGGTGTCCACGTCACCAAATCATCACCATAACTGACCCTGTAACCAATGTAATATATGCCATCATATGCCAACAATGCCCCTCTGCTATGTACATCGGCCAACCTGGACAGTCGCTACGGAAAAGGATAAATGGACACAAATCAGATATTAGGAATGGCAATATACAAAAATCTGTAGGAGAACACTTCAACCTCCCTGGCCACACTATAGCAGACCTTAAGGTGGCCATCCTGCAGCAAAAAAACTTCAGGACCAGACTTCAAAGAGAAAATGCTGAGCTTCAGTTCATCTGCAAATTTGACACCATCAGCTCAGGATTAAACAAAGACTGTGAATGGCTTGCCAACTACAAAACCAATTTCTCCTCCCTTGGTTTTCACACCTCATCTGCTAGAACAGGGCCTCATCCTCCCTGATTGAACTAACCTCATTATCTCTAGTTTGCCTGCATATATATACCTGCCCTTGGAAATTTCCACTACATGCATCTGACGAAGTGGGTATTCACCCACGAAAGCTCATGCTCCAAAACGTCTGTTAGTCTATAAGGTGCCACAGGATTCTTTGCTGCTTTTACAAGGATTAAATTCACTCAGGAAAACACAAACACAATTATTTCCATTTCTTATGAATTCACAACATACTAATTTCTGTCTCTCAGGTTTCTCACAGTTTCTATCTGAACAGCTCACACAGCTAATCCCAGGACTATATTTCTCTAAATTTTCCATCTTCCACCCACAGCTCCATTGACTTCTCCACTCAGAAAAAGCAGAACTGTGAGAAAACAGCAGCAGTATAGAAATCAAAAAAAAATATTTCAAGCCCACTTAGCCTGGAAAAGGATTAAAGAAAAGCAAGGATGTCTGAGGAGGAGTTCCATGAGTTTACACACAGCCAGTAGGAAATCTTCAGCCACCACAATAGCAAGGTTAGGGAGTGATTTTTGTCAGAGAATTAAAAATTTCTACACTAAATCATCCCGCGTGCAGGTGAAAAGTTGAAGGAAGTGGGAACATTTGGGGAGAAAAATCTCTGTGCTGATTTCTTTGCGGAGATTCCCCCACACTCTCCCATTGGGGAATGGGGATTGTCTCCACAGGAAAGGGTGCGGTCCTGTCCACATCCCTGGTAGATCTCCTGGAACCTGCAGAAAGCCACAACCATTTGCGTGTAGGCCCTGTATCCTTGCACCTGATCCAGCCCCCTGTGGTGCATTGGAGACCTCCCCCCCTTGTCTGTGGTGGCTCCCCAGAAGGATATAAGCAGAGAAGTTAATATAGCCTAGGACTGTATTACCTTTTCCTGGTAAGTTCCATATACCAGCAGGAGTGTGCGATTCGCATCCTGTACCCCCAACTTGCCCACTACTTCCCCATTTCTCCTCCCTCATTCTCTGCTCCCTCCACCATGCCCAGGCCACCCCAGCAGTTGTATTAACTTTCCATTGGATCCCCATTGGTGCTGCAGAACCCCCTTTCAAGGGAAATCCAAGAGGCAGGCATCTTGGATTTCCCTTGAAAGGGGGTTCTGCAGCTTCTGGGCTTCATGGAGCTGGAGCAAAACAGGATGGGACTAGAGATACAGGTTCACTGTGTAAATGGCCTGTGCCTGGCATATCCCCAAGATCTGTGGTGTCTGTCAAATGTACTCCCTGTTTGCTTTCATTTTTTGTCCTTTCTGAAATTTCACTCTGGTGACAGTGAAAAGCTATTTTCTACCTGCAGAAAGGCCAAAATATCAATTTGATTCACTAATACATAGACTCATGAACATTTCAGATTTTGCACAGGTATACTTGACAATGAGGGTCAGTCAGTTCTGTCATTTTGTAGGCAGTTATCTTCACACAAGCAAACTGCTCCATACTGAACTTATTTTGCTCACCAGTGACAGAACACTGAACATTTTCAGCTTTGCTGTTGAGCAGAATAGAGGCTATTCCAATTAATTGCAAGTAAACTTGTAAACTTGGACAAAACATGTACTGTATGGTCAGGAGCAACCACATTTTGCCTAACTGAAGACAACATTGGCTGGAATTCAAGGGCCTCATAAAATCTGTATTAAACTGAGCATGCTGCAGCTGCCTGCATACCAGGGACAGCCATGCAGAACTCCTGTTCCTCCTCCTGCTTGGACTAAGACAAAGCATAGTGTGCTGGCACATTTAGTCTATGCAGGCCTCAACTCCCCATTTAAAGATCAGAAGGAGCCATGGTCTACCTTGTAGAGCTCTGGGGGTTACATCTGGCACATAGGTACTGACTTTTTCTTGCAGGCTATTTAAATATTCTTTTAAAATGTATTAATCCTGTTTGTTTTTCCTTTTCCTTAGAGACTATCACCAACTACCTCTGTGTGTCACCTAATTCATTTCTGTTATTTTTAAGAACAATTAAACTATCCCCCCAAACACTTTTGGGCAATGGGCTCTTCCCTCTGTATAAATCTCCCTCTTCCTTACTGTCCCTGCATCATGTGGGGCTGGAAGGTCATGAGGGGCCTGTTTGTTTTTTCTCATTCTCTCTGTTGCCATCCTTTGGGCAGGTACAAGAGGACAGAAAATATACTGATCAGTTATGGGGAACACACACTGAAATCAGTGCAGTCTGGGACAGTGCTGACGTCACTGGAACCTGTCTATTACCCTCACCTGACAAATATGTGCCTTGATATGGATGATGACAACATATATACTCAGTGTCATCACTACGGTGTTTGAAGTGATGGATGGAAAGCAGAGGTGGGTGGGAAATGGTTTTGCTGACCCACGAACACTTGAGATTTTGAAAATGGACTCATTCCATGTCAGGATGAAACAAAGACCCTTTGAAGTGTTTTGGTGAAAAAACAGAAAGAAATAGCTCCACTCCAGAATAGCCAATCATCCAATGGCTAGAACAGTCATGTGGGACATCAGCAACCTAGGTTCAAATCCTTGCTCTGCCTGATTCAGACCAGGGACTTGAACCTGGGTCTCTGACATCCCAGGCGAGTGACCACATCACTGGACTCTTCTGGGGTGGGCCTTTCACCTCCTGAAATTCCATTCTGGACTTGAGAAACTTTTCCCAAAAGTTCAGTCAAAAGCAGTACATTGTCACAAAACGTTTTGGTTTCAACAAATTGGCATTTTCTGATAAAAAAAATTGTCAAAAAATTCCAAACCAGCTCCAGTCCAAGAGTTGGTTTGTTTTTCTGTGGGGAGCCTTTTCTGGGGTGGGGTAGGAAAGGTAAGGTTATTTATTAGTGATGATTAATTATTATTTTCCTAGGAGAAATGCTTTATAAGTTGCGTGCACTCACAATTTGGATATGCCTGTTATTGTAATTTTTAGAGTACATGCATTACTAATTATTATTATTTGCATTACAAGAATATCTAGAATCTGAACCCACTCATGATCTGGGGCCCCATTGTTCTGGGTGCTGCATAAATACATAGCAAACTAGGTCCCTGCCCTGAGGATCTTAAAATGCAAGTTTTTTTGATATAGCAAGATGATTTGCACAGACAGATCCCTGTGCCAGCATAGAGCCCAACTGAAATCACCAGGCGGTCACCCACACAGAACTCATTGATGGATCAAGTCTTAGGAAAGCTTACAATCTAATTGTAAATCTTACAATTTAACATAGGAAAGCTCCATACTAATAGCATACTAATACTTGTGATGTGTTTAATAAAGAAATCACATGAATGAATCCTTCCGCTATGCTCTAGTGATGAACCCCCCACAACAGATTTTCAGGTCTCTCAAATCTTTCTTTTCTTTTTTAAGCAAACATACAGACTTCCCAGCCCCGGCCCTTTTCTGTGCAACACAAGTATACTGGTTCTGCTGGGAAGGAGGGGCAGGGGGCTCCATAGCTGAAGAGGAAGAGGTAGAATTTGCCCCTTAATCTCTTTTATTTCCCAACTGAGGACTAGCTCAATGGAAGTTTTTCCTGAGTAAAGACTGCATAAAGACTTCAGGTTTGGGTCTGAAATAAATGGGTTCATTAGCTTAGCAGAATAAAATGATGATATTTCTAGTTTCCCCCGATCTAATATCAGAGATTAGCATCTGTCCCAGAAGCTGATTTCTTCATTATGTAATTCAGGACAAACAGAATAATCTCTTATATAATCATCCATGATCTAGAAACTTCTATTTAATCTCATCTATCCACATTTCAAACCTTAGGGACTGACCTGAGACCCTCTCCTTCAGGAGAGTACTGTCTGCAGTACTCCAGCATGAAAGACTTTGTTGCTTCTGAGTTGGCTGTGCTCCATCGGATGATGGCAGTGTCCCAACATACAGTACAGTCTTCTGCCTTTAGTAAGGGGGTAGAGGGTGCTGTGAACACAATGATATGTTAGCTGTACTATGAAGAATGTTACAGCAACTGCAATATATATGCTCGGCAGATTGAAATGAAATGACAACTGCAAAATGTATATGTCACCAATCCTAAAAAAACAATAAACTAAATTAGCGTAGAAAGATCATTTTTCCTCAGATGGAAATAATGTGCGTGGAAACAACTGTAAATAACACCACTAAAATAATGTTCTCCCATCCCCTGTTATCTTTTTTGGGGGGGAGGAGGGAGAATGGGGAGGGGAGGAGCACGCTAATCAGGAAAAACACTTTACTTTACCCATCTCATTATCAAAAAAAAAATGTAGTAAGAATTACATGCAGTTTATTCTGTAGTTTAAATGACAGTGCCCTATGCTTTGGAGCTGAAGGTCTCAAGTTCAATCCCTCCAGAAAGAACCCATGAGAAATCATTATGTAAATTCATGCAGTTCAGAGTTTCCTTAACAAGTTAATTTAGATCAGGGGTTCTCAAATTGGGGGTTGGGACCCGTGAGGGTGTCACGAGGTTATTACATGGGGGGGCGCGAGCTGTCAGCCTCCACCCTCAAACCCCACTTTGCCTCCAGCATTTATAATGGTGTTAAATATAAATTAAAAACACTTTTTTACGTAAGGGGGGTTGCACACAGATGCTTGCTATGTGAAAGGGGTCACCAGTAAAAAAGTTTGAGAACCACTGATTTAGATGATCTCAAACACTTTTTTCACTCATTTCTTTGGTGCTTTAAGGAATAGACCCTTGAAGCAGCATAGGGTCTGGTTATACCTAGATTACCACAGCTCTGTCTTCAGCAGCCCTTGCATCAACTGTATAAGAAAAATTAATATGATGCAGAAGAACTGAGTAGTAGCAAAGGGTAACTCTGCTGCTTTAATTGTGTCCCGTATATTGTTGCAATGCAGTTACCAAAATTTAATACGACATTTCTCTTCCCTACGGTCTAAACTCAAGGATTACAAACCCTATTGCATATATAGAAAAATGTACAAGGAGGAGGATATGGATTGCAAGTGATCAAAGGAATATTGTGTGAAATAATGTACTGAATTAGCCTATCAGATTCAAGGTCTTATTTTCTAGGCTAAAAGTGATTTTGTTTACTCACTCAGTTTCTCTCTGCAAACTTTTCTCCACTACGTGAAGTACTGGCATCATGTGAGCCTACCAAGATCTGAATTTAACACTTCTGGGATAATATTAATATCAGTCCCTAAAACAATATTACTGGGATTTCTGTTCTTTGATAATAAACATAGTTATATTTACAGCGAAAACAAGGCTAAGTGCTGTGATGTTAAGCAATGTGGTGATCCTGAGCTGAATCTTGCAAGCTGGTGTGAACTATTTCTTTGAGAACAGCAGGTAATACTAGTAATATTGCACAAATGGATATAAACTGGCCATCAGGAAGTTTAGAGTTGAAATTAGATGAACGTTTCTAACCATCAGAGGAGTCAAGTTCTGGAACAGCCTTCCAAGGGGAGGTAGTGGAGGCAAAAGACATATCTGGCTTCAAGACTAAGCTTGATAAGTTTATGGAAGGGATGGTATGATGGGATAGCCTAATTTTGGCAATTAATTGATCTTTGACTATTAGCAGTAAATATGGCCAATGGCCTGTGATGGGATGTTAGATGGGGTGGGAACTGAGTTACTACAGAGAATTCTTTCCTGGGTGTCTGGCTGGTGAGTCTTGCCCATATGCTCAGGGTTTAGCTAATCACCATATTTGGGCTCAGGAAGGAATTTTCCTCCAGGGCAGATTGACAGAGACCCTGGGGGGTTTTCGCCTTCCTCTACAGCGTGGGACATGGGTCACTTGCTGGAGGAGTCTCTGCACCTTGAAGTCTTTAAGCCACAAGTTGAGAACTTCAATAACTCAGACATAGGTCAGCGGTTTGATACAGGAGTGGGTGGATGAGACTGTGTGGCCTGCGTTGTGCAGGAGGTCAGACTAGAAGATCATAATGGTCCCTTCTGACCTTAAAGTCTATGAGATAAGGGGCTGGACATTTCAGGGAATTATCAGAGGACTCGGGGGTTGGAGAGCACCTATCACTAACTTGTAAAGTAGGGGCAGAGGGGTGGGGGGACTGGAAAGTAGTGTTTGTGATGCCAGAGGCTTGTGGATCCACAGCAGGCACAGACAAGACTGCTTCATTCTAAGGGCAGGTGGTGGTACCCTGGGAAGCGTCATGCCAAAACGAGAAGTCAGTGGGCCTGATCCTTAGCTGTTGTAACTCTGTGTGGCTCCATGAATGTCAATGAAGCCATGCCACCTTATACCAGCTGATTATCTGTTCCACGTCGTGGCCCACAACAGACCAGGTTTGGTGACCCTCAGGATGTTATAAGGCTCAGCCTGTTTTCCACAGCTTTCAAGGAGGAAATAATTGTCACTCTGAGTGTCACTCTGAAACCTAAAATTTCTGTAGAGTTAGTGTGAAGTGATGGAAGCAGGTACAAGCAGGGTTGAGAGCTCTTTTTATTCTGAATATCATAAGGCTGAATCATGCAGTCTGTTACTATCCAATTTTTAAGTTCTCGGCCATTTTGTCTTTTTTTACTCCCATGACTTTATGAATTAAACTGTGCAACAGAGTGATGTTGGCAGACCAGGTGCCAGCTCATACCAAGGCCCAAAGGCCTCAACTGAAGACTGACCAATATATAGCTGGGAATCAGTCTGGCTCACCTGTGTGTTAGTATTGTTAAAATAGGTATTACGGTTATAAAAATGTGTTTCATGTTTAGACTTTGTGAAACGCTTGTAGGAAGTTGCATGTATTCATCTCATTTATAACATCTGAATCCCGTTATAAGGTTATAGTAAGGGTTTGCATTGTAATCCTCTGTAATTGTATAAATCAAACAAGAATGAAACATTAATTAATGTAAAATGCTGGCTTCCTACAGAAGGTGTTAGGTCCTGCCCATCAAGAAGGCCCATTGTAACCAAATGAGACATTGTGAAACATCAAAGAACAAAGACTTTGCAAATAGTATTCCTCCCTCACTCCCATGAAGAGGAGGCGAATGTGTGAACTCATCCCATCATCTTGAACTAGGGGGAGAAGGCAATAAAAATCCTAACACAAAGAAACTCTCTATGCTGTTTGAACTCTGAAGGTCAAAGATTTCTAAGCGTAAGCAAGGGATCCGCAGCTGCTTAGTCTGTGTTAGCCCTAGGCTGTAACTCATTTGTGTGTGTGTATGTTTATTTGCTTTAATATTGGGAATACCTCTCTTTGCTTTTTCTTAGTTTATACATCTTTAGTTAGTTTATTATAGGTGTAAGATCTAAAGTGCAATTGTCCTAGGGTAAGTGACTGGTCCTTTGGGACAGGGAGTAACCTGAATGTTGTTGTGATTTTTGGTATAAGGGACCATATATCATAAATGCAAACTTGCCTAAGTGGCAAGATAGACTGGAATCATTTGCAGACCCATACAAAATTGTGAATGGACCCGTTTGGAAATCTTAGACATAGTCTGCGGACCCCCCAAGGGTCTGCGGACCATAGGTTGAAAACCACTGATTTAAAGAATCTGAATATTCCAACTTTGTGACCTAGCAGTCATTCCCTGAACTGATACGTTGGAGAACTAGTTTCTATTATCTGTGATAATTTTGCTGTCCCTAGGTGTTTGAGAGGGCAGGGTGATATAGTATCTTCCATTATACAACATTACCACTAGCCCGTTACAAAAGGTAGCATCAATGGACTCCAGAGGGAGTTCTCTTCAGTGGTGGATGGGCAGTGACCAAAAGATGGAAGCAGAGTGAATAGTTCATATAAAAAAATCGTCCAGCTTCCAAAAGGGACAGGCATAAATAAAACAATATCAAACAAATAACAGTCCAAAGAGTTAGTCTTTTAAAAAACTTTAGATTTTGTGAGAAGTATGTTGACTTTCCAGCTGGAACAACTAGTTTGCATTTTAGCCTGATGCCAAAAATAACATTTAGCTGCCAGAAGCCAGATTCAGAGAGGTTAGAGATCAGGGCAGGACAAAACTCTGGTGGAACATTTTTTGTGAAAATTCATGTGAATTATTTTGCCATTTAAATGTAAAGGATTTCACACCCCCAAAACTGCGTGTTTTCACAAAATTTGGGAAGTCTGAACTTTTTTTCCAGTTATTTTTTGCAAAAATCTTTGGTAAAAAATATGCACTATGACTTAACATGCTCCAGGATGACAAGGAGGAGGATCCAAAAACTTTGTGGCCTAGTGGATTAAGCACAGGGCTCAAAGCCACAGCTTCCACCAAGCGATCTCAATAATACTTGGTGCTTTATAAACATTATTTCATTATAAAGCATGTAAATATCATTATCCGTGTTTTACCAATAAGGAAATTGAATAATCCTCCTCATCCTGCAGAGTTTAAATGATCTGACAAAAGTCATTCAGTAAAATAAGTGTTAGAACATGGATTAGAACACAGGACTCCTAAACCTATGCCTAATCTGCTAGATCATGGTGCCCTCAAAGCAAGTCACAAACTCTGAGCCTCAGTTTTCTAATCTGTCAAATGAAGCTAATACATAATACTTTTCTAATTACTTGCCGTTATTATAATTTATTATTTGTATCATGATAGTGCCTAGAATCCCCAGCCAAATTCAGGGCCTCTGTGTGCTAGGTGCTGTACATACACATAATAAGAGATCCTCCCCCTAAAGAGGTTACAATTTAAATAGACACGAAAGAAAAAAGGTGGAGAAAAGTAAGTATCAATATCATCCCCATTTTATAGATGAGAAACCGAGGCACAGAGCGACTGAGCAACTTTCCCAAAGTCACACAGTGAATGTGTGACAGAGTCAAAAATTGAACTAATATCATTTCATTCCAATGCCTCAAGTACACGTTAGGATTGGGGACATTTTAAATTCTGTGTTTTCTCAAACTTCACGTGTGGTAAATACATTGCAGTCATTTTACAGGTAGGGAAACTATGTGACTTGCCTATTATCTAGTGAAACACTTCTCTACATTTCTAATAGCATTGTCTAGTTAATACCGTCTCAGGAACTGAGATCTAATCTTAAATGCCAAAATATACCTACCAGTTCTGAAAGTGGATTTGCGACTCGGTAAGCTACATCCTGAATAGTTCACAGCCATGACCCACACACCATAATAGCGATCTGGCTCCAGGTCTTCCAGAATGCAGTAACTCTCCTTCACTGTAACTCTGTATTCTTCCACCAAGGCTAGTACAAACACACACATTCAGGGCATTAGAGAAATGCACACCTGTTAGAAACAATTTGTATGGTTTAGAGTCTCTTATATTGACCAAACAGGAGTCGATCATATCAGGGCTTATATAGAATAGGCATAACATTTGCCACAAAAATATGGTCAAGAAGGAACTAAATGAGTTCTGCAAAGTAAGGAGATAATGGGACGGTTTATTTGTGGTCATCAGCAGTGCTGGAACTATGGATGCAGCGGCACCCCCTGGCTTGAAGAGGTTTCCACCATATACAGGGCTTGCAGTTTTGTTCAATGGCTTTCAGCACCCACACTGTACAAATTGTTTAAGCGTCACTGATGGGCACCAAATTTAATTGCCAGTTGGCCTTTTATTGCACACTGCATTTGTGGAGATAGCTCAGCACCCCCTTGGCTAATTAACATGGAGGTCTTCTAGCACTTAAACTGCTTGAACTCTTTACCATTCACTCTCAAATAAAATGGCAGAAAAGCAAAGTTAAGATACAAAGGGATTACTACAGGCAAATGTGCTAAGTTCTTCTTGCAAGGCATTCAGTAGAGATCGTTGAGAAACAGAGGGGTGTTTTTCTGTAGGAAATTTAGACAAAAATGACTTTGTTTACTTTCCACATAAAATTTAGACTTTTTGGCAATTTATCACAAACCAAAATATTTCCAGTTAAAATGGTGCTGCAGTGCCTCACAGGAGTTGTAGTATGGCTGCTCTCTGGGTGGAAAATATCTCCTCCTCCCCTCTGAGTAAAGGAGTGCATCATAGGAATCCCTGTCAGTGGTGCATCCTGGGAGATACAGTCCAACCAGAGAGCCTGGCCTATAAAGGAGAATGTAAGTATAAAACACTCAGATTAAAATTCTCATGAGGCACTGTGGCACTATTTTGAAAAGAAAAATCTTCGCATTCAGCCAAAATTGAAAACTTTTTCATTGAAGGCATTTGTTTTTTCAATTACATATTGAAATTTTCTCCTAAAAGTAAAGACAAGATGGGTGAGGTAATATCTTTTACTGGACCTTCTGTTGGAGAGAGAGAAAAGCTTTTAACCTACTTTCTGAAGAAGAAGAAAAGCGTGCGTGCGTGCGTGCGTGCGTGCGTGTCTCTCTCCAACAGAAGTTGAGCCAATAAAATATATTACCTCACCCATTTTGTCTCTCTAATATCCTGGGACCAACATGGCTACAACACTGCTCCTGAAAGCAGACATTTTATTTGGAAGATTTTGTTTAATTGGAAACCCAATTTTCCACTGAAAAAAAGTTCTGATTAACTCTTAGATCAGCCCTAGTGCTGAGTGCCCTCAGCTCCCATTGAAGTCAAATGGATATCAGAGCCCGCAATGCTTTGAGGGACTGGACCCCAAATTTTTTGTAATACGTCAGCTGTAAACAGTTGTGAATCTTGGCTTCATTTCTGTCTTGTGTAACTAAATCTCTCAGAAAGGAATTTAATTCGCTGCACATCTTAAAAAAATGTTTAAGCAACATTCCAATACTTTAAATAATTCTTATTACTAGTCTGTTTTTTTACTGTACAAACTTCTTTATTGCACCTCAAATTCACATATTTAAAAAGTAAAATATTTTTGTGCCATTTTGAAAAATCTGCACCTGCGTGTTGAAATGTTGTATTTTTGCTGAGTTTTTCCTGCTTTGTTACCACCGAACCCATTTTTCCAACTTGGGAGCATAAATCCAGACCCCTAAATTCATAATCAGGCACCTGATTTTCAGAGGTGGAGATCTGTATCTGTCCTTACTATTGTTAATATTAACTCTTCAGGATCAGTCATATTGTGCTCTTCCCCTTTACATAGCAATAGCCACATTTTAAGGATCATTTTAGATATAATTTTATTTGAAATGCTGAACTAATGTTGGTGAGATGCAAGTTCAAAAGTCACATACCACTTTGAACTTTGTTCGGTTGAGGCTCCTCCATGCAGTACACCTGGAAGCAATCAATGATGTCTCCTTCACTCACAGTCCAATAGATTGCAATTGATGTGCTTGTAGCAGAGTTTGGTTCCTGAGGTAGCAATTTTGGAGTCTGTGGAACTGGAAGGTAGACTTTGGTAGTTATTTACACTGCTTATATTGAACCACATCAACTCCAGTTATGCATGTCATGAGGCAACCAAATGGTTTATTTTCCCTTAACTATGAATACTTGAGATGACAGCCAGTTAAGGATTCATTAAAATAAAAAATAGGGGGACCATTTCAAATGACTGAATAAGGACAATAAGCTTCCTTTCAACTAGCTACAAGCATCCTCTTCAGAGAATGGTAAAGTGGGACCTTCCCCACCAGCCCAGAGTCCGGTCAGCCTTAGGAGTGCCCAGGTCACTAACTTGCTTTTTCCCAATCTAGATATCAATAGATACAGGCTGCCTCTATCTGCCCTTCAGTGATATGGGAACCCGCGTTCCACCATTGAGTTCAGTGATACCTTTAAAACTTAAAGCTATCAGGTATGTACTGCAGTGTAGTAAAATGTCATGGGCATCATCCCTTCCCCTGCCCTTTCCCCATGAGGTCTATTAACCTTAATAGAAGAGAGTGAGTCCACATGCTCAGGCATCTACTACTTTGTAGTGCACTCTGAGGCATACATTCTGCTGAAGCCTCAAAGTGCCTCTTATAATTTAAACTGTCAGATCAGAAAGCCCAGCAGGAGGGTTACTATTGTGGGTTGCACTGTATTAGAAAGGGAAACAGGCTGCCTCTTGGGAGAGCCTATTTGTGTGGAACTGGCCTTGCCCTGAACAGAGAGATTATAACAGGACAGCACCTGCTGAACAGGAGACCAACCAAAAAGACAAGAGAAACACTTGTTCATAGGAAATACTACACTAGAGCTAGTTAGTGGGAAGTGGAAACCTACTGAAGGAAGGGAGCCAGGTTTCAGAGGCAGGAGTGGATGTACACCACTGCCAGCTATGGGCAGAAATAGTTGATAAGATTCCTTGGAATCTAGGAAAAGTACCTGCCATACCATGAAGAGATGGTACAGTCTGTCAATTCTAGAGGGAGAGGTGACAGCTGAGCAATAGGTCTTTAAAAGAAAGGATGTGAACTATGGGAGAGGCCATTGCTCCCAGAGAGGAACAGACTCTGCTTGGACACGATGCTGAGTGGGCTCTGCCCTCCAGGGCTCAGAACTTAACAGCATGGACAGAGAGAGACTCTTTGGAGTCTCACTAATGTTGAACTGTTCCCTGGATGTCCAGGGGTGTTGTAGTAAGATGAGGCCCTGAAACATAAACCCTTATCAGAGGCCCGGTAGAAGGCCTAAGGCCTGAACTAAAGTAATGGTAAGACTTTGCTAACATAAAGCAAAGTTAAGCTGTGAGCCAGAGGCAGGCCCTGCTCATAGAAGCTGGCAAGGAAAGGGCTGATGCTGCAAAAAGAGACATACCTAAAAGGTACTGGACACCAGATATCAGAACATTCGCATACTCGTACACTCCACACAGTTAACAAGGAACAAGCTGGCCCATCCCAATGACAGGGCCAAAAGGGTAATATGATGGGTAGAGTTGTTTTGTCTGAAGCAACGTGTACAAAGTGAGAGGCAGCACCTTACTACGTAGAGGGGTTGTACCTTGCTACGTAGAGGGGTTGAACCTCAATACGTCAGGAGCGATGTGTAACTTGTTTGTACCTATGTATAAGAATGCATCCCTGGGGCGGTGTCTTTGTCCAGCCTAGGAGGCAGTGGAGAGTCCCACCACTGACTGAACTGAGTCCATTGCTGGGGGCACATATTCATAGTATGTCCTGTACAGTAGAGTATAGAGGGAACTATTACTGTGCTTCGTTTGACAATAAACCTGGCCTAGGTGCCTTTGTACCTTACTAGAGTCTGTGGTCATTGGGAGTTCTCTTGGGGTCTGCTGTGCCAGCGATCTGCAGAGCCGGGGCAGCACACAGAGGGAACACATGCACGCAGCCGATTAATATCAACATTGAACAGGACAGAGCACCACACCAGGAGCATCTGGTGACAGATGTTTTGTGGGGAGATAATCCTTTCAGGGGGCAGACATAGAACTCTGTTTGAGCTCTGCAAGGCTGCCATACTTTGATTTTGAACCCTATATCATCTGACACCTTGTGATCTGATTGGGGGTGTCACAAAGTCCTCTAAGATTTTCACAAACCTCAGATAAGCACCCAAAAGTTTGACTGTTGATCCAAATGGAACAAGCCCTCATGAGATAGTTATTTTTCAGGATTATGAGTCAATGGAAGACAAAATCATATCTCACCATTAAATAGTCTGATTGCACAGAACAAAAACTATACACTGTTTTTTCATTTACTCAGTAAATTTCCATGTTACATGGATTCTATAAAGATCTAAGCAGAAAGCTTTTGCTCTTTTCAGTTATCTTCTGACTAATGATGATGATCGCCTGTGGCATTAACAAAGTAGATGCTGATGCTAGCTGTTTTCCTGTGATTTATACAGAGAGCTACAGTAAGATTACATCTGCCTGTCATTGAAAAAATCATCCCTTTAGTTGCTAAAAGCAAACCAGATTTGGGGGTTTTTTTTATTGCATCTAGAAGAGCCTGTCTTCTAATAGTGTCCCGTGGAGAAATTATTGTGGGTTTTCAGTAGAGTTGTATGGAAACCAGGATTCCCATTTAATGGGAAATGATGCAATTTTCAAATCTGTTTCTGTTCCAAATTAGAATGAAAACAAAAAATTTCAAAATTTCCCAATAAATTTTTTTGAAAAATTGTTGTTTCAAGTCTATAAAACATTTAGTTTGTATTAAATCAAAATATTTCATTTCAATGTCAACTTTATTTTTTATAATATAGAATTAAATTTCAAATTGAAAAGTCATTTCAAAACAAAATATTGATATATTCCCCTCAGAAAATGTTGAAATGGAATGTACTGACATTAACAAAATGCTTCATGTCGAGGCTTTTTTCCTGAAATGAAATGTAATCAAACCTAGCAAGTTTCCAGGGAAATTTTCTCTGTCAATGAAATGGCATTTTCTGATGGAAAAATAATCCATCAAAGAAATTTTCTACCAACTCTAGTTTTCAGTGACAAACTGTAGCATAGATCATTTCATCCCTGGTTCTACCCCCTCTGCTCACAGTAAAACCAAGATGACCCAAACATATAGCATTCCATGGAGCGGTTTTCACAAAGTCAGTATAATGCGGAGAATGGTCAGTTTCCCCCTCCTTTCATAGTATCCCTGGCAGAAAGTGGCAATCAGTGGAAGTGCTGGAGTCAAACAGTAACCTCGTTTAAACAGCAGGGGCTGGTGGCAGGTTTTTATCAGTGACATGTCCTTGACCTTGGAATTTGTTCCCTCCTTTTCTTCCTGACATATTTGATCACATTCTGGGTATGCTGCAAGGTTTATCTATAAAAGCAGCAAAGAACCCTGTGGCACCTTATAGACTAACAGACGTGCATCTGAGGAAGTGGGTATTCACCCACAAAAGCTCATGCTCCAAAACGTCTGTTAGTCTATAAGGTGCCGCAGGATTCTTTGCTGCTTTTACAGATCCAGACTAACACGGCTACCCCTCTGATACTTGACAAGGTTTATCTAAGGTCCCAGGCCTTTATTGAGCGAGTGGATTAAGTGAAGAGACGAATGGGTGAAGGAAAAAGTTACTGGGTGGGAAGCTCTTGGGGAGAATTTTCTGATGGAGTGAAAAGACTCTGAAAAAAAATCTATTTTTGCTATTTTATCAACCATACAGCACGGAGAGAGAGAGAGTGTGTGAGCATGTGTGTGTGCGCGCACAGACGTGTGCAGGTGATGAGAGGACTTCAAAGATCAAGATCTGAGGAAATTTCATTTCCGTGTCAGTGCACTGGCAAAGAAGTGGAAGAAGTATGGTCCAGTTGTTCTGGCACCTGGGATGGGAAGAGCCTGGTTCAATTCCCTGTTCTGTCACAGGCTTCCTGTCTGACATTGGGCAAGTCACTTAGCCTCTCTGTGGCTCAGTTCCCCAACTGTAAAATGAGTATAATAGCACTTCCCTACCTCTCAGGGGTGTTGAGAGCAGAGCTGGATGAATATATTTTTCCGCTAGTTGGCTGAAAAAACATCAGAGAAAAAAATTAGCTTTGGATTAACCTGAAATAAAAATTTTCTGGTGATTTGAAAAACTCGAAAATATTTCAGTTTGTTTTCAACTGAAAGAATTTGGTAAATTCAGCATGAATTTGCTAAATTTTCAGTTGACCCGAATGTGTATTTTTTGGCAAACACTCTACTTGCGAAGATAAATAGATAAAGACTGTGAGGCACAGTCACAGATGGTATAGTAATGGGCTTAATATAAGTACTTTAAATAGATAAAATAGAGTGATGCAGCGGAGGTGAGCAATGCAAAAGTCACAGAAGAGACAGCACAAAAAGGAGGATTAGATAGGAAGAGAAAAAGGCTAGACTGCATACGGAGCTAAAGGAGAGAGAGCATTAAAAGGTATGGAGGAAAAGAAAAAAGAGGAAGAGATGATATCTTCTGTTTATATCACAGGTTTAATTTCAAGGGAATGTAGAGACACAGTGCAGAAGAGCAAGGGAAAAGACTATATGGAGGAAAAAGGGAAGGAGAGAAATATAGGAGGGGGCTAGCTGGGTTATTGGGAACTGGAAATGGGAGCTAGAGCCCCTCCCTCCTCGTTTGTCAGTGCAAATCCAGCCCTGGTTGGATGTGCTGTTTGGCTTTGATTGGACACAGTGGTTAAAGCAGATCTCAGCAACTTTAGGAAACTAATGAGGCCACGTCCAGACTACCCGCCGTATCGGCGGGTTAAAATCGATTGCTCGGGGATCGATAAATCGCGTCTAATCTAGACGCGATATATCGATCCCCGAGTGCGCTTATATCGATTCCAGAACTCCATCAGCCCCAACGGAGTTCCGGAATCGACATGGAGTGCCACGAACATCGATCCCGCGCAGTGTGGACGGGTGAGTAATCCGATCTTAGATATTCGACTTCAGCTACGTTATTCACGTAGCTGAAGTTGCGTATCTAAGATCGATTTCCCCCCCTAGTGTGGACCAGCCCTGGTTTTTAATCCAAGTGTTTGTGGAAAGCAAACACAAAACAAAGGCAAAGCAAATCTGTTCCATCGGTTACTTCCTTGCCATTAGCTGGCAGTTAGAGTGGGAAGGTGGGACTTGCCTGCTGGATTGGAAGGGTCAGTTTATAAACTGAATAATAGCATCAAAGGAAATTTGGTCTAAATCTTTAATAAAAACGGCTAGAGATTTCCTAGTAAGTTACTTTTTTTTAAAGCTACAATGGCATGGGGCTGGGTTGGGGTAGGGCGCCAGTACGCAGACCGTCACTTGAATACAGAATTGCCTTGATACATCTAAATACATTTAATTTTCTTATTTCTTGAAACAACATTTAAAAATACGTTTTGAAAAGTTGAAGAGAATGGTTGGCAGGATGCTGACAGGAGGGAAGCTGAGTAGGTGGCTTGCTGCAAAGAACTATGCTGATTCTGAGCTGTTAGTTCTCAGAAATCATAAAACTGAAAAGAAAGCTAGTAATGGATGAAGCTGATACACCATGACCAGTAGACAAACATGGCTTGTTTATTCTCTTAACTTCCATGACTGCTGGTCAGATCTGGATGATCTTCATAGGTAAAATTCACACACACATATGGCACAAAGTGCAACTAAACAGGCTTTAATTTAAACTAAACAGGCTTGTGAACTAAGCATGGGCTGGGGAGATGGAATACACCCCATTACCCTCCATAGTCACTGCCCTTGCCTACAGAGCGGGCTGGGTCCAGCTACTGTAGCCACTGCTGCTTCATATCCATATGTGGATAAGTTTTCCAGCCACTAGATCCACATAAATACACATCCAGTGACCTCTTTTCAGTCCACCCCCAACTTTTCTCTCCACTCCAGAGGCCTGCTTCCCCAGCAAGGAGGTGGTTCAGAAGCACACTCTGAATGGCTGCCATATTTGTGACCCCACACACATGGGCACCATGGGGCTTCCTCAGCATGGAGAGTGTTACATAGGCTTTATGCGGATATGAGATTTTCACTTTGGAATGGACAGGTATTGTAAAGAGTGATTAGAATTTAGAATAAACAAGACATTTTAGTGTTTTCTCCTGCGCTACCTTTTCCCCTGCCCAGCAATAAACCAAGCACTTGTGCACAATTAGACTTCATTTCAAATTCAGCTCTGATTGCTAATTACACAGGCTCACAACTCTAAACTTTTTTTTTTCAAAGCACATTCTAATTTTACTTTTCTATAAACTCCAGGGCTTTGCGAAAATGTTTATTTTTCACAGAATGCACCCATAGATTCTTACCAGTGACACATTTTAAGGTATTCTGGTCACTTCTCACTGAACCGTCTGCATAATGGTCAAAAAGTGAAAATGCACTGGGCATTTTTTCTAGTGAGAGAGATTTATCCATTGCAGAAAGTAACCTATTGGGAAGAAAATATATATCCAAATAAATCCCTGTAGTATTACACAGCTTCCAAAGCTCAAAGATGAACAACATGTGACATGCACTGCTCAGAATATTTCCCATGGATTTAAGAGCAACAAGCAAAGAGAAGAGAACTTCCTAACCTTGGACATTAACTAGGGGGTACAATGTTTAAAATTAGTTCAAGGATATCTTAGCAGTAAAGATGAACCCAGTTGAACTACACAAATCTGTACGCTCATGAACTGTGGGAAAGTTTAGATATGAAGTTCACAGTAAGGCCCTCAAGAATATGGGATTTAAACTTATTGACATTGTCCCTTTGTATATTTAAAGGCTACAGAAAATTACATCTATCTACAGGAAGTTGACTTCAGAGACATAAAGTAAAGCAGCTGGTGATGAGGAGAAAAAAAGAAAAAGAAAAATGGATTGGACTCAATTAGCCCTTATTTGCTTAGTTCATTATGAAAAACAGCAACATATTTTTAACTCTGAGGCAAAAGCAGCTCCAAGGAAATGAAATAATTCTTTCTACAAAGCAGTCAAGCAACTCTATTTGTTTTTACACTGAAGTTGTTAGTTGTTCACAGTTTTAACAGGATATATGTAATAAAAAATAAATGTTCTTTAGAAAGACGTGCAGCATTATATAAACCTTTTTCTTAATGTGTTTTAGTAAATCAGATACAATCAATTAAAATAATCTAGTTCATGCACAAAACAAACTAATTTTAATATGTAAACTAATGCTAGTAAATAACATGCAATAAAAATCCTTGAAAATTATTTTTTGCTTTGCCTACTTTTCAATAATCTTCAATATACAAGTAATTGGACAGATCGCCACATGTTAGTATACAATTTTAATGTAGTGGGTGTCCCACAGGGGTCTGTACTGGGACAAGTCCTATTCAACATATTCATAAATGATCTGGAAAAAGGGGTAAACAGTGAAGTGGTAAAATTTGCAGAGGATACAAAACTACTCAAGACAGCTAAGTCCTAGGGAGCCTGTGAAGAGCTACAAAAGGATCTCTCAAAACTGGGTCACTGGGCAACAAAATGGCAGATAAAATTCAATGTTGATAAATGCAAAGTAATGCACATTGGAAAACATAATCCCAACTATAGATATAAAATGATGGAGTCTAAATTAATTGTTACCACTCAAGAAAGAGATCTTGGAGTCATTGTGGATAGTTTTCTGAAAACATCCACTCAATATGAAGCCACAGTCAAAAAAGCAAAGGCCAAGACTATAACAGGGTTCAAAAAAGAATTAGATAATTTCATCGATGGCTATCAGCCAGGATGGGCAGTGATGGTGTCCATGCCCTGTTTTTGCCAGAAGCTAGGAATAAATGACAGGGAATGGATCACTTGATGACACTTGTTCATTCCCTCTGGGGCACCTGGCATTGGCCACTGTCAGAAGACAGGATACTGGAATAGATGGACCTTTGGTCTGACCCAGTATGGCTGTTCTTATGCCACATGATTTCATAGCACAAATCTCATGAATAATGAGAAATGTAAAAGGATGTTTTGAGCATCACTTAAAAAAATAACCCCTTACTTACATACAGAAATTTCCAATCCGATATTCCTTATAAAAAAAACTTACTATTTTACAGTATGTCCCTGAATTGGCCACATATGATTTATCTAGGCCCCAATCCAACTGAACACTTTAAGCACATGCATACCTTTAAGCGCATGACTAAGTATCATTGACTTCAGTATTGATAAATCATATGGGGCACATATCGGTATATAACTCCCATTTAAGTCAATAAGTGAAATCCTGGCCCCACTTCAAGAGGAGTTTTGCCATTGACTTCAGTGGGGCCAGGATTTCACTCAATAACAGTGTTATGCACAAAAGGGCTGCGCGTTCAGGCTTTATGAATAATAGTAAGAGATAATGTGCAGATTTTAGCAGATAGCAAATGATTTTAAGATTAAATTTTCTCTCATCAGGATGAGTCCCACTAAATGGAACCCTCAGTGGCAAATCAGATAGGGAATAAGGATTTGATTATGGGTTTGGGGGTTTTGTTGGTGTGTGTGTTTCGGGAGGGGGGGAGGATACAAACACAGATGAAATAGCAGTCAAATTCAAACTTCACTAGAGCTGCAACCATTTATACTAGCTCTGAATTTATCCCAGCAGTTCCAGCCATATAAGTGACATGTTGGATGATTTTCATTAAGATTTCATCTCATATGGAAATTACACCAGTAAAATACGAACACTTCAAACCAGGGTATTTAAGACAGAAATCTAAGCATCATCAGAGTGCTCTTATATAATTACAAGCAGCAGCTATTTAAGAATGGCTATGCAGAATATTCCAAGTGATCTGACATTTTAAAAAAAGCTATATTTATTATTATTTAAATTATGAATTATAAAACACATGCAAAACCCTTCAAAAGCTGTCAGCTACAGTAACAAGTGTAAGATTTCTTCCCAGACTATTATTTGTGGTGTTTTTAAAAGCAGATATTTATACTGGAAGCATGCTTTCAATAAAGCTAGAAAGTATTAAATAGAACAGCCAAACATGCTACTCCTAATATTCACTACAATGCACCTAAACCACATTTCATATACCTTTTATTCATTTCTTTAGATAACTAATAGAGAAAGGGGAAAAGAACGTATTAACAATAAAAAACAGAAGTCAACATAATATTAAAGCAAGTAATTTCAAGACCGAGTCTGCTCTTTTCTGTTGATGTAAATAAGCACCACTTCATGAACTTCACTGGAAATTTTCCCATACGCACAAGCAGAGAATTTAGGTCTCCAAGTATTTTCCCCTCTTTAAGGCCATGAATGAATCAGCATGGTACCTAAGCACCTGCCTAGCTTTAAGCACGATTAGTCGGGTTTCCTTACTTGTGCTTCACTTGAAGCACAAGCCTTAATTACTTTGCTGAAACAAATCATAAGTTATGTTCACAGCAGGAGATATAATTTCTACATTAAAACATTAGGGTCCAAATTCCAAGACCAAAAGTGCCTCCACATTGCTGACCCTTAAAAGCTCCATGACCTTTACACCAGTTGAGCTGGGAATACTCCCATGTCATGGGAATCTTCAGCTGTCTCTTTAGCAGCACAAAGAAGACACAGAACAGATCAGGATTAACCCTCCATTCCTTATAGAAAGGGCTAGAGGATCTCAGAATTGCCAGCCTCAAGAGATCAAAAATCAGGAGTTAAAGACCCTCAAAATTAGGAGATTGCCCCTCCAAATCATGCCTTTTTCAAATTAAAAAAAAGACTATTTTGTGGGGGCTTTTTGTCTCACTTACATGTTTACCCAGCCCCTGCCCAGCAATTCATTCTGCCCCATCCAGCCCCTAACCCCATCAGCTTTGCCCCCAGCCCTCACCAGTTCAGCCCCTCCAAGTTCACTTCCCCCAGCTCCGAAGCCCTCAGCTTTCCCCCTATCTCAGTTCAGCCTCCCCAACCCTCATCCTCATAGTCCTACTCCACAGCTACATCTCTGCTCCTCTTAAGCTTCCTCGCACCCCTTCCCAGGTCGAGGGCAACTGCAGTGGGTCCCTTATCCCCCTTCCAGACCAGGGGAGAAGCACTTGGGGCTGTTCACAGGAGGAGGGAATGGAGTCACCCTGAGCTGCTGCACTCGTTGGGCATATCTACACAGCAAAGAAAAACCCGCAGCTGGCCTGTGCCAGCCAGCTCAGGCTCATGGGACTCGGGCTGCGAGTCTATTTCATTGCTGTGTAGACTTCTGGACTTGGGTTGGAGCCCAAATACTGGAGCCCTCCCGCCCTGCAGGATGCTGGTTTGCAGTTCAAGTCCAGAAGTCTATACAGCCATGAAACAGCCCCGCAGCTCGAGTTAGCTGGCATGGGCCAGTCATGGGTTTTTCCTTGCCATGTAGATTTACCCTTAAGCTCCCTCCCCGTCTGCTATGAGAATGGATCCAGGATGTTGTGGGGAGGGCAGGGGAGGGGAGGAGAGGGCTCTGCCTGTAGCAGATGACTGGTGATTCTTCCTTGGGGGCAGACAAGGGAGGCCAGCAACTACTCAGGGAGCGCCAATTCACTAGAGGGCTGGAGCCTCTTGCATTATTGAGAGACTGGGTCCAACCCCAGCCAAATTCATGTAAGTTGCAGAAAAGCCACTAGAGTTGGCAATACCGGGATCTTTAACAACCACACATAGTTAGGGACCCATTTTTACATCTGACCTGTGACATGGCATATCTAGTGGCACATACCCCCAGATATTGTGATGGGCATTGAGTCAGTACTGACACAGAGGGGGAAGTGCTACTCACCGAGTCACTGATAATTCTTGCAGCAACTGTGCATTCCTATGGGCATAGATTTTGGCCAGTGATTCCTGTATCTAACCCACAAACCATTTAGAGACTGTAAGTAATGGAGAATTTACCACAACCCTTGGTAATCCGTTCCAATGGTTAGTTATCCTGACTGTTAAAAATTTGAGTCTTTTTTTCCCGATTTGGACTCTTCCAACTTCAATTACCATTTCCTTCCAATTTCTTGTTACACCACCCTTTGATATAATTAAGAATCCTCTCATAACAGATATCTTCTCTCTGCTTCTTATAGACTGTGACAGAGTCATTTCCTAAACTGCTCTTCAATAGGCTAAATAGACTGAGTTCCTTTAGTGTCTCACTGTGAGGCACGTTTTCCACATGACAGATCATTCTTTGACCTCTTTTCTGAACCTTCACATGACCCAGCAGTTCCAGACTGAGGTTTCAGTATCTGAGGTTTCAGAATTAATTTACCTCAGAACACAAAGTAGGTCTGAGCATATTATATCAAATGCTATATGTGACTAATATCATTAAGGTTTCTGTTATGAATGTAATTCATACTTACATTTAGGAAAACAACATCATCAAGTTCTTCAGTTTCTGTTACAGTTGTCTCTAAGGTTTCCTTCACCTCAACAATACTTTGCTGAAAGTTAACCATCTGGTCATACAAGTATTCCATTTTCATCTTCTTCAATTCCTCAAAGTTCTGGGACATCTCATCATACTGGGCTATCACTTTCTTAACCATCTCTTCATTTTGGTCTTCTAAAAACTGCTCATTTTTTTTACTGTTTTCCTGGAAAATAAAACGTGAAAATCTGAGAAGTAAAACTACATCAGTGAATGAATGTACCTAAAACTCTCTAAATTATGTAAAAACCAACTATTAGTCAGGCGACCTTTGGCATCCTTACAAAAAGACACATGTAATTATCTAAGCAAGTTCACATATAAGAAATATTATTAGGTAAATACTTTAAAAACAATGGCCAACATTTTCAAACCTGAGTGCCTAAAGTTAAGGTTTCTGTAGTTAGGCACTTAAATAAGAAGCCTTATTTTCAAAGCAGCTGAACTTCCAAATTTCCTATTGAAATCAACGTAGGCTACAAGTGCTAAGCACCTCTGGGCATCAGACCACTCATTTAGATGCCTGAACATGAATTTAAGTGCCTAACTTTAGGTATCCAACATTTGAAAGTGTTGATCCATGTAAAAGTTTAAAAATTAAACGAAACAGATTGAAAGTGCTATCACAATAGCCCACATAGTGGTCACTGTGCAGCAGCTCTGTATAGTAAAGCAACTATATATTATTCTGTTAATCACTCATAGTAAGGAAACTTTGTTTAAGGACTAGTGAAACAGACAATTCCTGTGAAAATGATAACATGAAACTACAAAACAGTATAAAATATTCTTAAAAGACTGCCAATATTGAAGGAGGAAAGAAAACAGAAGTAGTGTAGATATTAGACTTACCTCAACAGATTTAAACAGGATTTCTATTTCACTAACCAACTCCTCAAACTTCACTGACCTTTGCTGTAACTCTCCTAGAAATTCGTCTAATTGATCCTGAAATAAAAAAGTGGCAGCAATTTTCTAAATATGATGCTTGGGAAATACTGCTTTATAAAGCTTTCACATAAAATATATATGTAATGTTTCACCTCTAGATATTATTGGAACAATTGTTAAAATTAATTTCATAGCTTCAACATGACTAGAAAGGCAAACACAGGAATAGTGGTTGGAAAAGGTACAATACCAGCTTGAAAGAAGAAATAACAATTGATCCTTCAAGGTGCTTATGTGAGGTGTTTCACACCCTCAATTCTCACCGGCTGTGTGGGAATTTGAGGGCACTCAGCACTGCACAGGAATGCTCCAGAGACTGCAGGATCAGGCCCACAGCGAGAAAAGTAATTGTTACAGGCTAGCCTATGCAATAAAGTATCTAGGGAACTAAACATAAATATATATGTTCCTGAGGTTCACTTTTAAATATTTTAAATAAATATACACAATTTACACTACGTATGTTTTGTTGTGCACTGAAGGTCTGAACTTGCATTCCGTTTGCACCCAAAACTCTCATCAAAGTCACTGGTTGTTTTAGGTGTGCAAGCAATAGGGAATAAAGCTCTAGAAACAATAAAGACAACATTGACCAGATATTATAATAATAATAGAGCTGTCTCTCTATGCAGCAGTCCTTCTTGACCTTCCTTGAGAGAGCTGGCCATCTGCTCATATGCAATTTATATTTCATAAGTGCACTTGGTTTTAACCAATTTGTATACTTCTGAATGGAAGGTTAGAGGAAGGTTGGTAGCAGCTTCCTGCAGTCTGGCAAACTTCCACATCCAAAACGTGTTTGAAAAAATACCACGTGACCTCTGAATCATAAATATCATATTCTATTGTAAAATTTAATGTTAAATTGATAAATATTTAGGATTGATCACTTTGAGATCCCAGTGTGAAATTTTGTTTGTGAAGATAATGGCTCTGTCAGTTTTTATAGGTTAACAGCTCATTTCACTTAACATGAATTTCTGCTCTAATGCCAAAAGCTGAGAAGGTGAGCATTGTGTTGTCTTCTTATTTCCTTAGCAATTACAACTGTGTGAGTAGCAAGAACTACACATAGACAATCTAAGAGTAACATGAGCTTTGGCTGGTAGAAATCACATGAAGTCAGACATGTGTTGTGGCCAGATTTAATTACTGACTGTATCTCCAAGTTCCACAGCCAGGGAATTACATCAGGGGACATATCTATCTCTGGAATAACTCCACTGACTTCAGTGCAACTACACCAGGGAAGACTTCAGACCTGTGACTTTATTAGTGACATTTTGGCAGCTGATCATAATTCACAGCCAAAGCAGGAACTGCCATAGATAAAAAGTGATAAAATGTGGTACATGCACAGACCAGAGAAAAAGAAAAATTAACAGTTGCAAAATTTTGTAAATATTTATATTTGAGGGCGGTATTTCATCATCTTATAATAATTTTTTATTCTTACTTTTGAATTAGCATTATAATATACTTGTGCAATAGAACACATGCCAGAGATCCACTTTCAGGCCAAATTCAAGGGTGAAATGTATACATTTAATGTTAGCAAACCATCCTGGTTTCAACAGTCAGTAAGAGAGTGAAAGTAACTTACATGTAAAGAGGCCAGAATGAGATGAAAAAAGGTGCAAGTTAAAGGTGAAATCAACAGGGAATTTTTCTTAAAAACTGATGCACATGGCTCAGAATTTTTAATAAATTTCCAATTGCAAAATGACTGTGCACAACCCAGAAAACACAGCATGACTTTTGGATGCTGGATTCAGATTGCACAGCTGGTGACTAGAAAAGGAATACCTTTGGACTGGTAAACTGAGCAATTTTGATATGGAATAAATGAGAACATAAAGATTAGACCTCATAATACCATTTTTACAGTCACTTTTCAGATCCGAACTTCAATTAAACATAGACAAGTTTCTAGAGAAGTGAAAAGTGTTTTCACAGGTATTTATATTGCAGGAGTATTTGGACGCATTCATTATACATAGTATATTAATGAATGTATACTTATCATAATACTAAATTGTAACACTGGCAAGAATAGGCTTGCTAGAATTATGGATGAGGGAATTTTAATTTCATACCTTTATTTTTGAGTTTGTTTCAACCTTTTATATTGAATAGATCTGACAATTGCTATGATAGAGGCTGGATGCAAATTTTTTTGAAACATCAACAGTGGTGTACATTTAGGCTCCATATCGGGCACTTCTCACCCCTCCCGAAGACAATAAGAGCTTGTCTGCACTACCACTACAACCAAATGAAGGAACTGATTATAAAACATGAGTCTAATGTATAGTGAAAGTTAAGATTTTAACCATGTTTTGTAACCAGGCTAAAGCCTTTGTCTGACCTTCGTACTTAAACTGGACTGCTAACAATCTTGTGACAATGTCGGTGCAAGCATAGAGAGGTTACTCTACAATGTCAAAGTGAAATGAACCAGTGTTACTAAAGTTACGCCTCTCTGCATGCCAAAAAAAGCCACCTATATTAAGGATGATGCTATAACTAGGAAAGCTTAGTAAGACCTGGTATGTAAACAAGATCACACCAAAAAAAATGAATAGATCAAAATCGCCAGTTTGGCAAGTTCATGACTGCAAGGCCACCTTAATTACAGTATATTCTTCCTTCTAGTTCCATATTCTAAAAGAGACCTTGTATTGCCCTGCTCTAACTAACCTGATAGTCATCTTGGTACTGGTATTTGCTGGCCCAGCTCTCCTGCAGATTTTTAGGAATTTTTTGCATTCTTTATTTAATAGATCTTGTAATATGTGGTCTTGCTACACAAATTAAATGAACCATGCTGGCCTGCAATGCTGTTAAATCAAACCCATTTCAATATTTTCTATTTCCATTCTCTCATGGGAGAGATTCTCTGCAATAGCCCCAAATTCAGCCAAAACAAACATTTGCATCTTACTTTGCAACATTTTAAAAAAGTCACCAAACTTTGGCTGTCTTCCAAAGACCCTTCACCAAGAACTTCTTGCTGCCCACCCCAGGTATGTAGCCCTGGTGACCTATGACAAAAGCTTTCCAGTCAAATGGACCTTCCACAGTGGAGCATCAGACCATTCTGGCTCTAACAGATTAATAACTCACACCTTCCACTGGATTGGGAGCCAGTGCTGCTCATGGAGCACAACGGTAATGTGTTCATGTTGGCCCAACCCAAGAGATGAGCACTGCATGTATGTTCAGCACTAGGCTGAAACTTCTGAATGATGCTGCAAGTGTAGCTGAAGGTAGCAGTGCCCAAACTTTTTACTAAGGCAATCCACCTGCAACATTGTATCATTTTTTGCAACCCACACAGGGTCCACATAGGGGGAGGAAGGGGCAGAATCATAATCCAGCATCCTCCTCTGCTACCACCTTCTCTTCCTTGTCCTGTGAAGGGGCCACTGAATATCCTCAGAAGTTTCCTCCCACCCTCCACTCCAGCATCACAACCCTAATCCTGGCCCAGGGCAGAAGAGAGGCTGGGGATGGGCAGGAGGGGAAAGGATATCAACCCCACTCCATACCCCACAATGGCTGCTCCTGTTCTGCAGGGCTGGGCCCAGCTCCCCACTCTGTGACCCTCACATGACCAGGGTCACAGCACCTCTCAAGGTTTGGCCTTTGAGAGTAGGGAGCCAGTCCCAGTCCCATGGGACAGGAGCTGCTGCAGTGGGATAAATGTGAGGTGTGCTTACTCTCCAACTCCCCCTCGTCCCCAGGGCCTCACTCCATGACCCATCTACAACCTTTCCATGACCTATTCCATGACCCAGCATATAGGAAACACTGGTATAAAGAAAGTGCATTGTAATAATCCAGCCCAAGGATGACTAAAGCATTGACAACTATGGCAAAAGGAAAAGTTCCTGTCAATAGATAGTATATATAGAAACTGAAAACCAAAATACTTGCATTCTTTCTGCTGAATCTGGAGCAGTCTCCAACTAATAATTTACAATCCCAAATTCGGGCTAAGGTTAAAGATGAAAGATTCATATTTTAAACTACATAGTCAATCAAGTAATCATTTATCAAGTTTAATTATGAAAATGTTAAAATAGATGCTTACCTTCATATCCATTACAGCAGTGTCCAGTGTTGTCACATCATGGCCTTCATGCTCCCCAAAAAGCTTGTCAATAGCAGAAATTGGGCACCTGCACTGGCAGCAATAAGTATCAACATGGGCCTTCTTAACTTCTTTTTGTTGACTCTCACTTTCAGATATGTCGAGTGATGATTTTTCAGAATTCATCACCACAAAGCCTGAATCCTCTTGTTCAATGGGTATCTCTTGCTCTGTCTCATTTACAGATTCATAACTATAGCTAATCTGCTCAAACGATTCCCTGTCTTCAAACAATAAATCTTCATGTGCCAATTCAGAGGATATTTCATCTTGCAAAAGTTCTTCTTGGGTAATCACTTCATAAACCATTGACTCAGCAAGATGTTCATCAGTCTCCAAGCACTGCTCCTCTCTTGTTGAATCTGATGGAAGGTTATCGAAATCACGTCTAAAAGGCTGTATGTTTAAATCACCTGATGCCTTATCAAACTTTACTCCAGGTTCTGGAAGGCCAGTCTTAACTACTTCTAGGTTATGCTTTCCTATATTGTTGGCAATGTTTTCTCGGACTCTGTTTTCATTTGTCTGCTCATCTGTATCAAATAGATATTTTTCCCCGTTGTTCACACTTTCAAAATGATCATGGTCTAAATCATATGCCTCTTTTGTCATGGGTTGAAGGTGATTATTCAAATATGAAATTAATTGCTCTGGTTTCTGAGGAGTACGAACATATTGATTGCTTTCACTTTCATCAACAGGTGTTCTTCCATGAGGCATGTAATTATCCATTTTATTAACTGTTGCTATTTCATGTTCGTCTTTCCGCTCATCTGTTTGAGGAGTTACTGTCTTTGATTTATCTTGCACAGATGCTTCTTTTTGATTAGCAATTACCTCAGAATCCAGTACTTGACTGGACTCTTCATGACTCATTTGCTCTGACAATTCCTCATGTGTTGCTGCAGGTGCATTTTCTTCTTCTTGTTGACCAGTGGGATCATTTCTTGCATCTGAAACATTAAGCTTGCTTCCAAAAGGAACTGCCTGAGTTGGTTGACAAATTGTTACTTTAATATAAGTAATAAACGGGATTCTCTCTCCCGCCACAATTTCCCCTTCTGACAAGACCTGGGTTTTGGTGGATTCTTCAGATAAAATATGAACAGATTGCTGCTCCTTTTCAATTACCTCATAAAAATCCTTATGTTTGTCTCCTGAAACCCTCAGTTGGCCTGACAGGTCTTTATTAATAGACTGAGCTTTTGAAACTTGATCTTTTTGAGACCCAGCTGCATTACAAGGAATATCATCTTTAAGAATGTATTTTTCAAAATATATTCCAGTTTCATCGTCTGTGTCAGAATTTCTAGGAAAAGATGCATCAGAATTCCCACTGTCTTCATCAGAAGGAGGCTCATTTTCACCTTTTGCATTTTCTCCCACTGCTTCTGCATAGAGGTCCTTGTATAAAAATGCCAGTGCAGGTGGCTCCTCTAGAAGTTCTGGGTTAATTGCGCTGACTGATGTGGGAAACAACATAGACCGTTCTAACACTCCTTCTTCTGTATCAAATAAGGGTGTGCCTGCTAACTTCTGTTCATCTTCTATATTTATCACTTTTTTACTACAGTCAATTGATTTTTGCATAGTCAAAAATTTCTGAGCATCTGCATGAGACTGCATCTTGCTTTCTTGTTCTATCATTCCATAAAAGGCTTCATCTAAGTCATTATCTAGTAAAGTAAATTCATCTTCTGAAGTATTAACATCAGAATTTCCAGTTGAAGAGATGGTTTCTTCTGTATGTTTCTTAGGGTTTGTCATTACAGCATCAAAGGAAGATAGTTCAGTGGGGGATTTGTCATCAATCAAAGTATACTTTTCAAAATAATCCATCTCAATGGTACTCTCGTTAGGATTCAAAACTTCGCCACTTTTATTTTCTGACACAGTGGAAATTTCCTCCTCTGTTTCTACAATTTCCTGAGCATCTACTTCAACAAGTTCTTTTTGTTCCATATCTTTAACTCCGGTGTCATCTGTCACTGAGTTTTCTGAAATTTCTGTAGCTGTTCCATATGCTGATGCTTCATGGTCACCACAATCAAACAGTTTTGTTTTAATGAGAGTATTTGTTTCTAAGTATTCTAGTTTATCTGGCATGTGTTTGCTTTCTTCTTCATCCACTGAAGAAATGAGTGGGACAGCATGAATGTTCAATATCTCATAGCCTTCTGAAATGATATTAAACATATCTTTTTGTTCATCAGGTTCTGGAGTATATTTGGATTCTTCTGCAGAGTTCACATGTTCTGTTAATTTCTCTTCTCTCGGTAGATAATGTTCAGGCTCTTTTGACCCTGCTTCTACATTTGAAAAATGCTGTACTTCTTCTGCTGTTGAAAGGTCTCCAGTGCTAGTTACTGTTACATTATTTACAGTTTTATCTGAGACTGGATTACCTGGTAGTGAGGAGTATAAATTATGTGTGTGGGTTTCATTAATGGGCTCTGATAGGAGATTACAGGAAGCTTCATTTGAAACAAAATCAGATACCATTGTCATGTCTGATTTATTCTCATTAGTACTTTGGGCTGTATGTGCTGTCTGAAGTCTACCTGGAAATTGTTTTGATTCAAAGTATTCAGCTTCATTTGGAAAAGACTGAATTTCTTGCTTCTCTGCTTCGTTATTATTTGTAGGATCAGCTGAGCCAGTTTTTGACTTTTCTGACAACAAAGCAGTTTCCTCAAAAGCATAGGCTTGAATTTCTAGATTCTCTGTTTCATTAAAAGGCCTAACTAAGGTTGTTTTTAACTGTGTTGATGGGAAACTGTCTACTTCAGCTGAATAAGACTGATTTTCTTGCATCATGGTTTCATCAACAAAGTCTGATGAAACAGCCATTGATTGTTCAGGTGACGTATATTCTGTGTCAGGCAAAGAAGAATGAATATCATACTTCTCTTCTTCATTAATAGAACCAGCTGAAAAGTTCAACACTTCTGAAACCAAGTCTGGCACTTCATGTGCATCAGGTTGTATTTCTTGCTTATCACTTTCAGCAGTGAAGATGGGAGAAGGAGCTGTTAACTGTGCTGACAGCAGGTATTGTGTGCCCAGTGAATAAGCTTGAAGTTCTTGCCCATCTCTGTCACCAGTATGCATTAGTGGCACAGTGACTAACTGTTCAGACATCAGGTTTTCTATTTTAGGTGAATGTAGCTGAATTTCTCGCATCTCTGCTTCATCAGTGTCATATGATGAAGCTAAAGAGTGAGACTTTGATTTTGCAGGCTTGGGTCTATATGGCTGAATGTCTTGCTTTTCTTCATCATCAATGGAATGTGACAAAACTAAGTGTTTAGGCACAGATTGTGCAGTTACAGGTGAAGAAGATTGAATTTCTTGCGGAATTACTTCATCAACTGAATAATGTGAAAGTGAATGTTCAGGCTCCAGTCCTGCAGGTACACGTGAATAACATTGACTTTCTCGGATTTCTGTATCTCCAATAGGATATGATAAAATTAAATGACCAGATTCCAATTGTGGAGTTGTGGGTGAATAATGCTCAATTTCTTCACTCCCTGTTTCAGATAAAACTAGATGTTCAGACTCGAATTGTGCAGGTACAAGTAAATACGGCTGAATTTCTTCATTCTCTGCTTCTTCTATGGAATGTGATAAAATTCGATGTTCGCACTCCATTTGTGCAGCTTGTTTCTCTGCTTCATTGCTGGAATATGACAAATCTGAAAGCTCAGACTCTGGTTCTGCAGTTACTTGTGAATAATATTGACTTTCTTGTGTTTCTGTTTCATCAACAGGATATGATAAATCTACATTTTCAAACTCCAGTTGTTCAACTGCAGGTGAATAAGACTCTTGCTCTTCTGCTTCTTCAATGGAATAGAATAGATCTGAATGTTCAGACTCTGACTGAGCAATTATGGGAGTGTTTGGCTGGATATCTTCCTGGTCTGAATGTTCAGACTCCAATTGCTCTGTTTCTTGTTTCTCTGTTTCACAAGTAGAGTATGATATATCTGGTTGTTCAGATTCCAGTTGTGCAATTACAGGCGAATAAGGATAAATTTCTTGCTTTCCTGCTTCCTCGATGGAATATGATATATCTGGATGTTCACATTCGGATTGTGCAGTTATAGGTGGATAAGGTTTAATATCACGCTTTTTTATTTCAGATAAAACTGAATGTTCAGGCTCCGACTGTGTAGTCACAGGTGAATAAAACTGAATTTCTTGCTTCTCTGTTTCCTCACCAGTATGTGATGAACTAGAACGTTCAGAGACAGATTCTGTAGATATAGGCACATAAGGTTGAGTTGCTTGCCCCTCTGGTTCATTAATACAATCTGTTGAAATGGTCTTTGTGGCCAAAAATGAATTAGGCTGAATTTCCTGGTTCTCTCCTTCATCAATAAGAGATGGTGTAATGGACAGTGGCTGTTCTGAGATTACATTTGTAGTCTCAGAAGGAAAGGGCTGTATTTCTTCTCTCTCTGCTATATCCATAAGATCTGATGGCTCAGATATTGACCATTCTGATATTGATGTTACGGGCATAGGTGAACTTGTGTGGATTTCCTGTTTCCCTTCTTCCTCAGTAAGGTATGATGAAAAAGACAATGACTGCTCTGATGTCTCATGTACAGTCTCAGCTGGAGAAGACTGTGTCTCTTTTCTCTCTTCTTTATCATTTGAAAAACTGCTAGATTCAATATTCATTTTGACATGTTTTATATTATGAAGTGAACCATCACCCCTATCAGTGCAATTCTTTTCAAGATGCACCAAAGAAGGTGAGGAAAGGCTTTGATTTAAGAATCCTTTGTGCTGTTGTTTCTGCTTCCTTTTTATATCTGATGGCACAGTTGGATCTTTACTACCCTTCTTTTGGAAAAATTTTGGCGTTTCTTCTTCTGAAATTGAATTGAACTTCTGGATTTTAGCTCTTACAGCTCCATTAAGGGCTGGCCTTCCTTTTTTCAGTTTATTTTCTTTACCCATGAACTTTGAGGCAATTGAAGCATCTGACACTGGTTCCCCTGTAATGTCTAGCAAATCTTCTTTATCTTTTGAAGTTTCTGCATCCATAGCTTGTGTTTCCAGTTGAGCAGCATTTAACTTAGCATCCTGCACTTTTGTGGGAGCATCTCTTAATTCTTGCATCTGCATTCCGGACAAGTCACTCTTTTTGCTGCCCTGACCTCTCTTCAAGTCTGATGTCCTATCTGATGATTTACACATCCTTTTCCGGACAGTCTTACCTTCATCCATGAGAAAGATAACTTTCCCTGGGGGAGAATCTACAGATGAACTTTCAACACTACAAAGATCAGAAGTAGCACTTGCTTCTGAGGCCCAGGGAGTGGAACATCTGCTTGAGCTGGTTTCCCATGTTATTCCACTATCTTCACTTTGAACTGTTACCACAGAAAAGGAAGGGTCGGACATGATGCATTGTAGCTTGGGTTTCACATCTTCATTATGGATAATCTCCTTTAAACTACAATAATAAATAAAAGTATGGTAGGATCATTATAAAAATCAATTACAGTAAAATCAAACATACCTAAATCTGAAAAACGGTTTTTCTTAAGTACTGTAACAAATATAGGCATAAATAATGTAACATTTTGTCTGACAAATATACTGTTGGCATTGATAATGTCATATGTTGTAAGATTGTATAAAAACACTAAGGACTTCAAATTTTCTCTCACTTATGCTAGCGTGAAGTCAGAGTCTGGCTTTAAAACTTAAAGGAAGCTTAATGTTCTGCAAAAATCTAAACATGAAATAAATCAGCAATATCACTAAAGATCTAAGGCCTGATTCTCCAATGCCTGATACCTTGTGGAGTCATTTAAACCTGTACTATGTTGGTGTAAATGCTGACATACTGATTTGGTAGCATTTTGCACCTATTTTGCACAGATATAAATGACTAATTCAAAGTACAAGGCAGTGGAGATTCAGGCCCATAGTTTATTACAACATCTTAGTTCTCTTCATCTTCCAACTTAATGAACTTTAATTTACTAATTTAGATCAATTCTGTGTATCAGGGTGTTACAAATAATAAAAATATTCCTCTAAAATCATGAGTTTATCTGAGTAAGTCCTCCAACATACCAATAAATGGTTAACCATGATTTTAAAAAGAAACTTTTAAAATATTTATGGTACATAAAATTCCAATAGCTATCATTTCTATCAGTGATTTAAGTATATTGTTTCAGGAAAAACCTACAGAACAATTTACCTCTCCAGCTTTATAAACTACAGCAGCAAAAAATGTTAAAATGATTAAATAATTAAGGATGAAGTCACAAACTTATTTCAGTAAAGAAATTGAATAGTAATATGCAGAAAATAGAAAAGACTACCAGCAAATGTTCAACCCTCTACATTTCTTCAATACCCAATACCTTAAAAACTTCCATCGAGCAAAGCAAACCACAAAGACGGCAGAAGATGTCCTCCATTAGCCACCTGGCTATGGAAAAGGCCTTAAAAATCCTGTAACCTACCTAGCAACTGTCTGAAGGAAAACTGCCAGTGTCACCAGCCCCATCTGATTGAGTACAAAGAAGAGCTCGGAAGAAGAGCTCCGTGTAGCTCAAAAGCTTCTCTCTCTCACTAACAGAAGTTGGTCCAATAAAAGATAACACACGCACTGAAGCAACTATGAACTCTCAAAGCCTACTTCATGGGATGAGGCAAACTTGCAGCTGAAACATTCTAGTTCCACTGAATAGAGGGAGATAGTCATGCTTTGAACTACCTTTATCTGGCTAATATAATGTAATTACACAGATAGGAATAAAGAGCTAACCTGTGATATACGAGACTCCAGGATCAGAGCCAGGTGGAACTCATTGTCTTAGTGGACACAAGGAGGAGGCTGAGCAGCACTGAGTGTTTACAGATGGCAAGTAGAGATTAGAGAAAAAGGATAAACTACAACCACATTGACTTAAAAAACACCCTCCAACATATGGTAGAAGACAGACATGTTAAAGCACAAGGAGAAAAGAAAATTCATCAAAGAAGTACAATGGTCTACAGCAAGGGTCGGCAACCTTTCAGATGCGGTGTGCCGAGTCTTAATTTATTCACTGTAATTTAAGGTTTCGCGTGCCAGTAATACATTTTAATGTTTTTAGAAGGTCTCTTTCTATAAGTCTGTAATATATAACTAAACTATTGTTGTATGTAAAGTAAATAAGGTTTTTAAAATGTTTGAGAAGCTTCATTTAAAATTAAATTAAAATGCAGAGCCCCCCCCAGACTAGTGGCCAGGATCCAGACAGCATGAGTGCCACTGAAAATCAGCTCGTGTGCCTACCCCTGGTCTACAGAAAACCTTAAACTCCAAAAACTAGAAGCATACAGCCCCCACTCCCCTTGTTCAAAAGTACTCAGCAAAAGCAGTTGTGTGTCATGCCTGTCACCAAATAGCACACATTCCAGGCAGAACTGATCATAGCATGACAATTCTGTTTTACAGCAACTTTTGAGGTTTTGAAATTTGTTTTCAATACACACTGGAAAGGAAAACACTTTCAAACACATTTGTGAAAATGGAACAGCTTGTTTTATAAATGTCACTGATTTATTTACATCATAAAGGTGTGTAAATGAAGTTGGGGGTGGAGACACTCATTGGGGAAGAAGAGGGGATTGTTGCAGTAAGAGGAGGGGAGTGGGTGGAGAAAGAGCAAATCTGCCTGGGAGGGAGATGGAAATGGGAGAGAAGAGTGAAGGTTAGAAGGAAATGGAGATGAGAGTGAGGCTGGGAAGCTGAATGACCACAAACAACGGCTACACAATGAGCAAAACAAGTATTCAGAGCCCCAGGGTGCAGAGCTCCTGCTACCTTTGTGGAGAGGCAGAGTGGAGTTCACTGGGCCTGATCCCCTAGGGGGTTGGGTGACGTATGAGTGAGATATATGGGAAGCTGGAAGCCTCTGCCTTCCTCCCTGAACCATCAGGTGCAGTTAGTATGTCTTTGGGGAATGAGCCCAGCGAGGGATTTCCATAGGACACTTCCTGTGAGCTCCTCCTGGCTGCTGCTGACTGGGCCGGCTTTAGTGTGGGACCCATTTAGAACATTTTCAGAGGGGCCCCAGCAGGGATGACTAAAAAAAAAAAAAAAAGTGTAAAAAAAAAAAAAGCGTTTCATTTCTTAGCAACTGGTTTCCTATAAGAAGTTCTGATTTAAGGGATGTGCCACAGTATGCATTTTTTGTACCAATAGGGTTACCATACATCCGTATTTTCCTCCTGGATGGTGATTTAAGAACCTAAAAGCCTGACACATCCAGGAAAATACGGATGTTTGTTAAACCAACCTAAATTCTTTTTTAAAAAGATGGGCCTGAACTAGAAATGAGCTCTGTTTTACGTGTGGGTCCCCACCATTCCCTGGGGGTGCGCTAGGGTGACCAGATGTCCAGATTTTATAGGGACAGTCCCGACTTTTGGGTCTTTTTCTTATATAGGATCCTATTACCCCCCACCCCCATCCCGATTTTTCACACTTGCTGTCTGGTCACCCTAGGATGTGCACGTGTGGGTCCCAGCTGCTCCCTGCCCCCCTCATTGAAGCAGGTGTGCAGGGTTACTGCCCTGGGAACTGCAGGGCACCATTGGAGATGGGGCTGGCTGGAGATAGGGTCTGGCTGCAGGCAGGGCAAGGGGTGCTGGGCTGGCTGGAGACAAGGGGTTGTGGGGTGGGCTGGCTGGCTTCAGGCAGGGCCAGAGGAGGGTGCAGCATGGGTTGGCAGGGCTGGAGACAGAAGAGTGCGGGACTGGCTGGCTTCAGGCAGGGGGGTGCAGCAGGGGTTGGCTCAGAGGGTGTGGCAGGGACTGGCTGGAGACGAGCTGGCCACGGAAAGGAGATGCAGGGCAGGCTGGAGACAGGGCAGGGGGTGCAAGGCTGGCTGGGGACGGTGGCTGGTGCGGGGCTAGCTAGAGACGGGGCTGGTTGCGGGCAGGGCAGGGGGTGAGGGGCTGTCTGCAGACAGGGGCTGGTGCGGGTAGGGCAGGGGGTGTGGCAGGGGCTGGCTGGAGATGGGCTGGCTGCAGGCCAGGCAGGGGTTGCGGGGCTGGCTGCAGGCAGGGACTGGCTGTGGGCTGGGCATGGGGTGCGGGGCTGGCTGCAGACAGGAGCTGATGCAGGCAGGGCAGGGGGGTGCACGGCTGGTGAAGGCAGGGGGTGCAGGAGGCGCTGGCTGCGGGAAAGGGGTGCAGATGAAGCGGGTGAGTGCCTCCTCCTCCTCCCTCCCCCACCAGGATAGTAGCAGCAGCAGCCCGGGGTTTGGGGGTTATTTAAAGGGCCCAGGTCTCCCCCGCTTCTACCGCCGCGGCCCTTTAAATAGCCGTGGGAGCCCTGGGGAAGTGGCAGGGCTCCAGGGGCTATTTAAAGGACTAGGGTGGCAGAGTCAGCTGAAGCCTGCCCCCTCTACCCCAGGGCTTGGAGGGCTATTTAAAGGGTCCGGGGCTCCCCTGCTTCTACTGCCACAGCCCTTTAAATAGCCAAGGGAGCCCTGGGGAAGCAATGGGGCTCCGGTGGCTATTTAAAGGGCCAGGGCGGTAGAAGCAGTGGGAGCCCCAGACTTTTTAAATAGGCCCCAGAGCCCTACCCCAGAGCTCCAGCAGTGGGGCTCTGGTGGCAATTTAAAGAGCCTGGGGCTCCAGCCCCTCCTGGGAGCCCCAGGCCCTTTAAATTGCCCGCTAGGGAAGGCAGGCCACCCCAGTACAGCGCACCGGCTCTTGCCAGTACACTGTACTGGGGCTTGGGCACGGTGCCCAATTCAGGGGGATTGGTTGAATTGGCCTAAAGCCGGCCATGGCTGCTGATTTTGTTCCCCATTTAGCAAGGAAAAAGGGAGACCAAGGGGTCTGACTTGCCTCCACTGCTCTCACCAGTGCTGGTTATTTTGAGGAAGGAGCTCCCAGATGTCAGAGTATTTCCACAGCCCACACCTGAAAGCTCTTCCTTCCTCATGGAGAGCAGCACCCATGGAGGGAAAGACGGCCATGGGTCTTGTGCCCTGAACAGGTCCCTCTGGGTTTGAAAAAATGGTAAAGATCCTCAGAGCTGCACATGACCCAAATACCATGGGTGAGAGAAGGCAGTGTTGGCACCAGCCCAATTCAGATTAGCTGGTAGACAGGAAAAGGAAACTGCAGCAGGAATCCTGGCATTGCTGTGCAGGACAATACGTCAGACCGACCCAATGTACTGTGGTAATTTCATTATCAGGGAGCATCTTACTGCTGTTCTTGCTATTTTACGCTTGCAGTGAGCGGTAAGAGAGGCATCCACCAGTTTGTTCATTTCGAGCCCTTTTACTTAAAACGTCAACCCTAGTGGTGAATTTCCTGGGCCCATACTACTTTGTGCCCACATTCTAGTGTGGTGTGGTAGGGTAACATCTTTACCCATCCAGTACACAGCCTACTGATTGCACGAGGCCTTTGTATACTCTACACCTTGTTTCTTTCTCCTCCCCTCACCTAATCAGAAGGTGCTGACCTATTTGAGAGAGGCTAAAAAAAATACTGAAACAAACAAAAAGAAAATACACTCTCCAACTCCCATTTACTTTAGTAGGTGGGTCTAGAGTACCTATACTTACAAACTTAGTTACACCACTGTGACAGTCCCCTCTGGGCCCTGCCACATCCCACCCACTGGCTGCCAGGCAGCTCCTTCTCCATGCTGGCTAGCGGAACCTCTCACCTACTCAGATCAGTCCACTACTCAAGTTAGACTCCTCAATCCACTTCTCCAGCTTCCTTCACGCTGAGGGCAGCCTTTGACCCTGCTATACTGCCTCTCACCATCTTCCTGGCTTTGTCTCCTTTTAATTGCAAGTAGGTTTGCCAACCCTCCGGGATTGTCCTAGAGCAGGGGTAGGCAACATATGGCACGGGTGCAGAAGGCGGCACGCGAGCTGATTTTCAGTGGCACTTGCACTGCATGGATCCTGGCCACTGGTTCGGGGGGCTCTGCATTTTAAGTGAAGCTTCTTAAACATTTTAAAAACCTTATTTACTTTACATACAACAATCGTTTAGTTATATATTATAGATGTATAGAAAGAGACCTTCTAAAAACATCAAAATGTATTACTGCACGCGAAACCTTAAGTTAGAGTGAATGAACGAAGACGCGGCACAGCACTTTTGAAAGGTTGCCGACTCCTGTCCTAGCAGTCTCCAGGAATTAAAGATTAATCTTGAATTCAAGATTATTTCATGTGATGAAACCAGGAATACATCCAAAAAAATGTTATTTTAATGGCAATTCTCCAGAACCTTGTATTGGTCCCCCAGTTCACTTGCCGTCTGAGATTTTATCCTTAAAAATAATCGACTCCAAAAGGTACAGGAAATAGTTACAACAATATAATGTCTGGTTATCTTTTGTTTTCTGAGTATTTGAGGCTGGGAGTCTGAAGTCCTTTTATCTATATGAGCCAGTTAATGGAAGGAGCCCAGAAACAGCAGTGCCTGAACAGCTAACTGATGTTCTTTTCCTGTGATTAAACTTTAATTCCACATGTGTACCAGACTCCACAGGGAATCCTACAAATGAAGGTCTGGTAACTTGCATCATAATAGTTTGCATCACCAATAGTTTTTCTCAAAGATATGACACATCCTTTCCAAATACCATCACTGCTTTATAAGAAGATATTAGTTCTAAATGGCAATAGAAAAAATAGATGTCAGTCAGGAAGATAATTTCACAAGGTATAGTTCCAAAAGCTAGAGCACACAGCACAGGAGTTTATAAAAACAACTGGTTTATTCATGCCGACGAAGGACATGATGTCTTGCACTGTCCTTATTACAGGGTTCTGACACTACTTGTTAATCTCATTGTTTCCAGAAATAAAAGAATAACTGCAATACCTGGCTTTGATTAAATGGTGTGAAAAGTAAGGCACCATGACTTTGCTGGAGTTTTATGGAGACTGTTGCTATCAGAACTTTACAACAGATTTAAAAGGATAACTAGTTTCTGATAGAAACACTACATTGTAGCACTGACCCTGATCCTGGAAACAACAACATGCATCACTTTACCCACTTGAGCAGCTTCTCTGGCTTTATTAGGACTATTTAGTGCAAGTAAGGATTTTTTCATTGTAGGATTAGGCCCTTTACCTGTATGTTGCATGTTTTTATACACTCTCGCTAGAATTCTACTTTCGAACTTTAAAAATGTCCATTAAGCTTTATGCTTTATCACATCATCTGTGCCAGTTTAAACAACCACCAGCTGCTGCTAGCTTTTGTTTTCATAGATCTTATTTAAATCCTTCTTCCTCTTGCATTGAACTATTTTCTCCCTACCAGATAATGCTAAGACTGACTCTGTACGGTAGCATGTCTACTATTGTGTTTCAAATGCAGCCCCCCTGCTCTGTAAAGCTTTAGTCTAATTGGGAAAAAAACACCAGTTACAGTTACCCACAAATCCTCACACATTCCATGCTGGATAATCATGCTTTAACACCACTGTCCATCACTGTTGTTACTGTGCCATCCTTGAATGCTACTTTACTAAGCACCGGCCTAAAACACTTAGAATATCTTCAACACTTTGGATCTCTTATCTTATCCAAATGGCATATATTGTGTACACTATATTTTTTACCTACACCACAAACTAATTACTTTTTACCTTTGTTTCTAAAGTACCAGACACCCTCTCCTAAGATGGCCTAGTCTCCAATTGACTGTGCAAAGAGCCCAGTAATGAAATAAACTAATTTTTAATCCTGTAAATTCTTTGTTGTATTTTCCTGTCTAAAAGGAATAACTCATAGTATTTTTAATATTTTTAAAAAAAATTAGCTCTTTTTAATAGATTCTGAAAGAGTGAAAAAACTGGTCACTCATAATAACCTCTTCTCTTTGTTGGATACACATGGTTTGTGTCAGGTTATTCACAAGCACTCTTACAGCTTTTTTTAAACACCATTGACAAACTTTATTTTTATTTATTCATTAACTTTGCACTTATCACAGCTGTAGATAAGTACTTTCTGTTAAAATATACGCTATTGTATCCTTAGGCTTTAGTTACTGACTCAATCCACTGGTGTCCCATTGCTCATTGAGATCTCACCTGTGTTATATACTAAATGACAAAAAGATTAAATGATCAGTCAGATCTCTCTTTCTAGCACAATATATGAAGCTTGTCAATTTGAGTTCTGGCAGAATGTTAGAGGAAGCAAGCTCCAGAGACAAGGGCTCTCAGCTAAGAGCTTCCTATGTAAAGGAACTTCAACAAAAGTGCACTGGATGACCTCAACTGTTGTAATGGAATATGAAAAGAACTGACACAACACAATTCCAGGCTTTGTAGGGTTCTAAAAATGAGAGATAGGAAGACAATGCTAAAGTTATTCTCTTTGAGCACTGCTGGGGGAGTCAGGAAACCTGAATTCTATTCCTGTTTCTAAACAGGCCTGCTGTTTGCCCTGGGGCAAGTCACTTGACTTCTCTATGCCCCAGATCATTATACAGTAATCATCTTGCTTTGGAAAAGCATTTGGAAATCTGTGGATGAAACACATTACATAGGTTCCTCGTATGTCCTATGGCAAAACTCCCCCCGAGTTTAATAGTGCAAGGGCAGTCTAGAGCTGAATAGGCAACCGGTCCTGCACACAGCTCGCAAATGTTAAATTGCAGTTAATGGCAGAGTTGGCTGCAGAATCAGGCATGTACGGCCTTGCAGACAGATTTAACATATCTTGGACTTTTCTAAAAAAAGATTTTCAAATCATCAGTAGCAATTGTATCTTGAAACAGAGGCACCAAATTTCACTTGTAAACTCACTACCAAGTTACAGAGTGCAGAGTCACATCTTATAGGCTTGGCCTTTACATCCTTACTCATATTCCTGAGAGTTTTGCTTAACTAGTAATGACAGGGGAGGGCCTAAAGTTCCAAATCTTCATTTTATTTACATTTACAAAAATCCCTAACAGCTTAAAAAAAAGTTTAAAAATTTATACCAATAAACCATTTCTGAACTAAAAGAACAGGAGTATTTGTGGCACCTTAGAGACTAACAAATTTATTTGAGCATAAGCTTTTGTGGGCTTTCCAGTCCATGCATAGACTGGAACATACAGCAAGAAGATATTTATACATACAGAGAACATGAAAAGGTGGAAGTAGCCATACCAACTGTAAGAGGCCAATCAATCGAGATGAGCTATCAGCAGCAGGAGGGAAAAAACTTTTGAAGTAATAATCGAGATGACCCATAGAAGGTGTGAGGATACTTAACATGGGGAAATAGATTCAATTAGTGTAATGGCCCAACCATAACCAGTCTCTGTTCAAACCTAAGTTAATTGTATCTAATTTGCACATTAATTCGAGTTCAGCAGTCTCTCTTTGGAGTCCGTTTTTGAAGTTTTTTTGTTGTAAAATTGCCACCTTCAGGTTTGTCACTGAGTGGTTAGAGAGGTTTCTGAGCTGTGAACTCGTTTTGCCTTATTTGCTCTAAAAGCCAAATGTTAATTCCCATCACAGACCTCCTGGAAAAGCAATGGAATATTCTTAACAAACATGATGTGAACAGAACTACACTAATTAAAATCAGAAGTAAATCAAACTTAGGGCTCGTCTACACTGGCACTTTACAGTGCTGCAACTTTCTCGCTTAGGGGTATGAAAAAACACCCCCCTGAGCGCTGCAAGTTTCAGTGCAGTTGAGTGCCAGTGTACACAGTGCACCAGTGCTGGGAGCTACTCCCTTCGTGGAGGTGGTTTTTTAAGAGCACTGGGAGAGCTCTCTCCCAGTGCTATGCCGCAGCTACACAAACCACATTAAAGCGTGGCCACATTGCCAGTGAAAACATGCCCTGAGTTGAAAAAACTCAGGTGCCCATTGAACACAGCTGTTTGGAAGTCCCTCAGGTAGACTCACCTATCTTAATTAAATGCTGTTGTGGGATGTACATGAATTGTGCCATTATTAATATAATTGGCTGTCTAAGGAATTTATCACCATGATTTACCAAATACTCAGTGTATTAGAACATTCTTCATCTGCAGCATTATAATGCTATTCCTGATAAGCAATGGTACTTTACTTGTACAGCTTGTATTGCAATAGCACCCACCGAAGCCAAGAATGAAATCTGATTGTCCTAAGTACCACTCAAATGCATAGATACACTCCCCGCATCCCTCACCCCCCCGAACTGCTATTAAAAAAAGGATATCTGAAGATAGAAGGCATGAGCCACTCTCATCTGTAGCTTAAAGATGATTATTTAAACACCATCATTAACTATTTAATTGTTGCTCATAGAAGCAGAAATATCCAGCTGATTACTCTGATTCAGAAACATACTTAAGCATGTATATAAAACTTCAAGCCCTTCATAGTCTCATTGACTTCAGGGGGACTACACATGTGCTTCAGGTTACACGCAGGCTGAAATAACTTCCTAAATCTGGGCTAAAGAGCTTAACCAGCATGGTTAATATAGGAGCCAAAGATGTAAGAGATCTTTCAGGGCATGTAGTCCATTCTCTTCGCTAGTACAAGACTGCTTCTATAGTACATTTTGGCACAGTAGGCTTGGTCCCCTCTACTTTGAAATAACTCCAGTGACGGGGAATTCCACCCTTTCCTTTGCGGGAGTAACTCACAACTGAATGGATCTCACAGTCAGGAAGCTTTCCTAATGCTGTGGACTAAGTTCTCCTTTTCTTAATCTCATTCCTTTACCCCTAGTTAGAACCAGGGAGCTGAGGAAAGATACCAGAGAAGAGGCTCATGGCAAAATTGGGCATTATGATGAGTAGAGTTTCACCATTTTTTCTTCATCTTGTTGACCTCTGCCCATGAAGAACTTTCATGGTAAGGCTCCAAATCATTCCAAAATTTGATAGGCTGCCGAGAGGCTCTGTATAACCAAGAACAACTCCTATCACTTGGGTGGCTAGAAGTATATTACTCAAACCACTTACCAGACTTCAGAAAGTATTTTTCAAACATTACTACTTATTTTCCAACTCTGTTTACAATGTACATTTAACAATGATGGATTCTGTCCCTACACAACAACCTCCTGCTCTTGATCTACATTAGGTGGACCTGGATGGGCGCAAGGTGTCCCACTGATATTAGTGAGGTTCTGCAAGGGCACAAGAGTCTGCCCACACGAATCAGATTGCAGGATAAGGCCCAGGATCATGGCAGAGACAGGATCAGAACTCAGATTTCTGGCTCCCAGTCCTACACAGAGAGCACTCATCCAAGCTATTTCTCAGCAGTTTCTGTTAGGAACTTTGGTCTCTGTATAAAAATGCCTAAAATCAAACTGTGTTCTATGTCCCTTTTACCCCAAAAATCAGTCACAGGCCTCAGATACCTGGTGGAAAGAGCTTAGAGTCCTCCTTCCTCACCCGACTGCTGACATGTAAATCCCCAGAATAAGAAAGATCAATATGTAACAGAAAGTCAGCCAGAAAGGGAGGGGCAGGAGATGCCACTCCAGCTGGCATGCTGCAGACTCTTTAAATAGAAAAGCCTTCAGTGCTCAGGATAGGCACTTAAACAGAATAAAACTTAATTACAGCCAAATTAACCAGAAAGCCTCGCTGGCAGATTCTCATTTGTTTCATTCAAATATGCTTTGGGGGAGAAAAAGATAAAATAGGCCTGGATACCAGGTCCCCCAAGTGTTACGCCCCGCCCATGCATGCAGGGCTTGTTCCTTTTTGGAGAGGGAGTACCTGTTAGTCAGCTCCGCCACTTCTTGGGGCTCCACCAACCCTTCGGGAACGTCATCCTCTATAGAGGAGGAAATCTCAGACACTCTGTCGCACTCAGAGCCAGAGTAACCCTCCATTCAGTTCAGGCCTTTGCTGGGATTTTACCCCCTACTCCGTCCTCCCCAGGGTTGCCTGAAGCAACTGTCATCCCCACCAGCTTCAGTCCTCCTGACTCAGGGCAGTCTTTAAATAGAAGGCAGGAAAGTTACAACACCAAGTTGCTGTTGCTGCCTAAGTCTTACCACTGGGTCCTAGCACCAGCCTCACCCCAGTACACTGTGAATAATAAAACGGACAAACCAGCAATTGCAGCCAGGTCTCTGGGCTACTCAAGCCACTCACCAACTCAGCTCATTTTTGCTACGAAGAAGCTTTTGGTAACAGTGTTTTATAGCCAAGCTCACTGGCTAAATGTGCAGAGTTACAAAAAGAAACACAAATCAGGGCTCCAAGTGACCTTCCCCAACCAGAAGAAAGGTAACACACAGACAGTGTGGGGCTATGGGAGTGGAGGAAGCAGATATGTGGAAAGTCTAATTGTGTCTCAATATCAGTTATTAAAAGCAAAATAAATGTATGTAAATGTTTAACAGGGGGCTCTGGCATAGAACGACGCATGAAGGTTCAGAGTAAGATGTGGTTTTTAAAATTTTTTTTATAAAGATTAAAATATTAAAAACAAGCAAAGAATACACAGCCTTAAAAATGAATGTGGTGCTTGTGAAAGGAGTCAGCTGATCCTAGTGTTTCAAGTTTTCTATCTTTATGCCTCAAAATTGGAATGCTGAGTTTATGGACCATGTGGAGGAGCCAATTCAATACCCTTGGTTTGAAAAACATAAGTATTGTAATTAGGCAATGGGAGGCATGATTAGATTTACTGCTCAGATGCTACAGTATCTTGAAACAAGTTATGACTTTCCCTTTCCTTCCCATATGGTAACTCTGCTAAATAGTAGTTACTAAAGCCTATAAAGACAAAACAATTCACTAAGATGTGGATGAAGATGCAGCTGCAGTTTGAACAGCTACTGATACTGTGTATTGTTATTGATAAGCAAACTAGCAGACTAACAACATCTGCTTTTCCTCTGCAACAGATGGAAATCAGCCACATTTGCACTGTAATTATTCTCTACTATCATACAAACTGGGCTGCTTTTTACAGGCAAGGAGAAAACTATCTTCAATATTCTTAAATTAGAACTAACCAAATGAAGTGCTTGTCACAGTTCAGGGCAACTGCACCTGTATTTCCCCATAGCGGTTCAGCGATGGCATCCATCATCAGGCTTCCAGCTCCCCTGCCATCACCTCTGTGGGCAGAGACATGGGTCTCACATCCTCCGACCAGGGTATCTCCAGGCTGCACAGTCTTCTGACTGTACTGGGATGTCCCAGCAGGGGACTCTGCCTGCTTACTTTCTCTTCAGAGTCTACCTACAGAGCAATTGCCCGCAGTTACAAGTTACCATGCAGCACTTCCTATGCAAGCGCATTTTTCTCTTAAGGTAAAAGCACTACAGAGAAAACATTAAAAAACAAACAAACAATAAAAGAACCTACACATATGCTAATAAGTTTACCAGCGATGCCCCCAGTCCGAACATTGGCTCTGGCAGGAGCAGTCCTTCAAAACCCCACCCAAGGGGTTTCTCCTGAGGTTCGAGTTCATCACAGCTTTAGCTCAGAACAAGCACCCACTCTTATGGGGCCTTACTAGGACAAGTCCTTCCAAATCTTCTCTAAGGATTGGGGCTCTGTTGTATTAATTTATATGATATAAATGGATCAAACGTGTTAACATCATGCAATCACTGTCCAACATTGAGCACTGTTAAACAAGGTCCAAGGTTTGGTATACAGAGGCCTCAACCTACTTTCTACCTTGGCAAACATACCATTAATTTTTTTTTTTAACGATAAAGATGGAAAAACAGTTAATGCATTTGAAATGTAAAGTATTAAATAAAGCTTTTATTTTAGCAACATCTTGTTCTTTCGGGCTGGAGAGTCTTTAGAAGGCAAACTCCCTTGTGCGGCAGTCTCTTAGATGGTATCAGAGATGGTGATTGTCCTTTTGGGGAAAAAGAGATGTTAGCGGAGATGAGCCGAAGCTGCTGTTGCTGCTGTTGAAATTCAATTCTGTTTTTATTCCCGGAGGTGTTTGGGATGCAGCTGGAGCTGGTAGAGGTGGCAATGTGATCTGGGTCCCTCTCTCTGGCTTGGCCTGGCCAGGACATGTCTCAGGATCAGGATGACAAAAGGCCTGGGGTGCCACTATATGGTGGGGGTGGCAGCAGCCATGATGGTGAAGCTCATTCCAGTGGCCTATTTTTCTATCGTTTCTTTCATTAGCCACCCAGCAAGGGAATGGTGGACTAGCCCATCCCCTCATTATTTTGTCCACCAATTGGGCCTAGTTTCTGACACACCAATTTTGGATCACTGATTTCTGGCTCCACGTTTTTCTCATTTACCAAGAATGATCTTAAAAGTCCGAGTTACATCAGGAGGCTTTTTTGGGGGTGGGGTGGACTAATTCAGTCTGTCTCCCTTTCCTACCTTTTCCCATCAACATTTGTTGTTATAGGTTATTGTGACACCTTATGAACTTTCTTATGCTTTTGACAGTTGAGTTCACAATTATGGTAAATCTGTAGGCCCTTCATGGATGAGAGGTCCTGTCCATTTGCTGGATCAGGATATTTATCCAAGAATCCTTTTGTCCATTGGTCCCTAAAAAATCCAGTTTGAACTAATATACGGAAAACTCCCCAAGCGGTAGCTTCAAAGGGCAGATAACCAGAGGTGTTAAATTAGTGTCCCCATCCTCCTACACCAGATACACATTTCCACAATAACACATGCGCAAAGGTATTAAGCCTAATTCAATGAGGTTTAAATTAATTCAATAAGGTTTGTTCAGGACATAGTCTGTTACAGCACCCATTGTCATTATATTTATAACAGGGGAACCCCCCTCAACTGAGATTTCGAATTCAGAATCCTAAATTAACCAGAATGGTGTATCTTGATACTTTGAGTGAAATAAAATAATTCCTTATTTTATTTGGCACTTTAAATAAATTGCAAGTTGTAAATCAATCATCAAGCTCTGGTTGATATCACAAGATTAAGGAAGTCCAACTGGACTAATTTCGGACTATAAGCCATCTCTCTAAAGTTAAATTACAAACTTGGGTGCCAGAATCATCTCATCCAAAGTGTTTCCTATGTATAGACAAAGCATTTTTGTTCCCCTTGCCCCAGGCAGTGAGACCTGTTAGGTTCATGATGTACAATGCAGTCTCTGCATCACAGATCATTTCTTAAACAATTACCTTGATTTAAAGGGACATTAAAGTAGATTATGCCCCAGGTTTGGCCTTGGTCACTGAGATGGAGGATCAGCTGAGTGAAAGATTTTTTAAGTTAATAGAGAACAGTGTTATACTTTCTTCTATAAGAAAAGCTACCCTGGAAACATCTCTGTAGGGACACAATGCTGTGAATAACACAGGTATAGATTCGTTCTTACACACAGTGAATGCAGTGTCATTGCTTGCTCCCATCACCACTAATTTAAGTGACCAGAATAGCATTCTCAACTTTGTCCTGTACCTCTCACAAATTGGCTTGTTCTGTAAGTAGATCAAAAAAGATTCTACATATCCCTTTACAGGGTCTTCTTGTAAGCACCACACTTCACGGGTAACAAAGAGATTGATTTACATTAGTACATGCAAACATTAATAAAGAGGAACACGAGAGAACACAAGAACACTAAAGCATTCACAGAGTTTAAGGCCACAATGCATTATTAGGTTGTATAGTCTGACTGCCTCTATGTCACAGGCCATTACATTTCACCCAGTTACTGCTCTGTTGAGCCAAATATCTTGTGTTTGACTAAAGCATATCTTCTAGAAGGCATCCAGTATTCATTAGAAGACATCCATAGATGGAGAATCCACCACTTCCCTTGGTAGTTTGTTCGACTGGATAATCACCCTCACTATGGAAAATTTATTTCTTATTTGACTGTATCCGGCTTCAGCTTCCAGCTATTGGTTCCTGTTATGCTTTTTTGCCAGTAGATTAAATAACCCTTCAGTTCCTGGTATTTTCTCCTCATGAAGGTACTATATACATAAACAAACCCCAACATTATACTACCATTAATCCTGCTTCCTGTCAAAGATCTCACTGACTGACAGATTTATCTTCACTAATTTACACCAGCAGTAGTTATTCTTCCAACTGAACTCTAAACTAAAGCAGATCTTTGCCACGTACTCTCACCAACTGCATTCTTGTACTAGTAATGACACTCACTGATCTCTAGTTCCCCTTATAGCTCTTAATCTGGCTTCAGGGCACATATTTCAATCTTTTTTGACTAATTTTACTTGTCACTATCTCCCCAGTCTAGGATTTCCAGAACCCACCTACACATAGAATACCTCATGGGGGATTTACTAGAGCAATTCCTTGCACCATCAGTGTCTTATGTTAATTTAGAGTTCAGCTTTTTCACCCACACCCTGTCCTAATGACCTATTTTGGTCACACGTATAAACTTACTTAATTCTGAGAGCTTGATTTAGATTTATATAAAAAATCTTCAATGAGTTCATAATAGAACTCTAATCTCACTGACAGCATAAATCAAATAGTCAAAAAGCCAACATTATAGACCCTACTATACGCAGTCCATGCTGATTCCAATACTGCTGCTATGGAAAGTGAAGCTTTTGCTATCATTCAGTGAAGTCAGTTAGGTCACCTGTCCAAATCAGAGTCTTAATTGAAAGTGATGTTACTAATTCCTGTGGCCCTAGAACACTGAAGAGAGCTCTTGGAAAAGGATAGAAAGTGAAACAGAATCCTACACATTGTCAATTTCTGACATAATGTAAACTGAGAAATGGAAAAGACATCAAGCAGCAAATCACTACCAAAAGTCACATAGTATTCAAAGCTGTTTCTAAAGCAATGGAAGGGGTCTAAATTAAATCATTCCACTTCATTGCAGTGAGAAACCTCAGAGATGCTTCAGTGTTGGACTACGCACAGTGACAGAAGGAAACATTGGTCCAACATGACAAACCCTTTAACAATTAGGCCATACCTACACTTACAAGATTGCAGCAGCACAGCTGTGCCACTGTAACAGCGCTTGTGTAGCTGCATTATGCCGACGGGAAAGAGCTCTCCTGGCGATATAATAAACCCAGCTCAATGAGTGGCAGTGGCTATGTCGGTGGGAAAGTGTCTCCCACCAACATAGCACTGTGCACACCAGTGCGTCGCTCAGGGGAGTGTTCTCACATCCCTGAGCAACAAAAGTTTTGCCAACTTCAGTGCTAGTGTAGACATGGCCTTAGTCTGTTACTTAAAGACTTTAGGTCTCTCAGAAAACTATTATTGCATCTGATTATAAAGGAGGTGGAATCTGATTACAAATGAGGATCCTTATTTGAGTAAATTGGGGAAGAAAGATCTGAAAAAGTTAATTCATAAATATATTGGCTATTACTGGACTCCTCACTCTAAACTAATTGAAGGTTTAGTTCATCAAGTCATCTTCAAGCAACTACACAGGGTGAGTGATCCAAACATTCTAAACTACGTGGAAGATGAGCTCAAAAGTTACACAATCCAAACAAAAAAAATTCAAGAGCTTCCATCCTGTTTCATGAAGTTAATCAAAAACTACTGCACACAGTAATACGAGCTTTACAGCATTCACAAGTTATTCTTCAAATAATTGGCATTTCCACAGTATTCCTGCTCCTCGCTGGCCAGAGAGGATACTACAATACCTTGATATTTGTTCATTTTTTGAGTTTCCCTTATATTCTTCACATTACTGGGGTACTGCCACTATCCGTGCCATCACCAGAGAGAACGACTTCAAAATAGTTACTCAGAAGGTATCTGGTTCAGGAGTACGGGAATACTTGCTGGAGGAAAGAGGGTAGTGCAGATTTATTTCCACACATTTTAAGGAACTGCCACCTGGACTCATGGATTCCTGGTTACAGGTATAGATGCTCAAAAATGTTTCAACTTTTATTTATTTTTTTTTTTTTGCAATTTCTCACTGCCCTTTTTTTTGTAAACCATTAAGTTGATGGCATTATTGAGCTTCATAAAGGAAGCTATAAGGGAATTTTAAAAAAGGAGACTCACTATCCTACTAGCAAATTTTAGGCAAAGATGGGGAAATAGTGCAGGATACAAAACAATTATTTAAAGCATGGAAAATGGTAACAAGGAGAGCTTTCCTTATGCAATACCTATCGCCCGTTCTGCTTTATCTGTTGGGAGAGATGCATACTCCAAGGGCTTGTCTACACTACTGCTTAAATCAATGTAACTTATGTCATTCAGGAGTGTGAAAAAGCCACTCCCCTGAGTGACGTAAGTTGCATTGACTTAAAGTGGTGTCTACACTGTGCTACGTTGGCGGGAGATGCTAATTGTCGTTGAGGTAGAGTAGTTACTTCAACACGAGAGCGCTCTCCTGTCAACATACCATGTCTTCACCAGATTCGTAGCTGCCCTGAAGTGTAGTGAAGACAAGCCCAGTGAGATAAAGTTTATGGAAGATTATATATGTAGTTTTGTAGCTTTGACATGCCGCTCACTTGAAATGCATCTGAAATGCTGTCTTGTGTATGCATGTTCCTTTCTAGATCTTCTATTTCCATAAAGGTTTGTACTCTGAATACACATAGAAATAGCTAGTGCCTTTTTAAAAACATTGTATAAACACACCTAGAGTTACCAGAGAATCTTTGAATGCTGACATTTTGTACAACAAGTTTTCATTGTTTTATGTAAAGCCACTTGATCATACTTCAACACATTTAAACATGGGTGACTCATTCAGACCAATTTTAGCATCTCAAGACAAGGAAACAAAACCTGATTTGGACTAAAACATTTCAGTTTTATCTGCTTGACTGCCATTGAACTGCAGATTAGATTAAAGTTATAGAAGCAAACTTGTTTAAAACAGATTAGATGACAGATTAGAGTGAGATATGTATAGTAAATGATTTTAGAACAGGCAACAACTTGCCCGTTTAATCTTAAACATTAACGTGTTTTGTAACTTTTTAAAGAATTCTGCAATTGATGAAGCATAAATAAAAGTTACCTGCAACTTGGAGACATGGACTCAAGAACATGTTAAGAATCCAAATGTACATTTTGAGAAGCCTGTAAGGACTACATTGCACATAGGTATAAAATTCCAACAGCCACACATGTATTTCTGGTTTTGGACAGACAATCCTTAGAGGACTTCTCATTCTACACAATCACAGGGAAGTAGAAAACATTTAGAAGAGCTCATGTGAAACAAGAGCAAAATGAAACAGAAAAATTATCTGTATTTTCCGTACATAAACTTTATTCCACTGGACACCATACAAAATATTAAACTCAAGAGGAAAAAAATGAAAATATTAATTTGACATCATCGAGAAGTAACAATTTTAACATTAATTGGTCTGCAACAACAAATACATGAGAGGCACAAACTGTGCTACAGCAGGTCTAAAAGAAGTTTCACTGGGTTTTGTTTTGGAAAAGTTAAAATTTTCAAGATTACTTTTTAAATTTCAATTTACAGCAGCTGACCAATTTACAAATATTTACACAAAATCAAAACAAAAACTTGGCTTATTAGCAGCTTTTCTTTAAGCAGCCATCACTACTACTTTGCATATGGAAAGGAAACATTAAAATAGATATCTGACCTAATCTGTATGAACATTAAGCATTTACATACATTGGTTTACCATGGATTATTTCAACTGTTTTGTAGTAGTTCTGCTGCTCAAAAATTCCAGTTTAGATTATAATTCCTGTGACCTGGAGCATAACAACAACTAGAGTATAATTTCATGTTGAAAAATTGTTATTGTTGTTCCATGTAAGAGGGAAATAAAACTTGAAAGTGCCAAGTAGAGCAAAAGTGCATACTGCTTTAAGCAGTTGTAAAGCACAGCCTACTTATTTATCAAGAAACGTGCAATGTGTGCTATGCTTTAAGGAAACAGCTGGACTTTTATACATTGCTTAGCTCTTCATTTCTTTATTTCAGTGTTAAGTGTGGTTGAATTAACCATTACACAGTTAAAGGTAACAATTTAATATACTCTGATACTTTCCTTAAAATTAATTTAGTCCTGTGGTCTGAAATTTGGGTCATAATAGTCTCCTATACAAGTCAATGGTGCAAGGATTTTTAGAAAATCCATCTTTGAATGAATGGTTATATTAACAAATGTCATAATAAAATATGCAATCTTTCTTATAAATATTTCCTTAACAAAAACTTGAAAGAGAAAACACTTCATAAAAAACTATGGGAAAACTGCATCTTGGTTTTGATATTGTTCTTTATATTTCAGCAGACTCCAGTAAGAAGAAGCAGCAGCCAATTATCTTTTCTGTATAGTTGCTCTTACAGGTAGTATACAGTTCAAGTCTCTCTTGTCTCGTAATCTCTGCCATGACTGAGGAAAAAAAGTTAATAGCTTTTTAAAAACCTTGTTTCTTCTATATCACCACCTCCTTTAAAACTGAAAGAGGTAAACCCCACACAGATCCACAAAGAGTTTTAAACAGTTTTGTTTTCCTCACAAATTTATGAACGGCATCAGGTACTTATTTCTTTAAAAAGATTGCTTACAGTAAGAGGGAATCTGTAGTAATCCAGACAAAATAGCGTGACTGTTGAGAACAAGAGCTAGTCTACACTAGAAGCGCTACATTGCCACTGTAGCATGTCTGGTGAAGACACTTTATGCCAATGGGAGAGAGCTCTCCTGTCAGCATAAGAAATCCACCTCTGCAAGAGGCCATAGCTATATAGACGGGAGAAGCTTTCCTGCTGACAGAGTGCTGTCCATACTGGTGCTTAGATTGGAGTAACTTACATTGCTCAGGGAGGTGACTTATTCACATCCTTAAGCAACGTAAATTACACAAATAAGTGGTAGTGTACACCTGAACTATTAGGGGGCTGGAGCACATGACTCAAGAGGAGAGGCTGAGGGAACTGGGATTGTTTAGTCTGCAGAAGAGAAGAGTGAGGGGGAGATTTGATAGCTGCTTTCAACTTCCTGAAAGGGGGTTCCAAAGAGGATGGATCTAAAGTGTTCTCAGTGGTACCAGATGACAGAACAAGGAGAAATGGTCTCAATTTGTGATGGGGGAGGTTTAGGTTGGATATTAGGAAAAACTTTTTCACTAGGAGGGTGGTGAAGCACTGGAACGGGTTACCTGGGGAGGTGGTGGAATCTCCTTAGAGGTTTTTTAAGGTCAGGTTGGACAAAACCCTGGCTCGAACGATTTAGCTGGGGATTGGTCCTGCTTTGAGCACGGGGTTGGACTAGATGACCTCCTGAAGTCCCTTCCAACTCTGATATTCTATGATTCTAAGTATGTTTTCAGGGGACAAAGACAGCTTGTGAAGGTGGGGGTATTAGTATATTTTGAAAAGAACTAAGTTTCTTTTAATGTTCTGGCTTAAAAATGGTTAAGTACCTTCACATTTCTGATTTTTTGAGACATAGGCTAAATATCTAAGGAGATCTCTCTTGCTACTTCTAACAAAATGATGTGTCCTTGAAATTGGTGATTTAAATTATACTCTCTCTTTTTATGTCCTGGGTTACAGGAAAAGAGTATGGGATAAGGTCTTTAAGGTCCTGATATAGCAACTGACTTTATATAGGCAAATCTTGTGCCAGTGCAGTCAGTGCCTTTCAAGTAAACATTTCACAGGAACAGTGAGCTGGAGTAATTTTCAATGAGAGTTAGGCACCAACCTCCCCCCCCCGGGGCTTCTTTAAAATCCAAGCCTTAGAGGATATTCTTAAGTATCTGCAATACTTTTTAAGCAATTAATATAGTTGCTCCTTATGGTGCCTAAGGAACTTATTTAAAATCATTCATTAGTAATGGACTATTTTATTTACATATATTATATGGTGCTTAACACTAGTGGCTTCACAGAAAAAAAATATTTTGCATAAAAAACCTAAAACACTTTATATGCTTATAAGGTCACTAATATTTTCACAATAAAAATCAAGCTTGCAAATTGCCCATATTAAAAGCCCAGACCTGACCACTTGTGTCAGTAGCTCATCAACTGATCTCTTTTTTCTTAGGTATTATGGCAAGAGGCAGATTTTTACAGCATGCTCAGAAAGTTATCCAGTATGGGCTCACTCTCTTTTCCATTGCTTATATTCAGTAACAGATTTAAAATCAAAGGACAAGTATACCGTGCCTAGAACTATATACATATAAATAGTTATAGAATCATGCAAATATAGGTTTGGAAGAGACCTCAAGAGGTCATCCAGTCCATCCCTCCACACTGAGGCAGGACCAAGTATACTTAAGACAATCCCTGGCAGATGTTTGTCTAACCTGTTCTTGAAAGCCTTCTATGGGAAAACTATGCCTACTATAGCAAAGATTCCACAATGCCTGTTGGAAGCCTAGTCCAGTACTTAACTATCATAGAATATCAGGATTGCAAGGGACCTTAAAAGTGCAACAGATAGCTCAGTGGTTTGAGCATTGGCCTGCTAAACTCAGGGTTGTGAGTTCAATCCTTGAGGTGGCAATTTTTTGCCCTTGAGGGGCAAAAATTTGTCTGGGGATTGGTCCTGCTTTGAGCAGAGAGGTGGACTAGATGACCTCCTGATGTACATTCCAACTTCAATATTCTATGATTCTAGTTCAACCCCCTGCTCAAAAGCAGGATCATTCCCCAGACAGATTTTTGCCCCAAATCGCCCCCTCTAGGATTGAACTCACAACCCTGGGTTTTGCAGGCTAATGCTCGAACCACTGAGCTATCTATCCTCCTAGTCAGAAAGTTTTCCCTAATATCTAACCTAAATCTCTTTTGCTGCAGATTAAGCCAATTTCTTTTTGACCTACCTTGAGTGGACAGGGAGACCAACTGATTACTATCCTCTTTATAACAGCTCTTAGTCTTCAAATATGTTATCAGGGCCTCTCCTCAGGTCATCTTTTTGCAAGACTAAACACACTCATTTTTAAACTTCCCTCATACATCAGGTTTTTATTTATTTTTAAAGATCTTTCATCGTATTTGCTGCCTTCCTCAGAGAACACAAAATACCTATGAAATGTGACAATATTTTAAAAAACAAAATATTTTACTAGTGTTTGTGACACAGAAAGATATTCAGTTTTAAAGGACTAGTTCTGCTTGTTTCTTGCATTAGAAAAATCTGATCTTCACTTCCTTCTCTTTGTTGGAGAAACATGAACAGTGATACCTGCTATGAAAAATCTCAGTGAACCCACAGTACAAGTGCAGCTATAGGTACTTAATTCCAAACAGATATCTCACATACAACGCAAACTCTATGATGGGGAATAGGGGTAGGAGACAGGAGGTGGTCAGAATTTGCAGATTAAGCCCTCTAAGGCCTAAATTTTACATTCCAAGTAAAATCCACATCTCTCCCTCAGCTGGAAATAGGGAAAGTTGCAGGTCAGATAACAGTCATGTCTCACTACAGTTAATGTTCTCCTAAGATTGTGTCAATAAGCCCTTCTTGCTGAAGAAGTGTGTACAAAGAGCAGAAAAACAACTTGTAAATTACTAGAGGCCATATTTACCCATGACAGAAGGAACGGTAAAGACAAACTATTTTTTGTTTGTTTTTGTTCCATAGCTCCCTTTCAGATTTCCATAAGAAACAAACACAACTGAATCCACGAAAGGCTGAAAGTGTTCTACCCCCAAAACATGAATAAGGAAGTCAGGCTGAGACTTTCAAAGCTGACTAAGGGATTTGGATGCCCAATTCTCATTACAATTTATCTCTGCCTTGGAGTCCTGAATTTAAACACAAAGACCATTAAGAAATTTTCATTTTAGGTACCCACTTCAGTGTTAGGCCTGCTCTTGCGCGCACGCACACACACACAAAAACATTCTCATTTCATATTTTTCTCCTTCTACATATATTGGGATGAATTCTTATTATACAGATTCTGAAGTGTAAGGCACACATACCTCAGGCCACCACTGTAGTACACAAATCCACTGACCCTCTCTCTGTTTTCATTTTTTATTTCAAAAACTTTCTTGCAGACAAGAGGGCTACAAGAATTAATGTGATGTATTTTTTACCTTAAGAAATTCATCCTTGATAATGTCAAACTTCTGCTTTTCATGTACAGCCCTAGCTGTGTTTGTTCCATCAAAAGGCTCTGCAAAGTTAAATGTAAAATTTAAGTGTTAAAAAACTAACCTTTACTTTATCTTCACCTAGTAAACAGAGAAGCAGAGGATGAGTCAACATACTGTCACTTTCTATGACAGCTTTTAGATACTGGCTGCATTTTCCATTTCTGACATGTACTGTGCAGGTAACTCGCATACCATAAAAACACAACACTAATATTCTGCAGTTGCAGTAGAGATTGTTGGAGATTTACTCCTTTAAATCTAGATAGATGGTATTGTCAGCAGGAGTATTAATACATGTCTTCTACCACGTGCTTTCATGCACTGTACAAGTATTATAAAAGTCAGCAGTCAATTCAAAGTCTCAGAACAAGGAATAAAGCAGCCACATCCTTAACTAATGTCTTTTGTCAGTTCATAGACCATATATTTCTATCCCATTTTAAATATTGCTAAATATTCTAAATCAGGAAGGTCCCGTTACAATCAATAGTGTGCATTATACATCTAAATATGACTGTGTAACTGTTCTGAAAAGTCCATGTGCAACAATATACTTATATCAGATCTACAAGCAACTACTTTATCTTATTATGCAGTATCTTTTGAGACAAAATTATACAACAGACTGAAGTGGTAAAATATGGTATTTTCCTTATACCTGAATATATAAAAACCAAAAGCCCTGTAAAATATTTAAGAAAACCCATCTTTCAAAAAATGTCTACTCTTCCTACTATTTTTGTCTTTTTCCAGTTGGCAATGTATAGTTTTTCTCATTTGCTTCTAATGGACTAGACACCAACATGACTCTGGCCTATTTGTCATCCACATAATCAATATCAGCAAAGTATTCATAAATTTGTACTCGCCTCTGCAGTACAGCAAATATACAACAGGGTTACCATGCATTGACTGCCTTTCAATTTCATTGCAAAACAAGTTTTAGAATCCTGTCTTTTTACACTTTTCCAGAGGACAGCTTAAGTACATTATGGTGTATTTCATACTTGTAAAGGTACAATATCCAATGACAGAGTCCTGAGGCAAAATACAGTTCTAGCTAGATTAGTCTCTTTTTAATGTGTGTCACATTCCGGGTTGTAAACTAACTTTATTTTTAATGGTTTAGGAACCCTTTTAATTTTAGTAGATGTGAGCATAAGAGTTTTATGAAATACATTAATACATATAAGATGTGCTGGAAAAACAAAAACAAAACTATAAACGTCCATGTATAAACTGAGCACAATATTGGTCACAGTTTTGTATTTCTCATACGAATTTTTGATTACAGTGGCAATGATGCAGTTGTGACTTTCCAAAGTATTCATTTATGGCCTGTTTTTACAATTCTTACTCAAGAAAAGCAGTGTGACGGGGTGGACTAGATTCCGAGGCCCCTGCTGGAGGCCTCGCAGTCCTGCCTCACCCCACCCCCAAGAAGAGCAAAAGAGTAGTGCTCCAGGCAGCCTAGAGCAGCTGCAGGAGAAACAACCAATCAGAGGGGCTGCGGGAGCAGCCAATCAGGGTCCAAGAGGGCCATATAAAAAAAGCAGCAGCAACAGAGCAGTCAGTTGTTGCCTGGAGCTGGAAGAGGGAGAACTGGGTTCCTGGTTGGCTGGAAGAGCAGAAGGACCACAGACAGCTCAGTGTGGGCAGGCGTGAGACCAGGGAGGGCTGCCAAATACCAGGGGAGCTAAGAAGGAGCTCCTAGTAGGCTGCAGGGACCAAGCAAGGACTGAGCCCAGAACCCAGCCTGACCAAGCAAGGGTACCGCAATGGACCCTGTTATAGCGGGCAGTTTCTCTGGGTAGGAAGCCTGTAAAGTTAAAGACTGTATACCTCGGAAGGGGTTTGTTTGTTCTTCTCCACCTACAAACAGTGTGTGAGATTCAGCCAGAGGGCTGAATCATTGAAGACCCGCCGATGAAGCCATCAACCAAAGGGGCGGGAGGGAGGGGTGAACGCTTGCGAGAGGTGAGTACCATCTCATTCCAAGAACTGAGAAATGGCTTGCTCACACTTGACCAGAAGAGGGCACTCGCAAGAGGTAAGAGCATCCAATTACAAGCTCCCATTTAACTCACAGGGATTTTGCCAGTATACTGACTATAAAACTGGGACTTTTCATTATCAAAACCATCCAAATTACACTCCAAATTTAAATGCACTTCAGTACCCATAATTCACCAGCACAATGGGCTGACTGGTTTTGTTTGGCATGCTTCTAGAATATTTTTCCTTCCTAAAAATATGTTTAAAATATTTAATTGGGTGCTTACTAGCAGACTTTACATTACAGTAAGACATGCCTTTATACTGGATCAGAATATTGGCCATCTGATACACAAGAGGTTCAGCATTCTAAAATCTAGACACAGAATTTGACACAGTTACCTGTTACTACAGTGAATTGCAAATGCTGATTATATGCCATGTGAAGTAGCATAGTATTTCCCTTTATCTGTCTGAAATTTGATGCTGAATGATTCTGTAATAATAGTTAGGAGCCTCCAGGCATTTCATACTGCACCCAAGATCATAAAGATTTTAAAAGACAAGTGAGGGGCTGCAAAGCCTTCCCAAGATTGTTAGGAAACTGTCCCAGTACAGACTCAAACCTTTCCCATGCTATGCTAATAAATGACAATTTTTTTTTATTCTATTCTCCTGTCAAAAGAAAAACACTTGCATTGGAAGAGTGGACAAGAAGAATTTTGCAAGACTATGTATGCAACATTTTAATTAAAATAAATCAACTGTTAAGTGTCCCTCAATGTTTTCTAAATGTCAGGAAGTTTTCAAAGGAAAACTCCAGTATAATGTAAATTTTACTCACTAATGAGAAGAATAATTCAGTAAAAATGAATGTCAAATATAAAATAAACAAATTGCCATCCTGACAATTTGATTGAGAAGAGGACTAAAAGTATCCTCTTTCCATTAGGAAACATTAGAATCCAGAATATTTCAAGGGTAGTAGCAAGGCAGGTTTTGTAGAATTTTTTTTCAAAAAGAGTTTAACTGCACTGCTGTATTAAGGGCTTATGGAAATGAGACTAATACTGGCCTGAATCAGGTACAGTGCAGACAGCTATTGTGCGAGCTTCTCTAAAAACATATGCAGTCCAGTCACTCATAGGAGCTACAAGGGGATGGAACATGCTTGGGGATGGCATGTCATAGCACACATGCAGTTAGGTCAGCACTAAGGGCCATGAGGGGCTAAAGCATTCCCAGTTTGGATGGAATCAGGCAGTGCCGGCTCCAGGTTTTTTGCTGCCCCAAGGGGAAAAAAAAAAGGGGGGGGCCAGAGTGCCGCCTGCTTGGGACGCTGGTGCCTAGAGCCGGCCCTGGAATCAGTGATTTAAGCAACTAAACTAAGACATCGCCACTGAGCACGAGTGAACTGAGATTTTCAAAGGCTTATAACTTGGCCCAATTTGGGCAGATTTTCACAGAAATAGCAAGAGACACACCCTTGACACAAAAGGAACCCCTCCTCCCCCATCACCACCAAATTCTGACTCCCTGCTCCAAAGCATGGAGATGCCAGATCTTCTCAAAGAAAAGTTTGCCAGAATTTTAACATTGCAAAACAATGTATTTTTCTTTAGCCTTGTTCTTGGAAATGGCAGGACCATTATGGCTGAAATGCTCTATAAAAAGAAAAAATTCAGCCTGAGGCAGACGGACAATCAGAATAGAAAATCTGAATTTGGCCAAATTATTAGCAACTGAAAAAAGGATCAGGGTGACAGGGTGTACAAATACCACATTGAACTCCCAACCAGCAGAGCCTGCTCCAAATGGAGAGGAATCTTAAAAGGGACCAACTCAACTCATAAGGGGGAAGACGACAGAATCAGTCTTGGGGCTCCAGAACAAGGGTGCTGAAGAAGCCTCCAGTGAGTCAGATATTGTTGTCTCTCACAGGTCCTGGTTCAGAGCCAGTTGAGAGGGAGGGAAGGCCCAGGCTCCCCTACCAACTGTCTTTGTTGCAGGAGGGGCCAAAGCCTCACCCCACTCTAGTAAGGAAAGGGTAGGACATTGAAAACCTTTAGGTGAAGCTAAGCCACATAACAAGGGTTAGGAACCGGACTGAAAGCCCTTCCTGCCGGAAGGCGTGAGACTGGAAACTGGGTGTGCTATCCACTAGTCCACCTGACCCTCTGAGAACTATTAAAGTCATATAACACTTGGCAACATTATCAGCTCTGCCTGTAACACATGTACTGTAAGTGAAGGATAAACTGGGAGCAGTCACTGCATAAAATAGCATGTGAAGTGACGCAGAAGGTATTGTATGACAATGGTAAAAAAAAAAATCACTCAAAGGAGAGAAGCCAACAAATATTTCCACTTTAGTGGCACAGGACTTTGCTACATAGTTGTAAAACAGTAATCTACCTTGGGTACACTAACTTTTCCACTGAAATGTCATATTATGAATCTGCATGTATTATTGAAAATGCCTGAAATAAGAGACAAGCAAAGCCTATAAGTGACAGGCTAAGTTAAATGAATGCTATCAAGAAACTAAATATATGAAACTGAAAACACAAAAATTGCAGCTTCACACTTTACCTTCTACACAAATGAATTTGTTTCTCCATTCAGTACCATCAGGTCTTGGAATGGCTCTGGCTTCACGAATTGAAATCATTTGGTGACTCCAGCTAGAGGAAAGGAAAACAATTTGCAGACACTTAACACAGATTGCTTTTTGAACCATCTGTATACTGTTACATATAAAATAGGTAAAGTGTTCATACAGAGTTATGACTTAGGAATTTCAAAGGATAGTAGTTCGAAGAAGCAATTTTTTTTAGCGTTTCTAGGCAGGGGCTGCTCTGGCCATAGTCAAACTAGGCCACTGCCTGGAGTAGCCAGGCCAAACTTGAGTAGCACTGCAAATCTGTACACAAGGCTGCAATGCCACTCCCTCAGATTTGGCTTGCTGCAGCCGGCTCTCTTGATGGAGAGGCAGCCAGACGACACCTGAGTGAATAGTGTTGTGACCAAGTGCTTAGCTCCCACTCCATTTCTACCATAACCACTGAACCATCAGAAGGCTCACCACCCTCAGCCCAGAAAGTCCAGTGCAGGGTGCATGCCCCTCCCCTACTTGAGAACCTCTGTTGTAGGGGGTAGGAGTGGAGTGGCACGCTAAAATTTTGCCTAGGGTGGCAGATTGTCTTGAGCAGCCTTTGTTTCTAGGCAGAAAATAATGGAGATTAACCATTTTGGAGAGTGGGAACCATGAGGGGGAGACAAGAGGTAAAATTTTCATACACACATTAAAATAAATTATGAAAACATTTAGCAACATAGAACACCACAGATCTCAATGGACATTATAACTTGGTGACTTTTTTTTTTTTTAAGGAAGTAATCCCTTTACAGTTCAACATGCTGTTTTAAATTTAAAAATACAATTAGAACCTGGGACTCTTAAAATTCTAATTAAAACAAGCCAAGTTGACCAGTATAGGTTGAGAAGTAGGGGAAGGGCAAGGTAATAAATCAAGTCCAACTGTGGCTACATAGTGGGTGCCATTAAAAATGTCCAACATTTAATCATAATATACAGTACGGTAAGTAGTTTACTCTCAGATTGGTGAAACTCACACCTGTGCAGAGAGCCTGCACAAAGCCTACAAGCAAGGTAAGGATATTAGAGAACCTTTACACTTTCTCTCTGAACCTTTTGATTGTTCAAAATTGTACATCAATGAAGCCATGACAATTTACATCAATTGAGAATCTTCCCTCATAGCTTTACGAAAGACTGTATTCAAAGTATTTTTTTTTTTTACAAATTTAGTTCTTATTCACGACTTCAGACTAGACACCTGAAAAGTTTCAGCTTATGAAGTTCAGCCATTTGAGTTAAGTGCACATACATCTTTACAGCAGAAAATATACTTTCACTCTTCCATAACTCAAAAAAATATCTGTTAAACAGTTTGTTGAAATTTCTATGGGGTTACAGGACAAATTGCTTAATGTACAATTTAGCTGAAATACTTCAAACAACTTATCCACACATTTTAACCTATTTAAATATCTCTTGACTGGACTGTTCCTAGGCAATAACAAAAGTATAAATGGTAAATATGTCTAGCATTCAAGGCCAGCAAAAACTTTAGCTCTTGTCCACACCACCACTCTAGTATCTCCTTGTGTGTCCCACTAATTTTCACAAATTAGGGAACATTTATCAGTATAATATGAAGTATTGTAACTAAATACTGTAATGCCCACGTCAAATGAACAATGTAGATCAGGGGTTCTCACACTGTGAGTCAGGACCCCTCAGGAGGTCATGAGGTTATTACATGGGGGGGGGGGGGTCACAAGCTGTCAGCCTCCACCCCAAACCTTGCTTTGCCTCCAGTATTTATAATGGTGTTAAATATATTAAAAAGTGTTTTTAATGTATAAAGGGGGGTCGCACTCAGAGGCTTGCTGTGTGAAAGGGGTCACCACTAAAGAAGTCTGAACCCCTGATGTAGATTTACTAATTCATTAATCATGTAGGCAGGATCAGAAAGGGCTTCAGGCATAGATTGCTACTTGGAAGGATGCATAGTGACCACAGTATCATTAGCAAGGTTCCACTGCAGTTCTAGAAAATATGGGTCATAGAGGAAAGAGTAATATTAGACACCATCATTTGGCTCTCACCCCAACATGTCTATAAGCTTATCTTAAACAAACTAAAGGGAGGAGTTATGTAACAGAATATCTAAACTGAGCAGATCACAGCAGGCAGTAAAGCCACTTTGGTGCACACTGAACATGATAAACATTCTCCCCCCTTCTTACAAACTACTGAGGTTCTACCTGACTTCAGGATGAGCAGTTGCATCTTCAGCAAAATAAAAATGTATATTTTATTGCAGAAAAATCTAAATATTACAAGCTGTTCTATATTACAAGTGTTTGGGAACAATGAAGTAGCATTTCTAGTTGTTTAAATCACATTTTGCACTTCACTGAATCATGACAGTAACTACCTTTACCTGATATCCCACTTACCACTAATTAACATTGTATTCCTACTAAAATTAGAGTCTGCATTAGAATTGAACTATTCACAGCAAGTGATTTATTTACTGACCTTAGACTTTTTGGTTTGTAAAGAATGTTTACAAGTTTTCTCGCTTTTTGTAGTTGCTCAATGAACATTTTATGCAAATATATTTCAACCTATGAGTTTAAAATATGCTCTTTGTTTTAACTATTTCCTCCGCTATTTCTGGTGTCACTGATCATATGATGTTTTACTCTCTGAGCAGCAGACAAACATTTCAAGGAAAAAAACCCAAAGATTTCAAGACAACCAGGCAAATGCTTCAGGTATAAATTTTTGTATGAACACATTACACATTCTTGTAGACAAAAAAAAAGTTTCTTACACAAATATTCAAAGAAAATGAACAAATACATTGTGAACATATTCAAAAGCAATTAACTGTTAATCTAAATCAATGTTCATGATTGCATTATCTTCCCAGTTGTATTCTGAATTGATAAACATAGCTGTGAACTACTCTACTTGTTGTATACTCTGCTCTTCCTCACACTCCAAAAAATGGAGACACACCACATGACCAATCCACACTTATTTTGTCATCTCTAACCAAATACAGCTTATTCATAGGTTGACCTTAAACCCATAGCCCAACATCAATTATGTAACTCAAAAACACTTGCTATAAAAATCAGCACCCCTAACCCCTCCAAGGACATTTTAGAATCTATTTTTCCTCAGTAGGGAATATATAGTTTCAAGTAACATGCCTTCATTATACAGTTTTTGATTTAGAATTCTAATTCAGAAGAATGAATTCTGAAAGTAAAACATTTTCACTTTTCAATAAATAGGTAAGATTTAAAAATAAGACTGCATCTTTCATCATGCCTTTATTTAGTCTCCAATTCCGCAGCAAAATCCACTGGATACAAGCAAGGCATTTATCAAATCAGCCCTTGCTTTGTTAAAGAGCGTATGCCAAGTAAAAACCTGCTGCCTTCACTCAGAGCTGCTGTGTGAAATCAGACACGAGGCTTGTAAGAGGGTCTGGTAAACAGAGAGGAGTTTCAGTAGATTATTTTCTTTTGAATACACTTCTAGACTACTCTGCACTGTGCATTAGACTTCGATATACTGAAAGTGCAGCTTTGATAATTTGGAATAAAAAATTATGTTCTTTGAAGAGATCCCATTTACTTATTAAAAGTTTATACACAAAAAAAAACATTTAAAAGCACATCTTCAGCAAGTTGAATTATGTACAAAACATTAGAGTGAAATTTAATCAATCACAAACCAGTGTATGAGAATCAAATTGTGCATTGTTTGCCAATATTGCTGTGTAACAAGTTTATTTGCGTTTTCCATGTGTGATGCTTCTGGGACAATCTTATTTTTCCCTCAATTATTTTATTTATAATTTGTATTACAGTGGTGCTTAGAGGCCCCAACTGAGACTGGGGTCTCATTGTGCTAGACACTGTACAAACACATTTTAATTGGCAGCCTCTACTTGAAAGAGTTAACAGTGTAAATAGACAAGACAGACAAATAGTGAGAGGGGAAAGAGAGGCATAACAAGGTGAAGCGACTTGCCCAGGATCACACAGGACAATGGTGTAGCTGCGAACAGAACCCAGCTCTGAGTTCCAGCCCAGTGCCCTACCTACTGGACCATGCTCCCTTTCTCATAAGAATTACTTAATTCTATCTGATATGATGTATTTTAATGTAATTTTAAAATCTACTGTCTTCATTTAGAAATGATCTCTATCTCGAACTGATCACCAAATATTATTACATTCTTCTCCCTCCACCAAAAACCCTGTGACAGCTGACCAATTAAGCACTCAAGCGAGATAACAACAGCATTGAGGACGCAGATGAAACTTTAATTATGTCCCATTGTGAATATCCATTACGATAGTCTTCAATTATATGGTCACACTACTTCTAAATTGTACGTTTTTCTCTATAACACCTATATCGTGTGTTGCTTTGTGTAGTATTATGTATTACTCTGTATAGGCAAAAAGCTATGAAAGCTACTTATATGAATTCTACAGACAAATCATAATTATTCTTTAATCTGTACTATGTACTAGGTCAATAGTGAAAATTCACTTGAATATATAGGCTGCCTCAGTGTGAATTAAGTGCATAGTTAACTACCTCATCCCCTGAAATGCAACTAAGGCCTGGTCTACACTATGTGTTTATACCGATTTTAGCAGCGTTAAACAGATTTAACGCTGCGCCCGTCCACACAACGAGGCCCTTTATATCGATATAAAGGGCTCTTTAAATCGGTACTCCTCCCCAACAAGAGGAGTAGCGCTGAAATCGGTATTACCACATCGGATTAGGGTTAATGTGGCCGCAAATCGACGGTATTGGCCTCCAGGCAGTATCCCACATTGCACCATTGTGACCGCTCTGGAAAGCAATCTGAACTCGGATGCACTGGCCAGGTAGACAGGAGAAGCCTCGCGAACTTCTGAATTTCATTTCCTGTTTGCCCAGCGTGGAGCTCTGATCAGCACGAAAAAGAGCTCCAGCATGGACCGTAAGGGAGATACTGGATCTGATTGCTGTATGGGGAGACAAATCTGTTCTATCAGAGCTCCGTTACAGAAGACGAAATGCCAAAGCCATTGAAAAAAATCTCCAGACAGAGGCCACAGCAGGGACTCAGCATAGTGCTGAGTTACAAGCGTAACGGAAAGCCAAAGAATCAAATGGATGCTCATGGAGGGAGGGAGGGGGTACTGAGGACTCCAGCTATCCCACAGTCCCCGCAGTCTCCGAAAAGCATTTGCATTATTGGCTGAGCTCCAAATGCCTGTAGGGTCAAACACATTGTCCGGGGTGGTTCAGGGTATAGCTCGTCAATTTAACCCCCCCGTGAAAGAAAAGGGAAAAAAATCGTTTCTTGACTTTGTTATGTGTCACCCTATGTCTACTGCATGCTGCTGGTAGACGCGATGCTGTGGCACTAAACAGCAGCACCCTCTCCCCTCCCCTCCTCGGTGGCAGACGGTACAATATGACTGCCATCCATCGTCATCATCAGCCCATGAGGGCTCCTGGCTGGCCTCAGGTGAGGTTGGCCAGGGGCGCCTGGGTAAAAATAGGAATGACTCCCGGTCATTCCCAGTAGATGGTACAGAACGGCTGGTAACCGTCTTCATCATAGCAACTGGGGGCTGAGCTCCATCAGCCCCCTCCTTTCATGTCTAAAGAAAAGATTCTGCACTGCCTGGACTATCATAGCAGCGGCATGCTGGGCTCCTCTCCTCCACACCATTTAATGTCCTGCCTGGACTATCATAGCAGCTGGAGGCTGCCTCCCCCTCATTTTATCTCACTAACAAGTCACTGTTTCTTATTCCTGCATTCTTTATTACTTCATCACACAAATGGGGGGGGGGGGACACTGCAACGGTAGCCCAGGAGGGTTGGGGGAGGAGGGAAGCAACGGGTGGGGTAGTTGCAGGGGCACCCCCTAGAATGGCATGCAGCTCATCATTTCTGCGGGATCTGACACGGAGCAGCTGTGCTCTCTAGTACACTGGTTCTCTAGCACACTTGCCCCATATTCTAGGCAGGACTGACTCTCTTTTTAGATACAACATAAAGGAGGGAATGACCCGGGGGGTAATTCCCATTTTTGTCTTTGTGCCCCCGGCCGACCTCTGCCAGGAGTAGCCATGACAGCAGCAGACGGTACAGAATGACTGATAACCGTCATCTCATCGCCAATTTACAATGGTATGGCAGACGGTACAGAACAACTGATAATCGTCTCTACTATCTTGCAAAGGTAAATGAATGCTGCTGTGTAGCACTGCAGTACCACCTCTGTCAGCGGCATCCAGTACACATACGGTGACAGTGACGAAAGGCAAAACGGGCTCCATGGTTGCCATACTACGGCGTCTGCCAGACCAATCCAGGGAAAGAGGGCGCGAAATGATTGTCTGCCGTTGCTTTCACGGAGGAAGGAAAGAGTGACTACATTTACCCAGAATCACCCGCGACACTATTTTTGCACCATCATGCATTGGGATCTCAACCCAGAATTCCAATGGGCAGGGGAGACTGCGGGAACTATGGGATAGCTACGGGATAGCTACCCACAGTGCAACGCTCCAGAAATCAATGCTAGCGTCGGTACATGGAAGCACACCACCGAATTAATGTGCTTAGTGTGGTTGCGTGTACTCAACTTTATACAATCTGTTTTCCAAAACCGGTTTATGTAAAATCAGAATAATCCCGTAGTGTAGACGTACCCTGAGTTGGGAATGGATGACAGGGGATGGATCACTTGATGATTACCTATTCTGTTCATCCCCTCTGGGGCACCTGGCATTGGCCACTGTCAGAAAATAGGACACTGGGCTAGATGGACCTTTGGTCTGACCCAGTATGGCCATTCTTATGTTCTTAAGGAAGGCTCTTCTGCTTGTTGAAAAGTAGTATTGCATATGCTGCTGATTAAATTATTCAATTATATAGATAAGTGAAAGATCGGTAGAGGTATTGGAGAATCACAGTAATGAAAACAGTGTTAAGTATGGAAACATGAAAAAATATGACAGGAATCTATATGCTGCAAAAGAGTTTGATATACTGTATAACCTTTGTCATTTTTTATATGAATGCTAAACCATACAATATTCACGATCTCTTAACATGAGAATTTTTTTAAATAAAAACTCCCAGATTTCATTATTTTCTTTTAAAGGGAAAATATTCCAAATGATATCACAATGTGCTCTATTTTGGAAAACTGAACACTGAAATAATTCATGCTCTTCTTGAAATCTTGTCCTCTAGCAGTTTCCGTGACTCTGACCTCTCCTCATTCTTCTCCTATCTCTAATTGCTCATTCAGTGTGTCCTTCAGAAGAGTCTTAATGTGGGGTTCTATAGGGCTCTGTTCTTGGTCCCCTTCTCTTCTACCGCTATACCTTATCGCCAGGTAATCTCATTCGCAAACACAAATTCAACTACCATCTCTATACTAAAACTCACCCATCTACCTCTCTACTCCAGACCTCTCCTTCTATTCAAATTAAAATCTTGGCCTGTCTCTGACATCTCTGAATGGATGTCTGCCATCACCGCAAACTCAATATGACTAAAACACAACTCTGAATCTCTACTACCTCCTCTCTCAATCACTGTGAACCACATCACCATCCTGCCTGTCACTCAGGCCAGTATCTTGATTATAGTCTTCGACTCAGGCCTCTCTCTTTCGAGGTTCTCACATCCATATCTAAATCTTGTGGATTCTTTCTGCATCACACCTTCCCTATCTATCCACATAGCTAAAACCTCATCAACGCTCTTCTCTCACGTCTCAGCTACTGCAACATCCTTCTCTCTGGCCTTGACAAATGAAATCTTGCCCTATTTATAACCATTCCAAATGCTGCTGTAAAAATCATCTTCCTAGCCCATCATTATGGCTGTTACCCCATTCTTCGCATCCCTCCACTGGCTCCCCCTTCTTTATTGCACCAAACATACACTATTTGTTTTCATTTTCAAAGCCTTTCAAGACCTATCTCCACCCTACCCATCATCTTACAATGTACTGTTATGATGTCAACTTCTTTCTCCAACTGACTTGTTATACCAGTCTCCAATCAGCCTGTTATTACATTTTCAAACAAGTATCTTCGTGTTTTCTCCCAGGCTGCACCTCATGCTTGGGAGCAGCTCACTGTGAATATCCACAAAGCTGCCTCATTATACTCCTTCAACCCCCTCCTTCAAACTCTGTTGGTGATGCTTACAAAAAAACTTGTCAACGATTAGGCGGCTGGTATGCTGAGACCACTGCCTATCATGCTGACCAGTACTGTCTCATTGTTTTCTTGTACACCCCATCTCTTGTCTCACACTTAGATTTTAAGCTGTGTGGGTTAGGGACAACTTGTTTGTACTATGTCCACCTAGCACAAAGAGGTCCTGGCCCATAACCAAGGCTTCTATGCACTACAGTATTATAAATTTTTAATTAAAAAAATACCTTTTGTAACTGTTGTTCTTCGAGATGTGTTGCTCATGTCGATTCCAATTAGGTGTGTGTATGCTGCGTGCACAGTAGCTGGAAGGTTTGTCTCCTATTGGCATCCATTGGGTCGGTTCAGACGTCCCCTGGAGTCGAGCCTCCATAGTGCCGTATATAGGGTCCAGACGACCTGCTGCCACTTCAGTTCCTTCTTTCTGGCACTGCTCTGACAGAGGGATAGACGGGTGGGTCTTGGAATGGACATGAGCAACACATCTTGAAGAACAACAGTTCTGGAAGGTAGGTAACTGTTTTTTCTTCTTCGAGTGCTTACTCATGTTCATTCCAATTAGGAGACTCAAGCAGGAACTTGGAGGCAGGGTTGGAGCTCATGGGTTCGCTGACTGAAGCACCACTCTAGCCTGCTGGGTAATGGTGTAGTGAGAGGCAAAAATGTGGATTGAGGACCATGTCGCAGTCGTGTAAATTTCCTCGGTTGGAACCTGGGCCAGGAATGCCATTAAAGATGCGTGCACCCTTGTGGAGTGCGCTGTCATGGTGGGGGCAGGCACTTTAGCCAGATCATAGCATGTGCAGATACAGGATGTGATCCGCAATTAAATTCTTTGGGAAAAGACTGGGAGTCCCTTCATTCTGTCTGCTACTGTGATGAATAGTTGAGTAGCTTCATCTGTTTGATATAAAAGGCCAATGCCTGGTGAATATCCAAAGAGTGAAGGTTTTGCTCTCGGCATGTGGCTTAGGGTAAAAAACTGGAAGAAAAATGTCCTGATTAATGTGAAACTAGGAGACTACCTTCGGGAGGAAGGCTGGGTGCAGTCGAAGCTGAACTTTGTCCCTATAGAAGGCTGTGTAAGGAGGTTCGGACATTAGGGCATTAAGCTCTGACACCCTCCTGGCAGAGATTATTGCCACCAGAAATGCCACCTTCCATGAGGCAGAGAGCAAAGAGCATGTCACTAGTGGTTCAAAGTGGGGCCCCATTAGTCTGGAAAGAACAAGGTTAAGGTCCCAGTCTGAGATCGGTTGTTGTACTTGATATAATCTGTCAAGTCCTTTAAGAAAACATCCAACTATCGGGTTGGCGAAGACCGATCAGCCAGCCACGCCTGGGTGAAAGGCAGAAATGGCAGCCAAGTGGACTTCTACTGATGGCAGAGAGAGCCCTTGTTGCTTCAGGTGCAGAAGGTACTCAAGATAAAAAGGCATTGATGAGTGCGTAGGATACATATGTTTCTCCGATGACCAAACTGTGAATCTCTTCCATTTGGCTAGGTAGGTGGCACTAGTAGACTGTTTCCTACTACCAAGGAGGACTTCCCTAACTGGATCAGAGCAAGCAAGCTCCATCGGATTTAGCCATGGAGCTTCCAAGCCATGAGGTGGAGAGATTCGAGGTTGGGATGTTGAAGACGACAGTGATCCCAAGTTATCAGGTCCATGAGCAGTGGTAGAGTGATCGGCGTGTCTACTGACAGCTCCAGAAGAGATGTGTAGCGGTACTGACACAGCCAGGCTGGAGCTATCAATATCACAGAGGCTTCATCCCATCAAACCTTGGAGTAGCACCTTGTGAACGAGTGGAATGGGTGGAAACACATGGAGAAGGTGGTCCTTCTCCAAGGGAGAAGGAACGCATCTGCAATTGAGCCTGGGATGTGATTCAGGAAGGCACAGAACTGCAGACACTTCCTGTTGTGTCTTGTCACAAAAATCTATTTGGGGAGTTCCCCACTACTGGATGATGGTGTTCAGGACGGATGGACCACTCGTGATTGTGAAAGGACCTGCCGAGATGGTCTGCCAGCTCATTCTGAGCTCTGGGGAGATAAGATGCCTCCAAATGTATCAAGTGGGTTATGTAAAAGTCCCACAGTTTGAGGGCTTCCTGGCACAGGGGAGAGGAGCGTGCTGCCCCCTTTTTATATAAAACATCATAGTTGTATTGTCTGTCATGACTGATACACATCTCCCCTCCAAGTGAGTTTGGAAGGTCTGGCATGCCAGATGGACTGCCCACAGCAATATGATGTTGATGTAAAGTGAGAGCCCTGCTTGGGACCAGAGGCCCTGAGTCCTGAACTTCCCCAGCTGCACTACCCATCCCATCGCTGACGCGTCCATGACCAGGGAAAGTGATGATTGAGGTCTGGAGAAGGGAATCCCTGAACACATGGCTTGCTGGTTGAGCCACCCATAGGAAAGACTCAAGAACCAGCTGGGAAAGAGTGATTACCTTGTCTAGACTGTCCCAGTTTGGTCAATACACCAATGCTAGCCACGCCCAAAGGGTCAGAGCCTCAGTTTGGCATGCTGCACTACATAAGTGCAGGTGGCCATGTGGCTGAGGAGCTTCAGGCAATTCCTTGCCGTGGTGGTAGGAAAACATCTGAGATCTTGTATGATGTCGCAAAGATTCTGAAACCATGACTCTGGTGGGAATGCTCTCACCTGTCTTGAGTCCAACACTGCCTCTATGAACTCTATTCTTTGAGGGGGGGGACAGGATTGACTTCTGCACATTCAGTAGAAGGTCACGGTTGTCAAAAGTTGATCTTATTAGGATTACCTGCAGCTCCACTTGTGTTCTAGAGTGACCTTTGATCAGCCAGTCATTGAGGTACAGAAACACTTGCACCTGGCACTTCTCCAAGAAAGGTGCCACGACTGCCATGCACTTGGTGAACACCCAAGGTGCTCCTGACAGGCCAAAGTGGAGGACAGTGAACTGATAGTGATTGTGGTTTACCACAAACCTGAGAAACCTTCTGTCAGGCGGGGTTATGGATGTATGAAAGCATCGTCCTTCAAGTCAAGGGCAGCATACCAATCCTCCTAGATTCAGGGAAGTGATAATGGAGGCCAAAAACTTCAGCTTCTTCATGAATTTGTTCCCGAGGAACCTCCTCCATCGCTCCCGCTCTTAGTAGCAGCTGCATCTCTTGCATTAGCAGATTCTCGTGAGAGGGTTCCCTGAAGAGGGACGGGGAAGGGAGGGTGAGCAGGAGGAGATAAGCTGAACTGGAGAGAGTATCCCAGTTCTACCATGCGGAGCACCCAGCAATCTGAAGTGATCCAGGCCCATGCATGGTAGAAGTGGGACAGTTGGCATGAAAAGGATGGAATAGTTCAGTGGCTCTCAACTTTTTTTTTAAACTGGTGACCCCTTTCACATAGCAAGCCTCTGAGTGCAACCCCCCCAAATAAATTAAAAACACTTTTTTATATATTTAACACCATTATAAATGCTGGAGGCAAAGCAGGGTTGGGGTGGAGGCTGACAGCTCACGCCCCCCCATGTAATAACCTCGTGACCCCCTGAGGGGTCCCAACCTCCAGTTTGAGGACCCCTGGGATAGTTGGATGCAGTGTTTGAATCAGTGTGTTGCCCTTGGGTGCACCTTCAAAAGGCTTGTTTTGTCTGGAGGACTGTTTCAGCTGCCCAGAACAGATGAAGGAGGAGGCCTCATCCTGTGGTTTCTGTTACACCTCCTAGAAGAGTCTTGCCTGTTCTGAGGCTGGTAGAATCGAGGCAGACGCTGGGGGTATGGTGGCCAAGGGACTTGAGAGTGGCTCTTGAGTCCTTAAGCCTACAGAGCTGTGAGTCCGTTCTCTTGGAGAAGAGGGATGAGCCCTCAAATAGGAGGTCCTGGATGGTCTGTTGGACCTCATACGGGAGCCCTCATGTCTGCAGCCAAGAGCTTCTTCTCATGACCACCCTTGACACCATGGTACAAGCAGCTGAATCAGCAACATGTAGGGTTGCCTGTAGCGAAGCCTGTGCCACAAGCTTGTGCTCCTTCAAGGTGAAACGCTCAGCCCTCTGGCAGAAGCTCTGTGAATTTTGACATAGCACCGCAGGAATTTAAGCTATATCTTCTGAGCATCACCTGGTGGTTTGAAATCCGAAGCAGGAGCCCCCTGGTAGAATAGACTTTCCTCCCAAAGAGGTCCAGCTTCTTCGCCTCTTGGGCTTTAGGTGAGGGTCCTTGATGCCCTTTACGTTCACGTTCGTTCGCTGCTGCCACCACTAAGGGGTCCAGTGGTGGGCATGAATAAAAATGTTCAAACACTTTAGAGGGGACAAGCTATTTCTCTTCTGTCCTTTTCGCCGTCAGGGGCAGGGAGGCGACGGTCTGCCACAAAGTTTTGGTGGTATCCTGTATGGTCTTAAGCTCCAGGGCAACTTGGAGGGTCACCAGGGGGCCAGGATGTCTATGGACCCATGTCAGGACCATGGGGTCCAAGGACTCAGATATACTTGACCTCGAGCCCCAGGTTCTGGGTCATCCTCTTCAGGAGCTGTTGGTGGACCCTACTGTCCTTGAGTACAGGAGCCATGGAGGTTAGAGCCACTGCTTCATCTGGCAATAATGAAGACGAGGCTCTAATCAGGACCAGCTCTTGCTCCTGGCGTTCAGCACCAAGAGGATCGTGCTGTGCTGGATCTTCCGGTGCGGTGACTAGCGCGGCATGGGGCAGCTGGTCTCTCCCTGTCAAATCTTGAGTGTCTGCACTCCGATCTGTGCTAGCTCCACCCGGACACAAAGGACTCTGCCTCAGAGTCTGATTGGGAGGACTCGCTCTGAGAGGACCACAGAGGAGCAGTGTCGGGAAACTGGGGACCGGTGTGACTTCCCTGCTGGTCTATAGCTGGCTTGCCTCAGGACGGCACCAAAGGTCTCGGGGATGTCGTTGCCTTTGCGCTCAGTGCCTGGTCTCGCCTGGATGGGGAAGGCAGTGCCATGAAGGCAATGAGCTCTCTCACTGCCTCGAAGATCTCTGGTGTGGAAGGCATCTCCTAAGCCTCTCCGTGATTCTCCTGGAGGAGGAAGTCCTGCGGAGACAGACTCAACTGACACCTTGTTGGGGCAGGAGTCAACTGTGCTGGTCTAGGTGGTGCAGTGGTTGCATGGCCCAATACAGGCCTCACTGTGCTCGAGTTTTTCCATCCCAGTCTCAGTGCAGGTGAGTGCCCTGTCCAGCTCCTTCTTCTTGCAGGGCACCGGGGACTGGGAGCGGTGCTGTGCACTATTATGTGCGGAGCCCTTCTGCAGGGAGCCCTACTGGTGCCGAGCCTCTCTATCAGAGTCCTTTCTCAGCACCAAAGTCTCCCGTTTCAACGCCGGAGCACTGTGCACCGGGGTGCCGTATTGGCTCGGCCAAACTTGGCTCCAAGTGGGGATGGAGAGCAGCCTCCATCAGAAGGATTTTTAATCATTGCAAGATCTGCAAAGAGACCAAACAGTCCTTCTGATGCCATTCCCCCAGACTCTTCAAGCAGGAAGTGTGAGGGTCACCCTTGGGCACAGGCTTGTTACAAGCTGCACTGGGTTTAAACCCCAGGGACTGAGGCATGCCCTGGTGCTGGGGCAGGGGGAAAAGGGTAGGGAAAATGGGGGGTAACCTCCAGAATAATTCCTTACTGGAATTCTAACTACACAATGACTAAACTAACTACAACGAACTAACTAACTAACTGATTTAACTATTTACAGAGAACAGTCTGAAGACCACTAGGGAGAAGGCTTGCCGAAGCAAGAGAAATGAGTGTTCTGGCTAACCATCACAGGTGGTAAGCAGGAACTGAAGTGACGGCAGGTTGGCAGGACCCTATATACAGCGACTCCAACGGGTGCCTGAGCCAACCCGACAGCTACCACTAGGGGAAAAACCTTCCAGCTACCGTGCACACGGTGCACACATACCTAATTGGAATCAACATAAGCAAGCACTCGAAGAACTGCAGATCATGTAAAATGAACTCTATTCTGCACTGAACAGCAGTTGATTTCCAGGTGAAATTTCCAGGTGTTTGTTTTGACCTAAACTGTTTGGATCAAACAGGGGGTTGTTAGGTCAAACATCTCATTTAATATAAAGTGAAACTATGAAACGAGGAAAGAAGCCACTGAAGTAATCAGGACCCAACGTACGTCAGGTCAAAATCAATACCTTAAGTTGCATCCAGAAACTCTGAATCTCTTGGAGAGGGAAATATCAGTCTAAAATAGCACACTAACAAAAAGCTGGCTTTAGGACAATAAAACTATTTGATTTTTGACAGACTATTTTGTAGATTAAACAGAGGTAGTTTATTAAACAATTGTAGGCACATCTCACTGCCAAGCTTACACAGGCACATCCAAGTGCAGTCATGTGCCCCATTCCATTTCTTTCTCTCCTTGCTTTTCATCACCCCCATTCTGCCTCCAAACCATTCCTCTTTCTCTGCTGATCAGTCTTAAAATATTAGCATGCTACATCCAAGCATGCAGCATTTTCACCTATTGCAAGATGCTAAACACAGGTAGAAGTTTATCACTTACTCAAATTCTGTGGCATAATATTTGAAGAAGCCCACTAATAAGTCTCCAAGAGTTGATCCATTTTTGGAGAGGTAAGGAGGAACGGTGCGTGGAGCTTGATGTACAAGGTGCAGCTGCATAGTAGGACTAAAAGATTCCTGTCAAAATAAAAGAATAGAGAATATAGCCTTTTGTAAAGTACATGCTGCATGACTGCATTTAATCTAGGTGCTTTCAAGATCTCTCACACACACACACACACACACACACACACACACGAAAGTTGCCCATCATTTATTTAGCAAGTGCTGTTAAGTGTACATGGCCCAGTTTCTATTCACTAGTGAAGTGCCCTATTGTTCCTCCTACCCCTCTGTTGCATACAAGTAACTCCACTGACCTCAAGGAGAATTAATCATCCCTGGCATGAGGACAGTCAGTCATGTTATTGCCTGTGCTCCCTTTCCCTTCATGAAGCTGCCTAAGAACTGTCACATCAGAAAAATCTCAAAACTGAATTTTTATTTGCATACCCACTATGACAGACAAGGTCTGAAAGGGAGGGGAAACTTTTATTTCATATTGCATAGTTAGTTTTAAACCAGTATGTCAAACCCCTCACTCTTGTGTGACCTTGCATCTTCCCATACAATGATTTCAAAGACTGTGGTAGCATTTCCTCTAATCAAGTTAAGTGAAAACATTAAAAATTGTTTAACAACCAACATATACCTGACTATATAGTCCACAGCACTTTTGTTTTTCCACCATAAATATTGGAGGCTGACCACAAGAACAATTGCCTTTACTAATTTAGAAAGTTCTCCACCCAAGACTAAATAACTTAAAAAAAAAATTTAAACAAAAGAGAAAATTTAAGTAACAATTTAACTTTCCTAAACATAAGCTGGGCATGTTGAAATAGCAGCAAACAACTGCCAGTCTTGCCATTTTGCATATAGGTCCTGTATTATTAATTATTATTATGTTTAAGAGAAACTTGTACTGCACCATATCTTGCACGTTCACCTCAGAATATGGAGGCATGGCAGAAGGAATCATAAGGGGGATGTAACTCATCCTTGTGTTCCTAGCTAATGCAATAGATTTGAAAACCCTGTAATATGAGGGCACATATGAAAAGATTCTAGTTCTTGAATTGCAGCTTTAATACTAATTGTATTACTTGTTAAAAAGAAAATGTATAGAAATTAACAGACTTCTGAAAGCAATCTTTCAGCTGGCAAGAGAAGAAATTAGCAAAAACTGAAGGAACCTCTTCAGGGTCACTTATTTATTATTGTTTGTTATTCATTTCAATGTGCCTGCTAAGCTTTCAGAAAATAAAACTGAAATTTACAGCAAGCTTCTCTCAAGTTTAGCAATACTCCAAAAAGGTTTTTGAGCACTATCTCCATGTTCACAATAGATAACCATCCGTAAAATGGTCAGGTGCAGTCAGGTGGTTAGATCAGTAGGACAGGGTTTGGGACTACTGGATTCTGTTCCCATTGTTGCCAGCCTTGCTGTGTGACCTTGGATAATTAACCCTCTCTGATAAAGAGCACTCTACCAATTACCAAAAATATTGTTCCTCTTCTACCTCACATAATTATGTCATGTATATTCATTTATATTATAATGTCCACAAGTCCCCATCTAATACCTTACAATCTAAAAGACACGGGATATACTAAGGGCAGGAATGTGGATATTACAAGTCAAGTCACAGTCTCGATCAATAGGCACTCAGTAAACATCTAAAGATTCTGCAGCGTTCCACACTGTTTTAACATCAGTTTCACCAGAAATGTAATACAGTACCTGAGTGGAAGCTATCCCTACAGCTTGCTGTGAGTGTGAACAAAAGAGCCACAGCATATAGTAACAAGGACCTTAAGATATTTCCCCCTCCTCACACACACAGGTTGACAACTGGGGCTGCTGCCCTCTAAAAATACAGAAAAAGGTGAATATAATGAAATTGCTATTGCAGACATTTACTGGTTCTACGTTTACATGCTCTTACTAGACACTTCTGGAACGGAATCTGGGATTTATCGCGGGCTGTTTTGTATTTGTACAAAACATCAAGATCTTCCCAACTTCAAGAAAAATCCACTAGTCTGCACTGAGGCGGTCATACTGAACTGATAAGGAATTAGGCTAAGGGAGTACTGCCCCATTTGTTTTACAGATTAATAAATGAGCTATTTTCATTAGTGCAATTACTAGCTCACATTTAGATCAGCACCTGACCATGGAAAACATACAGGCATTAATCTAAATTAACGAAACTTGACCAATATTTAAAGAATGTGATTATGACAGTCCCTAGTTTTTATTTATGGAGCTAAAACAAAGAATATCCAGATTGCCATGAAAAGTAATCTACTGCCAACAAACAGTTATAGTAACACCATCAGTCAACACATCAGGCATCACCAGGGTAAATATTTTAGCCAAGAAGAAAGAACAAACATACACAGGAAAAAAAAAAAAAAAGGATGGATGAAAAAATATCAGATACCATTATCACTAGAATTTTTTTTTATGTTGGCAACCAAAGCTTAAGACGACATATTTAGGAAAGCTAAGTTCATAGACAACTTACTCATAACAATGTTATAATAATCATATAACTGATTGAATTTTCCAGGTATATCTATTGTGCCTGCCTCTTCACTAAATTTTACTGCCTACCAGCAATCACACAAGCACCAGCACAGCAAACATGAAAAAAAGACTCCTCCTGTGACAAGCTGGAAATGCACCTCATTCAAAAGATCCAAAAATGCCAGTCACTATTCTGAGCCAATAAGAACAATTCTTAAACTTTCTGAAACAGAAGCCCTGTATTCTAATTTCTGCTTGTCACAGTGAATAATTTTTTAAAAATAATTTTTTGAAAACTGAAGTCAGGTTTTTTAAATATATATACTATTTTAAAAATAAGCCTGTTTTAAATTTAATTTGAATTCATGACAACCGATTATCTTTTTATCGTAATCTAGTATCATCTAAATAAAAGGTATGTTGAACTAATGAATCCTAATATATTTTAACTAATAAGTTAAGGGTGCTTTTCTAAAAAACAGCAGCAAGGGGAAAACATTTAACTAAATTTAGAGGTCAAGCTTTATAAATATAGCACAATGTATCATGTATTGTATTACCTATTTTCAGGTTTAATGATGTGAATACTACTACTTATTTTTTTCACCAAATGCCAGTACTTTGTTGTGCAGTGAAGATCTTGCCTTAGTTGTTGAATAAAATGTTAAAACTAGTTTTATAATTGCTTAAATAAATGTGTATAGTTACAGTGTGTGCTCCTGTTTTAGCAAGAAGTAATAACCAAAACTAGGTTAAAAGCTGCATTTAGCGGTATAGTAAATAAATCAAATTACCATGTTTTAATGGTTATACCAATGAGAATGAAATTTTCATTTGGAAAATAACTAAAAATGTACAAATGGTTAACATGATTTTCCACTTGCTGATTTAGTGATTTAAATCAAAGAAATTGATCATCAATCCACCCTCATTCCTCCAAAAAACAAAACTGCATATCACGTATTTGACATTACTGCCAGGAAAATGTTTAAGAACTTTGAGGATACTCCCACACCTCCGTAAGGTTTCCCAGGGACTCCAAGGGCTGCTGATCACCACTTGACAAAGTTAATTGGGCAAAATATCACTCTTTAAAGAGATAACTGGTGTGAGCTTGCAAATTCTTTAGGGCTGAAATTCACAGCTTTATGCATTGATTGAAGAGCTAACAAGTGTCCAGGATGGTAGCTCCCACAACTAAAACAAGCTGTTTCACTGACAGAGTAATGAAAATTAAGGACTAGTTTAAAGCTTTTATATAATGTATAAGATAGCACACTCTAGCTTTAGCTTTTGCAGGTCATGAATTCATATCATGAAAAGTAACATGCATGTGCAAGAATTCTTTCCTCCCACTTCTCCCTTTGTAATTAAATAATTTTCCTTCTGACAGGTTAACAAAAATGTTCCTTATGTGAATACTAGGCAGCTAAAAAGAGAGTTACTTTTTTCCGTAACTGGTGTTCTTCAAGATGTCTTGCTCATGTCCATTCAGCTTAGGTGTGTGTGCTCACCACATGCACTGATTCCAGAAGTTTTTCCCTCTGCAGTACCCATAGGGGACCAGATCTGGGGCCCCCTGGAGTGGCGCACATATGCAGTGGCATATAGAGCACTGCCCACCCCCTCGACCCTCAGTTCCTTCTTGCCAAAAACTCCGACAGTGGGGAAGGCGGGTGGGTTGTGGAATGGACATAAGCAACACATCTCAAAGAACACCAGTTACAGAAAAAGGTAACTGGTCTTTTCTTCTTCGAGTAATTGCTCATGTCCATTCAACTTAGGTGACTCCCAGCAGTACCCCTGGAGGCAGGTAAGGAGTTCACGGACATGTAGATTGCAATACAGCTCTGCCAAGCCCAGCATCGTCCCTGGCCTGCTGTGTGATGGCATAGTGGGCTGTGAACGTGTGTACCAAGAACCACGCCATGGCTTTACAGATGTCCTGGATCGGAACGTGTGCCAGGAAGGGCGCTAAGGATGCCTGCGCTCTAGTCGAGTGGGCTCTGACTACCAGTGACAGAGGGACTCATGCTAACTCGTAGTGGGTCCGAATGCAAGAGGTAATCCAGTTATAAATCCTTTGCGTGGACATGAGGAGGCCCTTCATACTATCAGTTGTAGAGATGAAAAGCTGAGTAGACTTACAGAAAGGTTTTGTCTGATCTAGGTAGAAAGCTAGTACCCTTCTTACGTCCAAAGCGTGAAGGAGCCTCTTTTCACCAGTCTCAAGGGGGTTAGGGCAGAAAACCGGAAGAAAGATGTCCTTGCTCATGTGGAAGTGGACACCAACTTGGGAAGGAAAGCCGGGTGGGGTCAGAGTTGGACCTCGTCCTTATAGAAGACCATGTACAGCAGTTCTGAGGGCAAGTCTCCGAGCTGCGAGTCCTGACTCGCCGACGTCACTGCCGGAGCTGGACCTCATCAATACAGAAGGTTGTATGGAAGTTCTGAGGTCAGGGCTTGCAGCTCGGAGACTTGCCGATGTCACCACCACCAGGAAAGCTACCTTTCACGATAGATGAGATAGGGAGCATGAGGCCAAAGGCTCAAAGAGTGGACCCCTGAGCCTGGGCAGAACCAAGTTGAGATCTCACTGAGGGATTGGGGACTGGACTTGAGGAAAGAGCCTCTCGAAGTCTCTAAGGAACCTGACCATCATGTCATGGGAGAACACAGTCTGCCCCTGGATTGGCAGATGAAAGGCCAAAATGGCAGCCAGGTGCACCCTGATGGAGGAGTGCGACAAGGCCTGGTTCCTTAAATGAAGCAGGTAGTCTAAGATTGACTGCACCAAAGAATGCGAAGGGGAGATGCCCCGTTCAGCCATCCAGTGGGAGAACCTCATCCACTTTGCCAGGTAGGTCTGCCTAGTCAAGGGCTTTCTACTCTCGAGAAGAACCTTCTAGACACCATCTGAACAGGCCCATTTATCCAGGTTCAGCCTCACAACATCCATGCTGTGAGGTGGAGGGATGCAAGGTTGGGGTGCAAAAGTTGGCCGTGATCCTGAGACAGCAGGTCCAGTCAGTTTGGCAGGGGCTAGGGAGGGACCTAGGACAAAGGCAGAGAGGCTGAAGATGCGGCTCACTGGTAACCAGGCGCAGATATTTGGAGGCACACACCCCCCAGCAGGAGTTTCGGAGCCAGCGCCCGGAATCTCTGCAGCACCAGTACTGCTCTAGGGACAGGTCAAGGAACTGACAGTACCACTCTCTGGACCGTCGTCAATACCTCTGGGCAGCATCGCTGCGTGCAGCTACATCTTAATGATGCCAAGCCCGCTCTAGTTCCTGATCCTGCTCCACATCCCAGTACCACTCATTCAGTGTGAGGCGTAGATCGCCAGCCTGGTGCTGTCGCAGATCTGTCAAGTGCTGCTGGTCACCAAGGCCCCCATCCAGACACTCATCAAGGTCAGCCAGATCCAACTCCGGGAGGAGCGACCGGTACCAGCGACCGGTACCGACTAGGACAACACCACCAATCAGCCCCCATCTTGGTTCCAGGGGAGCGACCACTCGGGCTCTGGCTCAGGTTTGGAGCAAGGTTCCCTAGCAGTGGGACAGGCTCCAGCCAGGCCCGTAGTACAGGGACACTTCTATGAAAGAATCATTACAAACACCTTCTTGAAGATTTAGCCTAAATTATATCTTAAAAGGATTTATGGCTCAAAAGGCTAAATAGTATTTAAATTCTGAGATATACTGCAGATAAGATAATATGGATATAATGTATTGTGTAGTCATGAAAAGACTATGATTTAGACTCAGGGCTGATCTACACTAGAAAATCAGTTTGGTTTAACTAAATCGGTCAGAGGTGTGAAAAAGCCACATCCCTGAGCAGCGCTGCTAACCTGACTAAAGTCCTCATGTAGCCAGCACTAGATTGACGGAAGAATTCTTCTATCGACCTAGCTACCACCTCTTGGGTATGTGGATTACCAACACCAACTGCAGAATCCCTCCCATCAGTGTAGGTAGTGTCTACACTGAAGCACTGCAGTGGTGTAGCTATGCCACTGTAATGTTTTAAGTGTAGACAAGCTCTGAGTGATCCTCAAATTCTGCATCCAAATTGTCATCTTCTGGGTTTATTGTTTGCATTCTAGGGGAAAAAATGTTCCTCTGGGTTGCATAAGCACTAAAACATTTGGTACGACTGGATGAAACTGAATCATCTTGGTTTTTTTGGCCATGTCTCCTTTCTATTTCCATTGTTTTGCTGGTGGATCAATTTCAGTGAACAAAATATCTTTATAGTTTGCTAAAACATTTTTAGAGAATGTAATTGTGTGACAGAGAGGTGCTGATTTGTCAAGTGCTGAAGATCAATGTTAAGTTTCCTAGGCACAGGAGTGTTACACAGATAGTGTTACACATTTCCTAATGTTTAGCCACTGAATGTTAGGGAAAATAAACTCCTCCTTCTTATTTTAAAACATCTCTTCCCTTGCTCTCCCTTTGGAAACTTCCTTTATTTAGGACTCAACCGGTAGCTCAAGAGTTATAGTTAGCGACGCTGCTGTGCAATAAAGAATTTCAACAGACTGAAACTTAAGTAGGATCTCCCTATCTTTAGTGAGTTTCTCACTTCAGGCAACAAAATAGTGGAATGTGCCCACATAAGGCAGAGTGGTGCTTATCTATTTCTTCCATGGGTTTGGTGCAGAGTACCAATTAGTGCATAGATGAAGCTGTAGCGAGTCAGTCACTCATTTTTACTAGAATATCGATTACCTGTTATACATTATGATTTGGAAGTTATATACATGATCTAATATTGTAATAGACTAAATTAATAAGAGATTAATCAAGAAATTTAAACAGGTAACATGCTTGAAAAAGTATTTTGTACACAGAGCTGCCAACATAACGAGAGTGCCAACATAAACAATCAATTCTACAAACCAACAATATAAGTGAGTTTTGTATCACATTTGTATAATATTAACAAAACCATTATATTATATGGTACCATTACAGTACCATAGTACAATGCTTACTATTATCTAATAGGATAATCAATGCAATTTTCTTTAATTATGGTGGCACTGGTATTGACCTATATTTAAGGTTGCATTATGACATCTGCAGTATTAGGGGGGGATTACATCCCTTTATGTTTGAAAACAGTCTGTATCAACAAGTTCTCAACACTTACAGTATCAACTGAATTTTTAGTAAAGTTACAACTATATCTGTCTATTAGCTTAGAATTGAACATAAAGTGTCTTTGTTTAGAAATGTAGGCTTCCAGTCCCACCTTTTCTTCATCTCCCTCTAGCTAACAAATATCTTTGCTGTCACATTTCTAAATTTACATCCAAATAGCTAAATCTCCAACATAACATAGCAGTCAAAAGATAATGATTGTTCATTATAACTGTTTCAATTTAACATAAGAATGGCCATACTGGGTTAGACCAAAAGCCCATCCAGCCCAGTATCCAATCTTCAGACAGTAGTCAACTTTATGCTAAGAGAAGCCAACACAAGTGTCTTCTTCATAGAACAGATAATTTACAGGGAATGAACAGAACAGGTAATCATCAAGTGATCCAACCCCTGCCACCCATTCCCAGCTTCTGGCAAACAGAGACTAGGGACACCATCCCTGCCCTTCCTGGCTAATAGCCATTGACGGATCTATCCTCCATGAACTTATCTAGTTCTTTTTTGAACCCTGTTATAGTTTTGGCCTTCACAACATCCTCTGGCAAGGAGTTCCACAGGTTGACTCTGCCGTCTATGAAAAAATACTTCCTTTTGTTTGTTTTAAACCTGCTGCCTATTAATTTCATTTGGTGACCCCTAGTTCTTGTGTTATGAGAAGGAGTAAAACACACTTCATTATTTACTTTCTCCACATCACTCATGATTTTATAGACCTCTATCATATTCCCCCTTAGTCATCTCTTTTCCAAGCTGAAAAGTCCCAGTCTTATTAACCTCTCCTCATATGGCAGCTGTTCCATACCCCTCATCATTTTTGTTGCCCTCTTCCGAACCTTTTGCAATATATCTTTTTTGAGATGGCGTACATCTGTACGGAGTATTCAAGATGCAGGCGTTCCATGAATTTACACAGAGGCAATATGATATTTTCTGTCTTATTATCTATCCTTTTCCTAATGATTTCCAACATTGTTTGCTTTTTTGACTACCGCTGCACATTGAGTGAATGTTTCCATGATGACTCCAAGATCGCATTCTTGAGTGGTAACAGCTAATTTAGACCCCATCATTTTATATGTATAGCTGGGATTATACTTTCCAACGTGCATTACCTTACATTTATCAACAATGAATTTCATCTGCCATTTTGTTTCCCAGTCACCCCATTTTGAGAGATCCTTTCGTAGCTCTTTGCAGTGTGCCTGGGACTTAACTATATTGGCAAAATTTGGAGAGGATACAAAATTGTTCACCTCCCTGTTTCCCCCTTTTTCCAGATCATTTATGAACATAATGAACAGAACTGGGCCCGGTACAGACCGCTAGGGGACACCACTCTCTACCTCTCTCCATTCTGAAAACTGACCATTTATTCCTACCCTTTGTCTCCTATCTTTTAACCAGTTGCCAATCCATGAGAGGACCTTTCCTCTTATCCCAAGACTGCTTAAGAGCCTTTGGTGAGTAATATATATTCCCATTCTACATGCCTTATTGGAAGGGAACACAAACCTCCACCCAACACAGCTAGTTACTCAAAAGCAACACACACAAGGAAACTCTGGCCATGTAATTTTTTTCCTTTAAAAATCTACAATTTGACATTATCAGCATAGAATCTAGCCATTTTGGTGTATCTTCCCTCACATACCTTTTCAAAGGGTGCAGCTGGAAGGAGGGAGGAAAATACAAAGTAGCCACTAATAGCTGCCTCATTCAGAGGCAAATACAATGCCAGACCCAGTACAGATTAAAGGAGCTTAAAAAAATTAATCGTGATTGTGACATTAAAAAAGTAATCATGATTAATCACCATTTTAATCGCACTGTTAAACAATAGAATACCATTTGTTTAAATTTTTTGGATGTTTTCTACATTTTCAAATATGTTGTTTTCAATTACAACACAGAATACAAAGTTTACAGTACTCACTTTATATTATTTTTATTACAAATATTTGCACTGTAAAAAGATAAACCAAAGAAATAGTATTTTTCAACTGATCTTGTACAGGTACTGTAGTGCACTCTCTTTATCATGAAAGTGTAACATAAAATGTAGAAATTTTTTTTTACATAACTGCACTTAAAAAAAATACAAAACTTCAGAGCCTACAAGTCCACTCAATCCTACTTCTTGTTCAGCCAATTGCAAATACAAACTAGTTTGTTTACATTTACGGGAGATAATGCTGCCCGCTTCTTATTTACAATGTCACCTGAAAGTGATAACAGTTGTTCCCACGGCACTGTTGTAGCTGGCATTGCAAGATATTTACATGACAGATATGCTAAACATTTGTATGCCCCTTCATGCTTGGGCTTCTATTCCAGAGGACATACTTCCATGCTGATGATGGGTTCTGCTCAATAACAATCCAAAGCAGTGCAGACTGAAGAACGGACATTTTCATCTGCATCAAATCCAAGAACAGAAGATTGACTTTCTTTTTTGATGGCTTAGGTTCTGTAGTTTCTGCATTCGAGTGTTGCTCTTTTAAGACACACCTCATCCCTCTCAGATTTTGGAAGACGCTTCAGGTTCTTAACCCTTGAGTCGAGTGCTGTAACTATCTTTCGTAATCTCACATTGGCACCTTCTTTGTGTTTTGTCAAATCTGCAGTGAGAGTGTTCTTAAAACGAACATGTGCTGGTTCATCATCCGAGACTGCTATAATATGCAATATATGGCAGAACGTGGGTAAAACCACAGAGCAGGCGACATGCAATTCTCCCCACGGAGTTCAGTTACAAATTTAATTAACACCTTATTTTTTGAACGAGCATCAGCAGCATAGAAACGTATCCTCTGGAATGATGGCCAAAGCATGAAGGGGCATATGGATGTTTAGCATATCTGGTACATAAATACCTTGCAACACCAGATACAACAGTATCATGCGAATGCCTCTTCTCACTTTCAAGTGACATTGTAAATAAGAAGCAGGCAGCATTATTGCCTATAAATGTAAACAAACTTGCAAGTCTTAGCAACTGACTGAACAAGAAGTAGGACTGAATGGACTTGTATGCTCTAAGATTGACATTGTTTTGTTTTTGAGTGCAGATATGTAACAAAAAAGTCTACAACTGTAAATTGCACTTTCACGAAAAAGAGATTGCACTATAGTTCATGTACAAGGTGAATCAAAAAATATTTATTGTTTATAATATTTTTATTACAAATATTTGCAAAAAAGATAAAGTGAGCACTGTACACTTGTATTCTGTTATAACTGAAATCAATATATTTGAAAATGTAGAAAGACATCCAAAAATATTTATAAATAAATTTCAATTGGTATTCTATTATTAAACAATGAAATTAAAACAGTGATTAATCCCAATTAATTTTTAATCGAGTTAATTTACTCACATTAAACTTGTGATTGACAGCCCTAGTTTTTAGTGATTACATTAATGTGAAATGCACTTGAGCACCCTGAGTTAAAGTTTTTTGTAGGGTGTTCCTTATTTTCATTCTAATTTGTAGTTTAATTTGTATAGGAGTTACAATTTTCAGATCAATAGTTAAATACTTAAGTAACTACATTCTTGGTGGAGAAGGTGGAGCCAGTAATATACTTGCAATTTGTTAGCAGACTGCAGAAGCCAACATTTTTATTATTTTAATACAAGATTTTGATTAGAATATTATTACTTTTTATGGTACTATATAGTCATAAATTCATCCCAAAAGAGTAAACATAATGGCTATTAACCATATAATACCTATACTGCCACCTCAAATACAAGTGCCTATCTGTGAAATTGCTGTCAATCAAACACAGCTAAAAAGAATCTACAATGCCTTTAGATTAAAACAGATGAATTCCCACAATATGTTTTCCTAGGCAAGTTCTACTGCTTTGGCAAGTCCACAATGTGAACACTTGCATTTTGTGAGAGTTCAAATAAACCCTACAAACACTGAGGGTGAGGAAATATCTTTTATTGGATCAACTTCTATTGGTGAGACAGACAAGCTTACACAGAGCTCTTTTTCACATCTGTGTAAGCTCAATAGTTTGCCTCTCTCATGAACAGAAGCTGGTCCAAAAAAGATACTACCTCACTCACCTTGTCTCTCTAATATCCTGGAACCCACACAGCTATGACAACACTGCATTATAGAAACATGTTCAAATGATTTTTTACAAGGAACAAATTGTAGGAGTTGGTGACACTCAAAAATATATGCTGTACAAAGGACAACGAAATTTCACATGAATTGCAATATTTATATGACATAAAACGTTGAGCTGAAGGCAAGTTCAATTACATTTAAATACACAGACTATGATATTTACAAAAAATGATAAGAAACTTCAGATGTAATGCAAAAGTGAAATCACCAAAAAAAGTGAATCTTAAGAAAAGAGATGGAAAGATATAAAATATAGTAATATTTTTCTAAAGAATAAAAAACACAATGTAAAAATAAAATATACCTTTAAAGACTAATTGTAGCTACCAAGTCAGCAGGGTCAATGGAATAAGAATAAAATTGCAAATTCTGAGTTTTGTATTCTATTTCAAAGTTTTCCACTGTTTTTTGTTAATCTTAACTGTGGTAATGGCTTACATTGGACTACTGTGAATAAGAACTGCTATATGAGAGCTGGATATTATTATTTCTCCCTGCTGTAGAGAGTCAGCAATTTTGAAAGCAACTGTTTCTGCTGTCAGTGTGTGATGGTAGCAAGCATGGTTTTCTGAAGGGTTGATTCAGCACAATCTGGACAGCTAACTGTCATTATCAGTAACATCATAAAGAGACCAAGAGAAGAGACTGAGTGGAGTTGACGGAAATGAGATGGAAATGAGGAGCAAAGAATATGAAGGCACAGACGGAGGAGAAAAGACAAATGTTAGAGAGAAATATGAAAAAAGTGATACATAGGAAGAAGAAAACGGAGTAAGGAAGGAATAAGGAATGTCTCTGAACAACTTAAATACAGAGTATAGCCACTCAACAATAACTTCCTTTTCTTTTCCAGTTGAACATCTGTAAAAGGGCAGGAAGCAGTCAGTCAGTCAAAGAGCCACCAGTTAAGGCCTTGATCCTAAAAAGAGATCCAACAGCATGGACTCTTATTTCCCATGGGACTTCTGGGCATCAGTGGGACACTGCCTGGGCGTACCAGTAAGTGTCCACACACACACAGCCCCTTGATGGAATTGAAGCCTAAAGTCATGGGAAGGTCGCGCATAATCCTCCATATTAAATATGCAAGGTTTGTCCTCTCTGGTCTAAAAATTTGATCAAATGGAGGATCCAAGTGACTCAACAGCTAGGCAGTTGGCTCTCTCCCTGGCCTTTCCTGCTGCTGACAGACAACAAGAATGAAAGCACTGCTGGAAGCAGTATTAAGAAAATAGCAAGTGGAATGTTATACCAGACTAATATATGCAAATGATAAATTTTCAGCACAGTACATGGTCAATTAGGTGTGCAGCTCCTATTAACAACAATGCAGCACATTGTCTGATCCTGTGTTGAAAGCTGATCTTGTATGTAACTGAAACGGTTTATACTAAAAAAGGAATGATCAGAATCAGCAGATAACCTTTCTGCACACAAATGAAATGGCATTGAGTGTTCCCATGCCCATAAGCTATATTTAATTTTATCCAATATTGATTTAAGTATTCACAGTAATATTGTAGCTAATCAGTTTTATATACAAAATATGATGTAATAATAATTTATAAGAAACACTTACTGGGTAATTTTTTTGGAGGGATGGAAGGATGGGTTCAGGTAGGGCTATAAAAAAAAAGTTTAAAGTTGCTGTGATTCACATAATTCACAGAAAACAATATTGTATCATTACACCAAAGGTGTGGACTGAAAGTCCATGATAGAAGCGTTTACTTTGAATTTCACTTTCATGTACTTTGTGAAATTAAAATTACCTGCATAAACTTTATATAATTATTGTATATCTCATAATATGAAAATTATTCTGTTAAATGAAAGCGTTATCAACATATTGCTATTTGTAGAATAAACATATGAAGACTTCTATGTCAGCTGGACACTGTTTGCATTTTAAAATTCATGTTAATTTGTTACTGTAGGCCACGATTATTTAGACTCTAAAAAGGATAATCACAGCTTAACTCAAGTACTTGGATCTACCCTAACATGATTATAACATGCCATGGGATGTCTTTCAGATTCTAGATAAGTACACAATTCTTCAGATATAAAATCTGCCACGCTATGTCATCACAAGTAACTAAAAATAAAATAAAATGGCCCACATATCCAGTAGCCACTGCTGACAAAAGCCCTAGAAGATTATGTTCTGTGCTATTTCCTGCTTTTACTACACAGCTAGCAGCGTCCCTAAGCCATGTGGACATTGGTGATATTGGTGCACTAACAAATAGAGGTAATTTTAACTTTAATAAAACCCTGAGGTGGTCGAGGGAGTTGTGTTTGGCGGTGGCGGGGGTGCGGGGGGAGACGAAGGGGAAGAAACAGGACACACGCAAAGAATAAAAATAATGGGGCAAATATTTATCTTCCATATCAGATGGTGTTAAACATAATAGAGAGAGAAAAAAAAACCCACAAAAAACAGTTGAGTTTCCATTTAATGTTTGTACCCCACTCATTTATTAGAGCTGTAGATCTGGCAGCTAGCTCCTTGTTGCACTAAAGCTATGATGTCACTCCATCAGCATTTTTTAAAACGGTTCACCTATACCAGGGGTTCTCAGACTGGGGGTCGGGACCTCGGGGGTCTCAATGTTATTACATGGGGAGGTCATGAGCTGTCAGCCTCCATCTCAAACCTCGCTTTGCCTCCAGCATTTATAATGGTGTTAATATATAAAAAATATATAAAATATATAAAAAAGTGTTTTGAATTTATAAGGGGTGAAGGGTCGCACACAGAGGATTGCTATTTTAAAGGGGTCACCAGTACAAAAGTTTAAGAACCACTAAATCTATACCATTCCTTAAGGAGAATGATAACTAAGTTTAGCATCTAGAACTCAAAACTGTGTCTCAGAAGGGAACAATAATTAAGATACCCTTTGTTTTGGGCAACTGAGAATTGGACCTGCAGAATTCTCAGCAGTAGGACTTTCATATTTTCAAAAAGAATGCTACAGTGACTAATTGAGTTGCTAAGAATAAGATCACAGCTGTTTTAATGCTCAAGGTTTCCTTTGCTTGTGGGCGTTTGGGGATATGAAGGAGCTATCTTATTTCTATGACATCTTGGAGATTTCCCAGCATTCTGTCAGAATGACAGGAAAGGAAGCAAAATCTGAGCCATCTGAGTGCTCAAGATATTTTCATCTGAGTCTACATCATACATCAAGAGTCTAGGGCTATAAAGGGGGGAAATGTTATTGGTCAGTAATCACATTTGCCATCTGAGTTCCTCTTTTCCTGCAATACAGTGCAGATGGACCTGTTCGTGTAGGAAGGTTAAAGCTCAAGAAACGTGTGTACCTATAAAATAAACTCAAGCCATAGGTCAAAAAAGATTTCCAAAGTAGCATGGTTGGCAAAGAGAAAAAGGAAACAGAACAGAGATTTGATTGCACTAGGGAGGAAAGATGCACTCAATTTTACTGGTAAATGAAATATTTGCTTTTCCTTTCTTCTTCCCCTATACCTCCTTACTAAGATTTTTGTAGGTAAAGTATAAAATTATGGAAGATAAGCTGTTTCCAATAGCCTCCTACCAATGTGTGATCAGCGGTTGTGTGTTAGGTAATCTTGCAGAAATAAAACAGTAGGAACACAACCACTAGCAGCCGTGCATATATCCAGAGACACATTCCCTCAGACTTTTTAGCCCAGGAGATTGATCTAACAAGCTAAAAAGCTCCCAAACTATGGTTTGTGAACTGTTGGTTCTCCTTGGGGAGCTGGCTGATCACATGGTGCTGCTTCTCCAACTAATTTCAAATTGCTTAATAATATTAGGAGATAGCAAAACACACATTAGGTTCCTAATAGTTTCCCACAAACAAATGCAGTGGTTGTCACAGGTATTTTGTGCAATTATCACTTCCTCACAAGTAGTAGTATCATTGCAAAATATCTGTGTATATAAAATCTATGTATTTCATTGTATCTCCCTTTCCTACCATTTGTAGAACACTTGTGTTCATAGACTGTAAACTTTTCAAACCAGAGAGTGTGTCTGTCTGTGGCTTTGCACAACACTTAGTGCAAAAAGTTCCCCAGTGTGAACCAGGAACTCTTTGGGTGCTACTGTAATACAAATATTAAAATAACAAACAAAATAAAAAGTGAGACCCTTGCCTTCAATCTCCAACTGAGGCAGCCTGCTTACATTGAAAGCTTACCACTGATCACATCAAATGGTTTATAACTTTTGGGCCAAATCTGTTTTAAAGACTGCAAAATGGTGTTCATAACTCTTTGAAAATACGTTTTTCCCCCTCTTGCATACACTTCAGCTTTCTTATTTTGAACCTTAGGATCTGAAGGCCCACAGTGGTTTTGATCCTATAACCCAAATGGCCAGGACTGACAAAGACCTCACTGATTAACTTCCCAATTATGTCATTTTTAAAAATTGGCTGCTTCAATGATTTACATCCATTCCACCCAGTTGCATGCAAACAATATAGCCATTTTTTTAAACCTGGAAGGAGCAAGAAACTATTCTGGAAACTCCAGAAACCTGATGGTAGGTGGATATACCATAAGGTTTCCGAGTCACAAAAAAAAAACAAAAAAACAGACTTAGCAATATTTTGGCTAGTGATTCTTCCCTTCCATAGACATCTCCCCAAAGGAACCTATAGCAGACAACCAGACCAAGAATATACTCATAATAGGACAACATGGACTAACTCTTACATTTAGTGCCTAGATACCATGGTGACTGCTACATTAGGAATATCTACACAGTCTCGGCAGGATATAATTGAGAGGTAACTCAATCTAACTGGCCATGGAATGACATATGCCTTTTAAATTGCTATGCTTATAGATGTTGTCTTGCTACAATAATCAGAGCCATCAACCTGGTTAACTGTGTTTTTAGTTAACTTCTGAATCATCGTCAAAAGTTTGCAGAGAAATCATGGTATCACGTGCTCCTTGAGACATTTTAGTAAGTAGTTAGCTATACATTCCAGGCAGGATATCAGATATCCAGGCCAAGAAAATTATGTAAAAGTGAATAAATAGAGCCATGTCTATCTTCCTACCTGCAGGAAAGAAAAACTAAGCAACCTGAAAGGCAGCAAACTGATAAAAGAAAAACTTAAAAATACACACATAATTTGCAGGTAGAACAGCAAGGGATTTTTGTGGCCAAGAGCTTAGTAGGATTAGAAAAAGGATTGATATTTATATAGATAAGAACACTGAGAGTTACATTAGAAAAGATTAAAAACAAGAATTTGGAAGCCTTCAAGCTTTGAGGCATAAATCAGCCTCTAAACGGCAGAGGCTACACAGAACTTCCTCTGGAGACAAGTTACTCCATAACTGTACACCTCAGAGTTTCTTGCACTGTCCTTCAAAACATCTGCTACTGACCACAGTTGGGAAACAGGATACTGAACTAGGTGGACCACAGATTTGATATAGATTCTCTATTCCTATGTTCCTAAGCAGGGAGAACAGCTTAGAAGATGATGTAGAGGGATTTCTTTAACATAACAGAGCAATATAAGCATATGGGGGGAAGGGGAGGAGGGGGACCATGAGCATGCAGTTCAATCTTATGCTTACAGAAGCAATTGCTGCGCTGCACCATTCCCCTAAATTTGCAACAAGGAGCCTCAACTCAGCAGCCCTGAGATTTACCAAATACAGACAGAAATTCAATATTTCAATACATAAACTACAAGAAAAGATGAGAGACTATGGACATTTAGGGACCCCAGCAGTTCATGATTACTGGATATACCGGTCCCTTAATGAAAAATCAATAGTAAGGAAGCTCTCATGAATTAAACTCTGTTTGCATGAATTCACTGCACCCCAGTTGTTCAGGTCCTGGGAAATCAGAACACAGAGGAGGCCACCCAATAGCATACAATCCCCCTTAGGATATCCTGAAGACATTCCTGAACACCAAAATAACCTGAAAGCAGAGCAGTTAACCAAAATCTACCTCTTGTAAAATGAAAATATTAAGTTGGGCTTGAGTTTATTTTATAGCAATACAAGGTCCTCGAAACAGATTTTTATTAAGAATTAGTCTGCCTCCAGAGAACAGGTCCAACCTCACTACATAAGAGGAAGCACTAAGGAAAAAGAATACAAAAATAATTTTCACTTTATCCTCAGCCACTTCTATCCAGTTACTTGAGATCTTAATGTTAAAAAAATGAAAGCTAGGAAAATATGACTTTCAAAGGGACAATTTCAAAAGCTGAAAACATACTTACTTTGTAAATAGTGCAAAACCATTAACACAAGACTATAGCTGCTTAAAGTACCACGACTGGCATCATTTATATCATGAAAACTCGCCCACTTCTTAACCACCAGTACTAATGGACGAACTCGATTCTCAACTGTAAGTAAAATAAATACACATCAAAACAAGCAATTAAGTAAATTTTTAACTAATTGTCAATGCTAAAGTTTTTATATTCCCTCCAGGTTAACATGACACCACCTACTATACGTTGCCCTCCCCTTTTCCTGCCTATTACAGAATTTCATTAGTTATCCCAGTGCAACTGTTATCTTACCAGAACAGGAAATTGTATTCATGCTTACTTGAAAATTTCCTATCTTTGAGTAATAAGGATCACAGATCCATTATAATGGATACTTCAGCCTGGTTGCAGCTGGGGAACAGAATTGGACCCACCAGTCACTGGTAGCAGGGGAATGCCCCGCCTCCTAAAGTTGAGATAACTTCCACAGCTAGGATAATTCAAATCTGCTTTCCTAAATTACGGATTATGTTAAATATACTTTGAAGAAAACAATTTCTCTTATTGCAGAGTGTGGTAAATTCCACATAACAAACAAACGCAAATTCTTGGATGTCAGTCTCTGCCCTAGATAATCCATTGTCTCCTAGGTAGGTCTTATAACTTGAAGAAAGGAAAATTTCAGGTAAACATGCATAATTTTTCCTATTCTTCTTTGTGCTAAGGTCCACAGATCAATTACAATGGGATTTTCATAGCAATGTGCCTACAGGGTGGAAAGCAGGATCATCTTTTAAATATGGACTTCTAAAAATAAGTAAATGACGTATCTCTCTTCCCTGGGCATTAAGCTGTGGAAAAAATTTCTGCCAAAAGAAAGGAAATGTCGTCAGGTAAGACTGGATAACCAATATGCAGAATTTGGTTAACTAATGGCCATCTAGCAGATCTCAATACAGAACACAACTACTCTACCCTGAGATTGTCAGCATGCCTAAAGGACTATACTTTGTTGCTTAGCCAAAGGAGGAATATTTTGAATTTCCTTAAGGAATTAACGCAATGAGCATTGTGAGGGCTACCTTTCCGAATTAAAAGTACAATACTAAGGCCTGGTCTACACTAAGCTGGTCTACACTAACCGAATTAACTCTGCACCCGTCCACACAATGAAGCCCTTTATATCGATGTAAAGGGCTCTTTAAACCGACTTCTGTACTCCTCCCCGACGAGGGGAGTAGCGCTGAAATCAGTATTGCCATGTTGGATTAGGGTTAGTGTGGCCGCAATTCGACGATATTGGCCACCAGGCGGTATCCCACAGTGCACCATTTTGACTGCTCTGGAAAGCAATCTGAACTCGGATGCACTGGCCGGTAGACAGGAAAAGCCTCGCGAACTTTTGAATTTCATTTCCTGTTTGCCCAGCGTGAAGCTCTGATCAGCACGGGTGGCCATGCAGTCCCAAATCCAAAAAAAGCTCCAGCATGGACCGTACAGGAGACATTGGATCTGATCGCTGTACGGGGAGACAAATCTGTTCTATCAGAGCTCTGTTACAGAAGACGAAATGACAAAGCATTTGAAAAAATCTCCAAGCTATGATAGACAGAGGCCACAGCAGGGACTCAGCACAGTGCTGCATGACAAGCGTAACGGAAAGCCAAAGAATCAAATGGACGCTCATGGAGGAAGGGAGGGGGGACTGAGGACTCCAGCTATCCCACAGTCCCCGCAGTCTCTGAAAAGCATTTGCATTCTTGGTTGAGCTCCCAATGCCTGAAGGGTCAAAAACATTTTCCCAGGTGTTTCAGGGTGTATGTCGTCAATTTACACCCTTCTCCCCTCCCCCCCGAAAGAAAAGGGAAAAAAATCATTTCTCACCTTTTTTCAATGTAACCCTATATCTACCGCATGCTGCTGGTAAATGGGGTGCTGCAGCGCTGAACACCAGCATCCCCTTCCTGGTGGCAGATGGTGCAAAATGACTGGTAGCCATCATTATCAGCCCGTGAGTGCTCTTGGCTGGCCTCGGTGAGGTCGGCCGGGGGCACCTGGGTAAAAATGGGAATGACTCCCGGTCATTCCTGGCAGACGGTACAAAAGGCTTGGTAACCGTCCTCATCATAGCAGCTGGAGGCTGAACTCCATCAGCCCCTCCACCACCCCTTTCATGTCTAAAGAAGATTCTGTACTCCCTGGACTATCAGAGCAGCAGGAGGCTGCGCTCCTCTCCCTCGTCACCCTTTAATGTCCTGCCTAGACTATCATAGCAGCTGGAGACTGCCTCCCCCTCATTTTATCTCACTAAAAACTCAGTGTTTCTTATTCCTGCATTGTTTATTACTTTATCAGACAAATGGGGGAAACACTGCCACAGTAGCCCAGGAGGGTTGGGGGAGGAGGGAAGCAACGGGTGAGGTTGTTGCAGGGCCGCCCCCTAGAATGGCATGCAGCTCATCATTTCTGCAGGATCTCTGGGGCTCTGACACGGAGCGGCTGTGGTCTCTGGCTCTCTAGTAGACTTGCCCCATATTCTAGGCAGGACTGACTCTATTTTTAGACAAAACATTTTTGTCCATACGGCCCCAGCCAACCTCAGCGAGGCCAGCTGGGAGCACCCATGACAGCAGCAGACGTTACAAAATGATTGATAACCATCATCGCCAATTTCCAATTGTAAACGGTGCAAAATGACTGATAACCATCATCTCATCACCAATTTACAATGGCAGACGGTGCAATACGGATGGTAACCGTCTCTGCTACCTTGCAAAGGCAAATGAATGCTGCTGTGTAGCACTGCAGTACCACCTCTGTCAACAGCATCCAGTACACATACGGTGACAGTGACAAAAGGCAAAACAGGCATACCCTGAGTCTGCAAGGAGCACAATGAGGTTCCTGAGTCTCACTCTATTATCTTGTGGGGTTGGAGTACAGTTGATGCCTTACGAAAATATTTAATGTTGGATTTGTTTTTTCTTGAACATGCTGAAAACACATTACAGAGACTTGGATTTATTGAGCTTGTAGACCCCAAAGAGAAGTCAAATAGAACTTATTCTGGTACAAAGCCCTTAATTACCGTGTTAAACCAGTGAAACATAGCCTTGAGTTCCCCCAGAATGGCTTTATTTTAGGAATATAAGAGTGCCCAAGCAAAACATACTTCATCCAAGCATTCATTTTTAACCTTTATGGTCTTGGATGGACGACTCGTTTTGCACTAACAGACATCCTGTGTGAGACAGACACACCCAAAGATCCAATGCTAGGTTAATCACGCCTGAGAGCCAGAAAGGCATAAACAGTAACACTGCCACTGTCTTGTTCCTTTTGTATTATCTTGGGGAGCTGTGGAAAAGGTGGGAAGATATATAGTAAGAACTTTACCCAGCTTTATGAGATGTCATTCACTACTTCACATCTTGGATCCTCACACACAGCAAGGTTATAAGGTTTCCAGATGCACAGAGGTCAATCATTAGCTCATCAAACTGGCTTACAATAAGTGAGATTTTTGGGTGGAGAAGCCAATTTGCTAATTTGACTTTTGCCATGTAAATCTTGGTGTTCATTTCCCCATTGTTGGGCAGTGCACATAGACATAAGAAACTTTGTTCAGCCTTCAATGAGAGAATCTCTCGGAGGTAGGCCAGATTCTGTTCTTCTCAGTTATTAGGAAAATCTTATCTGACATGCTGACTGTCTTGACCAGAACAGGTTAGTTATCCATGTAAAATATAAGAGTCAGTGCTCCGAGACCCCAATGAACCACTGTGTTCCAGCTAGTGGATGATGTGCTCTCTCTTTCTGGTATCCATTCCCTGAACTGAATCAGAAAGATCCCTTGAAAAAAGAAGTCTTTGATTCTCTGCATTCAACATTTGGGGGAGTGGAGAGTATATATTTGCAGCTAGAGCTCTGCCAACAGATGATATAGGGTGATACCTGGAGTTAACCGGACAGGTATATGAACTCTGGATCATTGAAGCATGCCTGTTTGAGATCAGAATTCCCAAGAGGATGCAGTAAGAATTCGATTTTCCTGTGACACCACTTCTTTTCCTTATGACAATCTTCATACTCTGTTTACATTCTTCCAAAATGAGACTTTGTACCTGGAAGTATTCTCCTCAGCACAGGCCTATGATTAACTTCCGTGGCACCATGTGTCTGGGTCTGTCCTGAAATCAAGGACATAGTAGGAATTGTATCACTCTGTATATTTACTTCAGCCTTCTCTTTGTACAGACCCTTATCAGAAGAATTGGCCAGGAAGAGATAAGTGAATTTCCTTCTCTAAAGCCAGTATTATTGCCAACGAGGTCCTCGAAAGAGACCCTGGGAACACATGTAAAGTCACAAACAGTAATGATTGAAGATGGGAAAAGAAACAGGCTGCCCTCCATATGCAAATATCAAAATTGTGGATGGTAAAATGGGAATGCTTTAAAGGCAAGCCTCTACTAGAAACGTAGTTAGATGTTTCAGATATGACCCTGCTCTCCTTGTCCCGGATTGTGAGGCTAGAAATAGGATGGGAAGTGTGTTGCAATGCTCCAATTTGAAGTAGATGATGATGATTTTGTTCATGTTGTGGCTTTTGCATTGGTTACTGAGACTGGAAATGGGACAAAGATGTTCTTGAAATTCTCACACAGCTACACTGGACATTGCCCAGAGGGGGAAGCCTGTTACCTCATTTGATCAAATGCCTTTTTTGTCTGCAAACTGAAAAAGCCTGGCACTGATCAGTGGCCTAATTCCAGACAGGGCTGACAGGCAGGTAACTTAAGCAATATGTGACAGCTACTGACCCTGCACTTGTTCTAGCTATCATTTGCAAAGCGGTAGCTTTTCCTGTTGTACTTCACAGACTGCTCCAACTTGCCAAATAGCCTTTATTCCTTTTCTCTTTAGTGTCTGGAAGAAGTATAAGTCAACTCTTCTGACGACTGAATAGCCTGTTTTCCATAATTTTTTCGATTATATTAAGACAGCTAGGATCTGATTTGCCTGAGCATCTGATCCCAAGGAGCAAAGCACTATACACTTGCATCAAACAGATTTGATTCCCACTCTCTCCCCAAGAGAGTAGCATTTAGGCATGATTTTTAGGTAGAGAAAGACCACGTTAGTGCTGCTTGTGAAAGTATGCAGGGCTACTTAGGGTGCTATATTTACTAGTTTATTTTTGTTTGCCTGATGCCATCTAAGAGTTTTCATGCCCAAAGGAGGGAGCTGAGATGATACCTATGAAAGGCCTGTAAAGTGAAGTGGTCACCCAGGTAAAAATCTCCACCAGTTAGAAACACAGACTCCTTGGTCACCAAATAGCCACATTTATCTTGGGTAGTGAAAGCAGATTAAATTTTGTCCGGTGCACACCGAGGAGCCCTTCTAACCTTATAAAATTGAATCAAGGGTAGAAAAAAGTAAGCGGTGATCCAAGAGACCCCTCACTGTCTGACGGTTATTTTGTATCTGGGCTGCTGTCCTGCCATTAGTCTACAGCTACCTGCTACGAGAGAGGGAGAGGCAATGGTGAGACATGGCAACCTGCAACAGAAGCTAGGAACAATAATCTGAACATTAGGGCACGGTGACCTACAGCACCAACTGGAGATGACAGCATGATACTTTCCCAATCTTTTTGGTGTGACAGAGAATCCCTAGCGTCTATTACATCTTCCCAAAGTGTAGCAAGAGGGATATACAGCTACAAGGCAGCTGCAGACCAACTAGGGATAGCTTTAAAATATCCACTACTCTCATCGACAAAAATCTATCCTCTTTTTGTTTGAGAAGAGAGGGAAATGTCAATATATTTTACTCTTTATGTCTCTAACTCTGCTTTGAACTGCTGGTCTGAAACTGGGGTGAAAGCATCCCTAAAGGAATCAGCACATCTGTGCCCAATCTTTCTGCTTATCTTCTCTCGGAGGGTGAGCAGAAGATCTGGGTGCTGAGGATTATCTGATACGCTTCACTCCATGAAGGTGAGCAGGGGAACCAAGCACTGATTTTATTATTCATTTATTTTTCCTTTGGGAGTTTGTCCCCATAATCCTGCTTCAGAGAGGGGAGTGAAATTGGGGTCAGATTGCACTGGGAATATTTCAAGGGGCTAGCAATTTCCATGATCTCAGAGACGCTGAGGTTATTTGTCTCTCTGCCCTATCATAGCCCTCTCCAGGTCTCTCAATGAAGGCACTAGCCTTGGGCTCAAGAACAGGCTCCCCAGCAGTTCTACCCTCTCTTTTGCATGGGATCCACATGTGCCAGATAAGTCTGTTTTCCCCAGGGGTGAGGGGAGTCTCATCTGGGATGTCAGCAGGGATCTATTCAGGTTGGGGGCTATTATAGAGGTAGCAAGAGGGGGAGGGAGCTGGGCCCAAAGGCTCCTTACTGCATCCTCAGGCACTGGCAGTGACTGTGCTGTATCTGCAGCCCTCCACATCAGTGAGCTGCAGGGAAGCGGAGGCAGCTGAGCTCTGCAGTCTGAGGTGTGGCTGCTAGTGTGGGCTGACGGAATGCTGGCACAGTCTTCAGTCTGGCATACTGAACTTCTGGCTTCAACCTCTTCAGGGAGATGGAGGGGGCTGCTTCCCCCAGAGCCTGTTCTTTCCCAATCCCGCCTGTACCATTTTCCTACTTGGGAAGCATCTTGTCCAGTACCACCAGCCTCTCTAATCCTGCCTGGCTCCTCTCCTGTCCAAGGGAGAGAGGCTAAGGTGACCCCACCCGGACTGGGAAATTGCAATCTGCCTGCTGAGCTGGTCAAGCTCCCCAACAAGACACAGACCCTTCCATTTACCTCTAGCTTTTCTCAGGCTAGCTCTCTCTGCAGGGGTGCCAGCTGCTACAAACACCTCAGAAGTGGAATCCGATCTGAGAGGACAATCTCCCCCAAAATCAAAGACAGACTTGGGGCTTTGCTAGGAATTAGCCAGACTAATTATTCAATGGAATTTTCAGCCTAAATCTGAAATATTGTTTGGAATTCCCATCAAAGAAGCTCTGCAGTAGGAAGGCAGAAAAAACTGGGGGACCTTCAGGGAGCAGGGCATTCCACTGCTCCCAGTGACAGATGGGGCAGGTTCTGCCCCCAAGCTGCAGGCAGGCTGACACACCCACTGTAACAGATCTGTGGACTTTAGCATGAAAAAATATACATTTTAACTGCTGAAAGTTAAAAAAAAATGAACTAGTCATATTAAACTACACGACTTTTCTCCATATAACTGATTTTTTAAGAATTGTGGGTAACGAGAATTACTATACCTATTTTAGTTACTTAGTAAGACAGATAACATCCCAATATGATTAGATACTAGCGCATGTGTAATAAAAGTTCCTATCAAGAGGGTTTAACTGAAGTGCTAGCTTAAAGTAGGAGACAGTTCTCTGGGAATAAGAAAATATAAAAGACAACTTACTGTATGCATAGGTTCTGAGAAGGAATGTATTTCTTATTCCTACAACATTGTTTACATTCAAGTCAAACTCCACACAGCTATTGGGGTGGGGGGAGGAGAAAGAAGTCAAATTGTATCACACACATTTCTCAAAATAAGACATAACTACAATATATTTATTATCATCCTGTCATTGACTGAATTAACAACTATGAGTTTGTTAACTGGAAATCTGAGTTTAAGATAAGCCTCTAGACTTTTGCTTCCTGGGTCAGTAAAAGCTGTGAGGATGTCAAATGTGCTATTTGCTTTATTATTGCTCATGTCTCAATTATAGACTTGAATTCGGTTGTGTCTGATACAACTAAATAATACTGAAATTGGATAGTATACGATATGCAAGAAGAACACAGTCCAAACCAATAGGATGGCTTAAAATCCTACATGTTTTCATATTAGCCTACACATTTACATTGGACAATATTTAATATATATTCATTTGCTAAAATACTTTGATTTGATGAAGCATCTTTTGAAATCATTTCGGATTCTGTGATGTTTTAGTTTGGAATAAGTCCCTGAGAAAGAGAGAAGGAAAACACAGATAGAAGGTTTAGAAACACAAGGCTCTTCCTAGACAATTCAGGTTCACATTTAATTGATCCTACTCTAGGGACACACCAATACGGCTACACACACACACTTCAGTGTCCTGGTTGTTTCTTAACTCTGCAGTGATGTTTGGATATCAAGCAACAGGCATTTTAGAATGAGATATTTGTTTTGTACAAAATATGCAAGATTTGCTATTAACTCAGTTTCTCCATTGTTAATCTGACTTCAGAGTGTGCATTTTTTATATATTTCACATTATTAGCAGCAAAACGAGTGCAGCAAGAAAAGCATAATATGCCTATTCCCAACTGACAAATTTTAATTGTAGTGCCTGTATGAGATTGGAAAACTCTAGATTAGTGACAGCATCTGAATTTACAGTCAATGAAGAACAGCAACGTTTTAATCTAGAACAGAAAGGACACACTGCAGATGGACCAGAAGGGAACTCAAATCAATGATACATTAGAGATTCAGGACTGATTCAGTCAAATTTTCTCAAAGTGTCAAATACTCCTTATTTTGCTTTGATTTTAACAGCCATCTCCTTTAATTTTTTTAATCTATTTATGAAGCTTTAATAGGTTTACAAATCATTGCCATATAGAGATTAAAAACAAAACCACCATTTCAGCAGTGAGCTTTTGTTTAGAGAAACATTACACAGTAATATAATCATGAGATCGCTGTTTAATAACCTCTGTTTGGGAGAAAATCCCTTTCACATGTTACTTACATTTCCTTTATAATAATTTATAGGATTATTTGTTATATTGGTGGAAACAGAAGTATGCCAATTAAGCAATCAATTCTGAATATCTGCAGAACATGCTATACTGGTAAAGGAATTTTTATTTTGTTAATTGCTTTAAAAACAGCCCATTGTATCCGACATATTATTTGAAAACCTATATCAGAGTTAAATCTTACTCTTTGAGAAGTCAGAGAACAATAAAGCCCCACAAAGTAAACAGAAAATCAGCAGAGTAGGAAGTTTACAAGTTTGAGTTAGTATTTGGTAGATATTATAAATAATGTGAAAACACCGCTGGGAATATTAGTGGTCATTGAACTGCACTGAACTAAATATGCTTCCTAGGAGCAGCTGGGAAAAAGAGAAGATGCCTGGTTTATACAGGGTTAGTCCTCTAGGTATTCATTGCCTGGTTCATTTTTTGATCTCTGTATGGGTAAGTGCATGGGTACATGCACGTGTGAGTTAATGAAGAGTGTGGGAGAGAAAGAGGTTTATGGGATAAGATGGAAAAGTAGTACGTCATGGAGATTTTAGGAGAAGACGGAGACAGTAACGTACACAATTAGGGAAAGAATTAGGTGAAGGAAAGGAGGGAAGAGAGGATAAGACACTGAAGACTATTCAGGAAAGATGTACCACCTTTAGGGAAATTTTCTGATGAAAAACTTAGTTTTGTCAAAAAATGCCTATTCAGTAGAACAAAATCTTTTGTCAAATCTGTACTAGAACTGGAAAAATCTTCATAGAAACACAGCAGAGCACAGGACACTCTGCCTCCTCCACCTCCCCTCTAGCTCAGGGGAACAAGCAGTACCGCTCTGGGTCCCAGAGCTTGGTAGTTAGCAGGGAGGAATAGCGGCTCAGCTCTCTGCCTTTCTGGCAGTTAGCCTCAAAGAAGGCTCCTGTCAATTTCAGAAGAGAAATTGACAAAAGCCTTCCTTCAAGGTGGCCAGGAAGCCGGGAAAAAATAGTTTTCATTTTTCTGAAACAAGATTTTTCTCAAAATCCCTTGCCGTGAAAGTTATTTTCCCTATAATTAGATTGAATCTAAAAAACAGAAAGAAGGTCTAACAAAAGCAATAAAACATAGAAAGTATTGCTGACAGTGCTACAACTAAAAATACACAAATAGTACAACAGCTGTTTAATTCCCATAAGCTACAGGTGTTGGCAGTATAGTTTTCTTGGGTGATAATTTTGCCCGGGGGCTAATAGATGACAAGTAAGTTTTTCAATCCCTGATTGTAAAGAGTTTCCACTTTGTGTGTTGATGTTAAAATTATGGCAATGTATTAGGTGAAACTTTACGTAGTAGTATTACCGGCAAAACTAGTATGAACTGTAAGCTTATCAGAGTCTTTATGAAAACTACCTAATATGGTCATTTTCATACTTATTCTTAGGGTTTGGGTTTTTTTAAACTTGCTGTTACATAAAGATAACTACATCTAATCACTTAAGTTTCTCACTTGTGAGTTACTACTAAATGCACACAGGAGACCACTGTGGTATCTGGGCAAACTTTACATGATGCTTGCTTTTACTTCACTATTTGGATAATTTATCCATTGTTTACCTACAATTGATCATTTTATTCAACTATTTTAAAAGTAATATTTTGCATATTTTGTTCTTGTGTCCTACAGTCCTATACCCTATCCAACAGACCACCTTTTGTCCTATTTTGAACCTCATTGTAAATGGAAAAAATATGTAATGAAATTCCAGTTAGCATTTTTTAATCCAGAATGCAAGTATAGCAAAATTGGAAGATAGTTACTAATAAAAACTGAGGAGATACTTGATTTTGTAGTACCAAAGGGGATATAGTACGGGTTTTTGATCTGACCATAGTGGATCTCTCCAAGGAAGGTCTCAATAAAAGTTTTGGGTTCCCCACCCCAGGACAGGATGAAGGGGGGAAAAGCAGGAGGGGAAAACAGGAAGAAAGGGGGCAATAAGCAGAAAATAGCTGAATATTAGAAAGCTGCTCAGGGAACACTCTATTAAAAACGATTAGAGTATAGTCATCATATGAAAACGATATACAAATTGTCTTCCTATCTTAACATGCAGGCCCATAAATGTAGAAAGACTTGGGCACCATCCCTATACTTTGTCACTAATGTAATGCTTTTACATGTAATCTTTTTTCCAAGTAAGCACTCAGATGTTGAAAACTTAGCTAGGGTAACAGGATATAAAATAGTTATACTGTACAGCTTCCTAGTGCATCCCTCTTCTTTGGCTAATGTGATTTTCATATTCATTCACAAATTTCACAAGAACTTTTTTGCATCCATTATGCTTTCATTGAGATGTTTATTTTTTCACTTAGATACACACTGTTTTTCCTTAAGTGTTTAAAAAAATAAAAATTAAATACTAAACCAAGTATTTAATGCACGTGTATAATCCTTGTATTATACGGTTAGCATGAAAGTCCATAATTTTTGCTACAAATTCAACACCTCTCTTCACAAAGTATTTAGAATGTTAATTTTGATTCAAATCAGACTCTATAGTTTATGTATAATGATTAAAAAACAATAAGTCTTTATAAAAAATGATGTTCATTTGATGTAAAACTGTCTTAACAACAAAGTACAAAGATCAGTTACTTACCCTATAGTAAATATGGTTCTTTGAGATGATATTACTGTGGATCTCACTGTAAGTGTGCATGTGGATCACACACTGTGAACCTAAGCACCCCTGTATTCACACCCTACACACTACTATAATAATCTTTGTACAAAATATGCCTTGTGAAGCATTTGAAAAGTTAATAACTAACTGATCATTAATATTCTTGCGTGAGGTACGTATGCAGTGTGTATTGAGAGTTATGAATGTATGCTGGAACGATTAATAAAATGTGTTTAAACCAGGCATGCCAGAGGAAGTTGGTAACCAGGTCTGCCCTAGACAAAGGAATGTGTATTTGCTTCTCTGACCAGCCTGGTGATCAGGCAGAGACAAGGAAGACCCATTTTTACATATCATGTAAACACAGCTATAAAACTAACAAGTGGGGGAGGAGACAGCATGGCATCTACGTCCCAGCAGGAGAGAGAAGCTTGGTCTGGGTTTTACTTTTCAAACAATACACTGCAGAAGTTTACTGGTCTATAAAGATAGGGGTGAGGTGGATGGGCTGAAGCTCAAGCGATAAGCAATTGAATCAACTGATTGTATACAGCATTACTGTATCATCAAAGTTTACAGGGTGAAGTCTTTTCTGAAAAAAGAATGAGGAGTACTTGTGGCACCTTAGAGACTAACAAATTTATTTGGACATAAGCTTTTGTGGGCTAAAACCCACTTCATCAGATGCATGCAGTGGAAAATACAGTAGGAATATATATATACACACACACACACACACACACACACACACACACACACACACACACACACAGAGAACATGAAAAAATGGGTGTTGCCATCAATATAGCACAAGTAGAGCAGGGGCGTTAGGGCACGAGAGCTCAGGAAGCGTTGTTCTAAGTCAGCCATAAAAATGTTGGCGTAGCGTGGGGCCATGTGGGTACCCATAGAAGTGCTGCTGACTTTAAGGTATACATTGTCCCCAAATGTGAAATAGTTGTAGGTGAGGATGACATCTTCATCACCTGGCCCCATGGAAAAGAAGCCCTTGAGGAATTCCACCATGATTTCAACAATTTCCATCCCACCATCAACCTCAGCCTGGACCACTCCACACAAGAGATCGACTTCCTGAACAATACAGTGCTAATAAGCGATGGTCACATAAACACCACCCTATGCTGGAAACCTACTGACTGCAATACTTATCTGCATGCCTCTAGCTTCCATTGAGGACACACCACACGATCCATTGTCTACAACCACATTTGTTCTAATCCCTCAGACAGAGACAAACATCTACAAGATCTCTATCAAGCGTTCTTAAAACTACAATACCCACCCGCTGAAGTGAAGAAACAGATTGACAGAGCCAGAATACCCAGAAGTCACCTACTCCATAACAGACCCAACAAAGAAAGTAACAGAACGCCACTAGCCATCACCTACAGCCCCCAACTAAAGCCTCTACAGCGCATCATCAAGGATCTTCAACCTATCCTGAAGGACGATCCCTCACTCTCAAAGATCTTGGGAGACAGCCCAGTCCTTGCTTGCAGACAGCCCCTCAACCTGAAGCAAATACTCACAGGCAACCACACAATAAAAACACTAACCCAGGAACCTATCCTTGCAACAAAGCCTATTGCCAACTCTGTCCACTTATCTATTCAAGGGACACCATCATAGGACCTAATCACATCAGCCATTCCATCAGAGGCTCGTTCACCTGCACATCTACCAATATGATATATGCCATCATGTGCCAGTAATGTCCCTCTGCCATGTACACTGGCCAAACCAGACAGTGTCTACACAAAAGAGTAAATGGACACAAATCAGATGTAAAGAATTATAACATTCAAAAACCAGTCAGAGAACACGTCAACCTCCCTGGTCACTCAGTTACAGACCTAAAAGTCGCAATTCTCCAACAAAAAACCTTCTAAAACAGACTCCAACGAGAAACTGCAGAACTGGAATTAATTTGTAAACTGGACACCATTAAATTAGGCTTGAATAAAGACTGGGAGTGGATGGGTCATTACACAAAGTAAAAAATATTTCTCCATGCTAATTTTCCCCCTACTGTTACTCGCACCTTCTTGTCAACTGTTTGAAATGGGCCATCCTGATTATCTCTACAAAAGTTTTTTTTCTCCTGCTGATAATAGCCCACCTTAATTGATAAGTCTCTTTAGAGTTGGTATGGTAACACCCATTTTTTCATGTTCTCTGTGTGTATATATATATATCTTCCTACTGTATTTTCCACTCCATGCATCCGATGAAGTGGGTTTTAGTGCACAAAAGCTTATGCCCGAATAAATTTGTTAGTCTCGAAGGTGCCACAAGTACTCCTTGTTCTTTTTGCTGATACAGACAAACACGGCTACCACTCTGAAATCTTTTCTGAAAGTTAACGATACACCAGATCGATGATGATGATGATGATGATATGTATGTATTAACACTATGTGAGGAAATATGAATATTTAATTACATTATGCTTTAAAGTCTGTGCCCAAACAGAAACAGGTTCCCTCCCAGCCAGGAGAGAAGGCAGCTATCTACCAGTCTCCAATCAAATTAAGCAAAGCGTGACCAAAAAACTATAGAAGCGCCATTTATGTAAGCAGGGGGATGGGAAGTCCACAGGAAGGGAAGGAGAGAAGAAATCACCCCCAACAGTTAAGGGGGTGAAGCCTCGTACCCCTAAGGCTGGGAGGTCTGCTGCCACCACTGATAAGAAACGTAGGGTAGTGGTGGTTGGAGACTCTCTGCTGAGGGGGACGGAGACACCCATCTGTCGCCCTGACCGTTCATCCCGGGAGGTATGCTGCCTGCCAGGGGCCCGTATCCGAGATGTTACAGAGGCATTGTCGAGGATTATCCGGCCTTCTGACTACTACCCCATGCTACTCATCCATGTGGGCACAAATGATACTGCAAGGTGTGACGCTGAGCAGATCAAGAGTGACTACAGGGCTCTAGGAGTACGGGTTAAGGAGTTTGGAGCGCAGGTGGTATTCTCTTCGATTCTTCCTGTTGAGGGTAGGGGTCCGGGCAGAGACAGATGCATCGTGGAGGTGAATGCCTGGCTGCGAAGATGGTGTCGCCAGGAGGGCTTTGGCTTCCTCGACCACGGGATGCTATTTGAGGAAGGACTGCTAGGAACAGATGGCGTTCACCTTTCGAAGAGGGGAAAGGCCTTATTTGCGCACAGACTGGCTAAAATAGTAAGGAGGGCTTTAAACTAGGTTTGACGGGGACAGGTGAGCAAAGCCCACAGGTAAGTGGGGAACAAGACCTGGGAGATGGGTTGGAAACAGGAGGGAGCACGGGCTATAATGGCAGAGAGGAAGGAGGGTCAGGGCAAAGCTGGGAGGCAAGATCAAACCAGTATCTTAGATGCCTTTATACAAATGCAAGAAGTATGGGTAATAAGCAGGAAGAACTGGAAGTGCTAATAAATAAATACAACTACGACATTATTGGCATTACTGAAACTTGGTGGGATAATACACACGACTGGAATATTGGTGTGGATGGGTATAGTTTGCTCAGGAAGGATAGACAGGGGAAAAAGGGAGGAGGTGTTGCCTTATATATTAAAAATGTACACACTTGGACTGAGGTGGAGATGGACATAGGAGACAGAAGGGTGGAGAGTCTCTTGGTTAGGCTAAAAGGGGTAAAAAACACAGGTGATGTCGTGCTGGGCGTCTACTACAGGCCACCTGATCAGGTGGAAGAGGTGGATGAGGCTTTTTTCAAACAACTAACAAAATCATCCAAAGCCCAAGATTTGGTGGTGATGGGGGACTTCAACTATCCAGATATATGTTGGGAAAATAACACCGCGGGGCACAGACTATCCAATAAGTTCCTGAACTGCATTGCAGACAACTTTTTATTTCAGAAAGTTGAAAAAGCTACTGGGGGGAAGCTGTTCTAGACTTGATTTTAACAAATAGGGAGGAACTTGTTGAGAATTTGAAAGTAGAAGGAAGCTTGGGTGAAAGTGATCATGAAATCATAGAATTTGCAATTCTAAGGAAGGGTAGAAGGGAGTACAGCAGAATAGAGACAATGGATTTCAGGAAGGCGGATTTTGGTAAGCTCAGAGAGCTGATAGGCAAGGTCCCATGGGAATTAAGACTAAGGGGAAAAACAACTGAGGAAAGTTGGCAGTTTTTCAAAGGGACGCTATTAAGGGCCCAAAAGCAAGTTATTCCGATGGTTAGGAAAGATAGAAAATGTGGCAAAAGACCACCTTGGCTTACCCTTGAGATCTTGCGTGACCTACAAAATAAAAAGGCGTCATATAAAAAATGGAAACTAGGTCAGATCACAAAGGATGAATATAGGCAAATAACACAGGAATGCAGAGGCAAGATTAGAAAAGCAAAGGCACAAAATGAACTCAAACTAGCTATGGGAATAAAGGGAAACAAGAAGACTTTTTATCAATACATCAGAAGCAAGAGGGAGACTAAGGACAGGGTAGGCCCACTGCTCAATGAGGAGGGGGAAACAGTAACGGGAGACTTGGAAATGGCAGAGATGCTTAATGACTTCTTTGTTTCAGTCTTCATTGAGAAGTCTGAAGGAATGTCTAGTATAGTGAATGCTTACGGGAAGAGGGTAGGTTTAGAAGAGAAAATAAGGAAAGAGCAAGTAAAAAATCACTTAGAAAAGTTAGATGCCTGCAAGTCACCAGGGCCTGATGAAATGCATCCTAGAATACTCAAGGAGTTAATAGAAGAGGTATCTGAGCCTCTAGCTATTATCTTTGGGAAATCATGGGAGACGGGGGAGATTCCAGAAGACTGGAAGGGGGCAAATATAGTGCCCATCTATAAAAAGGGAAATAAAAACAACCCAGGAAACTACAGACCAGTTAGTTTAACTTCTGTGCCAGGGAAGATAATGGAGCAGGTAATCAAAGAAATCATCTGCAAACACTTGGAAGGTGGTAAGGTGATAAGGAATAGCCAGCATGGATTTGTAAAGAACAAATCGTGTCAAACTAATCTGATAGCGTTCTTTGATAGGATAACGAGCCTTGTGGATAAGGGAGAAGCGGTGGATGTGATATACCTAGACTTTAGTAAGGCATTTGATACAGTCTCGCATGATATTCTTATAGATAAGCTAGGAAAGTACAATTTAGATGGGGCTACTATAAGGTGGGTGCATAACTGGCTGGATAACCGTACTCAGAGAGTAGTTGTTAATGGCTCCCAATACTGCTGGAAAGGTATAACGAGTGGGGTTCCGCAGGGGTCTGTTTTGGGACCGGTTCTGTTCAATATCTTCATCAACGATTTAGATGTTGGCATAGAAAGTACGCTTATTAAGTTTGCGGACGATACCAAACTGGGAGGGATTACAACTGCTTTGGAGGACAGGGTCAAAATTCAAAATGATCTGGACAAATTGGAGAAATGGTCTGAGGTAAACAGGATGAAGTTCAATAAAGATAAATGCAAAGTGCTCCACTTAGGAAGGAACAATCAGTTTCACACATACAGAATGGGAAGAGACTGTCTAGGAAGGAGTATGGCAGAAAGAGATCTAGGGGTCATAGTGGACCACAAGCTTAATATGAGTCAACAGTGTGATACTGTTGCAAAAAAAGCAAACATGATTCTGGGATGCATTAACAGGTGTGTTGTAAACAAGACACGAGAAGTCATTCTTCCGCTTTACTCTGCGCTGGTTAGGCCTCAACTGGAGTATTGTGTCCAGTTCTGGGCACCGCATTTCAAGAAAGATGTGGAGAAATTGGAGAGGGTCCAGAGAAGAGCAACAAGAATGATTAAAGGTCTTGAGAACATGACCTATGAAGGCAGGCTGAAGGAATTGGGTTTGTTTAGTTTGGAAAAGAGAAGACTGAGAGGGGACATGATAGCAGTTTTCAGGTATCTAAAAGGGTGTCATCAGGAGGAGGGAGAAAACTTGTTCACCTTAGCCTCCAATGATAGAACAAGAAACAATGGGCTCAAACTGCAGCAAGGGAGATTTAGGTTGGACATTAGGAAAAAGTTCCTAACTGTCAGGGTAGTTAAACACTGGAATAGATTGCCTAGGGAAGTTGTGGAATCTCCATCTCTGGAGATATTTAAGAGTAGGTTAGATAGATGTCTATTAGGGATGGTCTAGACAGTATTTGGTCCTGCCATGAGGGCAGGGGACTGGACTCGATGACCTCTCGAGGTCCCTTCCAGTCCTAGAGTCTATGAGTCTATGAGATTATAACAGCATGAGGTAATCTTGCCTCTTGAAACAAGGTCACTGAAATTTGGAAGATATAAGCAAGGACAGAAGCCACATTTGAACCCAATCACTAGACAGACAAGGGAACAGCAGAGAAAGATGTGTCTTTCAACCAAGGTTGTACTGAAGTCTCTGGAAACTGAAAATAAAGTGAGAAATCTGCTTAGGCCAAGATCTTTCACTCACAAAAGACAAGCGAAGCCAGGACCTCGTGCTTCTGTGGAAAATCCTGAGAAAGTCAGCTATGACTGGGAAGACCGAAGACTGGTGTGAGAAACCATCGTGAACAAAGCCTGTCCCTTGCTAGTTTATCTTTTAGATACCCGTTTTCCCTTTTGATTTGCTTGTAAACTTTTCTAACTTTATTTCTTTTACTTGGCATCACTTAAATGTATTAACAATAGGACACAGGTTAGTTTATTTATTTATTTATTTATTTATTTACTGTTAACCAATTCTGTGCTGTGTCTGCAGGAAAGAATATATTTATTTCAATTAAATTAATAACTCTGATGTGCTTTTGTTCCTTTAAAAAGACACACAGACCTTCTTATTTCTCTAAATTGTCCAAGTGAGGGCTGGACATAGAGCACAAGGTTTTGGGAAAATCTGGGACTGGGAGTGTGTTGGGGTCATCTTGCTGGTTGTAACCAAGGCTGATAGAAACCAGTGTGGGTCTGTAGACAGGCTGCTTGGGTCAGAATTGCTGAACCAGCGCTGGCTGCATAGCACACTGAGTCAGCAACAAGCATGCAGGTCATAGGCTGAGTGTCTATGTCCCAGGTAGTGAGTTACAGTGGCAAAGCACTGAGAGGCACTAAGTCTTACAGGGTAAGAAGTGACATCCCCTCCCTGCTCTGAATCGCACATGCACAAAACTTAAAATCTTTTCAACAGCTATATCCAGCAGGGCTGCACATGTGCCTGTGCTGCCTCATGCTCCTGTGCAATGGCCGTGTCCCTCCCCCTACCTCAGTTCCCTCATAATTCAAAGCCCTTGACTGCCGAGGACTACAAAAGGAGGGATGGAGAATGGGTCGTGGGACCCACACTTCCCACAACATCTTAAAGAACCACTGCTACTACAGAAAGGCAAGGTATGGTGGCATAAGGAGCATCAGCTGAATCAGTTGAACAGAAATGGAAGTACAGCTTTCCCAAACTTGGCATCAGATCTAGCTAAATCCAGTAAATAATGCTTGACATACATGAGTGGGTTGCTCTGTGTAACTACCTTGCAGATTTCAGTACATTTCAGAAGTAGGCTCCAGATGTTACCTAGGCTCTGCTGGAGTGAACCTTAATAATCATTAGGATAGGCACAACAGTCAGCTGGTAACACAATTAGATACAAAGACTACCTAAACGGATAATGGAGTGCATGAAGTAGCCTGTCCCTGTAGCCACAAATAGAAAAGGAGACATTCTGAAAGATTTGGGCCTGTCAATGTAATAAAGAGCTCTGAATATGTCCAGAGTATGTAGCTTTTTCTCCCCTGGTGTGGAGTTTCAGGAAGAACAGACCAAATTCTGTTCTGGCCAAATTGATTATCACCAAAAAGACTGTTTTGAGAGTAAGACTGTAGATGGAGCTCTCTGAGAGAGGTTTGAAGGGAAGCTCCATAAGCTTTGAAAGGACAACACTGAGGTTCCATATGGAAGAAGGTTCTCTAACCAGTAGATAAGTAAGCATTAGTCTCAAGAAATTTGGATACCATTAGATGAGAGAAGATGGAGAGCAATTTTATCACAAACCAGAACCCCATTGCACTAGGTGCTGTACAAACAGACATTCCCTGCCCCCAAAGAGGTTACAATCCAAGTATAAAGGCAAAAGACAACAGAGGATAGAGGCAGATAGGAAGTACAAGGAAACAGTAAGTCAGTAGTGGCCAGCAGGATAGGTAGTGGTCTCAGCACAACAGCAGCATAACCATTGCCAAGTTTTGTGTAGGCCTCATGGCAAGGTAGAATTTTAAGGCCGGTTTTGAAGGAGGATAATGAGTTAGTTTTGCAGGTGTTTAAGGTAAGCTCTTCCCAAGCATCAGGGACAGCATGGGAGAAAGGATGAAGGTGCTTGTTTTCTTACTATGTGGGATGAGGCTCTGCATTTCTCAACACATGGAAGAGCATATCGCAGCAGCGCCAGTAAGGCCAAGGTGACAGATTACAAGGGTACTGTCCCAATTACAGTTCTCCTGTCCACTGCTAGTCACATATCAGTGCCCAGTACAGAAAGTAACCTAGAGGGAACTCTGGGAACATTCTGACCCACAAAGGAGGATTCCCTAATTGAAGTAGGGAAGAAAGAGTACCTTGGAGATGGCAAAGAGGTGTTTCTCTCTTTCAAAGGCTTCTTCTCCCCACTAGAACCAAGATTATGGTGCCTGGTTACAGGGAGGCACTTGCCATGGATCGGCTCCTCAACTCTGAGTTGGTGGATTTCTCTTCCCCAGGGTAAGATGACTTTCATGGATTGCTCAAGTAGAAGTAATTTGAGCCTGATGTGTCTCAGTTTTTGAGTGCAGGATGAGAAGATGCAGCAGGGAAAAAAAAAAAAAATACATTTGCTGGTGATGTCCCCGCCCTGAAGCAGAAGAGACATCTGCTAAGCCCATCAATGAAGAGCATATGACTATCACATGACAGATAGGGTTTAAACCCCGTGGGTTTAGAGTTTGTCATGATGACAGTTGGTGCAAAATGCCTTGCCCTACTCTACAGGGGGCATATGGGGCACATACCCATTTTTTTAAACATCTAAGTCAAAGATAACAAGAAGTGAAGAAGAGTTTCTTCACAAAACAAAGTCTGAAGCTCAAGAAGTGTAGTGGGTTGAACATTTGCCAGGTTCCATTTTGCTGCCACAGACAGTAAGAGGCAACTGAGGGAGGGTTGCAGACATTCTGTCCTTTATGTCTTGGTATGGGAACATGAGACGGCACAGGGGGCATGTGAAGCACCGACAGATACTGCTATTCAAAAGATTCTGAGCTTGTGCATGTGAGGCACATTCACATCTACAGTGGGATCCACACTGCCACACTCAAAGAAATCATGAATTAATTCTTGACAACAGTTAAACACTTTAATGTTGAAAACATCTTGAATTTTTTCCCCTTTGAATTTTATCCTGCAATGAAGTAACTATTAACTAGAGCTGTTTGAGAATTTTTTCTAAGATGTCGTTTCTTTGGAAAAATGCCAATTTTTGCAGGATGGACCAGAAACTACACTTCTGGTGGGAAAGATGCCTCAGGTCAAAACCAGAAACCACCCCCTACCTCAGAATAGCCCAGTCGTTACGGCGCTCACCTGGGAAGTTGGATATACAGGTTCAAGTTTCAGTTCTGCTTGATTTGGTGCACAGGCTTAAACATGGGCATTCCATATCCCAGGCAAACGTTCTAGCTCACAGGCTATTTACTACTCTGTAGCGGATGACTCGCTCTCTTCTGTTTGACCCGTTCCACTTTGCATAAATAAGTAAATATTCAATAGATCAGAGATAGAGTTCGATTCTCTGTCTCCGCAGTTAGAATATTCACCTGGAATGACTGGAACCTGAATATCCACTTCCCAGGTAAGCCTCCTAACAACAGGAATACTAGCTATTCTGGGTGGGAGTGCTCACTGATTTTTCACAAAAGATTTCAAGAGGTCTCAGATATGTGCCAACGTGGAACTGGAAATTTTTCAAAATCTCAAACATGTTTGCAGGATGAGAAAAGATTCTCACCCAGATCTACTATTAACTAAGGCCTTTAAGAGACAAAATGCTGTGTAAATGATAATATGTGATGTGGTGCTGCTATTTATTCACATCATAAAAACTCGCAGCTGGAGGGGCTGTTGAGAATTGCTTAAGGCCAGAAAGGAGATAAGTTGACATTACCACTGTGCTAGCTGACAAGATCTATGATCTGACTACACGTGACAAATACGAAGCACGATTTTAATGGGACTACACAAGCGCAAAGTACATGTTTAAGAACTTTACTGTATCAGGCCTAAGAAAGGATGTTAATTTAAAGTACTTGCCTGACTTTATCCCTGAACTTCACTATTGGCACTTTTGCTCGAATCAGCTGAGGTCTCTCAATGTAGTTTGCTGAAAGGGAGGAAAAATATATTCAGTGAAGTGTCATGTAAGACATTGAATGTAAGAAAACTGGATCCTAAAGTGGTAGTCAGATCGTTCACATTTAGTAAACAGGAGCTGACTAGTGAACTTAGCTAAAGTGATATAATGAAGTCCAATATGAACTTTTGCAGTAAACCTAGAAGAACTACTAGCTGAAATACAATCTAGGTGATTATAAGAAAAAATTAAAGATAACTTCATTTCTACTGTGAAAAAAACATTGGTCGAAGGTTTTTCAATGGGACACGAGATACAAGCAGATTAATCCTAAAAAGATCAATTCTTCAAATGCTACACTGAATAGTTCTTGCTCACATGAAAAGGACCATTGGGGATAGCTCAGCGGTTTGAGCATTGGCCTGCTAAACCCAGGGTTGTGAGTTCAATCCTTGAGGGGGCGATTTGGGGATTGGTCCTGCTTTGAGCAGTGGCTGGACTAGATGATCTCTTGAGGTCCCTTCCAACCCTAATAATCTATGATTCTAATGGTACGTCTACAATACGGGATTATTCCGATTTTACATAAACCGGTTTTATAAAACAGATTGTATAAAGTCGAGTGCACACAGCCACACTACGCATATTAATTCGGCGGTGTGCGTCCATGGTCCGAGGCTAGCGTCGATTTCCGGAGCGTTGCACTGTGGGTAGCTATTCCGTAGCTATCCCATAGTTCCCCGCAGTCTCCCCCGCCCCTTAGAATTCTGGGTTGAGAGCCCAGTGGCTGATGGGACAAAAATCATTGTCACGGGTGGTTCTGGGTAAATGTCGTCAGTCATTCCTTCCTCCGGGAAAGCAACGGCAGACAATCATTTCGTGCCCTTTTTCCCTGGATTGCCCTGGCAGACGCCATAGCATGGCAACCATGGAGCCCGTTCAGCCTTTTTTTTTTTTTTTTTTTTTTTTTTTTTTACTGTCACCGTATGTGTACTGGATGCTGCGGACAGAGACGATATTCCAGCGCCACACAGCAGCATTCATTTGCTTTTGCATGATAGCAGAGACGGTTACCAGTCGTTCTGAATCGTCTGCTGCCAGTGTAAATTGGCAATGAGATGACGGTTATCTGTCCTTCTGTACTGTCTGCTGCTATCGTGGGTGCCCCTGGCTGAGATCGGCCGGGGGCGCAAAGGCAAAACTGGGAATGACTCCCCGAGTCAATCCCTCCTTTATGGTTTCTAAAAATAGAGTCAGTCCTGCCTAGAATATGGGGCAAGTGTGCTAGAGAACTAGTGTATCAGAGAGCACAGCTGCTCCGTGTCAGATCCTGCAGAAATGATGAGCTACATGCCATTCACGGGGGGGGGTGCCCCTGCAACAACCCCACCCGTTGCTTCCCTCCTCCCCCAACCCTCCTGGGCTACCGTGGCAGTGTCCCCTCCATTTGTGTCATGAAGTTATAAAAAATGCAGGAATAAGAAACAGTGACTTGTTAATGAGATAAAATGAGGGGGAGGCAGCCTCCCAGTGCTATGACAGTCCAGGCAGGACATTAAGTGGTGCGGGGAAGAGAAGCCCAGCATGCCGCTGCTATGACAGTCCAGGCAGGACAGAATCTTTTCTTTACACAGGAAAGGGAGGGAGCTGATTGAGCTCAGCCCCCAGTTGCTTTGATGAGGACGGTTACCAGTCGTTCTGTATCATCTACTGGGAATGACCGAGAATCATTCCTATTTTCACCCAGGCGCCCCCGGCCAGCCTCACCTGAAGCCAGCCAGGAGCACTCACAAGTTGATAACAAGGACGGCTACTAGTCCTACTGCACCGTCTCCCACCGGGCAGGGGAGAGGAGTGGATACTGCTCTTCACTGCTGCAGCATCGCGTCTACCAGCAGCATTCAGTAGACATAGGGTGACATATAACAAAGTCAAGAAACGATTTCTTCCCTTTTCTTTCACGGGGGCGGGAGGAGGGAGTAAATTGACGAGTTATTCCATGAACCACACCAGATAATGTGTTTGAACCTACAGGCATTGGGAGCTCAGCCAAGAATGCTAATATTTTTTGGAGACTGCTGGGGACTGTGGGATAGCTGGAGTCCTCAGTACCCCCCTCCATGAGCGTCCATTTGAGTCTCTGGCTTCCCATTATGCTTGTCACGCAGCACTGTGTAGCCTGGAGATTTTTTTTTTCCAAACGCTTTGGCATTTCGTCTTCTGTAACGGAGCTTTGATAGAACAGAATTGTTTCCTCATACAGCGATCAGATCCAGTATCTCCCGTACAGTCCATGCTGGAGCTCTTTTTGGATTTCGGACTGCATTGCCACCCGTGCTGATCAGAGCTCCATGCTGAGCAAACAGGAAATGAAAATCAAAATTTTGCAGGGCTTTTTCTGTTTACCTGGCCACTGCATCCGAGTTCAGATTGCTGTCCAGAGCGGTCACAGTGGTGCACTGTGGGATACTGCCTGGAGGCCAACACCGTCGATTTGCGGCCACACTAACCCTAATCCTATATGGTAATACCGATTTTAGCGCTACTCCTCTCATCGGGGAGGAATACAGAAACTGATTTAAAGAGCCCTTTATATCAATATAAAGGGCCTCGTAGTGTGGACGGGTACAGCGTTAAATCGGTTTAACATTGCTAAAATCGGTTTAAACGCGTAGTGTAGACCATGCCTAAATCAACGAAACTGCTTATATTAGTGCTACTTACTTTGCAAGAGGTACAAAACCAGACCTAAAACTTGGAAGCCAGACCCACAGTCCGCTGATATACAGCAAAACAGACTAGCACTGAGATGTGGGTGTGTCTAATTTTTAATCTTTTCCCTTAGTACTTAGGATTTTTTAATTTACATTTTGTTAGATTAGTACTTTGATTTTGTCTTAACACAAGAATTGTATCTTCATTATACATACATACTGTACTTAAAACTCTCTGCAGGAACTGTTAATTTGGTTAATTGACTGTGTTCTGAGAAAGATGTTCCCTAGCATTCTATCGACATAGAACACAAGTTATTGTTATTTTTGCAATTAGGACAACTCTTCCCATCAAAGGACAGTAGGGGAGACAGACCACACCTGCATTTTGTTTTTTGGGAGCTAGGACATATCTTCCCAGAGGCATCTCTCACTCAGCAATAATCAGGAGAGACAGAGAGAGAGAAAAGCTGAGTCCAAAGGAGCTTAACCATTACGGAAAACCATCAGGGAACAGAGCTTTTAATAGTCTTCACTATGCTAGCAAAATCTGGGACCACTTGAACTTTGCATGCTTTCTGTATCAGACAACATTTTATTTTCCCTTATCGCTACTGTAAATTAAGCCAGAAGTAGAAAGTATAAGGAAAATAAAGGTAAGAACATTTTGTTCTTACCTTTAAGACCACCTTAAAGTAACTTACTGCTCACTATAATACTATAATCTATAATATAGATTAAGCAGTTTCTCTTCATGTTTACAATCAGGTTCTCAGTAACCTAAAGATGTAAGGTTTGGGTTGCAAGCACTAGAGGGGAACACTAGTTTATTAAAAATAATCTTCCCAGTGAAATTTAAAAAGTCATGTCTATCTGATTTTAGAATCTGGAAAGGCCTTTCCAACTACTGTACCACTTACCCCTTCTGATAAGATACTGTACATTATGTGATATTTTTATCCCATATGATTGGAATCTAGACAACATAGACATATAAAGGTAGCTTTAATGAACTATCCATTTTGCCTCCAGAATTACAAACACTGTTACCAATTGTCTAGGACTTACAAAGTTTAGTACAGAAGAGTTTTTGGACTAAGCTGAGTATATGCCTTGCTTCAGTCTTCTGATTTACCTGAAATATGAAATTTAAGATACAGAATATAAGTACGTGACCCCTTCTCTTTCCCTATTATTTACAGTGAATGGAAAAAATCTGATATTTTAGGAGATGAGCATGTAAAAACCTATCAGCATTCAGGAAGTTTATCAAAGCCTTTATAATATTTTCTTTAGCAACAGCTAAAATATGTCATACAGAGTATTGCTTATCATGCATCATAGTCACACCAGAGAACAACTATGACAGGAAACTAACCCATATCTGAAGAAACTGGAGTTTTGCAACATTCGCTTTAATTGGTGTTACTTACAAGAATACTCCAGAATCCTCTACTTAAGACTTAAATTTTACTATTCTTTTTCTCTGAACTTCGCGTCCTCTCACTATATGTAGTAAAGTACAATAAGTACATTTTAGTGATGATATATTACATAATAAGTTTTCTTACTGTGGCAACTCAGTAAAATTACCGAATCTCTATTCCCTCTTAAAAAGTTCACATTCTCTGTTTTTTTCTCAATAGGATTTTGTATCACGGAAAGTTTGTCTTGCTGTCTAATAACAATGCAAATGGCTGTCACCACATTATGTAACCTGGACTTTAAGTCATTTTCACTTTTGAGAACTTTTTTCCTATTGAAGTAAAGTGTCACAGATTTTCCGGTGTGACCTTGGGCAACTAACTCATCTCTCTGTGTTTCAGTTCTGCCTATTTGTAAAATTAAGGTAACTACTTTACAGGGCTGTTGCATGAAGCTACATTAAGATTTGTAAAGTATTCTGAGAGCCACAGATCAAAGCTCTAGCAATGTGAAATATAATTGTTAAATAGAAGGTTTTCACACCTCCTATATAACTCTCAATTTCTTACATGGGTGGATTCCAAAAACAGACTTAATCCACTAAACAAAAACCAAATTTTTCAAGGTAATATCTTGAAAGGGACAATTTGCTTTATTACAGAGTTCACTGTGTTAACAGTCTTCCCATTTTAACATGTTTTTTAAAGCAACTTACCGGCTCCTCTTTAACCACCAGGCACAGGTCACCATCACTGCTACGAGTACCAAATCCATTCAGTGAGGATCCAACCAAGAAGAGTCTGCTCTCTGCAGTAACAGAACCATAGAATAAGGTTGAGGATTTTTCTTAGCTCAAACAAAATCATATAACTGAAACCTGTATATTCAAATATGTATTAAAAGCCTGAAATAACATACGTGGAAAAATTTGCTGAATTTCCTTCTGGAGTTCCGTTCGGCAGAGCTCTTTTTTGTTCAAGTCGCAGGTTTGTTGCTGACATGCTTGAAACAACTCCAGAACCTGTTGACTTAACTTAACACCCCCCACAAAAAAAAAACAACACCTTTTATAATGGGTGAAAAATTCCTGCGAAAAATACAGTTATATGAAAAACGGAAGACAGAATACATCATAATTAAGAGGCAATAACATACATATATGTCTATATTAGCTTCGAAAGTCTATTCACTCTTAGAGCCTTATCCAGCTCAAATTCACCGTAAATCACCCACACAAGACTGGTTTGGCCAACAAGTGGAGAGAGGCTATTCATCCACAGTAAGCCAATTTTCATCTTCAGCCAGGCAATATCTGCAACAGTCCAAGCAAAGAGCAGTCCTAAAGGCTACAAATATTTTCTATTGACTCAAACAAATAGGAACTTTAAAATTATGTCAGGAAAAAACATATATAAAAAAAAACTAGTTTGAAGACAGTTTGCATGAGAGGAAAAATCAAAACACTAGCTATCTGTCAGAAAAATTCTGGTTTTATTTGGAAACAAGCATCATTAGTTTCTCTTAATCTACTTTATAGCTATGCATTATAAATAATCATCATCTTCAGGTAAATATTTTCACAGTAGTATAACAAGACCTGTCTCAATACATTCTTGACCTTATTAAAAATGAAAATTCTAACATGGCACTTCCCTGTTGTTTGTTACATAATGCACTACAGTCTTTCAATTTCAAAAGAAAACGCTGCAGCAGGCTTTGTTCTTATTTTGTGGCTATGATATCATTATATCCAGAGGTGGTGCTAGCTCATTGGGGGCCCTAAGCAGGAATATTTTTGCCACTCCCAAACACATACTGAAAAGTGAACAGGTGGCACCCTTGAGCTGCTCAAGCCCCTAAGCAATTGCTTAGTCTGCTTATGCCTACCACCAGCTCGGATTATATCTGCTATGTCCCTCCTCCCCCACATCCTAGAAGATGCAGGATACAGCAAAAAGTGCTTTTTCCTCCCTTACACAGCCTCAGAACTGGAATGAAATTCTCCCTCACCTCCTCCCAGTTTTGGTAGAGAGGCTTCTTTACAGCTCTCTCATTGCTCCTTTTGTAGAGTAATCTCCCACAGTACTGGGTCTCTTTCCTTATTAGTCCTATCTCTGCTGTTTCACATGTGATGCAGCAAATGGAGACCGCTATGATTTTCACTCTGCCTGACCCATATGCAGATTTTCTGAGATCCACATGTAGGAAGAAAACAGGGAGGTAGCATAGAGCTACAGACATTCTCTGTCCCTTGCAAGAACACACCCCAGCAGCCATGTTTGTTAAACCCAGCAGCTGATGCTGCCATAAAATTCCAAAAAAAGTTTTCCTGGCAGCCTGAGAGACAAGAGTCTCCCTACCAGCTGGAGAACAGACTTAAATTAGTTAATGTTTGTAAGTGCTCTGTAAAACCATCATGCAAGTGACAAGTAGTAGTATCATGAGCTCATTTAAATTTGTTAAATTTTACTGAAGATGAGAGTTGGAAGAGACCCCCTGCTCTAAGCAGGGCCAAGCCCAATTAAATCATTCCAGCCAGGGCTTTGTCAAGCCAGGCCTTAAAAACCTCTAAGGATAGAGATTCCATGACCTCCCTAGGTAACCCTTTTTAAAACAGAACGGTGTCTTACCTTTAATACTTAAGAAAAAATCACTAGCATTAAATGTTTTCTTTATACTTTTTTCATATAAATGATAAAATATGAATATCTCACAAGAAGAAAGTAAAACTCAGGCCTGTGTTAACATTACCTTATCTTTGGCCACAGGGAGCGTGGTTTCTATAGGGTCTGGAAATGGAGCATCTCGTAAGGGTGGAACACATCCAGTTAAATCTGGTATGTAATGTGCATGAAACAATGGTGAAGGAATTGATCCTGGGAATGAGTATCTGCGTTCTTCTGGTAAAGGCACTGTTTGGTTAACTAGAGTTGACTCACAATGAGGTGAATGAAACCGCTGACGTTTGACATCATAAGGAACATTTTGTTCACTTAGCCTCCTGCAAAAAACAAAGACAGTATCCTTCCAGCTTGTAATTTAAACATGTATCAACATCCAATAATGAATTACTTAAAGTAGAGCCTGAAGTACAAATACTAACAGTTAATTACAGTGAATATTTCAGCAAAACCAAGTTTTTTTTTTTTAAAAACAAGAGGCATGCCCATCCTAGGTACTAAGTAAATCAAAATCTTGAATGGAGAACATATGAGAATGGATAACCGCTGAAGTGCAGTCATCTCTGAAGTGCAATGCACCATCAGCTGCTTAATGGCACAATTTACATTATACAATAGTAAAATGAATACCATCGTCAAATGAAACTAAATGGTGAATTCAGTTAGGCAAAAATATAACTAACCAAGCTGAAGTCTGGTCAGGCTATTTTAACCTTACTTTTTTTCTGAAATACTCACTACTGAAAAGTGTGTTTTTGTAATTACATCAACATTGGTGCAGTGAAAAGTTGTGTCCAGTGTGTATACCCAGTGATGAATTTGATAAATTCAAAGGTGGGAAGGGGAGAAAGAGAGGAACTTACCACAATAGCCATTCAAAATGTAGAATTTGTCTGTGTAGGTTTAGATTGTACAGACAGTAAAATGTGTAATCTGGGCAAAAAAGAACCACTATTCATTTGGCAAATATTTATAGTTTAATGCATTCATTAATGTGGCTCAAAGTTAATGTGTCTGTTTCAAACACAAACAATATAATCCAGCATGATCTCATTAGTTTTAGAAATCTAAATATACTTTATTATGTGATGCTGTGGTCTTACATTCGTCTTGGCATTTCAAAATCCCATTGTGATAAAGCTGTATTAGATGTTCGAGTCTATACATTTTACTTTCAAACAGCTGTTGTACAGAAGAGGATGCTCTAGTTTTGTATAAAAAGAAAACATGAATATAAAAGTGTATTTATTCTTTACAAAAATGCACCATGAACAAACTTTTCTTTTAAAAAAATAAACCTGTTTAAAATAAAAATTTGAAATTTGAGAAACTGATTGGGAATTTAAAAAACAGATGTTGATTTCCTCTTTCAATCTATGAGTAAAAGTCAGGTAGAAGAGGATGAGATATACAAATTCTAAAAACAAAGAACATGGGGACAGATTTTCAAAGATATTTAGACACCTACAGATACAGATGTTTGCCAATGGGATTTTCAAAAGGTGTCTGTCTGCATTTTTAGACACCTAAACATCTTTGCTTCTGGTCACCATAGCCAGATTTTCAAATCTGCCAATTTGTTAGCTACAGTTAATATTTCCTTTGTTTAATAAATAATCAGTTTTAAATGCAAAAACATGTTTTGATTTTTTTCCCTTATGTATCCTATTTTTGCACATTTACTTGAATTCCAATTTCCATCTAAATACAGCTTGACAAAAAACTGAGCAAAACCCAGTTTCCATCTGGAATTTCCCTTTCAGAAAAACCTAAGACAACTGAGAGGGACACAAAGTTACATGTAAGTTTGTTTGTTTATTGTAGAACAGCAAAACTTGCTTACAAAATTCCAAAAAGCAAGGATCTTATAGAAGATCCTTGCTTGTATTTATTTATATATATAAAAAATGAAATAAAAGTTAAAGGCTAAATGTAACTAATACTATACTTCAAATAGCTCTCAGATGCAGAGGCAAACAAACTGCAGACTTCCTGTTTTCTATGTCACAGAAACATCATAATCTCCATACAATGTACATTGAAAAAGCAGTTCTACTCAATTTGAATTTTTATCAAATTACTGACACTAATCTACTTCAAGTTAAACACGTGCGTGTGCTTGTTTATACAGAATTGGGGGCCTGATTTGCAAGACAGATGGCGGAGGAGCCACTAGTAATTGAAAAGAAAATAAGAGAGCAGTATATGCCAAGCACTTTTCTACTATAGCTAATATTGTCACAAGCAGGTGTATGAATGCTTAAAAATGCTGCTATGCATGCACTTGGACCTACTTGATCAGAAACTTCTTATTCAATATTCCTGATTCTAGACAATTTTAAATAAAAAATGCAAAATGATCTCACCATCAAGTCTCTCAGAAAACCACCTTTTTGTGCATTACAAGCATAAGTAATTATATACTAACAAATACTTACTTCCTGCCTCGGAATAATGTGGGGGCAGCTGATGTAGGTCCTGAGCTGCCATTTCCATACGTCAATGGCTGAGGTGAAACAGCTGGAATAGTTGAAAGGTTCCCACTCAAGAGAGCTCTAGAAAGACTGCAGGCCATAATTATTATTCAGATAATAACTGAGGGTTTGGGATATTTTTCTCACACTTTTCAATAAAAAAATTAAGTAGAAAACCCCAACTATAACCTATTTGTTAGAAGTAGTACATCTATTCTTTACATTTGAAAGGAGGAAGAGGAGAATACTTTTCACAGGATGAAATTAACTAGAATAAGAAAATGAGGTAGTTACTGCGCAGAGTACAAATACAAAAGGAACTTTGCAAACTTACTCAAAAACAACACTTAGTGTTAACATGAATTTCTCAAGAGAACATTCATGCTTTAAAACTTAACCCCAGCCAAATGTTCCTTTCCCTTATTCATCTCCTCCGTTGACTCTCCACCCCCACCCATTCTCAATTTAAGATCCTTAAAGACCCACTGTGGATTACTAGCTCCCACTGCTGTGATGCATCATGTATTGCGCTGGTGTGTATTTCATTTACTACTGAACAGTAATGGAATATGCAGGCCACCAAGAGAGGTAATGCAAACCCATGTATAGAAATTGATAAATTTCTAAACAAAATTAAAATATTTTATATGACAAAGTATAACATATTGGAAAAAAAATATTCTTCCAGTGATAAATAGAAATTATTTTCCTTCAAAGGAAGATACATTTTGGGCCTGATTTGACAGTGACATTTGTTAATTCTCTGAGAAATATCTTCATTTGATTCTTCCCTCCAACCTAGATCAGTTTAAAAAAAAAAAAAGAAAAAAAGCACAGGCCTTCCAGGAACCATTTCCCACTCTGAAATTCTACTGTACTTACGCTGCATTCTGAAAGTTGAACCGAGCATCAACAATTTGCTGATGAGAGAGAAGAGTGGGTGGTATGTTCAGAGGAAGCTCACTGAAGAAATTATTGTGCTGCTGATGTTTTGGAAGAAAGGGTGGACGACCCAAGTTGGAGGAATTTGGGAACATGCTCTTCTTCACTGAAAGTGAACATGTATTCTTCTACCTAGGTCAACATTTTAAAAAATCCTGAAATTAGGCAGCTAACAAAATACTAATTATGTATTTCTTTCAAAGCACGCATTGATTTAACTATTTTGCCACTGAACAACTAGAATAAATCAAAACAGATTTCTAGAAGTCACCTTAGATTTTCTCAGCCTTATCCTATGGGTATTTTATCACCTCTGAGAAGACACTGTGTAAAACAAAATCATTTTAATAAGTAGTTACCTTGATTTAGCAAATTCTTTTAAAGGAAAATTTTGATTAATTCCCCATATCTAGTTTTTGTTTAAAATGTTTTATAAAACCTAAGGTAGGTGTTTCCACCATCTTGTTGAAAATTGGATTTCCATGTAAATAGTCTACTTGGAGTTAAACATTTCTAGGCAATACTCCAAAAGAAACAAAATGACATTCAGTTACTATATAAGAACCAGAAAGTGCAACTGACCAAAAAATAAAGCAAAACTAGTATATTATCGTGTTCAAGATGAATAATATGCAAAAAGTAAGCAGCCAACATTAATGGTGAAATGTAATTTAGAGTTTTAAAATGATTTCAGTTTCAACAATATAACTGAGTTCAGTTGAACTATTCACATGCATAAAGTTACTCATATGCATGTTTACAGGATAGAGTTCTAAGGCAGAGGTTCTCAAACTGTGGTCCGTCGACCACCCAGTGGTCTGTGAGCTCCATTCAGGTGGTCCACAGATAGTTCCCTCTGAGGTGCGTGCATGGGCAGCCGCACACAAGAGAATGAAGGGCCACCGATCTAATTAGTAGAGCCGCGCAGGCATGGCTCCACTAATTAGGTGCCTGGACCCTGGAGGAGACACACATGTAAGGTGAGGTGGTGGCCTTGGGGGTGCGGAATAGAGGGTAGGTGGGAGGGGGCAGTGGGGTGAGAAAAGGGGGTGGGGGAAGTTTGGGACATGGAGGGCTGCGGTGGCCAGAGAAAGAGGCGACTTTTCCCAGCTCCAGGGCTGCAGCGGCTGGGAAGAGACGGCCCGCTTTCCCAGCCTCAGCTCTGTGGCAAGGGTAGAGAACCCCTCCACCACACACACACACACACACACACACACACACCTCCTTCCCAGCCCGCAGCTCGGGGGCTGCCACAGCAGGGAAGAGAGGGCACATCCACTGCATTAGAAAGGGTAAGACTCCTGATATTAAAATATGAGTTGTGCACTTTTATTTGTATAACAAAAAACAATTATAATTAAATTTATATAGATAGATATAGATAGATAGATAGATAGATATCGATATATATATATCACTTTTATCCAAAGCACTTTACAATAGTTAGCTAACAGTACAAACAACATTTGGAAAAATCATTAAATGGTCTGCCAAGACCCTTGGCAATTTTCAAGTCGTCCGTGGGGAAAAAAAGAAAAAAAAATATTGAGAACTACTGTTCTAAGGCAATAGTAGTAAAACTTTGATTTTTTTTATTACACGTTGTTTCAGCTGATTGTGACAAACATTTGTGAGTCTGTTACAGTTTACCTAACCTACTATTTTCATTTGTCACCATATAGGAAAATGCCAAAATGTATCATTTAAATTACATACATTGTATAGAATCAGAAAAATCAGAGGATTAAAAGAGAAAAAACAGACATTAAAAAACTTCATCTTTAAGACAAATTAGACATAGAATTATAATTTACTACAGAAGTTCCTGAGCATTTCTTCTTAAACTCAACTTACACTATAAACAAGTTTCCTTTCTTAAGTTACTAACGCTGCCTCAGAAGAATTTTCATTTCAGTTTGCTAATCACTGCATACTGCTGTTTACTTTTCACATTTCTCTTTGCTGCAGTGAAAGCCAGTGAGTTTTTTCAATTTTCTTTATAGTCAGTTTCATGTTCAGGGTCTTAAACCCAAACACATAAATCCCAACACACAAGTAGCCACATTCGCTGCAAGAGTTAAGATTATACTAACATCTCCAGGCATAAACAACCTTTTTAATCAGAATGTATAAAAATAATTTGGAAATAAAATTAGATATTTCCACATTTCTTGGTTGTCAACTTGATTTTATAAACACTACCCCACAAAAAAAAAAAAAAACGCCACCTACAACACTGATACGCTCATACTAAAAAAAAGTTAAACCATTAAGGAACTCAGTGGTAATTTCCCAATTGCTTAAGAAAAGAGAAACCACATATCATAGAAACAAAAACTGCTCCAGTCCCATTTCCAGCACCAGATACATCCCTTCATATATGCTAAGTACTTGTGTATTCCATGACCCACCAGCGACAAAACCTGAAGTGAATACATCCTTTGCAAGAAAATTGTGCTTCAGAATCCAAACTTTCTTTTTAAAATGGTTGTGAAAAACCCATGAACCAAGTATAAATCAATGCACCAGTTATCTTCCTGAATCAGAATACAACCTAAACTCATGGCTCAGAGATATGAACTGTTCAGTTTGTGCAAATGGTGATAGTTATCATTGAGCTTGAAAATTATGTTAATATTTAAATTAATTTTCATTACTGATTGTCATAGTAGAAACATTTAGTAAGGGCTTGTCTTAATGGGGAAATTTACCAGCATTATCATACTGCCGCATGGGGATTTATACCAATATAACTACAGCAGCATGTTAATGCTAGTAGATTTCCCCATACAGACAAGTCCTAACATGCATAGCCGACAAACCTAAAAGGACGCCCACTTGGATTGGAGGGGCAAGTAAAGACACTACTGGGAATCAGAGAAGCTGATGAGTTCCTAGACAGCCAGATTCAGGAAATATCAGTACTCTAGGTTCAAGGAGCTGGCCACCAAAAACGAGAGAGAAAGAGAAAAAAGACCTGGCAATTTGTAACCACCAGAGGCAAAAGGTCACGACAGCATTCTTTATGGCTGGAGAGAGACGAGGATGAGCAGGCTGTGGCCACCAGAAAGACAAGGATCAAGAGGAATTCTACAAAGCTAGAGGAGTTTCCAGTTGATACCAGGTCCTCAACGTAGAAACTGTGGAAGAGACCTCTCGAGATCCAGCTGTTCCAAAGGAACAGAGACGTACAGGACACACCTGTGAATGACTGCTCAGCCCAACCTATAACAAAAATCAAGCTTGTCCACAAAGAGCTCTCCCACTATCCAGGTATGAGACAGACAGGCTTAGCCCAGCAGAATCCAAGTGTGGAGAGGCTTACTGTGAGGGAATCCAGGTGTGGGATGAGAGGGTTCTGTGTGGGGCAATCTGGGTGCAAGCAACTCATTGGGGGGAGGGTGAAGATGGTTGGGGTTAAGCAGGAGGGCTGTGGGGGAATGAGGCTCAGCAGGAGGGAATCCAAGTGCTGGGTGAATGGGGCTTGGTGGGGTGGAGATCCAGGTGCAGCTGATTGGGGCTCAGTGGGATGAGGAGCTCATTGGGGTGGGGGTTTGAGTGCAGGGGGCTCAGCGGCAGATAGTCTGGGTGCAAGAGTGGGAGTCTTGATGCAGGAGGGAGGGGCTTTCCAGGGAGTCCAGGTGTGGAGGAGGGGGGCTCACCAGGGAGAAAGGTCTGAGTGCAGGGGTCCTCAGGATGCAGGTGAGAATCAGTGGGGCGAAGATTAAGGGTGCTTGGTGGAGGCATTCTAGGTCCATCTTCTGGGGGAAAAGGGAGCTATAAAGTTTGGATGGCCTCCAGCTCAGTAGAAGGGGGACCAATCTTCTCAGGGATGGCTGGCTGGCTAGAGGAGTCAGGAGGTGGTTAAACTAATAAGAAAAGAGGAGGGTAAAAAGAGGGAAGGTCTGAGCACTCCGTACAAAAATCAAAATGTTGAGCACAAAATTAAACAAGGAACCAAAGGACATAGAGAAGAAATTCTTTAATTGCCTAACAAATCAACAGAGCCAGATATGTACCCAGAAGCCTCCTGCTGCAAGACAAGCCCAAGAAAGAAACCAACAGAACTCCACTGGCCATCACATACAGTCCTCAGCTTAAACCTCTCCAACGCATCATCAGTGATCTACAACCCATCCTGAACAATGATCCCACACTTTCACAGGCCTTGGGAGGCAGGACCGTCCTCACCCATAGACAACCTGCCAACCTTAAGCACATTCTCACCATGAACCACACACTGCACCATAGCAACTTTAACTCAGGAACCAATCCATGCAACAAACCTCGATGCCAACTTTGTCCACATATCTACACCAGCAACACCATCACATCACCAGTTCATTCACCTGCACATCCACCAATGTTATATACGCCATCATGTGCCAGCAATGCCCCTCTGCTATGTATATTGGCCAAACTGGACAGTCCCTACGTAAAAGGATAAATGGACACAAGTCAGATACTAGGAATGGCACAATACAAAAACCTGTAGGAGAACAGTTCAACCTTCAGGACCAGACCCCAAAGAGAAACTGTTGAGCTTCAGTTCATTTGCAAATTTGACACCATCAGCTCAGGATTAAACAACGACTACGAATGGCTTGCCAACTACAAAAGCAGTTTCTTCTCCCTTGGTGTTCAGACTTCAACTGCTAGAAGAGGGCCTCATCCTCCCTGATTGAACTAATCTTGTTATCTCCAGACTGATTCTGGCCTGCATATTTATACCTGCCTCTGGAAATTTCCATTACATGCGTCTGACGAAGTGGGTATTCACCCATGAAAGCTTATGCTCCAATACATCTGTTAGTCTATAAGGTGCCACAGGACTCTTTGTTGCTTTTTAATTGCCTATGCACCAATGCTAGGCACTTGGGTAACAAACAAGAGGAATTTTCATTTATGAGCATAAATTTGATCTAGTTGGTATAATTGAAATCTGGTGGGATAATTCCTTTACTGAAGGTTAAAAATCAATGGTTAAAACCTATGTAGGGAGAATCAAGTGGCCAAAAGGGGAGTGGGAGTGGTGCTGTACGCATGGCCAGCTCCAGGCACCAGGAAACCAAGCAAGTGCTTGGGGCAGCACAATTGCAAGGGCGGCAGTTGCACTTTTATTTTTATTTTTTTTGCACTTCGGCAGTTGCGCACTTGGAGGCAGCAAAAAACCTAGAGCCAGCCCTGGCTCTACGTAAAAAATTGTATTACACCTCTACCTTGACATAACAGTGTCCTCGGGAGCCAAAAAATCTTACCACGTTATAGGTGAAACCGCATTATATTGAACTTGCTTTGATCCACCAAAGTGCTTTACCGCGTTTATACCCAAATTCGTGTTATATCAGGTCGTGTTATATCGAGGTAGCGAAGTACTTGTTTCCAAGTCACTGATAACTCAGAAGAAAATAATCTTGAATGCTTATGGATCAACGTCCTAACACTTAAAGCACACAATGAGCTATTAGGGGCTGCTACAGAACTTCAAAAATCACTAGGGAATCAGATAACTAACTCCTTATCACTTACAGAAAAAAGCACTGATAATGGGGGACTTCAATCTGGGTGACACATGCTGGAGGACTCATGCTGCCAGTACTAAAACATCTTTGGAATTTCTAAATATTGTAGATAACTTTCTGGCTCAGAATTTGTTTCATCCAAGATGGGGGAAACTCTCTATTAGACCTCATCTTGACAGAAAATGAAGAAATGACCACAGAACTTAAAATTAATGGTAACTTAAGTACAAGTGATCATGACTTCATCACATTTATAATGAGCAAGCAGAATAAAGTCCAGACCAGTAATATATATACTTAGTGCTTTAAAAGGGCCAATTTCACAAATTATGAATACAATTATGAGTCTATCATCTTGGAGGAAGAATTTAATCAAAAAATGTGAGTGTTAATTGGGAATTATTTAGAAATATTTTACTAGATGCCTCAAAAGCCACAATTGAGAAAGAAGGCCATCTGGGTTAAAAAATTGGCTTGGTGCAGAGGGAAAGTGAAAACAGACATAAAAAATAAAAATATATAACAACTAGAAGAAAAGAGAAGCTGATAGTTCTGAATATAAATCAGATGCTAGGACTTATAGAAAATTGATAAAGGAAGAAAAGAGAGACACAAGGAGAAATCTATTGCCAGCAAAGTTAAGGATAATAAAGAGTTTTTAAAATATATTAGGAACAAAAGGAATTCTAACAATGGTATTGGTCAATTATTAAATGGAAATGGAAGAATTACCAATAATGCTGAAAAGGCAGAAATGTTCAATAGATATTTCTGTTTTGTATTTGGGAAAAAAAGAGAGATGATGTACTCATATCACATAACGCTTTTCCAATTCCACTAGTATCTCAGTAGGATGTTAAATAGCAGATGTTCACCAACAACTGCACCAATATACACACTGCATGCTTCCAACCCCATGGAGTCCCATGCGCATTTACACTGTGCTGTAGCCTAGTGCCTCCAGACCCCAGCATGCATGCCACACACATGCCTCCAGTGTCATACACCTGGTGCCCCTGAGGCGCCAGCTCTGTACTACACCACAACCCACCCCCCACACACCCCTCAAGTGTTCTGTATTCTAGTGCCACGAGCACATCCCCCCACATCTTGCCAGCCCCCATACCACAGAACAGTACCTTTGCCCAAGCCGTACATCCTAGCTCTGTACCCCCCACACCTCCAGGGCCCAAGCCCCCAGCTCTGTACGCCACATATCTCTGCACACACATCTAGTGCCCTAGGCGACCCCAGCTCTGTACCTCGCCACACACCTTCAGTGCCCTCAGCTCTGTATCCCACACATCTTATGCAAAGTAAGCTGTCATGGGGTAAGAGGGAAAGTCCTCTGATGGATCTGGAACTGATTAAAAGATCAGAAACAAAGGGTAGGAATAAATGATCAGTTTTCAGAATGCAGAGAGGTAAATAGTAGTGTACCCCTGGGGTCTGTATTGGGACCAGTACTATTCAATATATTCACAAATGATCTGGCAAAAAGGGTAAACAGGGAGGGAGCAAAGTTTGCAGATGATACAAAACTACTCAAGACAATTAAGTCCAAAGCAGACTGCCAAGCACTGCAAAGGTATGTTACAGAACTGGACGATTGAGCAACAAAATGGTATATGAAATCCAATGTTGATAAATGCAATACATTGGAAAACATAATCCCAACTATATATATAAAGTTATGGTATCTAAATTAACTGTTACCACATAAGAAAGATGTTGGAGTCATTGTGGATAGTTCTCTGAAAACATCCACTCAATGTGCAGCGGCAGCCAAAAAAGCTAACAATCTTTGGAATTATTAGAAAAGGAAAAGATAAGAAGACAGAAAATATCATATTGCCTTTATATACATCCGTGAGTGCAGATGTGGTCACCCCACCTCAAAAAGAGATGTACTGGAATTGGAAAAGGTATAGAAAAGGACAACAAAAATGATTAGCTGCATGGATATGATAAAGGCCCAAAAATCATGACTGGTATGGAAAAAGTAAATAAAGAAGTATTACTTACTCCTTCTCATAACACAAGAACTAAGTAACACCCTAATGAAATCAACATGTAGCAGATTTAAAATAAAACAAATTGAAGTATTTTTTTCATACAATGCTCAGTCAACCTCTGGAACTCTTTTCTGGGAACACTGTGAAGGCCAAGACTATAACAGGGATAAAAAAAGAATTAGGTAAGTTCATGGAGGATAGGCCCATCAACGGCTAATAGCAAGGATAGACAGATGCAAAACCATGATCTGAAGTCCCCCTAGCCTCTGTTTGCCAGAAGCTGGGAATGGGCAACCAGGGATGGATCACTTGATGATTACCTGTTCTGTTCACTCCCTCTAGGGCATCTGTCATTAGCTACAGGCATACTGGGCTAGATGGACCTTTGGTCTGACCCACTACGGCCGTTCGTATCCCCCCAACACACACCTCCAGTGCCAAAGTCCCCAGCTCTGTGCCCCACACATCCCCCCACACCTCCAGTGCCCTCGTGCCCCCTGCGCCTCGCCGGCCCGCACACCGCGGCGCAATACCTCTGTCCCAGCAGCGAGTGGCGGGCGGAAGCAGAGCGCGGGGCCCTGGCCCCTCCCCTCTGTCCTGAGCAAGGAGTCACTCGCGGCAGAGGACCCCGAGGCTGGCACCCGCGCCCCGGCCAGGACACTTACTCCAGTCCGGGGGCAAGGACGGGCAGCGGAGGAGCCGGGGCCTCGCCAGCCCCGCGTAGGACGCAGCGCCGTGCCGGCCCCGGGCAGTCAGCGGGGGCGCTAGCTCTGCTTTCCGCCGGCAGGACTTCGCCGGAAGCCAACCGGGCCAGGGGCTGCCCAGCTGAGAGCCGCCCTCTGACCCGGATCCAGAAAGGGCCGGCAGGACGTGAGCGCTCTGCCCCTCCCACTCCGGCCTCACGTTTGTCACCGTGCGCATGCGCGGTGTCCCCGTGCAGGAGACGTAGGGCTGTGGTACAGGTGCGCGTGGGGGCGTCGTTTTTTTCTGTTCCTTGCCCGTGCGCGCTGGGACGTGCGAGTCCTTCGGGGGCCTCCCGCATCCTGGGACCAGCTCTGTGGGAGCGGGCACAGCCCTCCCCACTCCTGCTGCACCGGCGTGAGCCTCCCGGAGGCTGTCACCCACCTTCCCCGCGGTGCGAGCTCAGCCGCTAGGCGGCGCTGCCCTCACGCTGCGGCAGTGGGGTCAGTGGTCTGTGGAATCGTGGTAACTTCCGTCAGGGCGTTGCCATTTATTCTTGGGGTACACAGAGTTTGTGCTTTAGGAGGTGACCTCCCCCCAGCCCGCGATGATCCCGCCTAGGCTGCTGGAAGCTGTAGGGCGCAGGCCTAGGCGGTGGAATTGGAGAAGAGGGCTCAGGTACAGCTCCTTGCAGCTAAGCATGGCCTGTAGGAATATGTTAACCTGTAGGCAGGTTGCACGTGATCTGTTGCTTTAAAGTGCAATATTTTCTTCTCCATGCTCTAAAAACGAGGCTGTTCCTGTCTCTCAAGGCCGGTGCTACCATTAGGGCAAACTAGGTGGTTGCCTAGGGCGCCAAAAAGCGGTGCCCCTGATTTTTTTTTTTTTTTACAGCAGTTCCTCCCCAAGTGCGCAGTCGCTGCTCCTCTTCTCCCGCCTCCCAGGCTTGCAGCGCCAATCAGCTGCTTGGCGCTGCAAGCCTGGGAAAAGAATTAGAGTGGGGGCGGTGTGCTGGGGAGGATGCAGAGCAGAGGTGAGCTGGGGTGCGGAGGTATCGCACGGCTCCCCGGGCCGGGAGGGTGGGGAGTTGTCGTGGGGGTGCCTCAGGGCAGGTGGGGGGGGAGCTGCTGCAGGGATCCCCACCCCAGCTCACCTCTGCTCTGCATCCTCCCCAAGCACGCTGCCCCTGCTCTAATTCTTCTGACACCCAGGCTTGCAGTTCTGTGGGAGCAGGGGGTGCCTCTGGGCAGGGAGGGGAGCTGCTGGGGGAGGGGTCACCTCAGGGCGGAGGAGGGTGGGGAGCTGCCGCAGGGCGGGGGAGAGCACAAGGTGGAAGTTTCACCTAGGGCGGGAAACTTCCTTGCACTGGCCCTGCTGTCTCTAAACACTTTATTCTCTTTCCTAACTTCCATTCTGCTTGGAAGGGCTTCAGGTGAGGCCGCTCTGCTAGTGTACAGACTTTTGAGGAAGGGATGAGAAAGGCTGGTGGTTTATGGCCTGGTATCTAGAGCACTACAGATATCTTGTTTTCTGAACTCACTAATGGATTAGCACTGAAAGACTTTGCAGACTAAGGCTTGATGTACACTACAGCGTTAGATTGGCCTAAGGCACCTTATGCTGACCTAAGCTTTGTAATGGTCTGTGCTACTACATTGCTCTCACCAATATAAATCACACACTTACCGGGGGGATAAAAATCAATGATTTTTTTAAAAATCTGATTTTTTAAAATTTAAATCTGATTTTTTTTATGAAAAGGTTTTTTCCTCAAAAAGCAATCTAAAGATAGTTTTAATTAAGATACATTATAGCTCAAAAAATCTCATTATGGAAGGGGGATTATAAATTCTAATTCTATAGTATGAACATTGTGAAAAAATAGATGATAGTACTTGTCCCATTTGGTATTTTATGCTTGTAATTTAATTCTGTCATTGCATATTTCTCTTTAAGACCTCACTCAGTTCCTTCCAAATTTCAACAGCATCAGCAGTGAAACAGCTATTTCTTTGCATTTTGCTCAAGGCTACAGAAATAGGCTTCAGGGTACTCAGCATGTGTCCAACATTTCTCTTAAGCATAGTGTTGAGAACTTTGGCTGCGACAGTGTCATCTATTTTTTCACAATTTTGTTCACAAACTGTCATCAGATTAGGCCAGTTATTGATATAGTGCTTAAAACCATCTACTACTGAGTTCCATCACATGTCTTGTGGGAGAGTTAGCTTGTTTCCTCCCACTTTTTTCAGAGAAGCTGCTGCAAAGTGGTTGTTATGGAAGTATTTTGCAATTTCAACATTATTAGCCTTTATTTCTGGAGCACTGAAGTCTTTGGCTACGAGGTACATCAAATGAGCACTGCCACCGGGTGTTATTAGCTTGGGACTCTGCACTCTCTTCTAAATTTCTTCTCATCTTGGATATATTTGCAGCATTGTCTGTGACCAAGCTGCATACTACACATTTGATTTTTTTTCGCCGTTTGTTATAGCTTTTACTGCTATTTCTTGTAAGTATTCTACTGTGTGTGCATTTCCTGATGTATCAGTTGTTTCTGTAAGGAAGACATTCCCTTCTTCGGTTGTCACACAAGCACATACCACAGGATAATTGTGGACATTGCTCCACGCATCAAGACTCAGGTTAACAATTTCACCCTTTAGACCTTTTGCACACTGCTCAGTTTCTCCTTCATACACTTTATCCAGCAATTTGCCTGTGACATCTGCTCTGTTGGGTGGACTGTATCCTGGTCTTAATGACTGAACCATGTAAACGAAGTGTGGGTTCTCAATCATATGGAAAGGAGAGTTTGTGCATAAACAAACCAGACAATTTTTTCGTCAATTACCTCTCTTTGTAATCTGCTGGTTCTTATGACAAACCTATCTACGGTTGTTTCTGGATGATGGAGTCTTTTTTTTTTTTGCTACAGGTGATTACTGTGGCTATGTGACATACATGATGTGACTGAAACACTATCATTGGCAGTTAACTCTGAAACTATAGAAAATGATGGTGATCTTGAAGGTGGATAGTCTTCAGAATCCTGTTATGTTGAGGATGGATTCTCCTAAACAAACTAAGTCAATGCGGTTATTTAATTATTGTTACCATACTGCTCATTTAGTATTACTCATTGCATTTACTGACACTCAGTAACACTTTAAAGGTGAAGTTATAAAAGAAAGATCTGCCTGTTTCAGCTATCTATTTTTAATCATAACTGCATCTAAAATGATAGTCCCATAGAGTAACAACTATGTTTTTTGCGCCAACATGAGAATTCAAGGATAGTCCAGAAGGAAGACAGGCAGTCCTTAAGAAAGTATGAAATAAAAACATTTACCAACCTGAAGATCCTGCATGTTCAGACATGTTCCTTCTCAGGAGGAAGCTGCATTGAAGATGATGAAAGGAACACTTCTCATGATGTTGTTTCATTTGGGCAACCAGTCCTTGCATTTCTTTGTTTCACTGTTTGCATTTTGCACACATGCCTGTTTTACCCACAGGTACAGGAACTTCATTAAAATATTCCCAAACTGGGTCTCTTTTACGGCCTGCTGCTATTATAGGTTTTCCCTTCTAGTGAGAGAGTAATATGGTAGATCTCAAATAATGAAGGCTACACTCAGAAAGACTTCAAGACTTCTGGAATGTGCTGCTCAAACAGTTTTACTTGTGTTTCTGCTGCCTGTCCCTCCCTTCTCACGTTTATCTCCAGACTTCTTATTTTTGTCCAAATCTATTCTGCCCCCAATAATCTTCTATTCATTGAACTTTTTGAAACTTTGCACTTTTAGAGAGAGGTAAGGGATTGACTCTGTGTACACAAATTTGCAGAGGGTCAGTAGGGTTGAGGTCTGTTATTTCTCACCTCTATATATTATTTATTTATTTTATTTAAAACCTTTTTGCTGTTAACAAGCATGTTATCTCTGGAGACACAAATTCACAGGCTGAGAACTGAAAAACTAAGTATCTCTGATGGTATCTTCTAGACTGCGCACTGAGTCCCATTGAGTAGATAAAAAGATTAACCTAAATAATCTATACAGAAGCCCCTGGAACCTCATAAGATTGGGTCTCTAATCCATGTATTACTGGAATTCATTTACAAAACTTCTTAAACATTACATGAATATATTGTTTCATACTATAGAACTAGAACTTATAATCCCTTTTCCATGATGAGATATCTTGGAGCTATAATGTATCTTAATTAAAACTATTTTTGTTAGGTTTTATCCTCAAAAAGCGTTTTATCAAAAAAACCCAATTTAAATTTAAAAAATCAGATTTTTTTTTAAATCACGGATTTTTATCCACCCTGACCTCACTTACCTTGTCTCTCTAATATCCTTGGACCAACATGGCTTAAACCACAACTCCTGTGTTCTTCATTAAAATGCATTGACCTTGTTTTAAACCTGCTGTCTATTAATTTCATTTGGTGACCCCTAGTTCTTACATTATGCGAAGGAGTAAATAATACTTCCTTATTTACTGTCTCCACACCAGTCATGATTTTATAGATCTCAGTCATATCCTCCCTTAGTCATCTCTTCCAAGCTGAAAAGTCCCAGTCTTATTAAGCTCTCCTCATAAGGAAGATGTTCCATATCCCTCATTGTTTTTGTTGCCCTTTTCCATACCTTTTCCAATTCCAATGTATCTTTTTTTGAGATGGGGCGACCTCATCTGCACTTATGGATTTATATAGAGGCAATATGTTCATGATGCTTGCCCCTGGTCTTTGACTCCCAACTCTGATTCCAGTCTGACCCATGGCTTGATTGGGATGAGATGAAAGAAGGGGAGAAGAGACTGGGATATACCACAGGACACCTGCATCATTCAGTGCACAGGCAGGGCTGTGCCCTGGGGATAAATCAGAGTTGAGTAGTGACCAAGGATGTTCTCAGTTGAAGCCTTACCTCACTTGTTGCAGAAGTTGGACAATATGTAGTGAATGAGGCAGGCAGGAGTCTGTAGGAAGATATATGATGGTTTCACGAAGAAGAGCTCTGTGTAGCTTGAATGCTTGTCTCTTTCACCAACAGAAGTTGGTCCAATAAAAGATATTACCTAATTCACCTTGTCAGTCTCATGGTTAAGGCAGTTAAATGGTGCTTTGGAGAAATGGATTCTATCCCACCCTCTAACACAGATGTGTGATGCAGGGCAAGTCATTTAAACCAAACTTTTCACAGGTTGCCACTAAATTTGTTCCTCATTTTCTGGATGCCCATCTTGAGATCCTGAGGTCTGATTTGCAGAAGTGCTCAACACTCACAGCTGCAACTGAAGTCAATGAGAGCTGTGTTTTGTACCTTTAACGTGCTATACAATGCTAAGTATTCTGAAAAATGAGTTCCTCGGAATATCAGATTGGGCACCCTAAATTAGAGGATACTTTTGACCTCAATCTCTCTCTGCTTCAGTTCTCCTTCTGTAAAATGGGAATAATACCAATCCCTCACCTAACAGAGACTTTGAGAATATACCTTAATGCCTATGAGCTACTCAGACAATATAGTGCAAAGTGCCGTAGAAAAGCCTCTGAGGAAAATAATTCTGTCTTCAAAGCAGGGTTTGAAGAGTGTAAAATCAAAATCCTGAATAGCTGCTCATTCAGTGAGCACCATGTACACTAGTCCTGTGGAAAAAGTAGTGTGATCATGTCACTGAAGAATGTATCATAATGGATATGCACAAGGTTGCTCAATAACCTTAATTCTGGTATTTCCTAACTTGTGTGTGCTAGACTTTGTAATCTTAATATTCTTCTAATGCAGTTAATAGTGTGTAATATATAGATTTAAGCTCACTTGAAGTTCAGTAGAGACTGAAATAATGAAGTTATTTATGGACGTCAAGCTACTGTTCAAGGTTTTCCTTGTGTGCAATAAACCCTTCTGAACAGGAAACTATGGTGTAAGAAGTTTACTGAAATATTATCCCTCCCCAGCAGATGAAGAGATATTGGGGTAATTCTGTACACTGAGCACAAAATGAGATCAGGCTCCTTGTTAGCAGTTCATGTAGTATACTGTCATCGCATTGTTGATTAAGATTTGGACAACTTTAGATCTGATCAGAAGGAGGAAAACTCTGCAGGTGAGATTAATAGTTGTCAACTCCAGCAATGTAAAATTAAGCTTCATCTCTGGGGAAGCCCACAATGTTGACTAGTGTGGGGTTTTGGAGGAGCCCCCAGGCCTTCTACTAAAGCACCTGCAACCTGTGATTGTTACTGGAGACAGCAAGGTGAGATTGGGACTCCTTGACTGGTATGTTTCTCCTTTATCTACTACAGTAGATTTCTTGAATGACCTAAGGTGACCCTGCTGTCAAGATAGGGATAATACATTACCAGTAAATAGCCCTGTAGATTTTTCTGAAATAGTCTGGGGAATGGTGTCATGAGGCGTGTGAAACCTAACAGCTAGAGGAGAAACTGTATTTCTTGAAGGCTGGGATTTTGCAGAGGATATCATGTATAGCTGGTCCACTGGCAAGCAAATTTTCACAGCTGTAGAATCTACCAAGGCTGCATGACAATAAACTTTTGATTGTTTACATGAAGGCCCAAGGAGTGGAATAGTGTGCCTATTTTTTGGAAATTGAAGACACCCCTTATGTTGTATGTTCTTAGCTACAATTAATCTAGCTCCAGGATACCCTGATGTCAAATTAAAGCAACCATGACAACCAGGCATTTGGTGAAAACTCAATATTGTAGAAAGATCAATCAGAATCTTTTCCTACACAAAACTGGAGATTTTAGATGTGATCAAAATGTGCAACTGTCTTTCAAGATTGTCCTGTCAAACTTGCTGCCTGTAGCCTAATGTGACAAAATTACTTTAGAGACAGAGGCAAACAGTTTGTGTGAATGGTTAGATTTTTATTGGAAGGAAAGGTGCTTCTGGGAAGATTGGCTCACTTGATGTTGGAAAAGGCTTTGCCTCTGTAGCTGGAAGGGAACTTCCTCTTGATAAAAATGGATGTCGGTTTCCACACCGCAGTGGTCAAAATTCCTGAAATGGAAAGTCCTCTACTCCGATCAGAATCTTGCGTGGCAGACAAAGGCTCTTCAGCCAGGAGGATCAAGGCATAGCAACTTATGGACACTAGTCTACTAGCAGTATTGAAGTTATTGTATGCTTACTGCAGACTGTGGTTGGTCTCATTGCCAAGGGCTTTTGGGCTCTCCTCTGAAGAATGAATCCATTAATTATGTTATTTTACCTTGAATGTTTAGCATATCTGGCATGTAAATACCTTGCATCGCCAGCTACAACAGTGCCATGTGAATGTTTCTCACTTCAGGTGACATTGTAAATAAAAAGCAGACAGCATTATCCCCTGTAAATGTAAACAAACTTGTTTGTCTCAGTGATTGGCTGCACAAGAAGTAGGACTGAGTGGGCTTGTAGGCTGTAAAGTTGCACATTGTTTTATTTATGCATGCAGTTATGTTAAAATTCTACATTTGTAAGTTGTACTTTCACGATAAAAAGATTGCACTACAGTTCTTGTATCAGGTGAATTGAAAAATACTGTTTCTTTTGTTTATCATTTTTACAGTGCAAATATTTGTAGTAAAAATAATATAAAGTGAGCACTGTATACTTTGTATTCTGTGTTGTAATGGAAAACAAGGTATTTGAAAATGTAGAAAATATCCAAAAGTATTTAAATAAGTGGTATTCTATTATTATTTAATAGTGTGATTAAAACTGTGATTAATTGTGGGGGTTTTTAATTTCACAATTTTTTTTAATTGGTAGCCCTGGGTTATTGGTTTTTGTTTGTTTGTTTGTTTGCCCAAAACTGCAGATTCAAGTCAACCAAAAGTCAGGTCAATTTTGGCAAACTGTTTTGGATGAAAAGAAAAAAAGAAAAAATTTCTGAAATGTCAAAGTGAACCAATTCAACATTATCAAAACAATGTTCATGCTAGAGTCACAAGAGGATTTAGGAACCCTTCATAAAATCAATTATGGTTGCCCCCTTATACTCAATAGTCCACTGGTTGGGGTATGCACATGGGATCTGGAAAACTCAGACTTGAGCTCACACTCTCCTCTCTCCTACATGAACACCCTAACCACCAGGCTGCTGGCAATTCTGAGGTGGGGTTTTCTCGGTCTCTCCTATTCAAGTATTTCATACAAAATGGAACAGCTTCAATAGTCATTGGGTTAGTAAAAGTGCATGAGAATGACTCTGTAGCATGGTGGTTTGGACACTCACAAGTGGGGGGCACCTGGGCTCCATTCCCTGCTCCTGTGCCAGGATTCAAACCTGGGTCTCCTGCATTCCACAGGACTATTGCATATAAAATCTCCCCTTCTTGTTTTTTGTGCATCTAGCCCTTCATTTACTTTTCTTTTATTAAAAATGCCATAAACGTTTTGTTTTGGGTCAACCAAGACATTTTGTGCAACCACTAATTATTTTTCCCACTTTCAGGTCACTGAAAATTCCGGAAATTTTTTATTTGACCCAGACTGAAATTTTTTCAGACCTGCTAGCAAACTGAAAAAATCAGTTATTTGCACTGCTCTAATACAGAATTACTTGCTAGTAGCTGATTTACTCTTATGGATCCACCTTCTAGGAAGTAAGAGGACTGTCTGTCATGGCCATTATAAAGAAACCAGCCCAACCACTTCTACCTCAAGACAGAAACTTCTGGAGCAAACCACTAAGCAGCAAAATAACAAACAGCATTCACCTACTCATCTAAGGTATTTATACAGCCCCAGTCACTCCAGTGCCTCACAGTCCTTAATGCATTTATCTTCATAGCCCCCATATGAGGTAAGGAGGTACTATTATCTCATTTTACAGATGGGGAACTGAAGCACAGAGAAACTAAATGATTTGTCCTAGTTACATAGGAAATCTGTGGCAGAGCGGGCACTTCCAGGTCTCTAAAGACCGAAGATACTACCCTAACCATTGGATCATCCTTCCTCTCAATAATTACTCTCTTTTGACAGTGGGGAAACAGAGGCACCAAGAGATGATATTATTTGCCTAAGGTCTCATACAGTGGCAGAGCTGGAAATAGGGTGCAGGTTTTCCAGTGCCTAATTCTCAAAAATTTTGCTGGGCCCCCCTTTGAAACTGTCATGACCCCGCCAAAGTGATTGGTATGACATGATATTATATGGTACAGTATGGTACCATACAATGGTATAGAATTGTAGAACTGGAAGGGGCCTCGATTACCATACCATGCCACCTTTTCTTCTGCACTGCTGCTGGTGGTGGCAGCCAGCAGCCAGCTCTCTCTGGCCGCCCAGCTCTGAAGGCAGCTCAGAAGTAAGGGTAGCAATAGCAAATCACAGAAATTTATCTACCCAGATGGAGATTGAAGGACCAAAAAAGAAGTCATGTTCAGGAAAATCTGGATATATGGTAACCCTAATCTCATGACCCCCACTGCAATAGCATTGCAACCCCCTTTTTGCTCAGGACTTCCAGTTTAAGAAACACTGCGCTAGAATACATTGGTTCCCTACTTAGTTCTATAAGTCTTCAGAAGAGAGAGTAGAATGGGAAAAAATATAAAGTAATCACAACTTATTCTCTCTTATTTTAACCTCTTCTCATCTCCTATTCCATTATGAGGCAGCAGTAGCTGCTCTATAGTTAAGGTTGTGTTAGAATTCAGTTGACTTAAACCTTTATTAAAAATATATATATAAAATATAAGTTAAGTACTATTTGCATATTTCATGGTGGTTTGATACAAAATAAATTGATACAGAGTAAAGGAGTTCAAAAATCACCTCATCTGGTGATTTTCACCTGACTCTCTCACTTTCCTTTATACCCCTTTTGCAAGAATATGAAACTCTTGGATCTGAGCTTTGGTCTCATGATTGTGCCTCGTGTTCATCTATAAAGCCTTTTATAACTCAAGCCATAATGGAAAATGTGGCAAGCTGAACCAGAGAATTTGACAAATTGGCTGCACTTGCAAACCCCATCAACTCCACTCATTTCCAGGTGCAAAAGCCCTACATACATACAAGAGTGAGATTTCTTAAATAATCTTGTTGCATAGAGGAAGTTCCCTTGAGCTTGGAAAGAGAAAAGCCGAAGTTCAAATCTCAACTTTTCATCCATTTTTTAAACTCCCATGCAATTCGCTATCCTTATTATTGATTAAGCCCAGTAATCCCAAATTGGAAGGTAGTTAAGGAAGAGCAACACAATTCCCTCCACCCTACATCCATTTTTATATGTTAGCAAAGAGCTTGTGTGAGGTCACTACCGCAACAACCCCCAATTTTATCCACTGCAGCAAACTATCTTTCAGAGTGACTAAGATTGTGACAGGACATACCCCATCCACCCAAAACCTTAAAAGCATGGAAATAAAAAGAGGAAAGAATTGTGCCTTCTTTTCACCTTTGTATTGCCTACAGTGCTATGGATACTGCACTCTAATGATCTATAAGGCTTTCGCTTCCATCTCCAACAGGTATCAAAAAGCAATATGTACAACAGCTCCATCAGACTTGTGTTGACAGTCAGATGTGCTGATCTTTTTAATATAAAAGCATGAGGTCACTGTTAAGATTTTGTGTTGCAGTGAAAGTGTGATGAAATAGGAGTATGTATTGATTTTATGTTTCTGTGCTTTTAAAGTTTTGGGTGGATGAGGTGTGTCTTAATACAGTCTTAACCATCTGTAAACATAGTTTTTGTTTGCTGCTAATATGACATTCAGAATTCATAGCGAGTTGTATGAGACTAGATAAGCCACATAAGTAAGTCTCTAGCTTTGCTCAAACAGCAGCTTGTGAACTTCATGTATCCCTCCCTTCTTCCCCTCCTTCAAAAAAAAGCCTCTGAAGAAAGGAAAGAGTCCAGTTTATAAACTTATTGGGCTAGACCAAGCTTTAAGTTTACAAGTTTTGTTTGGCAATGTCTTAACTCTCAGACTTCCAATACCCCAGATCAAATGACCTGCCAGGGATACCAGAGAGAGACAAATCTACAAGGCTATACATATCAATATAACCTTTAAACCAACAGCTTTAAATTATATTTACGGTAAAAAAAAAAACTGGAAAAAGTCACCTTATTATTAAACAGATCTGCTCCTGTGAAAATTCAGAATACTATTTTAACTACTCAAGTAAGCAGATAAGATTTAATTACCGCTCTCTCCTGTTAGCACTGTACAACAGATACAGCTTTGTGAAAGCAAGCTGGATTTTGTTCATGTATGCACATTATTAACAGAATATCTAGCGACAGTCTCTATTACTTAGGATGACACATTAACCAGAAAAAACACAGTTTATATTTCAGTATCCAGGTGGGGGTTGTAGTGCAGGCAGTATTTACACACAGAAATAGTAATGTGACATAGACATAGAACCATCACCTCCATTTGTGTAATATTTTTCAAGACTATAACTGCACCCTTATTCCTTCCACACATATAAACAAAGACTTCAGACCAAATTTAGAGCCAATAGACCCCTGAAGTCTTATTTATTCTCAATGGGGCTAGAGGGTTAGAAACCAAGACAGAATTTTTCCCTTGCCATTTTAGCCTCAGAGTGTTGTTTCCTCTACTTGAACTGAATTTGGATAAAAGTACCACTGTTAGAGGAAAAGGGAATCAAAGGGGGGTGTATTAAAGGACCCCTGCTAATGATGGAAGTTTGGATTATTCCTGTTTTAGGTCTGTCACCTATGGTCTCAGTCAAACAGAAGAAGGACATGATTAAAGGTGAACAAAAAGACTGTTTATTAGGTACAGATAAGTAAAGAATACTCAGTGATTTGGAATCAAGGGTGTGAAGCCCTCTAACCCTTACAGATGTTATGGACTAACAGTCAAGAAATCTATACACACGAGATGTCAGTCATGGAGGGAGGGTCGTGTCTGACCAACTGCCACAGCTCTGGTGTGATGGATGATCCGGACCATCTACTGTACCTGGTGATGGTGATGTGCACAGGAGGAACATGGATCAAATCGGCTGCTGGACCAGAATTCCTCAATCTCAGGCAAGAAGGGATGAGCTGATGTGTTGTCTCTTGGAGACTGCTCATGACGACTGATGACTGACACAGACACGGGCTGCCACCATGATGGACAGCACCATATAGCCTGTGAGAGGAGCTTATATACTCTCTTGTCTCCGGGCAGAATTGCCAAATCACATGACTGATCTTTTCCCACCTTACAGGAAAAGGACACCAAAAGCCCAACAAAAATGGAGACCAACATGGCTCCCAAACAACAACTTTATAGAATTCAAAATGACGATTGTGAATAAATGTTTAAAATGATACCATAACAGAATATACAGTTAGAATACATAACAAAACAATTTTCCCCTTACAGTTTCCCCTCTTTGGCAGTTTGAAGGACTCTGTCTTCAATGCCATCACAACAAATTTAGACTAATTTAAAAGAGGGAATTGATATATAATGATGACTGCATTAATCTTTCTTTTTATCCAAAACGTGAAGGCAATTAAGTAAATAATAATCATTAACTAGATGACCAACACAGTGATTACCGGATGCAACAGAATGTTCCAGAATTGATTAAAATCTACTGAGCCATTGAATAAACCTTCCCACCAATGGAAAGAGTCACTTTGTATCTTTTTAATATCCTCTTGATTTGATTAGAAGTAATACATAGTAACCACCACTTCCCAGCTTTCCTGTTGTAATTGCCTTATAAAATTAACATTACAACCCACAATGGAGAAAACTGAACAGAGACACAAATTAATATAAGGGTTAGTAGAGATCTTATAATAGGAATTTACTAAGAACTCCCTGCATCAGCTTCTCAAGCATATGCATGTATGATCAACAAATACCAACGCTGAGCTGTTAGAGCTGGATGGCTGGAGTTTATAGTTACATTTGCCCTCGTTGGGATTTAGACAGATCTGAGAGATCTCCAAAACACCAGAGTCACATGTATAACCCAATCCTTTATCCTCTAAACAGGATCATAAATTGATACCTTGATAGGTTCCATTCTTGTTGTGCACCCATTTGCTCAGTTCTTTTGGAAGCAGGACTGAGCTATTGACGTTTAAACCTAAGGGCACCAAAAGGTGTATCTTTCCTCTTGGGCATCTAATGGGGTGAGGACATATGCTATAATAGTGTCATTACTGGGTAAATATAAGAAATTAAGTAGTCTCCACCAAGCCTGTTCACGTTGTTCAAAGGCATTAGTGGCTTTCACCCAGAGAGCATTTCGTAATTCGTAATTCAATAGGGATTAAACCACTGAGGCCACTTCTAATAATATCTTTAGCCACACTTAGTACCCGCTCCTGAGCCTGGATACATGCCAATGCCATGGAGCTATTTGATTGCAGGACATGAATGTCTCCTGTCAGATTAAGGTGGTCTGCCTTCTGCAGCTGCATCCAGCCTGGTAGAATGCTGGCAACCGTGTACTCTAGGACACTTAACTGGTTTAATAATGTTGTGAAGGGGTTTGTTAATGAGACTATATCATAACCTAGTGCCCCAATCTCATTGGCTAAAACTTGCTGATCTATCATATTGAGGACACCTAGCCCCGTTCCTATCCCTTTTAATGTGGTTGCTATTGTGTCCCTTTTTGTACTGTATAGGGGATGCTTTGGGTACCACACCCTTGAGCCGTGTGTGCCACCCAGATATTATAGGAATGACATAGAGTATACATTCTACACACACTTGAGATAATGAAATCTGGAGAGGCATGATTTTTTTTTTAGAGCATAATTTGGGTTAACCATTAACAATCTCTTAACACCTCTTTTTACAACAACTGGACCAATGTTGCTGACATACAGTTCAGAGACAGCCACAACATTGGTTATTTCATGAAGTCCAAACAAACTTGTTACATGTCAGTTTCCCATTTTATTGGGATGTGCTTGTATATTTACACTTCCAAAACATTTGATATGAAATGACACATTTTCTTCAGCACAAAACATATTAGTGCCAGGATGGTTAACATAACATAACTGAGTACAGTTAAAACATGTTAATTGAATGTGATAACTGAACGATGGAGTGTTCAGATATGCACTTACATTATTTGCTGTGTACTGGAGACCCACTGAAACCTTAACCTTAAAATTTCCAACTGGCCTGGTGGAGGGAATGTTGGATTGAATATAGGCACATTTACGCAGCTCCTGCATTGCTCATTTGTTTGAACACTCCTCCAAGAAATCACTATTGAACTGCCACACAAATTCATATCGTAATTTTTGAACCCATGAAAGCTGTTCTCCATCTTCCATGGTAGCTTCACGATCCCCTTCATCATTTTCCGTGAAAGCCATCAGAGACTTATTATCGGTCTCTTGTTTCAAACTATGTAGCAATAGTCATTGTGACTAAATACATAAATGGAAATTATTCCATAAAGTTTCATACTAGGCAATTCATAATCATGGCCACAGATGTAAATCCAATTACTTTCATATTGACTGAAGGTTTTGTTTACCCTGCACTACACATGTTCATTTTCTTTAACAACCATAAAACATTTTATACCTATAAATATATATGTGAACAACATGAATTTCATTTTTAGATGTAGAAGTTAGCCCTGAAACAGAGAAACAGAAGAAGACATTAGTATCATGCAATTATTTCCCCTTCCATGCTTTTAATTGGGTGGAATGGAACCATTTTAAAATTCTTTTTCTGTCTGTTTTTAACTCCACCTGACATGTTGTAGGGCTAGCTTTGTTCACAATGACCGCTGGGCCCACCCACTTTGGACCCAATGAATGGTTTCTGTCTGAGAAAAATGTATAGAGGACTTTGTCCCCTATTTGCCACTCTATAAATTTTAAATTTTCCCCCAGTCTCTTATCCATCTGCCTTATACTACATTTTAGTTGCAAGGCCACTTGCTTCTGGGCATTGCTGATGGCATTCAGTAAGGCGTTCATGTATTTATCCATTTACACTTGTGGCTGGTAGTGGTCAGGAAGCGCCCTTCACAGCCACCATTGTTCTGGTGTTTTCATTAGACACCCAGTTATGATCTTGTGAGGAGTTTATCCATGAACCCCCACGGATGACCGTATTGCCATCAACACAAATGGTAGTTTTCTGTCCCAATTTTTTCCAGAAATTTCTATGATTTTCCTCAGAGCTGTCTTGAGAGTTCTGTTGGTCCTTTCCACAGCCCCGAGGTCTGTGGATGGCCTGCAATGTGGAGTCTCTGGGGGATATTGAAGGCTTGGTAAAGGGTTTTAACTATTTCCCCCACAAAATGGGGCCAGTGATCTAATTCGATGACAGATGGAATCCCAAATCTCGAAAAGGTCTGTTCAAGCAGTATCCACACAGTGGTGGTTGCAGTATTATTGCATGTTTGGATACTCTTCCACCCATTTCAAAAACAGATCTGTTATGAGCAAGCAGTATCGGTTAACCATCCTGAACATGGTAGGGGACCAATGTAGTCTATTTGCAGTCTGTGCCAAGGCCCTTCAATTGGTTGGTGCTGCCTGGGTCCCTTAACAATCTTGTGGTCAGGGTTGTTGGCAGCACATGCCAGACAATTCCATATGTAGTTTTCCACTTCTTTCGCTATGTCTGGCCACCATCCCACTATTAGTATTCTTTTAGTGTTTTTTTTTCCACTCCAAAATGACCTCGATGTGGGCCAAAGCAATCAGCTGTCTCCTGAGACAGGTGGGAATTACTAGAATGGGTATCTCTCTGTTGTTTCTCTGTTTAGCTGCCATAATTAGCCCACTATCATAGATTCATAGATTCACAGGGTCAGAAGGAACCAATGTGATCATCTAGTCCGACCCCCTGCACAAAGCAGGCCACAGAACCCTATCCATCCACTTCTATAACAAACCCCTAACCTATGCCTGAGTTATTGAAGTCTTCAAATTGTGGTCTGAAGACCTCAAGCTGCAGAGAATCCACCAGCAAGTGACCCATGCCCCACACTGCAGGGGAAGGTGAAAAACCTCCAGGGCCTCTGCCAATCTGCCCTGGAGGAAAATTCCTTCCCAACCCCAAATATGGCGATCAGCTAAACCCTGAGCATGTGGGCAAGACTCACCAGCCAGCACTCAGGAAAGAATTCTCTGCAGTAACTCAGATCCCATCCCATCCAACATCCCATCACCAACCACTGGGCATACTTATCTGGCGATAATCAAAGATCAATTGCCAAAATTAGGCTCTCCCATCATACCATCCCTTCCATAAACTTATCAAGCTTAATCTTAAAGCCAGATATGTCTTTTGCCCCCACTACTCCCCTTGGAAGGCTGTTCCAGAACTTCACTCCTCTAATGGTTAGAAACCTTCGTCTAATTTCAAGTCTAAACTTCCTAGTGTCCAGTTTATACCCATTTGTTCTTGTGTCTACATTGGTACTAAGCTTAAATAATTCCTCTCCCTCCCTAATATATTATATATATTCATAAAGAGCAAGCATATCCCCCCTCAGCCTTCTTTTGGCTAGACTAAACAAGCCAAGCTCTTTGAGTCTCCTTTCATATGACAGGTTTTCCATTCCTCGGATCATACTAGTAGCTCGTCTCTGAACCTGTTCCAGTTTGAATTCATCCTTCTTAAACATGGGAGATCAGAACTGCACACAGTATTCCAGGTGGGGTCTCACCAGCGCCTTATATAACGGTACTATCACCTCCTTATCTTTGCTTGAAATACCTCGCCTAATGCATCCTAAAACCGCATTAGCTTTTTTAACGGCCATCTCACATTGGCGGCTCATAGTCATCCTGTGATCTACCAATACTCCAAGGTCCTTCTCCTTCTCTGTTGCTTCCAACTGATGCATCCCCAATCTATATCTGAAGTTCTTATTATTAATCCCTAAGTGCATGACCTTGCACTTTTCACTATTAAATTTCATCCTATTACTATTACTCCAGTTTACAAGGTCGTCCAGATCTTCCTGTATGATATCCCAGTCCTTCTCCGTGTTAGCAATACCCCACAGCTTCGTGTCATCCGCGAACTTTATTAGCACATTCCCGCTTTTTGTGCCAAGGTCGGTAATAAAAAGGTTAAATAAGATTGGTCCCAGAACCGATCCTTGAGGAACTCCACTAGTAACCTCCTTCCAGCCTGACAGTTCACCCTTCAGTATGACCCCTTTAACCAGTTCCTTATCCACCTTTCAATTCTCATATTGATCCCCATCTTTTCCAATTTGACTAATAATTCCGCATGTGGAACCATGTCAAATGCCTTACTGAAATCTAGGTAAATTAGGTCTACCACATTTCCTTTGTCTAAATAGTCTGTCACCTTCTCAAAGAAGGAGATCAGGTTGGTTTAGCACAATCTACCTTTAGTAAAACCATGTTGTACTTTGTCCCAATTACCATTGACCTCAATGTCCTTAACTACTTTCTCCTTCAAAATTTTTTCCAAGACCTTACATACTACAGATGTCAAACTAACAGGCCTATAGTTACTCGGATCACTCTTTCTCCCTTTCTTAAAGATAGGAATTATGTTAGCAATTCTCCAGTCAACAACCCCTGAGTTTACTGATTCATTAAAAATTCTCGCTAACAGGCATGCAATTTCATGCACCAGTTCCTTTAATATTCTTGGATGAAGATTGTCCGGGCCCTCCGATTTTGTCCCATTAAGCTGTTCAAGTATGGCTTCTACCTCAGATGTGGTAATATCCACCTCCATATCCTCATTCCCGTTTGTCATCCTTCCATTACCCCCAAGCTCCCCATTAGCCTTATTAAAGACTGAGGCAAAGTACTTATTTAGATATTGGGCCATGCCTAGGTTATCCTTAACCTCCTTTCCATCCTCAGTGTGTAGCGGTCCCACTTCTTTCTTTGTTTTCTTCTTATTTATATGGCTATAGAACCTTTTACTATTGGTTTTAATTCCCTTTGCAAGGTTCAACTCTACTTGGCTTTTAGCCTTTCTCACTTTATCCCTACATGTTCTGACCTCACTAAGATAGCTTTCCTTGCTAATCGTACCCTTCTTCCACTCCTTGTAGGCTTTCTGCTTTTTCTTAATCACCTCTCTGAGATGCTTGCTCATCCAGCTTGGTCTACAACTCCTTCCTATGGTTTTTTTCCCCTTTCTTGGGATGCAGGCTTCTGATAGTTTCTGCAGCTGCGACTTAAAGTAATTCCAGGCCTCTTCTGCATTTAGATCCACAAGTTCTTCAGTCCAATCCACTTCCCTAACTAATTTCCTTAATTCTTTAAAGTTAGCCCTTTTGAAATCAAAAACCCTAGTCCCAGATCTATTTTTGTTTATCCTTCCATCTAGTTTGAACTGAATTAGCTCATGATCACTCGAACCAAGGTTGTCCCCTACAACCATTTCTTCTATGAGGTCCTCACTGCTCACCAAAACCAAATCTAAAATGGCATCCCCTCTTGTCGGTTCTTCAACTACTTGGTGAAGGAATCCATCAGCTATCACATCCAGAAAAATCTGATCCCTACTATTCTTGCTAGCACTTGTCCTCCAGTCTACATCTGGGAAGTTAAAGTCTCCCAAGATCACACATTTCCCATTAGTGTTTACTTCCTTAAAAACATTAAAGAGGTCTCTATCCATATCCAAATCAGATCCCGGCGGTCTGTAGCACACCCCAAGCAGTATCTCAGGGGAGGCTCTAGTAGCTTTCTTTCCCAGTGTGATTTTTGCCCAGACAGACTCTGTCTTGTCCATTCCATCACTTCTCATTTCTTTACAGTTAACCTCCTCATTGATGTACAATGCTACTCCACCACCTTTGCCTTTATTTTTGTCTTTCCTAAACAGCACATAGCCTTCAATACCTGTACTCCAGTCATGACTACTATTCCACCACGTTTCTGTTATCCCTATAATATCTGGTTTCACTTCCTGCACCAGTAGCTCTAGTTCCTCCATTTTGTTCCTAGGCTCCTCGCATTAGTGTACAGACATCTTAATTTTTGCCGTTTGGCTTCACTAACATTCTGTACCCTGTTAGGCACGGACATTCTATCACCAACATCACCTGTTAGTCTGTTATCTACACTACCCTTCCTCCTTATGCCAATTCTTCTGTCCATGGCTGTATCCCCTCTTACTTTGTTTACTTCCCTCTCAAGGTTAAATTCCGGCTTGGAGATCTCCCGAACATCTCCCAACCATCTCCCCCAAATTTCTAGTTTAAATCTCTCTTAATCAGGTCGGCGAGCCTCCATCCTAGAAGTCTATTTCCCTCCTTGCTCAGGTGAAATCCATCCTGAGAGAACAGTCGTCTGTCCGTAAATGCTTCCCAATGGCCATACATCCCAAAGCCCTCCTTATAGCACCACTGCCTGAGCCATCTGTTGATCGCCATAATCTTGTCACACCTTTGTCGCCCTTCTCTAGGAACTGGCAGAATCCCACTGAAGATCACCTGAGCCTCGATTTCCTTAAGCGTCTTCCCCAGTCTGGCATAGTCTCCCTTGATACATTCCAGAGAGTATCTAGCCGTATCATTCGTTCCCACATGAAGGACAATCAACGGATTCTTCCCTGCTCCCGCTAGTATCCTTTTCAGCCTCAGGTCCACATCCTGTATCTTAGCACCCGGCATACAGCACACCCTTCTGTTCTCCCGATCAGCTCTAGTCACAGGCCTGTCTATTCTTCTCAGTAAGAAGTCTCCAATCACGTAGACCTGCCTTTTCCTGGTGACAGTGTGCTTCTCCGGTCTATCTCCCGCACCCACCGGCTGCAAGTCCTCTCGATTCCTATTCCCCCTTGCAATCCTCCTGGGGCTCATATTTGGTGTTGCCTCCATTGACTCCTCCCCTCCTCTTGCAGGACTATCAGCTCTTCTCTTTTTCCTTGCCCTCTCTCCTTCAGCGACCACCTGCTGTGCCCCTTCTTCATTTTCCAACTCTGCAAACCTGTTCCTCAGTTCTATTTCTCCTTCACTGGCCCGTCTTTTCCTCTGCCTGGTTCTCTTAGTCACATGCTTCCACCGTGCACTTTCCTCCCCCAGCAGTCTCTCCTCTGAATTCTTTGGTCCTGCTTCCATCTGCAAGTCTGAGCTTATCCCTTCAGCCCCCTCGTGTCTGTGCTCCATTGTCTGCTCAAACCCCCTTCTGAACTCAACCAGAGTTTGCACCTGCATCTCCAGTCCTTGGATCTTCTCTTCCATCAGCTCTATCAGGCGGCGCTTCATGCAGACAAAGCTCTTTTCAGGCACCCGCTCCAGGATCATGTACATGCCGCAGCTTCCACATCCAGTCATCCTCATTGTGTCTTTCACTGCTGCCTCTGTATCAGTCATGGCCTTCCCACCTGCCGCCTGGTAGTCAACACAACACAAGCCCCCAGCAGGCACCAGACCACCACCCTATCCCTTGACTTGCTTGTCAGTTCCTCTGTCTTAGTCTCCCCTGCAACCTCCCCCTAGGAACTCCCTCTGAAACTCCCCTGTTTACAGCTCTGTTTGCTGGCTCCTGTGCTGCTGCAGCTGTCTGTGCTGCTGCCTAACTGGCTGGCTCCTTATATAGGACCCCTAATCAGGTAAGCCCCGCCCCTAATCATGTTGGAAGATCTTATACCAACTATATTCCTTCTTATCTAGTAATTCCATAATGCTCTTATCCTGTTTTTTAAGGTTGACGATATCGAACTGGTTGTCAGCCTCCACTGGTTGAATCCTGTGTACCACTTCTAACGACTTCAGCCATAAGGTTTCAAGTCCTAAGAGCACTGCTTCTTTGGCCAAGAGATCAACCCAATGGTTCCAAAGGGTGATTTCTGCAGAGTTCTTTCTATGAACACGTATCTTGAACAGGTGGGTTGGCTGCTTTTTCTCCTCTGCTAACCTCCAAGCATGGGTCAGATATTTGGCATACGCCACTGGCTTGTTATCGGCAGACTTCATGTCCCTATTCATCCAGACTGGCATCCACTCTATTAAGGCTCGTATAACCCAATCTGAATCAGAGCAGATCATTATAGGTGTTTCCTTGTCTGTTGCATCGAGGGCTGCCCCTACAGCAACTATCTCTTCAGCCTGTGCTTACCTTGGGGTGACAGTTCCTTGTAAAATGATATCTATGGTGACTTGTAATGCGGCATAGCCTGCACATGACTTGCCCTGATAGTATTGGCAACCGCCATCAATGACCCACAGATCCAAACCCGCATCCTTGGCCTTTTCGTAAGAAATCTCCAGGTGGAATGGTGAAAGCATTTCTTCAATATTTGTGGGAGGCAGTGGATATTCATGCTCCTCTCCCTGTGTGACTAGCGTGAACGGAACAGCAGAGAGGGTAAGCACCTTGTTCACCTGAACATCCAGATTTAAGAGGTTCAATGTCCACCTTGCAAGGCGGTGATTGGAGACCCAACCTTCTTTAATCTTCCCAGATAGGACGTCCCTGATAGATGTGTGAACAGTCATCGATACAACAGGGGACATCCCTGTAAGGTATTCACAATGCTTCAGGTGAGCACTACCACCTCCCACTCACAAAGCGAATACCTCTTCTCAAATTCCATCAGAACCTTAGACCCGTAGGCCACAGGTTTCAGGCCTGTCCCACTTCGTTGTAGCAATACCACACTTAATCCATGGTCTGTGGTAGCCAGTTGGAGATGGTATGGCTTGCCTGGTTGCGGGTAGGCAACGGCTGGAGCTTAAAGGAGAGCCTGTCTGAGTTTACAGAAGGCAGTTTTCTCCTCCTTACCCCATCTCCTTTCCTGTCCTTTTCTTAACAGCAGGTAGAGGGGCTGCGCCAGCTTGGAATATCCTTCCACACAGTCCCTTGAGAAGCCAGTCAGGCCCAGGAATGATCAAAGTGCCGAAATACCTTGTGGTGCAGGCATCTTGCTGTTTAGTTCCACCCTGGCTGAATCAGGTCCTCTCCCTTGAACACCAAGCTCCATACCCAGGTAAGTAACCCTTTGTTGTAACATTTGGGCTTTGCTGGGACTGATGATGAAGCCAGTTCTTTCAATGGCCTGTACCATTTTAGAACCTCCAAGTTCTCCTCTCTGGACACAGTAGCTATTAAGATGTTATCAAAGTAGCTAATGATTTTGTCTCTGCTATTAAGATTTCCCCACATCCTGGATACGTACTTGTGACACAGGGAAGGTGCATTATGGTATCCCTGTGGTACTCTCATGAATGTCAAATTTGTGCTAAGCACTCGGATGCAGTGGGATAGAAAAGAAAGCATTCGTGAGATCCAACACCATGAATCACTGTGCTCCTGTAGCAATACTTGACATTATTTTTTGAAATTTTGCCATGACAGGTGTTAATTTAGGGGTAATTTGATTTAATTTGCGGTAATCTATGGTCAACCTCCATGTGGTTTTATCACATTTTAATATGGGCCAGATTGGTGAGCTGCAGACACTATCCATTTCAACCAACACCTTTTGATTTTTGAGGGAGTCAGTGGTACTACATATTCCTTCTTCGGCCTCCTTGGAGAATTTATATTGTTTTTGAGGCCTCGGCTTAGGTCCCTCAACCATGACTTCGGCCTGGATTCTTCCACACTGCAATTTGTCTTTTGCAAAGACTCGTGGATGATGGCTGTTAACTTGCTTCACTGCTTCTTCCCATTCAGGAATGATGATTGCCTGTGGAGCTTTAACTGCCACCACCCAATGTGAAGATAGCACAACGATTCCTCCCAGCTCATTGTCTGTTTTACTGAGCATATTATTTGGTAAATGTAATTTTAGCGCCCTCGTGGCCAAGATGAAGTCTGCTCTGCAGGCAGCTCTGGCCAAGAGACAGCACATGCAGGAATGCAGCACAAAAAATCCTTCTACCCCAGGGGCACCTGTTCCAACCCCCCAGAGTGAACACACACATCCACAGGAAAAGTACACTGAATATAACAAAGGGAGATATTTATTTATAGAGGGATGAGAGGAGAAATACAACAAGGGGAAATGTAGGGGGAGCAGTAAAATAGGGCTGCATCCAAGCCAACGCCCCACAGGCCCAGTGGTAGCACAGTCTAGAAGGGCAGACACTGAGGAATGTGTCTGCACACAGAGTTCAGGAGTCCTGAGCAAAGTTCCAGTCCAGTGGTGAGGATTGGGTGCTCCTGGTTGTCTTTGGCACCAGTGAACTCTCCCCAGCAAACCCCTCCAGTGCCCTCTTCTGCCACTCTCTGCAAAGCCACACAGAGCGACCACCTCCCCACTTAACTATCTAGCAACCTCCGTCCTTGTTCCCAGTGCAGAGTCACAAGCTCCAGTACTCACAGCTCCATGCAGCTCTGGGCAGCCATGATACTGGGTCCAAATTCAGCCTGTCCTTCTCAGGCGTTTTCTCCCTGGCACAGTGCTCCTCCTGGCTCCTGTCTTGGGGTGTCCCTGACAGGCCGCCTTGTCCTTCCCAGGCTTCAGGGAGGTTCTCCACTGCTTCCTTTGTGAGGGCCTGCAGGCTGCTGCCTCACTCTCTCCCTCCCAGCTCCAGCGCCACCCCCTGGAGTTTCCCTCCTTTTTTCCTCACTCTCCCCCTCCCCCTGGAGGAAAAAGATGTAAAGGGGCCATGTTCTCTAAACCCCAAAGAGGTTACATGAATATACTATTAAATTTAGTCTTTTGAGCACATCTGTGCCCAAAATACCATGTCCATCTAGGCATTGAATGCTGGTCCTTGGTCTCATATTTTAGAAGCCTTCTCCAGAGGGTAGATCTAAATCCTCTCAGATCAGCAGCAATGTCTTTGTTGTATTCTCTGTTGTCTTTGAGGTATTCCTTATTGTACTTAGCTGGGTCCTGGCTGGAGGAGTTCTGGCGGTCTGTTGCTGTTTCATTTTTATAGTGTGAGCTGCCCTTTTTCTCGTTGATTTTGTTGATTGGCTTCCCTTGATCACACTTGACTGCTGCTACCTTTTTCTTATTCCAATGACTTGGGAGGGCTTCTCGCTGGAGTTCAAATGCCTCCCTCATTTTATTCTCCAGTTCTCAGAGAGTGGTGGTTCTTGCATTTACAGGTCCAATGGAAATCCTTATAGCAGGCAGCAATCCCTGAATCAGAGTTTCCTTAAAATCAGGTGTATCACAAGTGGCCAACCCGTTAACCACAGGAGACATGCTGGACAGCTAGTATAGCAACTGTTTTCATGCCAGATACCTCTCTGGCCTTCCTCCCCACCCCCTGTCTCTGTCTTTCTGAATAGTATTTACCCGTAACATTTTCATGTGGATAATATATCTTAAACACAGCATCATACACTTCTGCAATGTCTTTTATGTTGGCTATCTGAATGTTTTCAGGCAGGGCTTCAAACTCTTCCCCACTCATACATTCCCTTAACAAAAAGACTATATCCTCTTTACTTAAACGAATCATGCTGCTAGTCCTACTGAGCCAGTCCACAGCTGACTCTATTGAGAGAACCCAAGTTCTATCCCATCACACGTATCTGCTCTGGCCCAAATGGTTTTGTCTCATGCCTGGTTTCAGGTGGTTTGTGGTCCATAGCATACCACAGTAGTGGTCTCTGGAGCCACTAGAGGATATGATGTCCCTTCCTCCCTTCCAGTAAAACATGTCAATTCCTGAAGGCTGTGTTGATTTTTTTCCCCTTCCTCTCACACATTCATGCTATCATCAGGTGCATCAGAAGTTTCCACATCCGAGTTTGTGCCTTGGGACTCATAGCCCGTGACAGGGTTCATATGTATAACACTGATCATTCTCTGTCTTTTCCTTAACTTCTCCTTTAACATGTTAACTTTAAAATTACATGCTGAATGATTATTAGACCTTTCTTTGAAATTTTTTGTTTCCTTCATCATCTCCCTTATAGCTGCCTGGGAGTCTTCTAATTTTTTTGCTAATATAAAATTTTCCTTATCCTTTTTGGTGAGACAGATATTAAGCTTCTTCACCAGTTGTTCCAATTGGTTTATTTGCATGGTCTGTTTTAAGCCTGTGCTGACAAAGTGTTTGAGTGCATTGTCAGTCCTTCCATTTCAATACTTTTAGATGACATTTGTTCTTGAATATTTGTGGCAGCACCTTGCTGTGACTTAATGTGCTTGTCCAGTTCTTTAGCTGCCATTGCAAAGCCATATATCAAAGCTCTTTTCCTTCACTTTTTACTAAGTTTTAGTTTTGATGTGACAAATCCCTCCCAATTAACACTGAGTTTCTTTAAAGCATTTTCTCCTGCAAACAATTTCTTGTCCCATGGGTTTTTAATCTTTCTGAATAAGTTGACACTCTGCTTGAGTGAAATTTTATTTTTCTGCTCTTTCCAGCCATGGGCTCCATACTTCTTATTGTTCATTCTTGCTGTTGATGTGTTACTCTGATCTGACAGGGTTTAACAAGATGGCGTAGCCTGTCCGACACAGAACTGCTGGAAGCTCAGAGGGTTAAGGGGGGGTTAAGGTGTTCACTGAACTGCTTGGATCAAGGCAGAAGCACAGCTTACTGTAACATCTTAGTTAGATCCGGTGGAGTAGTGGTGTTGAAGATGATATGCTTGCCTAGGGCCTACTAAGCCAGGTGAGGCCCTGCTTGTTGGGGAAGCACAGGCAGCAGGGGTGCCCTACCTGTGGCTCCGGAGCCACATGCGGCTCTTCAGAAGTTAATATGCAGCTCCTTGTACAGGAACCAATGCCGGGGCTGGAGCTACAGACGCCAACTTTCCAATGTGCCTGGGGGATGCTCACTGCTCAACCCCAGCTCTGCCACAGGCTCTGCCCCCACTCCACCCCTTCCCGCCCCCTCCCCTAAGCCTGCCATGCCTTGTTCCTCCTCCTTGCCCCTCAGAGTCTCCTGCATGCCACAAAACAGCTGATTGGGAGGCGCTGGGAGCGGGTTGGTGGAGCTGATGGGGGGTTGCTGACGTATTACTGGTGCTCTTTGGCAATATACATTGGTAAATTCTGGCTCTTTCTCAGGCTCAGGTTGGCCACCCCTCTTATATGGCCTTGAGTGAAGAGCAGACCTGGGACTATGGTGGGGTAAATATGGCCATCCTGGACAGGGTAGGGCTCAGGGGCGCCATTTCAGATTTTTGGAGCAGGGGCAACTTTAACTTTGATTCCAAGAGTTACTTAGGCAACTGAAAACTCTAGGTTTTTTGCAGACAGTAGCTTAGAAATTAGCTGACTATATATAAATAAAGAATCTCTAATACTCAGCTCTAATACTAACATGTTCTAGCATCTTGTGTCATGTCACTTAAGGGACACGGGTTAGGTTTAAAATTTTAAAGGATATTCTTGAATACAACTGAAACAATTGTAGAAAAATCTAATTACTTTCTATCATTTAGGCTACTTACTTTTAAGTTACTTTCACAGTATTGCCAACCCCAAAAGTTAAAAAATCATGTCAGGTTCACAAAAAATCATGGGATTGGCTTAAAAATCATGAGATTATCTAAAAGTAATAGATTTGATGTTCTTTGTATTTGCCTTCTGCTTTTTGAGCCTTTGGGGTGCATTGGGGTCCCATTTTGAAGCTTTCTTCACAGCTAGAAACTTACTTTTTCTTTAAGAATGAAGGCTGAAATCATCACATATCCACTTGACTCCAGGAGCTGGGGCTTTAAAGAAAAAAATTATCATGACAAAATCATGAGAGTTGGCAACACTCCTTTCACTTTGGTATAAAGACCAATTACTTTCAGGAAGGCTTTTAAGAAAAAACACTACTGTGATTGAGTTGCAGTTCTCCCAGGAGAATATTTAAAACCAAATACCAAGAAATTTCCACATTTTGAAGCTGAAAAAAAATGGAGTCTTCTAAGGAAAATAAACAGGCCAGGAGCCCTGGGCAGCTCTTCCTCTTGAAAAAAGTTGGAGGGTCAAATCTTCCAGTTCTTAATCAGGTAAAACTTCTATTGCCATCAGCGCCTCCACTCATGGATATTACCATGTGTTCAATAATTATACACTTCATACTTCAAGATATTTAACTATCTTATCCAGGGCTACTCATTTTATACACAGTGGTTCAGGGACTACATTTTCTGTCATATTCTAAACAGTGCTGACCACGCAGATGGTGTCAGTGAATAAGAACGGTCAAACGGTCCATCTAGTCCAATGTCCTGTCTTTAGAACAGGCAATCATTGAGTGATCTATCCCATCACCCATTTCTAGCTTCTGACAAACAGAGGCTAGGAACACAATAATACAATATCACGAATAATACAAATCATGACAATAACTGTCGACTTTATGGACCCGATGGATGCAATTTCTGTTCTTTGTTCTGGAACTATCCTGAATACAGCTGAAACACTAAGAATTTGAGGCATAAACCCATCTGATACTCATATGACACTTTCTCATTCCTTCTTTTTCTCAAACTCAGAACAAAAAATGACAAAACAAAATAGTTTTCAGTTAAAATATAAAATTTCACAGCAGCCACTGCTCTACAGCCCAGCATGGGGCAGAACATGCCACTTCTTGGGGGTTAAGTGATCTCCTCTCATCTGACTCTTATTCTCTCTCTCTTTCTTCATCCTTCCTGGGACAGGAGATTGGAGTGTGGGAGGGAGCATGGGGTGTGGTGTCTGGGAGTGAGTTTGGGTACAGGATGGGGCTCAGGGCTGGGACAGGGGGTGAGGGGTGTGGGCTCTGGGAGGGAGTTGGGGTGTTGGAGGGGGGTTGAGGTGCGGGCTCTGGGCAGCACTTACCTCAGGCAGCTCCCAGAAGCAGCCAACATTTTCCTGCAGCTCCTAGGCAGAGGCGTGGCCAGGCTGCTCTGTATGCTTCCCCCATTTGCAGGTCCCAGCCAATGGGAGCTGTGGAGCTGGTGCTCAGGATGGGGGCAGTGCGCGGAGCCTCCATAGCCACACTTCCATGTAGGAGCCAGAGGGAAATGCCACTAGCTTCTGGGAGCCGCACGGAGCCAGTGCAAGCAGGGATCCTGCCTCAGCCCTACTGCACTGCCGACCGGACTTTTAATGGTCCAATCAGTGGTGCTGACTGAGCCACCAGGATCCCTTTTTGACCGTTCCAGTTGAAAACCAGATGCCTGGCAACCCTACTTAGGGACAGAGTTTCAAAGATTTTTAGGCACCCAAAAATGCAGCTAGGCATCTAGTGGGGTTTACAAAGAACCTAACCTTCTAGGCGCTTTTACAATTCCTCTAGGTGCCTAAATACCTTTGAAAATTTGGCCTTTATTCTATGTGTGCCTCAGTGTCCCATCTGTACAATGGGGATAACAGCACTGTTCTACCTCCTGGAGGGGCTGTAAGGAGAAATAGGTTAGACATTGTGAAGTGCTCAGATACTATGGTGATGGGGCCACATAAGGACCACAGGTAGAGTTTTGACCCCTTCTTTTCACCTATCCTCCTCACGTCTCCCTCTTTTCTGAATGTAACCTTGGCTCAGAGGGCTTGGCTATATTGCTTCTACATTAGAAGCAAGAGGAAGACCAAGGACAGGGTAGGCCCACTGCTCAGTGAGGAGGGGAAAACAGTAACGGGAGACTTGGAAATGGCAGAGATGCTTAATGACTTCTTTGTTTCGGTCTTCACTGAGAAGTCTGAAGGAATGTCCAATATAGTGAATGCTTACGGGAACAGGGTAGGTTTAGAAGATAAAATAAAAGAAGAGCAAGTAAAAAATCACTTAGAAAAGTTAGATGCCTGCAAGTCACCAGGGCCTGATGAAATGCATCCTAGAATACTCAAGGAGTTAATAGAGGAGGTATCTGAGCCTCTAGCTATTATCTTTGGGAAATCATGGGAGACGAGGGAGATTCCAGAAGTCTGGAAGGGGGCAAATATAGTGCCCATCTATAAAAAGGGAAATAAAAACAACCCAGGAAACTACAGACCAGTTAGTTTAACTTCTGTGCCAGGGAAGATAATGGAGCAGATAATTAAAGAAATCATCTGCAAACACTTGGAAGGTGGTAAAGTGATAGGGAATAGCCAGCATGGATTTGTAAAGAACAAATCGTGTCAAACTAATCTGATAGCATTCTTTGATAGGATAACGAGCCTTGTGGATAAGGGAGAAGCGGTGGATGTGATATACCTAGACTTTAGTAAGGCATTTGATACGGTCTCACATGATATTCTTATAGATAAACTAGGAAAGTACAATTTAGATGGGGCTACTATAAGGTGGGTGCATAACTGGCTGGATAACCGTACTCAGAGAGTAGTTATTAATGGCTCCCAATCCTGCTGGAAAGGTATAACAAGTGGGGTTCCGCAGGGGTCTGTTTTGGGACCGGCTCTGTTCAATATCGTCATCAACGATTTAGATTTTGGCATAGAAAGTACGCTTATTAAGTTTGCGGACGATACCAAACTGGGAGGGATTGCAACTGCTTTGGAGGACAGGGTCAAAATTCAAAACGATCTGGACAAATTGGAGAAATGGTCTGAGGTAAACAGGATGAAGTTCAATAAAGATAAATGCAAAGTGCTCCACTTAGGAAGTAACAATCAGTTTCACACATACAGAATGGGAGGAGACTGTCTAGGAAGGAGTATGGCAGAAAGAGATCTAGGGGTCATAGTGGACCACAAGCTTAATATGAGTCAATAGTGTGATACTGTTGCAAAAAAAGCAAATGTGATTCTGGGATGCATTAACAGGTATGTTGTAAACAAGGCACGAGAAGTCATTCTTCCGCTTTACTCTGCGCTGGTTAGGCCTCAACTGGAGTATTGTGTCCAGTTCTGGGCACCGCATTTCAAGAAAGATGTGGAGAAACTGGAGAGGGTCCAGAGAAGAGCAACAAGAATGATTAAAGGTCTTGAGAACATGACCTATGAAGGAAGGCCGAAGGAATTGGGTTTGTTTAGTTTGGAAAAGAGAAGACTGAGAGGGGACATGATAGCAGTTTTCAGGTATCTAAAAGGGTGTCATCAGGAGGAGGGAGAAAACTTGTTCACCTTAGCCTCCAATGATAGAACAAGAAGCAATGGGCTTAAACTGCAGCAAGGGAGATTTAGGTTGGACATTAGGAAAAAGTTCCTAACTGTCAGGGTAGTTAAACACTGGAATAGATTGCCTAGGGATGTTGTGGAATCTCCATCTCTGGAGATATTTAAGAGTAGGTTAGATAAATGTCTATTAGGGATGGTCTAGACAGTATTTGGTCCTGCCATGAGGGCAGGGGACTGGACTCGATGACCTCTCGAGGTCCCTTCCAGTCCTAGAGTCTATGAGTCTATGAGAGTCCCCGGAGTTCTGTCTTCACTTCCAGATCCTTAATTTAATTACCAGCCCTTTCTTATCTTAATCACCCTGTCTCTGTAAACAAAATGCTGACTCCCCCCCTACCCCAGGGACACAAGCTGATACTAGCACTTCTCCTCTGATGAGCTCACATGACACACTCAGGCTGTACAGCAGGTAAGAGCTCTGCCTAGGGCTAGGACTACATGCACTGGGAGCAGAGCTCATGTACATAACTCATGGGGTACAGGTGCCAACTTCTGCTCCCACTGATGGGTGCTCGACCCCTCTCTGTCCCCGGCCCCACCCTGACTCCACCCCTGCCCTGCCCCCTTCCACTCTCATTCCAGCCCCTTCCCCAAAGTCCCTGCCCCAACTTCGCTTCTTCCCTGCCTCCTCCCCTGAGCGTGCTACATTCCCACTCCTCCCCCTCTGTCCAAGCATGCTGCCAAACACGTTTGGTGGCAGCAAGGCGGGAAGCACTGGGAGGTAGGTAGAGAAGCAGGAGTGTGGCACGCTTAGGGGAGGAGGTGGGCATGGATGGGGGGAGTTGGCTGCCAGTGGGTGTAGAGCACCCACAGAGTCAGTGCCTATGTTGAGGGGGACCCTAAATGGCTCCCCTGGTAGGCCTTTCAATTTTAAAATACAGACAGAAACTTCTGGCAGCTAGATGGAGTGAGGGGTGGTTGACAGGCAAGGATGGTATATGTGGGTAGCCCAATGTGCAGCAAAGCATGTGATGGACTAAGGTCTAAGATGGAACAGAGGCATGCAGCCCACAGCATGCAAAAATTAACAGACCGGGCAACTTACTGGCTACAGCCAGACACCTGAAGTTTGGGGAAAATCATAGATATGATAATATTGGAACAATTTCTCCTGAGCCTCCCTGAAAGCACATGCATTTGGGTTTGGAGGCACAGGCAACAACCCTAGAAGAAGTGGTAAAGAAAACCTTGTGGAGACAGACTTTCCAAAGAAAGAAGTCCAGCTATTTCAGGGACTAGACTTGGCAGGGGCAGGGGTGGTGTCTTGCCATACTAAGGACAACCAAAAAGAAAAAGGAGGAGGTAAGTGAAACTGCCTCAGTGAGCTAGGGTGTGGTTTGCTACCAACATGGGCAACTGGGGAGTGTACCTATTTGGTTTCTGGGCAACTGGGGTGTGTACCTATTGGGTTTCTGGGAACTGGGCGGGCAGAAGCCCACCTATTGCTAACAGATCCCCCCCCCCAGCCTAAGGGGAGGATCTACAGGACCTCAGAAACCCACTGATTTCGGGGGACAACTAATAAAAGAAAAGGGACAGGAGTGCGGTCAGAGGGTCATAAGAAGGGAGCCTGACGGGGATACTGAGCAGAGAACCCCGGACAGCACCCACTGCTCCTTGAAGGCATCAAGGGAGCCAGTGGACGCCGCCCAGAGGAACTCCGCCCGGATTCGTGAACGGACCAGGGAGCGGAAACAAGCCCCACAGTCACCGGAGTCTCCATCGGCCAACCTCCTCCCCCTGGTCGTGTAGATGGCCTTTTTAGCCAGGGCGAGGAGGAGGTTGACCAGGAGGTCCCAGGACTTCGTGGGGCCACGGATAGGGAGTGCGTAGAGAAGGAGGTGAGGGGAAAAGTGCAGCCAGAAACGTAATAGGATGTTAATGAGGAGCCGGTGTAGGGGCTGCAACCTGGCGCACTCTAAGTAAACGTGTGCCAGGGTCTCTCTCATGCCACAGAAAGGGCAGGTGTCCGGGACAGGGGTAAACCGCGCCAAGTACACACCTGTGCTCACGGCCCCATGAAGGAGCCACCAACTGATATCCCCGGCAGGCCTCGGGACCAGGGTAGAGCATAGGCTGGCCCACCAGGGCTCCTCACCCTCCAGAGGTGGCAGGAGGTCCCGCCACTGTGTATCGGGGTGGGACATGAGAGTGAGGAAGTGAAGGGTGTGGACTACGAGTGTGTAGAGTTGTTTCCTTGGTGCGGTTTGAAAACGGACCGGCTGCAGATCGTGCAGCCGGCTTGTGGAGAAGGGGCGGGGGGGCCGGTCAGGTCTACGGGGCAGGGGCCCGATGAAAAGGTCCGGAAGGCTTGGGGTGGGCGGGGCGTGCCCTCCCGCAGGACCCGGTCGAGGTAGGCCCGAGCAGCGGGCGGCAAAGCGGCCTCCACCTCCTGGAGTACGCGCCGGGGAGTACAAGGTCTGGAGAACTGGGGTGTGTAGCAGGGTGGTCCCCTGCTTTTGCCCTGAAGGGCTTGAAACAGCTCAGGAGAGGGCTGTGGCTGGGGCAAGAAACCTGGGCTGATTGGGGAAAGTAGGCTCAGCTGTGGCCATGCCCCAGTCAGGCCCAGCTGGCCCCTATAAGAGGCTGTGAGCCAGAAGCCCAGGGAGTCTCTCTTAGAATTCAGAGAGAGATGGGTTTGGTTGTAGGGAGCTGGAGACAGGGTGCTGAGTGAAGCAGGGCTGGGGAGCTCCAGCCTGGAAAGCCCCAGGCTGCGGCCTAACATTGGGCTAATAGGTACTGGGGGTTGCAGAGGGCAGCCCAGGGGTAGGGAAAGGCAGCAGGTCCAAACCCAACCTTGTCAGTGATGAGTAGGTTGATACTGCTGTAACCCTTCTGCCCCTCTGAGTTGGCAGCAACAAGGGCTGGGTTCAGTATCCAGGGGTTCCGTTTCAATAACACAGTGCAAAACCGGCTCAAGCCCCCACTCAGTGACCTGGGACACTTACATACCACACCCCCCTGGGCACCTCTAGGAGGCAATACTTCCCCTCTCACAAGCACGGAGTCTGAGTGTAGCAAAATCCTTTTAATAAAGGAAGGAAACAATGCAGCATCCCATTGGAGAAACACCACAAACAGGATTATAACACAAACCATAAGCAAAAACCCACCTCCAAGTACATTTGGCAATGTCCTTTCCCCGTTAGGGTCTTAAGCCCAATCACCCCAAAGTCCAACAACCCAAAAGTCTCTGGTCAGTGCCACCCCAGAATTCAAAAGTTTATCTGCAGAGTTTTACCCCCGCAATCCTGGGTGGAAATGTGGGGGGGAGTCCACACAAGGTGTTAAGGGGCACCTTACGTGGGCCAGGGCCAACTGCTCCACCTCTCCGTGGAGTTCTGCTGCAGCCTTCACCACAACCAGCTCCACTACACCAGCTGTGCCACTCCTCCAGCCATCCCTGCAAACTGCTTCACTCCACTCACTGTTCCATGGGCTGTTCCAACACGCTGAAAACTGCTCTGCTCTGCCAGCCACTTAACAATAGGTTTTCAGGCTCCCCCACTAGTTAACACAGCACTCAGTGATCTCAGCTCTTAGTAGGGGAGCCCTGGTGCTGGTGCACTATTGGCCCAATATGAATTCAGCTCAGCAGTCTCTAGATGGACTCCTAATGGAATCAAAATTAGCTCTACTCTTTTACAGTGGAGAGAGGAGGCTGTGCAATTGGTGTTCCAGGCCCTGAAAAGGGACCCATACCATCAGGTATACAAACCAACCCCCAACCTCTCTCCATTGACTGGGAGTTGAAACCCATGTCCCTTGTCTAGCAAGTGTCACTTAAGTTGTATTGAGACATCTCTGTCATAAAGCAGTCTCGTAGTTCCTCATTCACATAATCAGGTGGCAACACTTTATTTATCCTGCCCCAATAACAAAGAAATTGGGGATACCAGAGCTGTCAAAATAACCATCCCAGGCTGCCTTGTGCTATGCTGGGTGTGCCCACGCAAATACCTGAGAATTCACACTTTCTGAAATTCTTTCCACACTTCCCATAATTCACCACCAGATGTCAGGGTAGAGCTCATCCTGACTCTGCTTACACTGCAGTCTGCCCCAGGGTGCAGAGGCTAGACAATGACTGGTAGTAGCCGTATATTGAGGTGAGGTGGGGATAGTGGGTGGGGGTTTCCCAGGGAGGGGAGACTCTGAGAGAAAGGGGTTACTGCTTAGGGGCAGCACCCCAGCTAACAAGGCACCGGGGTCCTGGGAGGAACATGGGGCCAAGAGGCAGTGGATCACTGCCCTGCAGAGGGCACTCCAGAGCTGGAATGAGCTAATTCCAGGAAGCCACGACCAGGAGGTGCAGCAGGGTGAGTCCACACATCTACATGGTATATAAAGGGGGACTGCCTAGTTATGAAATGTGGGTTTACAGAATGTCGTGAATGGTCTGTGACTAGCAGAGATGAGTGGAAAAGAAGAATGCCTACCATCCCCGTAGGTGGGGAGGAGGCATCAGAGGGGAGTGGTGGACACTGTTTCAGGCTGTTCACTGGTCCAAAGGGATTTGGTGTAGCCCCATTGGATGTGGCCAGGCAGGAGCTTAAAACTAGAATACATCCAAGGCAAGAGAGGACTATGCCCAATGATGGAGACACCCCTAGAGATAAAGGGGATGTTTAAGTGCAAGGGTGGGGGATGGATGGACTGCCTCATCCAATCATTACAGGGACAGACTGGAGCCCCTTCCCTTATAAGAAAAAAAGGGGAGTCTGGAGTCCCTGCAGCAGAAAGCAGGGCTAATAAAAAATAGGACAAAAGGGCTTGATATAGAAAAATCTGAAAACCCGAGCCCTGAGGACACAAAACAGGTGGAAAATAGAGAAAAGGAAGGAGGAAAAAGAGAGCCCATAACAAGATGTAGGGGAAGATAGTCAGACAGTCCCAGGGAACTTCCACAGCAGGAGTGTGGGAGGAAGAATCTCAGGAACAGTTTGTGGGGCTGAGAGAGCCAGAGCTCTTACTAGAGGAGGAAAAAGGAGGGACAGTAAAAGGCTGTACCCCAAACCAAAGAGGGAGAGGGCAAAGAGAGTGGGGAAGTGGGCTGCCTTGGTATGAGAACCTATAGGCAGAAACTAAGTTATGGAGGCAAACCCCACCCAAGAAATGTGATTTCTGTAGGCAGAGAATGGAAAACCACCCTGAAAGCAAATCTGAGCAGAAAGAGTCCACCACCACCTTTAAAGATGGAAGGGCATGCTGGGCAGGGGAAGGGAGAAACCTAACCAGTAGACAAGCAGGGAGATGTATGGGGTTAAGTGCAGGGAATTAACAGGTGAGCCTGTATCTGATCATTCCAGCACCCATTAGTTTCCCTAGAGGAAGCTAATTAGGGTAATTAAAGGTAATTAGCTGATCAGATGATAGGCTGGGTGAGCTAAGACTGATAAAGAGGCACAGGAGGGAAAAGCTAACTGAGCTCAGTTTCACAGAAGTCTGAGTGAAGGGAGATCTTAGCTTCTCTCAGACCCTGAGGAGAAGGCCTAATGTATAAGAGGCTATTGTATGGGACAATAAGAGTGTTGGTGGCAGGACTGAAAGTAACTTAAAGGATGTACCAGTACACAGCAGTCCTGAGCAGGGCATGGCCTCAACCAGAAAAGGTGGGGCCTTTCAAGATTTAAGGGCCTAGGGCTCTGGCCCCTGCAGGGAGCCCTGCTGCCAGAGTTCCCGAGGCACTTTAAAGGGCCTAGGGCTCCCCGCAGGGGCCAGAGCCTAGGACCTTTAAATCCCTGCCCAAGCCCAGCTGCTGGAGCTCTGGTAGTGATTTAAAGGGTTTGGGGCTCCCTGCAGTGGTTGGAGTCCTGGGCCCTTTAAATCACTGCCAGAGAAGCCAGTCCAGTCCAACCAATGTATGGGCTCTTGCTGGTATGCTGTACCAGACCATACTGGTTTACTTTCACCTGTGGTTGGTGGAAGGAACTCAAAGAAATGGTGGCTACACTACTGACTGGTTTCTGTGGTGCAAAGAGGCAGTAGGGGAGCTTGCTCTGCAACATGTGCGTTCTCATTATTATTTTCTTTGCTTCTGTTCTTATTGCATCTCAGTTTAAGTTAGATTTTCAGTTCTTTTGGTCAGGATGGTTTCTTACTATATGACCCAGAATGGGGCCTGTCGGTGTTACAGTGATGATGATGTAGATGTCTTCAGTTATGAAATACAGCACAGATCCCTTTTTTGTCTAACACAGGGTGCAGAATCTTAGTGATATTTTTCAGTCATGCCACACAAAAGAAACAGGTTGTTTGGTCAAAATAAATCCCCTTCACCTAGCAAAAAAAAAGGGGGGAGGGAATTCTCACTGCAGGTATTTCTGCAACATTCTAGTTGCTTGTATTTTTTTACGGCCGTTTTCCAAGTTCTCCGTGTTCTTTTTTCCAAAGAGTATGTTACTGTGACATAAAGAAGGGTCTAACAGATTGTGATGACATGGACAAACCCCACACTGGACCAACACAGAAAGGAGTTAATGGTCTGTGCAAGAGTCAGGAACTAAAGCCAATCTCACAAAAACTGACAGCAATATTTAGGCTGGAGGGAATAAAAAGAAAATGTTTCAGAGTTAAATTGTTCTGACAATGAGTTTCTTGGATTTGAGCCAAAAAAGACTTAGGGTTGGGCTAACCAGTATTCACTTTAATAAAAAAAAAACAAACCTAAAAGTATCAACGTCTAGGGAGAAGGTTTAAATTGAAACCGAGGAAGGGGGTGAATTTTGACATCCCAAGGGGTGCATAGACTGTTTATCAGAGTAAGTGGAAAAGTCACCTGGTCATGTACAACAAAACCCCTCAGGTATGATGTTAAGGGAAGCCTGTTCCAGATGTCTGAAAGGGGCATAGAATTAGTATAGCAAATACTAGTGTATCTCCCCTGCAGAGAGAGAAACCAGTATGATATTTCAGATGTTGAAAGAAGGAAAATCAAAGTGTCCAGAAGAAACATATGTATCAGCCCAAATCTTGCCTTTCAAGCAGCTCACTTACTACTGTTTAAAGATAATAATCACAGGTCCCTTTGGAAGTACTTTACTTAGACAATGCTTCTGATCAGGCCCCTTTTAAGAAAAAAATGATTGCTAAGACTTTCAAAATAGGGTGCCTAAAGCTTTATTCCTAAATACTTAGGTAGGCAACTAAAAAAATTGCCTGAATTCAGCTGTGAGCTGATGGATTTTCCATGCTCTCGAAGATCAGGCCACTTATTTGGGTATCTAAATATAGATGATAGAGGCTAAATTGACTGTTTCTTACCCTGTAATCAGAACTGTATGGGCCGTACATTGCCAGCTCATAAACCAGAGGGATCCTGGCAACAATGAACTTCATTGTGAACATCACTTTTTGTGTCATATGATTTACTAGAGCTTGCAAATGTCTTAGGAAAAACTGCTGTTTAAATGTCAGTAAAAACTATTTGCTGTTTACCACCTGTAAGTGTATTGATGAGTAAGGTAGTAGTAGGAGTTCCTGAACTGTCTTTAACAACTACTGAGTAACTGTATGATAGGATGTACTCCTCACACCTGCCCTCAGAAAGTGGGCCTGCCTGGTCTAATTCAAATCAGCTGAAAATAGGAGAGGTCTGCCCACCTCCCCAAGATGTCAATAGGTACAAACAAGGGAGATGTAGGCTGAGTGGGTGGTGCTAATTTATGAGAAAGCTCATTTGTGAGGGAATAGGCAGTGCTTCTATAAAGCCAGAAGGCAGGCAACAAGGTGGGGGGAGACAGGGAGGAAGTTTGCACTCCCTCTCTTCCTTAGGAAAGAAGGGGAGATAAAAACCTAGGAGGAAGTGTTTACATAGTAGCCCTAAGAGAGAGGTGTCTGACTAGGTGGTTGGAGAATGAAAAGCTTGGAGAAGCATGGTAGGAAGTAGTCTAGGGGCAAGAGCAATAAGATAGATATACCTGCAGACCTTAACTGCTCACTGTAGGACCTTGGACTAGAAACCAGTGTAGAAGTCAGGCCTGGATTCCCCTACTGTCCACTGTAGCATAGTATTTCTAGGGGCTGTGAATGGGAAGGTTGCCTGTGTCACTGTGAGAGTGAGAGCAGTGGGCATGAGGAGTGCCTGATGCTGCTTAGGCAGAGATTTGAAAAGGCTCCCCGGGGAGGGGAAATTCGAGTATAATTTGGCCAGAGAGCCAAGTCATAGGCAGCTGTACTGCAATTATGTGAGCATCAGGACAGCTGACACTGTGCCTGAGTGGAAATGGGGTGCTGAACTGGGGGTAGTTAATTGCTAGAAGGAGGCACCATTCAGAGGTGAGTAGAGCACTCTATGACAAACACCTATGTAATTCTTGGCCTTTTTTCAGAGCTTATAACAATAGGAATCTCTATAGATTATTTATCTAAGTCCTTGTTTTCAGTTCACAGTTTTCTGAAGCTCTCCTTTTGAGCTGAAATTCTCTTTGTTAAGTTTATGCCTGAAGGTAAATTGCTTTGATTAAAAAAGGCTCAACCGTTCATAAGTCAAAAGAGTGGAAAAGAAAAGGTTACTTGTCTTTATGCAGTAAGTGTGGTTCTTCAGGATGTCCCCCTGTGAACTAAGATCAGAGATTTTAGGTAGCAGTGTCCACTCAGAATGCACATGTGCTTTTCCAGTCTCATGACTTGCACTGAGGCATCTAGCACTGTGCAGGCAAACTGTCTTCAGTTCCTTCTCTATTGCAACTCTCCTTATTAAGAGCTCTGACATATGGAGGGTGGGATGTGGAGAATCCAGAGGGACACATCTCAAAGAACCACAGTTACCGCACAAGGTCAATAACCTCTTCTTCTTTCTTTCTTTCAGTAGGCAGTATGCATGCTCCACTGGGCTTCGGAGTCAAGTATAGTACTGATGAATCCAAATGTATCACCTATGACTTAGCATCAGATGCTTACATAATGTTCCACAAAAATATGAGCAGATGTCCAGGTTGCTGCTCTGCATATTTCTGTGATGGGAATGGTTTTTTTTAATGAAGGCTGCAGAAGTGTAAAGAGATCTTGTGGAATAAGTTCAAACTCCAGATGGAGGTTGAAGATTGCAGATATGATAGCAATAGGTAATAGTCTGATATCCATCTAGAGTCTTTGCTTTGAGGTTGAGGACACTTTAGTCCTCTCTGCAATCAGAAAGAACAGTTTAGGAGATTCTGAAAAATTTTGTTCTCAAAGTAGAATGCCAAAGCTCTCCTGACATCAAATATATGTAATCTTGCTTCTGTTGTCAAAAGATGGCTTCGGGAGGAAATTAAGAGGTGAATAAATTGGTTCATGTAGAAGGCAGTGGTAGAAGATACTTTTGGGAAGAACTTTGGCTGTGGTCTGTGTGACCTTTATCCCTTTTAAAAAATGATGATTAATAATATTAAGAGTGAATGTGCCATTAGAGTCCCTATTTGCCTGTAAAAGCAGCAAAGAATCCTGTGGCACCTTATAGGCTAACAGACATTTTGGAGCATGAGCTTGCTCATTTTGGAGCATGAGCAAGATGCATCTGACGAAGTGGGTATTCACCCATGAAAGCTCATGCTCCAAAATGTCTGTTAGCCTATAAGGTGCCACAGGATTCTTTGCTGCTTTTACAGATCCAGACTAACACGGCTACCCCTCTCATCCTGTTTGCCTGATTCACGAAGCCAAGGTGATGGCTACTAGGAATGTTGTTGTTTTCATAGACAGATACAGAAGCAAGCATGTGGCCATGTGCTCAGAAGGAGGCTTTGTAAGGCACTTCAGGACCAGATTAAGGTCCCATGTCTGACTTGTGAGAAGTTATCCATACCATATCTATCCATGCCTAGGATGTCTGATTTGTGAGAAGTTATCCATACCCTTGAAGAATCTTTGTTGTAGGATGAGTGGATACAGAGTAGCTGTCTGTCTTATGATGAAAGACAGTTATGGCTGCAAAATGTACCTTTACTGAATTTAGAGATAATCCTGATCTAGGCTGTAATCTAGAGCTAGTAGGAGGGGAGAGCATGTGGGGGTAATGTGTTGAGTCACACCAGATTTGGAATCTTCCATTACTGCATGGTCAAGGATGGCTGAGAAGCAACTGAGGACAATTCACCTACGCAGCATTAGGTAGCCTAGACATAAGGCATGACAGGGAGAATGCATGTGCAGGCCAAATAGACACTGCTACCTAAAATCTCCAATCTGAAGCACAGGGATGCGGATATATCTACAAAAGCAGCAAAAAGTCCTGTGACACCTTATAGACTAATAGATGTATTGGAGCCTGAGCTTTTTGTGGGTGAATTCCACTACATGCATTCAACAATGTGGGTAACTTCCAGAGGCAGGTGTAAATATGCAAGCAAGAATCAGGCTAGAGATAACGAGGTTAGCTCAATCAGGGAGGATGAGGCCCTCTTCTAGCAGTTGAGGTGTGAACACCGAGGGAGGAGAAACAGCTTTTGTAGCTGGCTAGCCATTCACAGTCTTTGTTTAATCCTGAGTTGATGGAGTCAAATTTGCAGATGAACTGAAGCTCAGCAGTTTCTCTTTGAAGTCTGGTCCTGAAGTGGTGGAGTTTTTTTTTTTGTTAGTTTGTTTTTGCTGCAAGATGACTACCTTTGGCTAAATAAACATAAGGTTTATTTAGACAAAAGGAATACAGTCCAAGACAGGCCTTGCAGGTACAGAAAACAAGACTCCCTCAGTTAGGCCCATCTGGGGGGGGGGGGGGGGGGGACAGGGAGGCAGCCAGAGCCCTGTTGGCAGGCCAGAGCCCCATCTGGGCTCCCTTCTGTTTTCCTAGCCAGCTCCAAACACATCTAGAGTGGAGCACCCATAGAGATGCTACTTAAAGAAGAAAAATCTACTTTTCTACAGGAGCCTTTGGCTGAACTCCTTTGCACCTGAAAAAGTACAGCTCCTTTCCTTGCCCCTTACAGTGCATGCAGGCTCTGAGCCAGGAGCTTCTGCAGAGCCCACACTCTTCAGTGTAACTAAATTAGCCATAGGCAAAAAGTATAGAATACTACAATTTTTGAGAAATGGTATGCTTTGCGATCACTTTTTATTATATATGCTCAGTTAGTTGCCTGGGTAACATTAACTGTGGCATATCCTGACTGATGAGTGTCTAGCTGTGAAACCTTAGCTTTCTTAACATGGTTTTGTGTTTGGTATGTAGCTGTGGTACATTATTTAGTCACGGGTCTGCAAGACATCCTTGCAGTATAGATAAACTTATACCAGCACACTATTATATTTAAATATAGCTATGCTCATATTGCATATCAGGGCCAAATTTTGACCTAGTAAATCTAAGTGTGTTCAAATCTGAAATGTACCTCCATTGAAATAAGTGAAGCAATAACGGGGATTAATTTAGGCCAAAATCTACAGTGAAGACTAGTATCAGAGGGTAGCCGTGTTAGTCTGGATCTATAAAAGCAGCAAAGAATCCTGTGGCACCTTATAGACTAACAGACGTTTTGGAGCATGAGCTTTCGTGGGTGAATACCCACTTCCTCAGATGCATGGCCCCAATCCTCCCTCAGTTTTATCATCACCCATAGCAGCAGTTCTATCTGAACTGCTTAGGTTGTGAAACACAGAAAGCTAAAATTTTTTGTGAAGAAATATCATCTTTTTAAAAATGAAGTTCTTGTTCATTTTTCAGATTTTCAATTGGATGTTCAAAACTAAATGGCAGACCTAAACACTCTGGGTTTGTCATACCCTTCCTACAATGGCTAGTGAAGACTAGCTTTTTAAAAATGATACCCATGTACTATACTTTGAAGTTCATTTAGAAATCCGCATGTTCTGGGATGCAAGCCAAAACAGAGACTTAACTCTAAAAGAAAATTTCTGTGTCCATGAAAAAGCCGCTTTCCTTGTGGAAAGCATATAGGGCTTTAATAATACAAAGAATTTAAATCCGATGTACATTAAGAAACAACAATAAATTAATATTCCAAAAAACAAATAATTTAAAAATATCAGTTAAATGATAGTTTAAGTACTGACCCATTATTTACAAAACCCAGAAGCATAAGAGTCAGGAGATGAATAGAGAGCTTGATGAATATTTTTTTATAACAATAAACACATTCTTACCAAGTATATAGAACTACATAGTTTGTCATAACAAACCTTAGCTGTAATCTAACAATCAGTTTTGCTTCTAACAGCTGTAAGGTGGTTCTTCTAACATGTGACTGTGGATCCCAGCATGGGTAGAAACGTGCCTAGTGTCTGAGCTCGGAATCTTTCGAATACCAGCATCCAGGGGGGCCATCCATGTGCTTTCTTGTGCTCTTGTATGAGGGCATAAATGGCAGACCAGCCCCAATCCTCCCTCAGTTTTGTTATCACCCATAGCAGCAGTTCTATCTGAACTGCTTAGGTTGTGAAACACAGAAAGCTAAAATTTTTTGTGAAGAAATATCATCTTTTTAAAAATGAAGTTCTTGTTCATTTTTCAGATTTTCAATTGGATGTTCAAAACTAAATGGCAGACCTAAACACTCTGGGTTTGTCATACCCTTCCTACAATGGCCTGATGCCACAGCAAATGCCTCTGACCCCTGCCTTGGTGAAGGGCACATCCCAGACTAATACTCCATTTATCATTCCTTCTCATCCTGCACCTGGAAATCGAGAGATATAAGGTTCAAACTGTACCTGTTGGGCATCCCCTTCCTGGATTGCTCTAACTCTGGGGAGGAGACTATCATCTGGCAACTGACCCCATCTCTGGCTCCAGCAGCAAGAAGAGTCAAGTGAACACCTAATATTAGCACAGGGAGCTCTGTGGAGTCTTCAGCATTGGGAACTTTGGCACCATCAGTGTCATCACTGACCTCGGGATAGAGAGACCCCACACTGTCCACTTTGAGTATAGAGTGTCACAACTGCTCTGAGTGTAAATGCAGCTCAGTAGGGCTTTCCTGCTCCTCTCAAAAAGAGTACTTGAAGTCTAGGAACAAGTCCTCAATACCTTACCTGACTTCAAGCGACAGAGGCAGGCCACTGACAGGAGGAAAAGGTACAGATTGTACCAGTGCCAGCGCTGATGCTGAGAGCTGTCTCAGTACCAACTGTGACACCAACTAAACAAACCATTCCAGGTGCTGAGGTATGTGTATTCAAATATCTACACTCACCCTTCCTCCCAGCACCAGTACTGATGCCTGCTCCTGCAGCACCAACAGAACTACACTCAGTGCTGTTTGCCATTCCCCGAGGAATATGCCTCTCCCCTGTTTAGACTAAGGAGCACTCCCCAGAGGGAGAGGAGTGGTACCTTTAAAGTGTACTGTAGACATTCCCAGTACTGGGTCTGGGCCCAGCTGGGTCGGTTTTCTTGGGCCCTCCACAATCTGGCCAATAACAAAACAATGTGCTGCCATGGCTGTACTGAGGTGGTACTTCTCACAGGTCTTGGAGTGGAGCCCTGTCACAGAGCCCCTTTCTTGTCAGCAGAGGAACCTCCACATGAGAGGATAAAGCAAGCCCAAGAGAAGCTCCAGCTTCCCTCTCTGCCTAAAGAATCAACCTATTTCTCTGACAGAGTAGTTGCTTCTTCCCTGACACTGGCCATGGATGACTTTTGACCCTTCAGAAGTTGCTCTCCAGCACAGCAGACACCTTGAAAATTGAGATGACAGTACTCAAAGAGAACATGCATAAATTGTTCAATATCCTCAGTGTCTACAAGGATCTATTAATTAACAAACACATTTTAGGGCCCTGCAAAAGGACTTTGGCACACCCCAGCCTTGCTTCCTCCAATCTTAATAGTGGCCTTCATTTGCTTCAATTCCAGTCCAAGGGAATTGAACAGTCCTTTGTTTCCCACACTAGGATTGCTTGTTTAGTGATCCAAGAAAAGACAAGACCCAGTACGGGGATGCCAAAAAATAAGGATCCTATAGTAGGGTGGCTTGGTGGTCTGAGCCTCTGACTCTGTTTTTATTGGGCTGATAGAGAGACCAATGAGGAGTGCGGTGGCATCTTAAAAACTAACAGATTTATTTGGGCATAAACTTTCGTGGGTGGTTTTTAAAAAACAAAAAAAACCAACCACTTTTTCAGATGCCCAATGTGGCCTGGATAGGGTCCCAGCTGGGTCAGTCTTCTTGCTGGTAACCCCTCATTCTTTCTGACCAAGGGAATCTGGGTGGGTAGAAAGTCCCAGGTTGTCTTGCTTCACCAAGTCCTGGTCCGGGGCCCTTAAAGTATAAATAACAATGTGGGATGGCCAGGACCCTGTTTACCCTCCGTTGGACAACTTCTTCCCTCTGTTTGGGGCATGGCTGCTGTTGGGTTAAAGGCCTTTGCTTCAAACCCCTCCAATCCATGGGCTGATGCAGGTGTACCTCTGGTGCCCCTGTATAGGGGTCTCCCTCTCTCTTGGGTAATGTCAAAAAGGAAATGAAGCCAACAAATAGGTGCTAGACTGTGACCCAAGAACTCCATGCCAGCTGGCATGGACGTTACAAGAATATCCTGATTCTGGTTCACCAAAGGATGTCATGTGAGGTCTTAAAGGAAATCTAGGGTCATGCTGGAAATTAATTTTATGAAATGTATATACAGATACACACATCCCTCATTTATTGTGTGTGTATGTATACACGTACTAGGACTGTCAATTAATCACAGTTAATGCCTGTAATTAACTGAAAAAAAAATTAACATGTTAATTGTATTCCTCTGGGTGAAGAGGGAAGCATTGGTGGGGCTGAAACTCAGTGCTTAGTGGGTGGCAGTATGGGGCAGAAGGTAGGGGGTCACAATTTTTTCTAGTGGAAGGGGGGATTTTTTTTAAAGTCCAAATGGGGTCACCAGTGCAAAAAGTTTGAGAGAAACTGCCATAGAGAACAGGGGTCTGGCAAGCTCAACCTCCCTGCACCAGCCTTTCCTCCCCTGCTTCATGCCAAGTCCCTGAGGTAAATCCACGCTCTCTTGCAAACAACGGTTCATTCAGCTGAAGGGAGTTATGTAAAAATAGTAGTAATCCTACGTTTCTAAGTTCCACTTTCATGATAGATTGCAGTACAGTACTTATGAGGTTAATTGAAATACTATTTTTTTACAAGGCAAATATTAAAATATATTAAATATTGTGGCTATTTTCTATATTTTCAAATATACTGATTACACTTTGTACTGTGAAATGAACAGTGCTTAATTTATATTTTTGATCTGTTATTTAACAGTGTGATTAAAATTGATTAATCACAATTTAATTGCTTGACAGCCCTAATATATACTGAAAATGTTCTAAAGTTTGCATCAAGGCAGAGTTGACAGACAAGTTTTCCACAAGGGATGTTAATTTCAATTTCAACAGAGATGGGTGAATAAAGTATTCTCATTCACAGTGGGGTCTCCATTACCTATCTAAACTGAATGCAGATGAAGGATTGGAAGAAGTTTAGGAAAAACAACAAGGAGTCCTTGTGGTACCTTGGAGATTAACATTTATTTGGGCATAAGCTTTTGTGGGCTAAAATCCACTTCATCAGATGCATGGCGTGAAAAATACAGTAAGGGGTGTGAAGATGAGAGTTGCCTTACCAAGTGGGGGGTTCGTGCTAATGAGGCCAATTCAATTAAGGTGGAAGTGGCCTATTCTCAACAGTTGACAAGAAAGGGTGAATATCAAGAGAGGGAAAATTTACTTTTGTAGTGCTAACAATGCAATCAAAGTGGACGTTGGCCATTTCCAACAGTTGACAAGATGGTGTGAGTATCAGCAGAGGATTCTTTCTGTAAAAAGAACAGGAGTACTTGTGGCACCTTAGACTAACAAATTTATTTGGGCATAAGCTTTTGTGGGCTACAGCCCACTTCATTGGATGCATAGACTGGAACATAGAGCAAGAAGATATTTATACATACAGAGAACATGGAAAGGTGGAAGTATCCATACCAACTGTAAAAGGCCAATCAGTTGAGATGAGCTATCCATCAGCAAGAGGGGAAAAACTTCTGAAGTGATGATCAAGATGACCTATAGAAGGTGTGAGGATACTTAACATGGGGAAATAGATTCAATTAGTGTAATGGCCTAACTATTCCCAGTCTCTGTTCAAACCTAAGTTGTTTGTCTAATTTGCATATTCAAGTTCAGCAGTCTCCCTTTGGAGTCTGTTTTTTGAAGTTTTTTGTTGTAAAATTGCCACCTTCAAGTCTGTCACTGAGTGGTTAGAGAGGTTGAAGTGTTCTCCGACTGGTTTTTGAATGTTATGATACTTGATGTCAGATTTGTGTCCATTTATTCTTTTGCGTAGAGACTGTCTGGTTTGGCCAATGTATATGGCAGAGGGGCATTGCTGGCACATGATGGCATATATCGTTGGTAGATGTGCAGGTGAACGAGCCCCTGATGATGATGTCATCAGTGTAGCACAAGTGGAGTAGGGCAGTAGGGGATGCCCCTGCTCTAGAGCTGAGGAAGCATTTTTAGTCAGCCATAAAAATGTTGGTACACAAGGACTCCTTGTTGTTTTTGCAGATACAGACTAACACCCAAAATTATTTTCAGAGTGGTAGCTGTATGTTGCAGCTATGTCACAGACCACCAGTCTTAAACCCTAATTCTCAGGGCTCTTAGGAGTTGGTCGTTTCCAACCTGCCAACAGTTGCCACAATAGAAGCTGAACCCTGATGGAGGACTCCAGTCCTGGAATCTGATTCGCAGAATGTTGGGGGTCCACTGAGCTGCCCTTGCGGAGCTTGTTCCTCTCTGCCTGCTGGGGATAGGGGGCTGAGGGGGCTCTGTCCTTCTCATGCTGTTCCCCCGTCACCCCAGGCACATTTCCAGGTCTCTCAGCCCCTCTCTCCAATAGTCAGGCCTGAGCATGAAGCAGAGGGGGTGGGACAGAGCCGCTTCTCTTGCCAGGCATGAGGGTGGCCACTCTGGATTGCTGCCTCTATGCAGCGCAGCAGCTGCCTGTGAGATCCCAACTGGGGAGGTGATGGCAGCCTTCCCTCTCCGCTGTGGCCTACCCAGGTCCAGCTGCTGGGAAGAGTGGGGGGCCTCTGGTTGTGGTTCCCCTCCCCACCCCCCCAGCATGTTTCTGGCTTGCTCTGCCCCACTTCCTGGCAGCTGGGCCTGGGCAGGGAGTGGAGGGGGTGGGCCACTGCTTCCTCTCCAGCCAGGTTCTTGCATGCAAAATAAAGCACCCTGCAGTGACTGTAACCTTGGTCCTGTAGGCTCTAAAAAGCCAGGCCTCTATCTCCTGAGTTAAAGGAAAATCTGCTAGAAGTCAGCTAAATAAATAACTTTATGTTCTTTCTAAGCTGCAGCCAGCTACTAAAGGGTAACCTGCTCACAATGTGCCTACCTGCTCCTACTTTGGGTGCTGCAACAACACCCATTCCAAATTAAGAGAACAAAACTGTCACCCAAATGCTCCCCACCAAAAATCATGGATAATGTTACTTTTTTCCCCATGGATCTTTTTTCAAATACAGGTGGCACATTGGTTTTTAATATGTAGCTCAGATCATTTGATTTTTCTTCAGACTTTACAGAGATGTTCCTCTTTGCCTTCAGTTTTATTCTGGCATTTTTTTCAGGACAAACAGTTTTCTAAGTCATCATTATAGAGGAGATAAAATAGGGCTCTGAAATGGAAGCTGACTGCAACTTTATTTAGGGAGAGGCTACCACATCTCCATAATACATTGCATCAGATTCAGGCAACCTCAGGCTTTCTTGTGAGTGCTATATTAATAAATTTTCTTTGAATAATTTATAATGTTGCTGTGCAAATTAGTTACGGTATTAGGAGTCCTAGAAATGTCAGGTTTCTAAAAAAGTCTATTGGTAAACATACACAATGCAAAATACTACATTAATGCAATATTGAGGCTGTCTTTAAACCCACTAAGGTAGGAAACCCAGAGTTAAGTTCCCATGACAACCTTTATGTATGCAGTGCTATGGTTTTAATTACCTGCTTTATGTATAACTCTATAAGCACCCTATTTTCATTTTATGGATTTTAGGTACACTGAGCACTAACTATCTATAGTACATCTTAATTACACTTGCAGTACTCAGCAAATCTCATACATATGAGTTAACTATAGTAAACTGATGTATAGAAATATCTTTCATAGTAATATTCAGTTGTCTGTGTTATATGCATCCAGACAAGATAATTATAGCTTACTTGTCTGCCCCACTGTAATGTATTGGCTAGTCCTGTTTCTGAGTTATAGTAGCAGAACACCGATAACTCATTATAATATAGAGAGCTCCTAGAAGTCAAGGCAATATAAAAGATGAGGTAAACTGAAACCAGTACTTAATGCTAAGTTGAATCAGAATGATGGTCACTTTATTCACCTCAGCATGAAATTATAGTTTCCATATCTACACATTTACGTTGTTCCCCAACACTAGCATGTCCTTTACAAGGGTAGCGCTGTTGTTTACTTTCTTTCTACTTCCTTCACAGACAGCTTGACTGATAGCATGAAATCCTTGCAAAGCTCTTATTAGGTTGCCAGGATCACTATATACTCATACAAAATTCAGAGTTACTTTTTGTGAGTTTCTGAGCCCTAGAAAGGGGCAAGTTTTAGCTGCAGTTTTGCTGTACTTAACTTGATTATTGACTCTGCTAATCCTTTTAAGGGATGCACTGAACCCGAAACTTGGGGTTACTAGACTCTAGTACTCAACCTCTTGACCTCTTTTGGATGAGATCCTGAAGGGTATAGGAGACTGCAGGGCAGATTATTTAGCAAAAGAGGACCTATATCAGTGCAAGCAGGAAGTGAAGCACTGTTTGGTGAATTTTGTACGGGATATTTATTTACAGGCACCTCTAGCAAGTTAATGGTTTCTGGCAGTGAGAATCTATTTTAGGGCAGGGAACCTGCATTCCTTAAATTCCATAAGTACTCAGTAAAAGATTATAATAAAAAGTGTTTGTAAAAAAGCAGATTTGAACACCATCTAGTGGTTTTCAGTTCTTAAACTACTAGTAGTACCTCTGGCAAATTTGTAGGGATAATATTAAATGCACAAAACTTAAAAGGTGGGAATGAAAGAGTGTTTTTATGTGTGCAGTTGTCATTGGCGGTAACCTGTTTAGAAATCCATAAATAAGATTTTTTAATTTATTGACAAAATAGCAAATATATTTATTAAAGTAATCATCAGTTATTTAACACTGAATAAATAATTTGAACCTCCACTAAAGTCACCAGTTACAAAGGGATAAAAATCCAGTGAACATCCTCAATGAACAACAGTCTGGAGGAGAAGAGCAAAGGGAAATGTTATGTAACTTGGTCAGTAATAAAGCCTTGTACATAACTCTATTAAATACACTTGCAATATATCACTACACATAAATATCCTACATAGTTATAAGCGAGACATTGTCATTACTATGTTAGCATACAATTAATGCAAGATTGGAACATGACTACTCAAAGTAAAAGGGAAGAGGAGATCAAATTCAAATGTTTGCTTGACTTTAGCTACATTATCTAGCTAGGAAGAGATGCTATCCCATCCACTGGCTTTTAGCAAAGATTCAATGGGTCAAAATCTCTGCTGACATAAGTAGATAAGTTCCATTGATTTCAGTAGTGTTTCAGCCATTTATGCAATCAGGGAATTTGGCCCAATATCGTATAAGGTACTGTCATTTGAAATTTGACTCTAGGAATTTCAACCTTCCAAACAATTTAAGCATCAGAACTGCAGTTGCCTTTTTTTATAAACAGCTTAAACCTTTAAGTCTTACTTTCCACTCTAAAAGTGTTTATCAAATTCCTATGAGGGATTAGTTTATTTCTTGCAGCTCCAGAATGGACAAAGAAACAGGCTGAGACAATAATTTATTTTCAACCCTATCTGCAACTTGAAGACTCCCCAGAGGCTACTCCTCTTCAAGCAGTAGAGACAACTATGTGGCATCTCCTAGAATCTTTTTAACAAGACAAAATACAGTGAGTTTCAATAGTGAATCCAGGTACCAGGCAATCAGGTATAATTCCTAACTTTGGCCCTGATCTTCCAAGTGACTCTGTGTGGATGAAAGCCTTCTGACATTAATGAGGCTTCATACAAATGTGATTCACCCCCACCCTGCAAATTGGGGCCCTTGATAGTATGCTAGCATCCTTAGGTATGAGAATAAAGAACATGGAGTCTTAGTAACATGCAAATTGCAACTAAAATCTCTCAAGGTTTAAAAAAAAATCTGTATTTTAAAAAAAGGCTAATATAATAGGAGATATACCAATCTCCTAGAACTGGAAGGGACCTTGAAAGGTCATTGAGTCCAGTCCCCTGCCTTCACTAGCAAGACCAAGTACTGATTTTTGCCCCCAATCCCTAAGTGGCCCCCTCAAGGATTGAACTCATAACCCTGGGTTTAGCAGACCAATGCTCAAACTACTGAGCTATCCCTCCCCCAGTCAGCTGCTGGGCTGACTCAGGACAAAGAATGTTGGAGAATTAACTTAGAGTCAAAAATTGTAGAATTCTAGTATTCCTAAGCAAATCAACATTTACTAGTATTGGTGGAAGAAGAAAAAAGATACCTCTTCTGTCAGGGTTAGAACTCTTAAGATTACTGAATATGTAGTTTAATTAGAAAACAAACTGTGTTTAGTGACAGTTAAGGTGGTGGCAGGACAAACCCTCACCTGTGGAAAACCTTAAAAGCACAGAAAAAAGACATTAAGGGCAAAGCTTCCTGGATTCATTTCCACATTCATATTATCTCCAACAATAATGCACTCCATAATTACTCCCACTCACCTTTTACTTACATCAACTGTAGACACCCAAAAGGAATAGGTACCCCAGCTTCATCAAACTTGCACCCTGATGCAAAACCTTGTGACCTCATGCTTTTCTATCAAGTGATCAGCACAGCTGATTGTTGCACATTCAGTGCATGTAGAATATTGTTTTGTCTTCACATTTTTGATATCCTGATCTTTTATACAACTTTGATGTACCACAACAGATAATTATGCAGAGACAAGGAAAATGAGAGCAGCACCTGCCTGGGAATCACAGAAAAACTGTACTGTTGAAGCTGCTCCTGACCGTGCCAAACCTGCTGCAGGATCTCTGAGGATGTAATGTTAGACAAAAAATTGAGGTACATTTTCTCCCCATTTAAAAGTCAACGGAAGTACACACACAAAACACAGTCCTCCATGATGAACTGGTGATGGCATGGCCTTTCAGCAGGAGCAAACTTCCATGAACAGAGGAGTCTGTCATCATTCCCCAAAACATAGCCTCTCATTGGCTTTTGGAAATGGATACAGCCAGGACTGGCTGCAGCAGCAAAAAATGCAAGTATGCTACCAGTTGAGCCTTTTGCACTCTCCTTTTGGGACCCAGTCCCTTCCTGTGTGAAGCATACGTTCTCGGCATTCAAAAATGCCTATGCTGGATGACAGCCAATTGTGACATTAGCCAGGGTACAATCTGGATTGATGGACAGCTGTGTCCTCTCAATTTTTCCAACCTGGGGTGCTATTTACCCTGCTTTCCTGTGAAAGCAACCACTTCTAGCCTGCTTTCACACAGTTCCAGCTATATGGGATGAGTGCCTGCCACTCATGAATTGCATTGCAGGCCAACACCAGCAAACTCCCAGTCCCAGTCTTTCTCCCCAGCAATGTGCATTTTGTACTACCCAGCACCCTCCTGGACAATACAAGCTCAGATAAAGTCCATCATATATTAGGGTTTGTGGATATCATTATCCCAAATGGAGTTTTCCCAAACCCTTCAATCCAAACACACTGATTTAGATAAAACAGCAAAACCAATGTATTAACTACAAAAAGATAGAGTTTAAGTGACTACAAGTAATGATGCATGTGTTAGAATTGGTTACAAAGAAGTAAAAGATGAAGTGACATCTTTGCTTTGTATTCACTTAGCTTAAGTTGCAAGTATCAGAGGGGTACCCGTGTTAGTCTGGATCTGTAAAAGCAGCAGAGAGTCCTGTGGCACCTTATAGACTAACAGATGTATTGGAGCATGAGCTTTCATGGGTGAATACCCACTTCATCAGATGCATGTGAGAGACAAAGCAAAGGTGTCTCTCACCAGTGTTCCAGCAATCTTACTGGCTGAACCTCTTTTAATCAGGATCTCTTCCCCCTTCCCTCTGTCCAGTGCTGCTTCCTTTGTTCTTCAAGGGTTGATGCTGCCCTGGGTAGAGAGCAAGGGAGAGATGACTTGGGGCACCTGCCCTTGTCTCTTATAGCCCTTTCTCTTGCACAAGAATCATCTATAGCTGATGTTCAGGAGACAGAAAGTCAGTATGGCCAGGGACCGTAAGCTGCTTCTTTGTCAAAATGTAAATCTTTTGCCCACACCCTCTCTCGCTAAAGAGTGACCCCTTGATCAGGTGATGGTCCGTTTGATCCTGTTGACACCTAGCTGAGGTATGGGCTAGCCTTTCATCTCTGGGGAACTTGTTTGTGATTGCCCTCCAGAACATGTTGGAACATGTCTCAGTAATAATCACAGTGGAATCTTATATCTTTACATACAATGTTACCACTCAAATTTACCAGGACAATAATTATCAGCAAATCATGAGTTTTCAAATGCTACATTACACTTTGTACAAAATTTAATATAGTCTTGTAAAAGGGATGAATATAGAGATACAGACTGTTACACCCATTCTTGGCTAATGGTGGGAATTGAACTGTGACTTTCAGAGGTTTTTTTTTTTTTTAAGTATGCTCCTTAACTGCTTGAGCATGGCTCGCACCTTGGGAGCCATCACACATAGACAGCAACTCCATGGGTGCTCTGAAGCTGGAGCACCCACAGGGGAAAAAATAGTGGGTCCTGTACGCCTCACCACCCCACTCTCAGTTCCTCTTGCATGGTTCAGTGCCTCTCCCTCCTTTCCTGTGCCTCCCACCTGCTGTGATCAGCTGTTTCCTGGTGTACAGGAGTTTGAGGGGGGGATGGAGGAGGAGCGAGGACAGGGTGCACTTGGGGAAGGGAGCAGAACTGGGCAGGAAGAGGCAAGGCAGGGCCTTGGGGGAAGGGGTGGAGTGGGGGCATGGCCTTGGGTATGGGATATAGCCAGGAATCAAGCACCCCCCAGCACTTTGGAAAGTTGGCACATGTCGTGTCACAGATGTATAGCCTGTTTGGCTTGGACACAGAGCATATGTATGCACTGCATCAGGGAGTAAGCCTCCCAGCCCAGGTCACAGCTTCACGCTAGCATACTAAAAATAGCTGTGGAGACATTGCAGCAAGGCTCTGACGGCTTTGTGTCAGAGCCTGAGCACCAGCTTGTGTTGCAATGTCAAAGCACTGACCATACAGCTATTTTTAGCATGCTAGCACAAGCCCCACTAGCTCAAATCTGTGGACCTAGGCTAGGAGGCATGCTCCCACATGCAGTGTAGATATATTCAGAAAGGACATAGTGCGTGTGTTTATGTTGTTTCTCTGAACTGTCTGGGAGAGGGCTGGATGTTGCAGGGCACATGGTTTTGAGAAAATTTGGGCACACGTTGGAGTCACTTTACAAGTAGTAACTAAGGCTGGTGGAAGCCAGAGTGGGACATGAGGCTGTAGACAGGCCACTGGGATCAGAGTTTGTGAACCAAGGCTGTCTAGCACACAGACAGGGTCAGGACCGGTTCTAGGCACCAGCTCAGCAAGCAGCTGCTTGGGGCGGCACATCCAGGTCTTTGGCAGTGGGTCCCTCACTCCCTCTTGGAGTGAAGGACTAGCTGCTGAATTGCTGCTGAAGACTGAAGCAGCAGCAGTAGAGCTGCAGATCATGATCACAGCTTTTTCTTTTTGCTGCTTGGGGCGGCAAAAACCCTGGACAGAGTGCAACTTGTATGCTGGTTGTGGATGGCACAGGGTGGGAGCTACAACAGCAAAGCATTGTGAGGCAGCCAGGGTTAGATGGTAGGCAGTGACACAACCCCTCACTGCTTTGGATTGTACCCAGAACATGACATTCATAAAAACTATGAAGCTTAATATTTTTCATTACCTTCCAAAACTTGCACACTGTTGTCCAAAAGTTCTCCTTTGCAAGTCAGTTTGCCCAATCTGGCTGTACCCAAAAGAATCAAGCGTGATAACCAAAGGCGTAATGTCTTTTTTACTAAGATTTGCTTTAGGAGACCTCTTCAGGCCATAAAGAATATCCCCACGACTTCTAGCAAAAGGAAGAATGACTGCAGAACCAGCAAAGATTGATCTATCAATGGAACTATCACCAACATCTTCTGAAAGTGATACATGGGGGGAAAAGCCTGCTTTCATGAGCATTGCAATTAACAAAGTTTAAACATGAATGGCCACCAGCTTGCTCTGCCCCGCTTACCATGTTTCCCACAAGTTCAGGGACTGTAATATTCCTAGCCCTTCTGTTGGGATATGGGGAAGTGAATCTGGCCCTATATATTTACAAGTTTGTTTGTTTTAATGGGAAGAGTTTGCCTGTGACCTCTTACTTAGTCCTTGACACTTAGCCATTTTTCCATTGCTTGGAAAATCTGTAGCTATATACTCTTTATTTGGACTCTTTTCTGCTATTTTCTTTCCTATGCAGAACCAGTAGGGAGCCCTACTGTTTCCTGTCAGAGCCTTCTGATATTTTTCTCAACTCAAAACCTTTCTCTTCCTCATGGCAAAATTGCCTCAGGGGGATAGTCTGATATTTTCCCAATTAATCCCTTGCCTCAAGGGCAGGGTCTCAGGAACCCCATATACTAACAGTACTAAGAACTGACAGTATAAATCCATCTGCCAAAGGCCTACTGTCACTCCCAACTGCCATAGAACCTTCTGATTTCAATATTCCATTCCTTCAACCTTTAAAGGATCATTACACAATGTTATATAGATGTGCACATTAATATGGAATATCCCTGTTTTTGCTACTACATTAAGACCATACCATCAAAAAGAGATCTCTATTCACTTTGATTTTATTCTGCTAATAATGAATCACCTTTCCTTTGGTGATTTTTTCAGGCTGTACTGCAGGGACCATTACAGGACTTCATTCAGTTGCCTGGGAATGGCTGGCATGACCAGCCTGAGTCTGCATCCCACATGCAGAAACTGAAAGAAGGTTAATTAATAACTTCAAACATCATGGCAATCATGGAGCTAACAGAAGAACTGGGAAGCCTGTGATATCCCTTCCCTCTCCAGCCCAGCCATCCCTGTTTGTCCGCTGGCCCTGCCACACCCAATCTCACAGGCACATCATCTTTCCCACCTACCAGCAACTGGTCCAGCTGTCTTCTTCTGCCTGCTTATTAGTCTGTCCTATCATCTGAAAGTTCCATTGTCTCTATACCCCCCAGTCTCACTAATCAACCACTCTCCCTAGTAAAGCTTATATTTCCACCACAGATCTCTGCCTCCTCACAATTTTTTAAAGCAAAGATGTCATCCCCCATGCTTGTGTAACTCACATGCTTATACTTCAGAATTATTATTTTATTATATTTTATAAGTCCGAAGAAATGGAGAGAAGCAGTGGGAGGAGACATGGGTTTTAGTTGAATCATCTGCGTCTGTGCATGTGTGCAGAGATCAGGTCATAGCAACTTAGGCCCAGAGACATCTAGAGGAGAAAGATTTGTGACAGTTACTAGATATGCTCAATAGCTCTTTTTAAAGCAGTACAAAAATTTTTCATTAAAGGCAAGCAGTCCGTCAGGTCCACACATGAACCTCTGACTCAGTTCTCAGAGGGTGAAGTGGGAAATGTTATAAATATGAAGTAGGAGAGAGCCTTAGAGAATCAATGGCTGATCAATGCATAGCTAAGAGATCTGTTTGTTATGAAGGCTGCATCTCAATACCTGTACGATTTTGGGTACAGAGTCTCTGCTTTGCTAGAAAATGGAGACAGTCAACGATTAGTTCGGGAATTGGAATTAGCTGGCTGCTAGGCTCTTAGGACTGTTTTGCTGAAGATATTCTGGAGTATTTGGATGGGACCTTAGAGGTTTCTATTCTCCTTAGGCTCTGAAGAATCCAGGTGACACACACATACATTTTGAGGCCATGTTACAGGGACTGAGAAATGCTTTCTGTGAAAATGTCTCTGTGTGTACCAAAATATAAAATTATATATGGTCTTTTTGAACCTTGCACAAAGTATATGTAACTGCAACAAGTGGGGAAGTCTGTACAGTACAAAGAACTTCAATAACTTTACTGCCAAATAGTCTTGTTTAAGAGGTTATTCAGAAGTATTCCAAATACTGTGTGCAAATATTTGTGTATGTGTTAAATGTTTGTTCACTAAGAAATTGCATAGTATGCTCTATTTGAAGCTGATTGACAGCTGTTGTTAACATCTATATTCAGAGTTTTGAATACTATAGCTCTGAGTTTTAACTCCATGTTATATGTTCTGAAGTCTTGAAAATGCCAAACCCTGGCTTGTGCTTCAGTACAGAGGCTGTGACAGAGTGTGAGTAACCTCAGGCTGACTCTCTACATTTTGCAAGCTTCCCCATGTGGGCCAAGTTGAGGAGATAATTAGTTAAGGACTGGATGAGTAAACAACTAACAAGGTGATTCAGCTTGTCAGCTGGGGACAGTTCAAAGAGAGAGAGGAAAAAATAGGAGAGGAGGAAGAAATCTGGAAGGAGGGGCTAGAGAAGTCCAGGATCTCATTGTAATCTTTAATTCTCTTTCTCCTTGTGTGTGGGGAGAAGGTAAAAGCCTTGGCCTGCTAAACCTAGGGTTGTGAGTTCAATCCTTGAGGTGGCTACTTCGGGATCTGGGGCAAAAATTGGTCCTGCTAGTGAAGGCAGGGGGCTGGACTCAATGACCTTTCAAGGTCCCTTCCAGTTCTAGGAGACTGGTATACCTCCAGTTATAAGGAACATGCATATGTCTAGCATATTGTCAATAAAGCATATGGTGTTGAACCCTGCAGGAGTTTGTGAGGACTGTTTGCAGTAAGGAATCCATGGTGAGGGAATACTGCCTTTGTGATAGAGGCAAACTGAGATGCAGGAAAATCGGGAGTATAATATTATCTCAGCAGTTAGTAAGCGAGCCAGATATCTACATTTAGGAAGTAGAGAAAGTGGAGAGGCCTTGCACCTATGTAAGGGGGCTGTTGTCCCCTTACTTAAACTTGGTGATATATATTTTTGGTTGTCCCTCTTCCACTACTAGGAGAAAGGGGAAGGGCCACAGAGAAGTTGGGATCCTGAAACTGACACTTCCCAGGGCCAAGTGGGAGAGGGCAATGTTACCAACTCATGATTTTGTCATGAGTCTCATGATGATTATTTTCTTTAACACCCCAGCTCCTGGAGTCAAGTGGATATGTGATGATTTCAGCCTTCATTCTTCAAGAAAAAGTAAGTTTCTAGCCCTTGTGGCTGTGAAGAAAGCTTCAAAATGTGACCCCAGTGCACACCCTAAAGGCTGAAAAAGCAGAAAGCAAATAAAAAGAATGCCAAATCTGTTATTGTTACAGAATCTCATGATTTGTGGTGAGCCTGACTCATGATTTTTGAATATTTGAGGTGGGCAGTACTGAGAGGACAATGCTCCAAGTCAGCCTGATTGACATGGAAGGTAGGCCAAGAAGGGAGTCAAAAGCCCAGTGGCCTATTCTTCCTGAGCAGCAATCCGAGCTGGGTGGGGGAGAGACTGTAGCCCAGGGACAGAGAAGGCAGGGCTGAGCTGAAGGCAGAGCAGCAGCCAGAACCAGAGGGGCCAAAGGAACAGCCCAGAAGGTAGAGTCAGGCTGTAGGCAAAGCAGCAGTAACACTGAGCCAGAGCTGGGCTGGAGCCAGGAGCAATGAAGACCTGTCACACTGACAGTACACTAGAGATGAGCTGCAGGGCCAGAGTCGGGATAGTGGATGCCTGCCATGCTATGAGTACACTGAAGCTGAGAATGATGAACCACTGAGGAGAGCGAGGTGGGGACACTGGGCAGTGAGGGCCTAGCGGAGGGAGATATTGCCATGCAAGAGGACCTTGAAAGTTGGACTAGGGGAGGGGAGGGTGAACCCAATGAGAGGGCTGATGCTTGGAAAGAGGGTCCTGTCACCTATGGCCTGAGGGCATGTAGCTGCCATCAGCACAGGTGTCTGACCCACAGTATCATTGCAGTGCATCCAGGTCCTGGGAGGGAGGCCTGGGACATGTGAGGAATAGACTGTGAACTTTTCAAGTTGCAGAGACTACTGTTAATGGTGTTCGCCCTGCCCATAGGGAAGGGTCCTTTGTTCGTTTGATCTTTTCAATTTTCCCCTTACTTTTCTTACAGTTGCTGTTTAATAAATTGTATTTGGTTTAAACTTAATGTAGTGATCAGTGGGTCAGGAAAGTGGCTAGTGTGGGGAGAGTACCCCAGAATGGTGACACCCTAGCCTCTGGCCTAAGTGACCACGACAAGACTGGGGGTTAAGCCTCTGAGGAATCCTAGACCTAGCCTTATTGGGGTTACAAGGACTACTGCATTGGAGAATGGAAGAGGAGTTCTCAAGGTCAGGCAGGCATCTGAGTTTGGAGTGAGGACTCAGATTCTTTCACTATTCCTATTCTACCAGGGTGATACAGAAGCTAGGAAAGTTCCCCACTGTAGCGGGACCATTCCCCTACTTACACCTACACTGTAAACTGGCCAGCTTAATGGAAAGTTCAAAGACAAAAGCAGATGTTTGCTGGCAAACAGAAGGGAGAAGTGTCTGTATTCTTAACCAGTTCAACACACACCCTACTGCTCTCTTATATGGATCAGTGGGGATAGTTGCATCTCCTCTTCTTTCCTTAACTGGCCCCATTCTCTGCAGTTGATGCCTTTCACTAAATCAACTCTCTCTAGTTACAATTTGTAACAATATTCTCCCATAAGCTGCCTATTATTTGCAAGGTGCTGTTACCTTGTCTTCCCTCTGTTTTCAAGTTTAACCTTTCTTTTTTTTTTTTTTTTTTTTTTTTTTAGTTTTTGTCTGTTAGAAATATTTGAACCCACTTACCTTTCTTTCTATTGTATTCCAGGGGAAAAGAATCCCCATCCCAGACTTCTTACACCAGTAGCTAAGGAGCCAGCCCTCCCTAGGCATACATCCTCTCCAGCACTGCCATTTCTCAACTGTGCCGGAACATCCTGGTATGTCTCCCTGTGTGAGTCAACTCTTGTTTATTCTACGAGCAAATGAGCAGCACATATGAGAGCACCATATAAACGTCTTTCATGGCATACCCCAATTGCATTGCCATTATAGTTTAAGTACAGTTATTCACCTGCACAACAAGACAGGGATCAGGTCCTCATAGTTTTGTTTTCACTTGTACACTAAGACATAAGAGTGTAAGGAATATGTTGTCCTTATCAGCGATGCCATCAATTATTGGAGGAGAGACCTCAGAGGCTTGCATTTATCTGGGCAGATAAAGAGCCTTTCAGGTTACCTTCACAATGCATTTATTTGTAATTTGTAAATTCACAGATGTATTCTGTGAACTTTCTTAGGTGGTTTTTAATTTTTTTTTAAACATTTCAGTGCAAGTATTTTCAAGTACTTTTTTATTTTCTCATTATTGAGCAGAACCTAGTAAGGTCTCTGTACTCTCTCCTTCACTTCCAACCTATTAAGGTCTCAGTCTTGCAGGAATGTAGATACAGATTGTGAAAGTGCAATTCTGAGCTGTTGATGGGACTGCTCAGCATGGTGCTTTATTCATGACACAATAAGGTTAAGTAAACTGAGGGGAGTGGGCGCTGCTGGCTGTTGAGCTGGCAAGAACACTGTGCCCAGTATTTATTAAATAATAAATCCTATTCCCTCAGTGTCAATTTCCCCATACTGGGTCACTTCTTGTGGCAAGACTAATCTGTTTACTCTGTTGTTCCTGCCCTTTCACATATGTAGATGTTATTTTTTATGAGCTATGACCTTATTGTCCTTGCAGGGAACTGATTGCTGGGGAAGACACTGGGTGTATGTTCCTTTATTTTTATGGAAAATGTTGTATTAGATCAGTCCTTTATGTAAAGGGAGCTCAAAAGCTTTAGCGAGAGGTGCCTTACAAATGTATACAATAAAATAATGAAAATGTGCATTTTATCTCTTCCCTGTATAGAATGTAATCAGTTATCAAATATTTGAATTACTTTTGGATTAAAAATGCAAATGTGGAAAATAATAGTATCCTAGCATACGATTAAATAATCTTCCTGTGAGATGCAGGTGGGGAAGAATATGGGTTTGTTTGTTTTTTTTTCCTATGCATGTTTGAAAAACCTTGACAACTGTTATCATAGGTCATTTTCTTGAACCACCTGGGATTGGCTAGCTAGACCATATCCCAGATGTTCAGTTATTATCCTTCTGTTTAGGACAGCAAAGAGTCAATGATTTAGAAAAATTAGAAGAAGGAATGAGAATTTTATTTGCCTGCTTTTGAACATGAAGTAATAAAATATACTATTCTCTCACAAAATAACTAAGACCCCCCAACTCTACGAACACTTATGCACATGCTTAACTTTACTAACATGAGTAGTGGACTACTCATGGCAGTAAAGTTAAGTGTGTGTAACTGTGTGCAGGACCAGGGCCTAACCAGCAGTTGGAGAGGATAAGTGACCATGCAATCCATCTACCTCTCATCACTATTGGTTGAGGACAAAAAAGAATTAGTTGAGGTAAAACTTGGATTATACTATCTGGTTTGGAGGAAACATCATCACTTTTCCCTCTTGTGATTTGATATGGATTTTAAATGGGATTAATTTAATGTTTACCGAAAAAAACCCCTACCACAATTTAAAGTATGTATAATTGCACCATAAATATTGCAAACTAAAAGGCACAGGCAGAAAGTTCTAAGCAAGATGTTTCAAGAGGAGTTCCTTCATAAACATGCTTTTTACCTACACAACAGGATTAGTCTTTAAGACCTCACACAGACCGCTAACTGCTTTCTTGAGAGCATGTCTTGTATAGACTGTAAATCAATATGGAGGTTCAGGGATTGTATCAGCAGATGTTGAGGGATGAATTGGAGCTGGATGAAAAGCAAATCAGGAAATATTTTGAAAAGTTCCTTATGCAAGGAACAGACTGAATCCCCAATTCTTTGTCTAACAAGAAAATATTGGAACCATTATGGAAATACCAGCTGTGGCTAAATAGTTACAGTTAAGTTTATTTTTGCACTTAAAGCAGAGATTCAATGTCTGTAGTATGTATAAAAATACAGTTAACCTCCCCAAAATCACAGCACTTTGAGTACAGAATATGTGTTTTGAGCAGTGACAAATAAATCTGCTAATTTGTTTAGGATTTACGTTAATTTTAAAAGGGGGTCTTTAAGAAATTTAATATAAAAATGCAGGGCTGGAAGGGACCTCAAGAAGTAATCGTGTTCAGTCCTTGGTACTGAGGCAATACCAAGTAAATCTAAACCACTTCTGATAGGTGTTTGTCTAACCCAGGGGTTGGCAACCTTTCAGAAGTGGTGTGCCAAGTCTTCATTTGTTCAGTCTCATTTAAGGTTTTGCGTGCCAGTAATACATTTTTAGAAGGTCTCTTTCTATAAGTCTATAATATATAACTAAACTATTGTTGTATGTAAAGTAAATAAGGTTTTTAAAATGTTTAAGAAGCTTCATTTAAAATTAAATTAAAATGCAGAGCCCCCCAGACCAGTGGCCAGAACCTGGGCAGTGTGAGTGCCACTGAAAATCAGCTCGTGTGCCGCAGGTTGCCTACCCCTGGTCTAACCTGTCTGTAAAAACCTCCAGTAATGGTGTAGGACAGTGATTCTCAAACTTTTGTCTGGCAAACCCTTTCACATAGTAAGCCTCTGAGTGCGACTCCCCTTATAAATTAAAAACACTTTTAAATATATTTAATACCGTTATAAATGCTGGATGCAAAGTGGAGTCTGGGGTGGGGGTTGACAGCTCACGACCCCCCATGTAGTACTTTGTGACCCCCTGAGGGGTCCTGACCCCCAGTTTGAGAACCCCAGGTGTAGGGTAAGTATAAAATTAAAGTTGATTTAAGTTTAATTAAGGAAATATGTGCTGTAAAGAAAGCCCTGACAAGTAAGTAGAAGGAAGTCCTTGAAAATAATATGGCATAAGGCCAGAAGGAATAAAATAAGGAGGCCGTCTGGTGCAAAGAATAACTAATAATAAGGGGAAGTTTGTTTAAAAAAAAAGGGGGGGGGCCTCTGACCAATAGGGATGACTGCAGATGATTTTAAATAAAACAAGAGAATCTATCCTAAAATGAGCCAACATGGCCCTTCCCCAAACCACATACCAGCAATAAAGCCTATGTGAACCCAGGTGCAATGGGAGAACTGTTAGACAGCAAGAAGGAGGGGAGGAAAGGCCTTGGGAAGAAAGGAGATTGTAAATCTTATATGAATTAAGACGGGAAATAAGGGTGAGTTCTTTCCAACTGGTTTTTAGCTGAAATTAGTAAATGGCAATGACATTACTTGTTTGTTAAAGAGAATAAAAAGTAAACTCTTAAAGGGTGTGTTGCTAATACCTGCCTGTCCATGTTGCAGCCAACCAATATGGATCTAAGCACCTATGGGTTTAGCCCATTTGTAAGTATCTTGATCAAATGCTTATAAACGTTTTATAACCTTTTGGCTGTAGTAAATTGCTTATTTTTTAGGTTCTTTAGGCATGTTTAGAACAACTGTATAAATACCATTTGGTCTTTTAATCACAAATTCCTTTATTAAATCCAATTAGTGTTTGGTGGTTTCCCATATTATATAATTAATTCCAATTCCACAACTTCTCTTGGAAGCCTGTTCCAGTGCTAACTATACTTATAGTTAGAAAGTGTTTCCTAATAGTTAACCTAAATCTCCCTTGCTGCAGATTAAGCCCCTTACTTCTTGTCCTATGTTCAGTGGACATGGAAAACAGTTGTTCACCATCCTGTTTATAGCAGCCTTTAACATATTAGAAGACTATTATCAAGACCCCCCTCGGGTTTCTTTTCTGAAAACTAAATATGCCCAATTTTTTTAACCTTTCCTCACAGCTCAGGTTTTCTAAACCTTTTATCATTTTTGTTACTCTCCCCTGGACTCTCTCCAGTTTGTCCACATCTTTCCTCGAGTGTGTTGCCCAGAATTGGGCACAGTACTTCAGCTGAGGCCTAACCAGTGCCAAGTAGAGTGGCACAATTACCTACTGTCTTATATATAATACTTCTATTAATACACTTCAGAATAGTAGCCTATTTTGTAACTGTATCACATTGTTGATTCATTCAATTTGTGATCCACTATAGCCCCCAGAACCTTCTCAGTAGTACTACCACCTCGCCATTTTGTTGATTTGATTTTTTCACTTCCTAAATGAAGCTCTTTGCACTTCTCTCTATTGAATTTAATCTTGCTGACTTCAGTCCAATTATCTAATTTGGCAAGGTTGTTTTGAATTCTAATCCTGTCCTCCAAAGTACTTGTAATTTCTCCCACCTAGTTGTCATCTGCAAATTTTATAAGCATACTTTTCACTCTATTATCTAAGTCATTAATGAAATATTGAATAGTACTGGATCCAAGACTGACCCCTGTGTGAAACCACTACATACACCCATTTAGTTTGACAGTGAACTGTTGGTAAATTAGTCTTTGAGGACAGTCTTTCAATAATTGTGCACCCACCTTATAGTAATTTTATCTAGACCACATTTCCCTAGTTTGCTTATGAGACTGTCCAGCTTAAATTTGGTTTGCCTATTCCCACATGACAATCTGTTTTTGGTAATGTTTGTCCCTGTCCTGTCCTGGACTTGGTTTTGTTTGATATCAGAGCATGCTACTTTGCTCCCACTGGTGTGACCTCACATATATGGTGCATGCAAGGTCATGCCGCATGGAGGACACCATTTTGAAAAGCATGCCACCTTGTTCCCACTGGTGTCATGCATGTGCGGTCACACAGATAGGGGCAGGCCCATGCTTTTCCAGAAGTACTGAGACCTCTGGTATTCTGTAGATGCATCAGTGGCCCCTGTATGAAGGACTGTGTCAAAAGTCTTTCTAAAATGAAGATATATCATATATATGTACTGCTTCTCCCTTATCCACTAGGCTAGTAACCCTGTCAAAGAAGGATATTAGGCTGGTTTGGCATGATTTGTTCTTGACATCCTTGTTAGATGTTCCTTATAATGCTATTATTCTCTAGGTGCTCACAAACTGATTGTTTAATAATTAGTTCCAGTATCTTTCCAGGTGTTGAAGTTAGGTTGACTGGTCTATAATTCCTCTTTGTTCCTGTATTTAAAGGTAAGTACTATGTTTGCCCATCTCTCCTCTGGGACCTTGCCATTCCTCCATGTGTTCTCAAAAATAATCAGTAATGGTTATGGATTGCTTAAGTTACTTCCTTAAGTACCGTAGGATGAATTTCATCAGGCCCTGCCAACTTGAATACATATAGGTCAGTGGTTCTCAACTTTTCAGATTACCTTTCAGTAATCTGATTTGTCTTGTACCCCAAGTTTCACCTCACTTAAAAAGTACTTGCTTACAAAATCAGACGTAAAAATACAAAAAATGTCATAGCACCCTATTACTGAAGAATTGCTTAAGTTCTCATTTTTACCATGTAATTATAAAATAAATCGATTGCAGTATAAATATTGTACTTACATTTCGGTGTAATACTTGAGCCTGTTTTTTCACATGTGAGCCTTTATCGGAGGCCTTATTCCCACCACCTAGTACTGAAGCATATAATTAACCTCTGTGACAGGCAGCCCTGGGCAACTGCCCTGCTTGCCACCCTGTAAGCCTGGCCCAGCACTTGCGACCCCCCCTAAACCTGTCCTGTGACACACACACACACACCCCCGGGGTCACAACCCCCACGTTGAGAAACACTGATCTAGATGAATTGAGTACCCATGGAAAACCTATGTACCCCCAGGGGTACACATACCCCTTGCTGAGAACCACTGATCTAACTCATCTAATTATTCTTTAACCTGTTTTTTCCCCTATTTTGGCTTGTGTTCCTTCCCACCTGTAAATATTGTGTTTTAGTATCTGGTCACGTGAAGTGTTCCTTTTTTGGTCCTGAACTTTCTTAATAGAATAATGCAGCCACAATGACATACTTCACAACATCTGAAGTGGCTAAAGCAGGATGGGTGCTGCCCGCAAGGAGCAGGAGGCCAGAGGGGTTGTCAGGTGCTGCCTACGTGGTCCACTCACTCACATATAGCCTGTCCACCTCGCCATCTCTATTTGTGGAGGGGCTAGACTTGAGTGGTAGTGCAACCCTATGTGCCAGGAGCCAGGACTCAATGCCCAGAATTGAGAGCCAAGCCCAGCCAGCTCTATGGGACAGGACCTGCTTCACCCAGGACAGTTCTGCAAAACCTGGAACTGTTGGGAGGTCTGCTTCAAACTTCCTACATTAAATTAACTGAAACCTTGTGCACAGACTACTTTTGAAGATTTATTTTTCAAATTAATGGCCACCTCCCCCTGTTTTTCATAACTGACCGTTTCTTCAATTGGACATGAAGGGGAGAGCTCATTCAGATCCTGGCTTGCATATAAATATTGCACAAAAACAAGTTAAAAGAACATTACAATGGTTGCAAAAATCAAGCACTCAAAAACTAGGAAAAAACACAATTAAGGTTGCCTGTGTAATCCTAATTCAGCTGCTTTGTGATTATGTATTATGATACAGTTCTTAATTATATATTATTTGTCACACAGGATCCCTGCCTCATTCAATGCACAGAATAGACAATGTTCATTTAATGAGCAGTTATTCAATATTTTGTTTTCTCCTCATTGTTCAGTGTTGTGCCCTATGCTTTATTTACTGCACAGTATTCAAACCTTGTTCAGAATACACTAACTGATTTCCTCATGGGCTTTTCTCTGGCTCTTACCACTACAGTATCTCAGTGTTTCACAAACATTAATTTATATCCTAACACTCCTGTGATACAACAGATTATTATCCCCATTTTACAGGTGGGGAACTGAGACAGAGGAAGATTAAGGTCAAAAGTACTCACAAATATTGAGTGCCTAATCTGGGACCCCCAGACCCTGATTTTTCAGAGTACTTAGTATTACATAGCACTTCATCTGGTCAAAGCATATCTCTCAGTGATTTCAGTTGCAGCTGTGAGTGCTGAGCACATCTGTAAATCAGACCCATGCTCTCAACTGAAGCATCCAGAAAATGATACAGAATGAGACAGCTTCCCAATGTCCCAAGTGGTGGTGGTCTGGAGATGGCTCAGTCTTTCTCTGCTCTCAACCTGCTCACAGCTCTGGTTCTCAGGACACTATGTAGTTGTTCCCCTCTGGATTTCATAGAATATCAGGGTTGGAAGGGACATGAGAGGTCATTTTTCTCAGTGAGGCAGTACCCTATGTACCCCAATGGTATAACTCAAGGCTAATCAGACTTTTACATATAGGCAGACAATTTGAGTGTTTCATGGATATCTCCCCTCCCATTTATGATTGCATACTGTCCCTATGGTAACTAGATTTCTTATATGGGGAAAATATTTAAAGAATTCTTGGGTGTCTAATTATGAGCTGGAAAGCAGACCACAGACTGAGACTCTTTTTGATGTAACTGCCTCAATATTCTAGCTTTGTAAAGGATCAGCTGCCCTTGATCTCTATTTCTGCATTAGAATTTAGAGATTTTAGGTACAAAAATTTGCTGGACCTCCAAAGAATCAGATGCCAGATAAATGATTTTACATTAAACTAGCACCAGTCTCTGATAGAGCCTGGCAATTTCCGGTCTAGTAGCAGCAGCAACATGTTATCTATTTTGGCAATACAGTTGGAGGAGTGGGCCAAAAATAGTAGGATCTGGAAAACTCTAGGTGCTGGCTGTGTCTTTGCAATGCTACTAAGCAGGAGTGCATGAGGATCTAGATTTTTGCAGTAAAACTGGAGAAGGTGCTGAATTTCTGAATTTACCTGGTAGAATGTGGAGGTTTGGGATTTGTAAAAGTAGCTGGATCTAAGGGCTAGATATATATCTTTATGGTGCCAGTGTGCCAATTTGCAACAGGATCAGGATTTTTTTGGTGCAGTGGGAGCTGTTAAATTTTGATAGGATGAACACCAAAAAACCCAAATTGGAATTTAAAATTGGCAGAAAGGCAGGCACTGGATTGGGCTGCAATCCATCAGGTTCTGGATTTTTTTTTATGGTGATGATGTAGATATATACTTATTTTATATTTAGTTTATACATTTTGGGGTTTTAGGCCAAAAATTGCAAAGATCCAGCTATAACTGTTCTCTATCCAGGCTATGGAATTTAAGGCGGTAGAGAGGGAAACCAAAATTTGGCTAGGTCTCAGAGACTCCAAGTTTTTGTAGTGTTTATTCTCTGAGATACATCTGGGTCTGGATTTTTATTTTCTGGGAGGGTAAGAGGGAGCTGGACTTGTTCACTATTTTGATGGTACAGTTTGCGACTTTGGAAACAAGAATCAGCAGACTCCAGATTTCTTCCCATTTTCTGAACACCCGATGTTCTGAGCAGAATCAGTGAGGTGGGCAGAGGAGGTGGGAGATGGATGCGCTAGGACAAGGCACAGCCAGTACTCTCGGGAAGATCACTCACTGAAGTGGGCGGTAGCCGAGATTTCCCTCTACTTCTCCTGTTCCATTCCCTAATATAGAAACGCTTCCGGCGGCGTGGAACACTTTGACATCATCCCCCGCACCCTGATGACGTCAGCGCCGGGAGCTGTGTGTGACGTTGGTGCGTAGGGGAACGCGCTGACGTCTCCTATTTAAAGGTCCCCAAGCGGAGGATGGAGACAGAGCGAGCAGGTGCCGCTGTGGGGAGCGACGGGGCTGCAGAGCACAGGGAGGGAGCGCGCGGCGCAGCCTGCTGGGGACTGTAGGGTGCCCGGCCGCGGGGAGGAGGCGGGGCAAGTGCACAGCCGGGACCGCTAAGTCGCTGCGGTCTTGCGGACAGAACAAGCGCCTCGTCCAGTGCCCGAGGGGTGGGAGAGAGAGACGAGGGGGCCGGGGCAAGCAGCGCCTCTTCCCGGGAGCTAGGCAGGCAAAGAAGGAGCGGAGCGGAGCGGGGGCGGGTGTGAGGGAGGGGGGAGGTGCGCGGGGAGCTGGCGGCGCTGGAGCAGCCGGGTACAGCCCGACATTGAGCTCCCAGCCACGACACTGGGATCTCGCTGCCGTGTGCGGGGCCAGGGAGCGGGAGTCCCGCGCGGCTCCGACCCTTGGTCTGTACCGTGCCCCTGCGGCACAGGGGAGTGGGGGGCGCTGCCGCTCCCCTCCCCCGCTGCCGCTCTCGGTGATTGATCCGCCTCTCCGAGCCCGGAGAAAGATGCTCGCCCGCTCGCTGCAGGATGAGGCGTGACTGAAAGGACCCGTCCCCGCTGGAAGAGGGAGCGGCGCCCCGCGTCTCCACGGCCGGTAGGGGGGCCTCTCTCTGCGGGGGACGTGCCACTGGTGCTCCCCCATAGCTGCTGCTGCCGCCGCTCTCTGGGAGCCTCATGCCAGCGCCGGTGAAACGGCTCGCTCCGCCTCCGCCTGCTGCTCGGGAAAATGAATCGATACCCCCCATCCTGCTGCTGCTGCCGCCGGCGGGGGTGTTAGAGGGAGAGGCGGCGGCCACCGCTGCGCATAACGCCGGCCGCATCCCGCGCTGCACCTGACATACCCCGAGCTCGCGCTGCCCTGGGGCTTTGCTTACCCGAGGGATAAACGCTGCTGCAGGGTCCCTCGCTCCCGTGAGAGGCGAGCGTCTCCCGTTCTCCCCGCGCAAGGAGAGGCTGGCTGGCTGTGGGGAGGAGATTTGCTGTCTGCTGCTACCTCCGAGGCCATCTCCACTGGCAGCGGGCTGGAGATACAGGCGAAAACCGTGCTGCGAGAGGATATGGGAGAAACCCGTCTCGGGCTTCTTCCTTAGGACGCCTCGGCTCCTTCTCCTTCCAAAGAGGATTGTGATTTCTTTGGCTACAACCGCACATGCCTATGGACTCCGATTGTGGGAGGCGCTGACCCGCTAGGGCAGCGCATAAGCCCTGCTAATAGGGGCGCGGGGCCACTTGGATTTCTCTGAAACGCCTGGGATATTCAGTCGGGAAACGTGGTGACCCAGACTCGTGTCAGCATCGCCAAGGGAACGTCGGACCAGAGGGGTAGAGAACCAACAGTGTGGTGGAGAGGCGAGGAAAATCCTCTGGGAATCGTCTATAGAGCAACTTTGGTGCAAGTCTCGATTGGGCATCATGGGGTAAGGATTTCATACTAAGAAATGGACTTGTCAAGAGGAACATAAAAAGGAACTGGGTTTCCAGGTGGTTCACAAGTTATAAGCAAAATACATAGGTCCCACATGAAATGCAGAACAAACGAGCTTTTAAATTCTGTTGTCAATAAGAAAAGGTACAGGAAGTCTGGTATGTAGAAATTTCATTTTAACTTTAGTAGAATGAATGCTTTTGTGGCCATGTGATATAGTCTTTGGTCTCTCAGCACTATGGACTTGGATGGGGCACCAGGAGTTGTATTAAAGGACACTGTTATTTCTATAACAGGTTTCTGCTAACAGGTTGAGTAGGGAACTAGGGAATATTTCAGCAACAAGACATGAAATGATAGCTAGAAAAACATCAAATTGGTGTTTCTGCCCTTTCCAGACTTGGCTACCATCTATTTCATGTTTACATTTTTAATTTTTACTCTGAAAAGTGAATGAAAATGGCATCTCTATACTGAATGATCATTTCCTTGTGTGACTCTAGTCATACCTACTTGCATTGTGACAAACCTCTTGGCTTTGCAGGGCCAGATCAGCTAAGAAAGCGATTTGCATTCTATTATTAATAAATTACATTTAGTAACCTATGCAAATCCACTGAAGATGACAGAGTTGTGTGGGTTTCATTGGTCACAACTTGGTTTGCAGAATTCTCTTTCTGATGCTGACACAGAAGAAGAAGATAACCCAGCTTGACTTTCAGATCCCAGACTGAGAGAAACTTGAAAACTTTCAGTGACATTTTTAGTCACTTTCAGAGTTGAACCATAGTTTAAAGTATAGCTTGTTACATTGACTTAACAGTAGGTACCAGGAAAGGAAACATTTGTTCTAGCTCCTCTTCCAGGTTCCCTACCAAAGATAAATTAGATCTAATGTATAGTTTTCCCAGCTTTTATAGAGTGTTCTCTGTATTGGAAAACCACTGGCCACTAATTATTCTGTGTAAATCAGAACTTGTAAAGTAGAGAGGTGGGGTAAATTTTAAGTCATTTAGGCTATGAAGTGACTTAGCCATTCCAGAAATCTTTTCTCATGGCCAACTGGAATTTTAATAAGTCTTGAAGTCATCCCAAGCAGCACACTTAGTTGGGCAGCCCCTACCAAATATAATGGAAAAATCATATGATCTCTCTCTATCTTTATCTTTATCCTTATTCTTTGCACGGAACATCAGTGGGGGATATTTGACTAATTCACTATACACAGGAAACAGTAGTGTGGATTATAAAGAAAATGTTGTCATATGCACAGAGTAAACCTCAAAAAATCACTTTTTTTCCCCTAACGTTTTGTAATTATACTAACTTTATACAATAGTAAGGCCAGCATTTCAAACAGAAATGTGACTCAAGACAAGTTATGGTTCTTCAGTGTCTCATTCATATATGGTTCTTCAGTGTCTCATTCATTTCACTGGAAAGTGAAAAGTGCATTTCTCCTCAAGGACAGTTAAATGGGCATTTTAAATCTCCTCCAGTTTTTTCAGCAGCTAGTTGCGGGGCTTTAGGTAGTTCTGAATATGTTCTGGTATGTAGTTCTGGAGTAGACTAATCTTATCTAGTGGCATAGGATGAATAGACTGATAACCTTTTAGATCCCAGTGATGCACCTCTCTTGTTCATAGGCTATATGTTATATTCTTGCTTTCTCTCTTCTTTTCCACTCACCCACCAGACAACAACCCAACTCACTTTTCATTTGCAGCAAGCTACATACATAGAAGATGTATTCAAGCAAGCAGTAATGTAGGTAACTCCTTGTGATACAAGTGGCTAAATGATTGTGGGGTCTTCATAGAATATAAATGCTGTATAGACCTTAGTGCAGTTTTAATTCAGGTGTAGGAATTGTTGCTTTTGGAAGTCTTTCAAAATACTACTAAAGTCTGCTCTTAATAGTTTTTCTAAGAACTTGGTTAGTTGATCTTACTCCACATATGAACGGAAAATGTACTTTGTCCTTCACAGAGCACTGAAAAATATGAACATACTTAATGCTACCTGAATATGTGTGTGTGTGTGTACACACACACACACACGAGTTCTGCCCAATACCCATGTTTTCACTGTTCTGTAGTAAAAAGTAATGAGTTCCTGACCCCTTCACAACTTTATCATTTCTGAAAATAAAAGCTAGCCAACATAAACAGAATATTTCACCATTGCGGAGAAATTCAAGTGTGTTTGGTTATTTTTTGTTAATTAACCAGTGCAAATTACCTCTTCTAGTAGAGGAGGTGGAAGTTTCTGTAAATATTTATTACAAATATATAAAATGTGAGGGGCTTTTGGAGTATAGAGAGAGGAGGAGAGACTACAAAAATGGCTTCCCAGAGAGTAGGTCTCTAACTGAGTAATTTCAGCAGCAAATCACTAGCAGATCTTCATCTGAAGAATGACTGTCTTCAGAGAGAGTGCATGCTAGATAATGTAGAGAAATGTATTAACTCAGAAGCTGTACTATTCTCTCTGCAGATTTCCTTGTAAAGGAATGGGTACAATCAGATCAGAAATGCTGATATTAACCATTGCTAAGACTATTGCTGTATAGCCGTGTCTACACTTATCTGTTCCTGACAGGTTTCACAGTGAATGCATGGGTACCATGTTTAGCGAAGATTCAGCTGAATCCACTGTTGAGAATGGGCAATTTTACTAGTGTTGAAAAGCACATAGCATGAAGTATCAGTCCCCTTCATGGGTCTGAAGTCCTTTTTTGTGTTAGAGGGTACTCTGTGATATTTGTGTAGATGCTTTTTCTAATGTAAGATATAGCAACTGTAACACAACAATTTCTAAAGTTATCTCGATCATGGCTTTTTCTTCAAGCTTCTATTCAAAATGAATTCAAGTGGTATGCAAAGTGAATGACTGTAAACTCTTGAAGTTTAATCCTTTAGAGTCAATTTACAAGAGTGCATGGCTACTCTGATAGAAGCAGTGAGGCAGTTGGTAATTCAAACATTTAGGCAGGGTTGCATCTATTTTATCAACATATCTAATACTTAATAGGTGCTGTTTTTCTACACACCTCTCACTCAACCTATGAACATACAAACTGGTACCAGGCCACACCAGTGTTATACCTATTTCAGCGCTTCGTACCAGATGCTTCAGAGATAGACACAAGAAACCGCATATAGACAATTGTGGAGTAAACTGTTCAAAAAAGAAGCTTTCTGTTTTAGTCATATCTAATGTAACTGGATGTTCTTACTGACACTATAAATATTATCCTTCTAAGCTCTTGAATTCATAGCCTCAGCATCTTGTGGCAAATAGCTTAACTATGCACTGTGTAAAGTATTCCTTTTTTCAGTCTTCAGTTTGTTGCATTTCAGTGTCATTGAATGTCCCTTTTGCTTTTGTAATGTAAGAAAAGGTAAATAGAAATGCCTGATCTAGTTTTGTCTGTAACATTCATTAGTTTGTACCTTTTCATTATCCCCACTCTGATTCATCTCACTAAACAGTTCTAATATTCTTGATCTCTCCTTGTATACAAATTTCTATATCTCCAGTCATTCACTCACTGTCTGTTTCCTGAGCGTCTGCAGGGTAATTTCAATCCAAGTCCCATTAGAAGGAATAGTTTACACTACTCATGACTATTACCTTTTATTGTTTAACACAGAATTTCACTTGCAATTTTGCTGCTTGTTGACCTTCTTTGTTTTAACTTAGTGAAGACAGCTTTTCATCTAGAAGGTCTGCCAATTTGTTGTTCACCCCCTTTTTAAAGATAATTGAAAAATATATTTAAATACCAGTTCTGCTATGAAGAACTTGGGCAACAGCTGTTAACTTTGCAAAGTGAAAACTGATCTTGGCTACTCTTGTACTTTCCTGGATAAGATCCTGGTTTATTACACTACCTTTGCCCTGTAATCTTCTTCTTTCATTAGGGTTACCAGTTTTGGCTGGATGTATTTCTGGACTGAAGGTTTCATCATGACATAATCTTTAATTAAAAATGAATCTTTAATTCCTGGAGACTCCAGAACAATTCTGGATGTTTGTCAACTCTTTCTTTCATATGGCTTGGGTAGGTAGCAATGACTACAAATTTATACAGCAGCAGTGAACTGGTGAACATCCTTCAGGCCCCCGGCAAATTATTAATTCCCTTAATAGCCTTTTTGCAGGACTTTGTCAAATATTTATTGAAAATACAAAGAAATTGTTAACCACTTTGCCTTTTATTTACCCTTGCTGAATGATCAAAAAATTACAGTAATTGCTATCTTTGTTTTCTTTTTTTTCTAATGACAGTTATGACACTTGTCAGCCTCCAGTCCTTGGGTGTAGCTGCAGACATTAACACATGTATGTTTTTGCATGCACTAGCACTTGAAAAAATTGCTAGGAGATTGCACAGTCAGGATAGCAAGGCTTTCTCATCAACTAGGGCATGTTGTAGAAAGTAGTATGTGTGTACTTATTCCACAGATACTATTCGCTTAACTGAAACAGAAGTTCCACATGAGTACTTGAAGTAGTGCATGCCAGGGCTCTTTCTAGACACCTGGCAGAATGCATATTTCTAGTTGATTGATTACCCTAATTTTGACTCATCTACATGTGGTCTGAGTCTCAGGCATCTAGCTAACACTCCAATTTTTAGCAAATATATATGTATGGTCTCTTTAAATCTTCTTTAAAAAGTGGATTTTTCTTTAATTGTGTGGGACTCTGTCTCTGAGATAATATACCAAGGGTTTAGCCTCATGGGGGAGGGAGGAGGGAGACCCTGCAGTTAGCGTGGAGTAGCTAATGTGCAATAATTCCCCATGTGAACACTCTTACTGCCTTAGTGCATAGTAGCTTAATGCACTTTGGGAAAAACCCTTAAACAGGCAAGTTGTTACACTTAGGCTATGGCTACACTGCACAGCTTTTAGCAACATGGTTATGTCGCTGCAGCTGTGCCACTAAAAGTCATGCAGCGTAGCAGCTGTAGAGCCGACAAAAAACTTCCACTACCAACAAGCTGCACTTGCGTTGTCGGCAGGACAATGCGCTGTTCACACTGGTGCGTTTTGCGGCAAAACTTTTTGGGGGGGGTGGGAGGTTTAACATCTCTGAAAGACAGAAGTTTTGTCATTCAGTTGCCAATGTAGATGTAGCCTAAGTCTCAGTCAATCCCTCTGCCTCTCTCCCCACCCCAACAGACTCTAGTCTTAAAGGGAAACTTACAATCGATGTTGTAAAATCTACATTGAATTGTGCTGAACCATTTTGTTTGGGCTCACAGCATAGAGATACATGCTAGACAACTTAAATATCCATATGAGGGATTTATAAAACAGAGAAAAGAAATGTCACTTTCACTTTTTTTTCTTTTTTTTAAAGCAATTCAGAGATTGTCTGCCCTTTATATTTCTTCTTCCAGACTATGTTAACTGAGTAGTAAACAATATTTGACAATACTAGAAACCTTCACACACCACAAACGAGACCTTATACTAAACAGCCAGCTAGGATATGATGTCCCCTGTTGGACACTACATCAAATTTAAGATTCTTATCCTGATTTTTTTTTCCAAGCTACCTAATGTGCTGGATTCAGGCTCACTCAAGAACCAGCTTTTCTCATCAGTAGTGGTCTCCTACAGAAGTTGGAAATATTGCTTATAAGTATGAGGGCAGAGCTTTTTGGTAATGCATTCGTGATCTTGAAACTCCCTTACACAAAAGCCGCAGACCTTGGCACTTTCAGGACAAAATAATTTTCATTGCCACTGCTTTTCCACTTAAATACTTTAACACTTAAAAAAATCATACCCTTTCCTCTGGCAGGGGTGGAGTGTAGTAACAAGAACTCTTGTTACAGATGTACCCAGATGTACACCCCAAAGTGTATGTACTAGATGAGTGAGGTATAAATGCCTAGAAAGAGTCCAGTTTGTGTTTGTTCTTAATACTAAATAGTTCATAGACTACTACCTGAGGAAGTAATGTGGTCGGGAACTCCACACACTTAAAGCATGTGTTTTTTATGGCCTTGAAACAGGCATGAGAAGATTAAAACTGTTTTTGCAGCTTTTCAGCACGTAGGCATGGAGTAGATTGGGCTGAAGACCTCTTTCTCTCCCAATCCTGCTCCCTAATAAAACTGGAGCATGTTATAGGTTTGTTAGACACATTAGACCATCCCCCATCTTCCCCCCCCCCCAAAAAAAACTTTTGTATTAATCAACTGTTAGTTTAGAGATAAACACAGTGAAATTGGTATGATCTGCCCCCCAGCATGGATCTGGTTTCATATTGGTATAACTGTAGCTCTAGGGGTCGCACCAATTTATTATTATTATTTTTTTTTTGGTACAGTAGTATAGCTAGATCAGGACGAAAACTGTGCCTAAGGGTGAAATCCTAGCTCTGCTAAAGTCAATAGCAAAACTCCCTGTCACTTCAGTGTGCCCAGGATTTCACCCTTAATATCTCAAGACAAACATGGTGGATACCAGAGGATTATTTGCAAGTGGTTTTATTGTTGGGATGTCTTTCAAATACATAATAAATGAAAACTGTGGCTAAGACTACAGACACTGCTGCATTGCATATCTCATTGTTAACATGTCATTTCAAAATAGATTAGCGGGCTGCTGAGTGTGTCTTTTTATGGCTTGCAAATGATAATGGAATTACCACCGGTTCTTATGAATAGCTTTAATATACAATCCACTTAAAAAAGGATGAAAACAAACCAGCATGACTGCTTAGTGCAATATTAGTCACTTGTATTAGAAGCAGAATGCACCACTACTGGCTAAATGTTATTTATTTATTTATTTATTTATTTATTTATTAAAAAGAACAACTCAAAAGTCATAGGGAAAGTCTACACTGCAATTAAAAACCTATGACTGGCCAGCACCAGCTGACTCAGGCTGTGGGGCTGTTAAATTGCTGTGGAGACGTTTTGGCTCTGGCTGTAGCCTGAGCTCTGGGACCCTCCCACCTTGCAGGGTCCTAGAGCCTGTCTCCAGCCTGAGCCGGAACATCTACATAGCAGTTAAATGGCCCAGCAGCCCAGGTTGAGTATCCCTAGCCTCTATTTGCCAGAAGGTGGGAATGGGTGACAGAGGATGCATCACTTGATAATTACCTGTTCTGTTCATTCACTCTGAAGCACCTGGCATTAGCCACTGTCTGAAGACTGTGTTAGATGGACCTGTAGTCTCACCCAGTATGGCCATGTTTATGCCATCTGTGGGTTTTGGCAGTTTACACACACCCTAAGGAGCCAAGACAACAAGTAATATAAAGGCGAGCACAGAAAGTTACACATTTAAAAAAAAATTCCTTCTTATAATAGTAGGTCCATCAAAAATTATCTGCTTTACCTTTATTCAGCACTGCAACTTAATGTTGAACCTTGTGGCTAATCTTTTTTTTTTTTTTTTAAATCAGAATTGTTTCTTATCTATCTGTGGTACAGTAATGCATAGGGAGAAAAACGTACTGATTTAGTGTTTGTAAAAGTGGATTACAGATATCTGTGTAAAATAACTGTCCAGATCACCTTGGTCAAATATTAATCTTGTAACTATAGCTTCCAATGTATCTCAAATTGTGTATATGTAAAGAAGTTTTGAAATATGTAAGTAGACAGGACAGTTTCTGTTGATCAGATATTATTATTTATTTTATTTAAATCTAAAGGACATGCTCATTTATAGACTTTGTGTTTCATATAATGAAAGATGTGATTGAATTAGCAGCAACTAGTGGAGAATTAGGATGAGACTTGAAGTGAACTGCAAAAGTAAGTGTGCATGCTTCATTATGCATTTCTTTCAAAAATATTTTTTTTCCTTTCTCTCTTACCCTCAAAGATCAAAAATGTCTGGTTCAGATGTTGTTGAAAGAATGAATAAACTTGCAAAACCAACAGACTGAAGCTGTTATTCTTCATGATGCAGCTTGGGTTTCAGACTCCTAGCTCTAGTTTCCAATCCACTATGTGTGGGGGGTTCATTGTCTTGGTGGTAGAGTAAAGGAATAAGTGTTTTTTTTCCTCTTTAACTCTGTGATATGATACTGACATAATCTTTACCTCCGTGAAGGGCACAAACAGAAGAGTGTGTTGACAGAGTTGCCAAGCACCAAAAAAAAAACAAAAAAAAACCAAAACTATACAAATTGGGAAGCTTGGAGTTAAGGCTATAGTGGTAGGTAGGAATGTATCTCTTTATGGACAGATTTCTAATTTGAAAGCATGGTCCTGTAAAAGTCTTCAATTTTGAAGGTTTTCATATAATGTGCCACCATTAATAGGATCTTTACTTCTAAGCAAATATGCCTTTTAAAGGTTGCTCTTGGGACCTTTAATCTGAATTTCCTGGCTTTTAACAAGATTTAAAATCTCTCAAATGTTGATTTCTTACAAATGTCTGTAATATAGTCTCTTTTAGGATTAAATTAAAAAGGATGACTAAGTGCAAAGATCATAAGGGAACCATGTAAGACACCATTAGTCCTCGGACTCTATTCTAAAATTAGAGATAGCAGCATCCTAACGCTTCTAACTTTGCACAGTTTTGGGGTCAGACAAAATTACCAGTGGTAGTGGTAATATTGCAAGTTACTGGTTTCTGGGAAGGAAGAGCATGGAATACATTGCAGTTCCAAGGAATTAAATAACAGGGTTAGAAATCAAACACACACTGCTGGCATGACACTGAAGTGTACTGTGATTGATATCTTTGTTCTGTTGGCAAATATAATGCTGATGACAGCAGTCATTACTACTACAAAAACAATAACACCACTCCAGAAAGACTGTATTCAGGCATCCAGCTGCTCTCATTCCAAGTGCAACTGACTGATGCTTTCACTTGAAAAATCAGGGTAAACCTAGATTTCCTATATCTTTATGCTGGTTGTCACCGACAAGTATGAAGTCAACTAGTTTGCACCTTTTGGGCTTGGCTGGCTTGAAACGATGTCTGGTAGCTAAACAGCTCTGAGAGAAATTGTGATTCAAATTCACAGTTCCTCTCCTGCTTCTTTTCTACCCTCCAACCTCCTCCACCTGCCAAATATGCACAGTTTAATTTACTACCTCATAGAGTAAGTACTGCACCCCACCATGGTGCCTTGCTAGCTCTGGGTTTAGGAGCCAAGGCTGTATCCTCACAAACATTGGCCCTGTTCTCCCCATCTTCTCTGGGCATGAGACATAGGGTTTAATCTAGGAGAGTTTTCTGTGACCATCTGGAGGGCTGGGTTGGTCTCTTATTAGGACAAGTACTCTTTCATGATTCTCTACAAGTACCTTGTTGACAACATAAACCTAAGTATAAGTAGGTCCTCTTGTGTTCCTTGGCTATGGAAATGACCCATTCCCACAAGTTAAATTATTGAATTTAAGGGTTTTAAAAATGCTTCTCATCTGTATGGTTGCAAAGACACTGTGGATGTGACCAGTGTAAGTTAGGGTGAAAAGTCTCAAATCTACATTAGCCTAGAAGTATAGCTCTGAGAAGTGTGAATTCTCATGCAACTCAGTGAGTTCTTAAGTCTGAAAGGTGAAGATTTGATATATTTTTAGCAATGACGTATTCAGCTGAAAAGTCTGTTCCACCATTCCTAGCTGCCAACCATGCAGCCTATGCCTCTCAGGTGCCAAAAGGCTTAGCTCTCCCTTATCCAGCTGTGAAAACCTCCAGTGTTACCCAAGTCTTGTGATGCAGCTAGGAATTGTCAATACAAAAATTATTAGCATATTGAAAACTGAAAATAGTAAGACAATGTAAAATCAATGGCATATACAAAATAAACTGCCTACTGGCTGCTGTCCTGCTTGTAGTATTTTCCTATTCAATTCTTTATAAACTTCCATTTAGCAATATGAAGCTGCTGCAGAATTTCTTGTCATAACTGTATGTATCCTTTTTGTCTCTTATTAGAAACTTGCTGAGTAAAAGAATAGCCACTGGTTTGTGTATACACAAATCAGTGACGGAAACTGAGAAAAAATGGCTGGTAATTGGTGGCTTTTTCACCAGCATTCTAGTTATATAAGTAATTTGGGTCCCTAGCAGTTATTTAGCCTACTGACTTTCAAACAAGGCATTGTACCATCTGTACTTTCATATGAGTTATGGATTTCTAATTTCCAATACCCACTGATGCATACTCTGAATTGTATACAAAACTAACCTATGTTGGTTCAACTTGCTTCAACTTTTTTTTTATTTTCCATTCTTCTCTTTTTAATGTTTCTTCTCTCAAATATTTAACTGGACTACTAACAGTGTCCTTATCACTGTACAAAACATGTCGGTTGATCCTGTCACTGCCACAAAGAATTTTCAACCTTCAAAATCCAGACACAAAATGCATTGGATGACTAGGAGAATGGGTCTTAGTGTAGTAAATGTTGCATATGGGTGTAGAATAGTGCTTTCTGTTTTTAAGTGGTTTAACACTTGATGCTTTATGGAAATATTGAGTTTAAGAAAGGGATTTGAATGAAGAAGGTGATTGCCTTGTTCAGCAGGGCCAGAAAGGACTTTACATGTGATAGCAATATGTATAAACAGTGTCCAGAGATGAATGGGAAATGCAAAGGAAGAGGTGAGGAAGGAGATCTAGGTGGAGAAAAAAATAGGATTTGGAAGAAATAAGCATGGATAGCACATGTAGAATCTTGAAGGACAGTAGGAGAAATCTGAACTTGATAAAGGTAAGACAGTTCATGGATGTTTTCAGTGGAGAGAGTAACTGGGCAGGGGTCAGGAGAATCTATTTTAGGCGTGGTATCTCAGATGGCCTGGAGGAGATTGAGCAAGGAGACCCAAGAGGAGGAAGTTACAGTAGCACAAGTACGAGATTGCCTGTGGCATAGTTGTGTGTTTGGCGTGGAGAGAGGAATGAAGAGTAGCTGAGTAGCCAGCTGGATGCAGGAAGCCAAACCTTCCACCCAGTGTGTTGGTTTTGTTCCAGGAATTTGAAAAAATATGAACATAGCTCTGAGAGTGATCATTTAAAACATTGTCCACAATGTTAAGACCCCCATTTGCAGCCATTTAGCTTTGTAAGAACTCATCCAGTTCAAAACACTCAAGTTATTTAAGTTGCTAAATTAAAAAGTGAGGGTTAAACTGTTACAAACATTTTAACCAATACATCAGTGGATTTCTTAAGGGTTTAGTGTAGAGCTCGAGCATTCAATACCGCTGCAAGGAGACACCTTTGTCTAAGCTTATGGAAGAAAAACCATCAAGTGTCTGTCAGACAAGGTAGATGCAGATACTAATGAGAACATATTGAGCTCTCATCTTTTAAGCCACAAAAGAAAGAATAAACGTCTTATAGGTCAGTTTGTACTCCACTTCTGCTGCTCGTGGCCGTAATAGGTTAATTTTCACTGGCTGGTAGGGAAAGTTGTTAAATCTAACTAGGCCGGCTGGTGTGATAGCAATTTGAAATTAAATATGTACTAACTAGCTCATTTGTCTTTTAAAGAAGAGTGAAGCTGGTGAATGGAAGTGATGAGTATGTTGCATAGCATGGGTTGGACTGGTCAAAGGCCTGAAAAAAGAGTGTAGCTAGTGTGGTGAGAAAAGCACCAAATGCTGTCAAGAAAATTTATTTAAAAGAGCAGTCAGGCATCTGGGTAACACCTATGCTCCAGATCACTAGTAGTGATCATTAGTTATTCTGAAATGAAGTTATTCTGACAGCATGTCTCCACCTGCTGTCCCCTACAACTCCTAATAGTAAATGTTTACCTCTAGAGAGATAAGGTAGGTGAGGTAATTTGTTTTTGTTTTTTTTATTGGACATCTCTTTCACCAACAGGCATTTTCAGGATACACAGAGCTCTTCTCCCGGTTTACCTTTGTCATTTAGGGCATTCAGTATATTCTAAACTTAACAGCATTTGCAAACTTCTGCTTGTACATCACCTTTAAACCTATTTGCAAAATAAATTATTTTCTTTATGCCATTTATTTTGTTTCTAGTAAATGTTGTTCTTCTGTTTAAAAAAACTTCTGTTTTCGAAAATGAAATGTCAGCATGCTTTTGGACTTTGTGAATCTTAAGGAATTGACAATAACAAATCATACGTACACCATATGTGCTAGTTGGTTTTCTAGACTGTCAAAGTACTAACTCTGAAGAGTTTTTTTAAAAAATGAAGTAATTATTTTCTTTAAAGTCAAAGTTACGCAGTTATGTGTTAATTGTACACATTTGCAAAAGACACGTAAATATCTAGGGTGATTGATACTAGAGAGAACTTCAGAAGGACCTAACAGAAATAGGTGTATGGGCAGTATGATGGCAGATGAAATTCGGTGTTGATAAATGTAAAGTTATGCTATCTGAAAGGATTAACTCTACTGGTGTCAAAATTAGCTAAAAAAATATGGGTATAATTGTGGACTTATCAATGAAAATTTATCGTCAGCATGCAGTGGTGTTCAAAATGTAAATCAAATGTGAAGATGCATAATGATTGATAGAAAATAAGTGTTATAATGCCAAGTCAATGGCATGCCTTTGCTTGGGACATTTTGTTCATTACTGGGCATGGTGTCTGAAAAAGGAGACAGAAATAATATGGGTTTTGGAATAGAGAAAGTATATCCTCAAATATAACTCCATTGCTTGCAAGTTTTAAAACTAGGCTGGAATAAATATTTAAAAAGCGTACTCTACAGAACTCTCTTGGCTTGACATTGAGATGGACTGGATGATCTAAGTAGGCTCTTCTCTCTTGATGGCTCTCCCATTATGACCTCAAAGCACCTTCCATTTACTTCTATTGTCAGTAGTCTCAGTGTCATCTTAGACCTCAGACTCTCTCTCTGGCATCTCCAATACCTGAAAATATGCCTGTTGCTACCTCCTCAACAATTCCCATGTATATCACTACCTTGACTCAGCCTGTGATGAAACTTTCTTTCCATATAATCTTCTCCTTTGATTATTACCATTCTTTTCTGTGGCCTCCCTAAATCCTAGCTCTCCACAATGCTACTGCTGTCACGCACTGGAAGACACACGAGCACGTCACTATTTTCAGCAGCTCTCCTGGCTCTTTTTCTTTTCTTTTTTAGGATTCAGTTCTAAATGTTATGAACCTCATCTGACTATTCTCCTTCTCAGTTGTCTGTCTCCTGGCTCCCCTTCTACTCTCCCAGTCTTCCCAATGGTACTGTTTGTGCTACAACCTATACTGCTGCAACTGCTGCCATGTGGTAGAATCCCTCCTTTTTCTACCAGTCATTGATGCACTTACTTTAAATATTACCTGAAAGCATCTCTTCTCACTTACTATACATCTTAATTTCTCTTTTATCTGATAATATCTTTAAAAATGGTTTGAGTCTGTGTAGAAGCTAGGAATAGAACTTGAGAATTCCTGTTTCATAGCCCTCTGCACTCATCACTGAGCCACATCTCTCTGTCTTCTGTGGAATTGAGAGCAGATGCCTGATCAGCATTTTCCCAGATTTTTTACAGAAGGAGGGAGGTGACAGATGACAGACCCAGAGGAGGTACTCGCGGTGCTACTGACACATAAATTTAATGTTAGTTTCATCACCTGCTAAGGATCCACATCGGAAGATCTAGGGTGATGAATCCAGGCGGCCTGGAAACTGGTTAGCTGCTTTTGGGAGACCAGGTGGTGATTATATGCTACTATAAAACTTTATTCTAGAGTGAAGAGGCTGGCTGCATTCCATTAAATTATTTTCACACTCCCAACCAGCTTCTTAACGTTAGTGTTACTGCTTGGCTGTTGCTACAAATCATTTAAACTATTTTTTATTTTTCAGTTCTGAGGATATAGCGACAGATAACTCTTATAGCAGATCTTTACCGTTCTCAGAGTATTGTGGGCATCACAAGGTTGATACACCATTGTTAGGGTCCTACCAAATTCACAGCCATGAAAAACATGTCACGGACCATGAAATCTGGTCTTTTGTGTGCTTTTACCATGTACTATAGAGATTTCATGGGGGAGACCAGTGTTTATCAAATTGGGATCCTGATTTAAGGGGATTGTCATAAGGGGTGTCACAAGGTTATTTTAGGGAGATCGCAATATTGCCACCCTTCTCCACTGCCTTCAGAGCTGGGTGGTCAGAGAGCAGCGGCTGTTGGCCAGGTGCCCAGCTCTGAGGGCAGCACCCAGCCAGCAGCAGCACAGAAGTAAGGGTGGCAATACCATACTATGCCACCCTTACTGCTGCCTTCAGAGCTGGGTGGCGGAGAGTGGTGACTGCTGACTGAGGGCCCAACTCTGAAGGCAGCAGCGCAGAAATAAGCATGGCAGTGCAATACCATACTATACCATCCTTCCTTCTACGCTGGTACTGGCGGTGGCTCTGCCTTCTGACCTGGGCTCCTGCCCTGCAGCCACCTCTCCAGCTGCCCAGTTCTGAAGGCAGCAGCAGTGTAGAAGTAAGGGTAGCAGTACTGCAAGCCCCCCTACAATAACCTTGCGACCTCGTCACCCCCCCCACACAACTCCTTTTTGGGTCAGGGACCATGACTTCCCATAATGTAACAGTCTTTATTATGCAGTATGTTTCCAGACGTAAGGAAAAGGAGTAACTTGCCAGATCAGTGATGGCAGATAGCTCTGGAGTACTACATACAGTGCTTATTAAAAATGAGTGTAATTGATTTGATACTTATTACTGTAAAATGAATTCATTTACTTTTTTTAAAGATGCTCATCCAATGCCCCATGTAGCGTGAAATAGTTATTGGCTGATCTTATAATCTGGATCAGCAATTCCTTTGAAAACTTAGAATGCTTCTAAAGCCTGGAAGAAAATGTGAACTGTTTGGAAATTGATGATGGAGACAGTGGGTATATATCAATTTTAGCCCCTCTTATTATTTGTCACTCTTTAACCATCAACACTGTACACAGTGCTGATGAAGATACTGCCCATGTCTAAGTGAGCTTACAGTCTAAATCGATAGACCTAGAATACATTGTGAGAACCAAAGGAACGTTATCTTTAAACTTTTAACTTTGCAACTGATAATTTTATTAATGTAGGTTAGTGCTTCTGAGCTAAATGAGTCTTTGGAATGGAACTGAAAGAAGACGGGTGCTTAGCACACTGGGATAAGAAGGGAGTTTGATATACATAGCACTGGAAGAATGCACACAGATAAGAGAAAGTAGAGGTGAAGAGGAAAGATGAGGCAGAATTCTTTCATTGGGTGAAGAGAAAAGTGGTAATAAATTAAGGCAGAGATGAGGCAGAGGCTGAGCCTTGACGGCAAGGACAAGCAGTTTAAAGTTGATATGGAAAATGCGTTGAAGGAGAATGACCACAGTCTTAGTGCCAATTTATGAAAACTTATTTTTGCTGCTGAAATATAGCAGATAAATTCCAGGTGACTCTTTCTGACCACACTAGAGCAACAATAAGAAGCTTACTTTGTGTTTATAGATTTTTTTTTTTCAGCTGCTTTTGACTCATTGTTTTGATCAGCACTGTGCATACTGCTGCACCAGTATGGGGTGTCTGAGGGCTTAGTGTGCTTAGCAGAGGAACTGTACTGCAGTACACTTAGTTGTGTGAGGGTCAACAGTTGTATTACAGACTCGTTTTCAGTAGAATCAGGAGTACAGCAGGGATGCATTCTCTCACCTGTGCTCTTTAATGTTCTAATAGACTATCTGATGACAAAGCTGACTGAGGCCAAAGTAGTAAGCCGTGTGAAATCTAAAGATTCATCTTTAGAGGATCTTGGGTATGCGGCTGATACTGCCTTACTGGGAGAGACCATGGACCAACTACAGCTAGTGGTGGAAGAGCTGTGAAAAACTGTAGAATCTATGGGACTTAAGATCAGTAGTGGTAAAGCTATTTGTGCCTCCTATAAAATGGAAATGAATGACCTGCAGATGCTGTCTGTAGATGGTAGTGACATTGATTGGGTGAACAATCCTTGCCTGGGTAGTCGGCTGACAGCCGGATGTTCTATATCTAGAGTCACATATCAGATTGGTCTTGTCAGTAGGATCAAGTCCAATGTGCAGAAAAAGGTATAAGGTACTTTTACAGAAGGGTTATAGAAGTGAGGTTGAAGGTTGTAGAGCACAAGGCCAACCACAGAATGAGGTTGGAGGATGCAATTTTTGAGGGTTTTCAAAAAACAAAATCCTCCCACATTTATGTAACCCACACACCTTCTGGGTATGGTGTTCAGTCCCATCTAGTGGCACCTAGAGAGTGTTCTACAGCCTTAACTAAGAGTCAGTTGGCTTTTAGCTCATGCTGTAGAGGCACATGCACTACGCTCCAGAGGTCCCCAATTCGATCCTGCCCACCAACGACCAAGGTCTGTTGGCATTACACTTATTCTTTCCAAAAAAAGATGACTTTCAAGGGACTGTTCAAGATAGAAGTCTGTGTATGTACCACCACAGCTACATTATAGCCAGGTGAACCTTCTGTTGCTGCTGCATTATGACCACTATGCTTCATTCCTTTGTGGAAGAATTTATTGTAGAATCCATCCCGTGCTCCAGAATCTCAGTTTTCCTCAAAACAAAATAGCTTTTGTGCTTGCAAAGAAAACCCTGAGCAGGGTGTAAATTGATTGTTACTTCCTGAGTCTTAGCCTGAAAAATTACTCTTGGATGTGATCTCCTCCAAAGTTGATGATTTTTTAAATATCAACCTTTACTACTTCACTGCTGATTAAGTGAATATTTCTGCTAAAATGTGCCTCTTCCATGAGCTTAATTGCCTTCTACTTGTCCCCATATACCAAACACTTGAATGATCCTCTACCCCATTGCCAAAACCTCAAGCTTGGACCTTGTTAATGTCTATGATGCAGTGAGGAGTTGTCACTACAAACATCCACAGCATATCAAAAATGGAGACAACATAGAATTTAGTAATATCAAACAAGAGAAGGGCTACTGTACTACATTCATTTTTGTATTTAGTTTATTAAAATCCTTCCTTTTACTGTAGAATTTCCAGTCTACTACTACAGGGGCTGCAGGATTTAGGTGAAGCTTTCAACAGAATATGCAGGGCTTTAACCAGCTCTTTTCTCTGTGCTCTTAATGTATGCAGGGACTCTTCTTCTTTTTTTTTTTTTTTTTAATGTCTGAAGGAAATCCATTATGGTGGGGAGGTGTCTTTATCAGATCAAACTTCTGGTCACAAAATACGTTGGTTCTGGACAATATTTCCTGTAACTTTTGCATCAGTATAAAGTGTCTCTGTTACAGTGGTTAAATCCTCTGATTTTTACAATTAAAGATACTGAGGGGGAAATGTCCACTTAGACTTATGGAAAAATAAATATCTACACTGCTAAGTGTAGCTTTGTCTAGTAAATCACAGGTACTCTGCCTTACCACTATGACCCATCCATTAAACTGGGGAATAGGAGAGATTTAGGCATCAGGGCATGCATAAAGTGCTGTTTTCTGCCTGTTTTTGGCAATTGCAGGTTGTGTAATCGGATTGCTGTCTTGAGGTGAGTAAGAACTAGGCAGCTGAGCATCAGTAAGAACTTGAGCTCATGTTCTCCCCTTACATGAAAATAGTAGAGACTCCATGAGATCATTTGGACATGCTTTCCCACTGGATACGAGGAGGTATGAATAGAATTAAACCAAGGTGATTTAAATCACCAAGTAGAAAGCCTAGATTTTTATCAACTCTTCCATTCATATTTTCTAAAGAGAGATGTATTCTCATTAGCTGATATAACCATTAAAACATGTTGGTTTACAACTAAATAGAGCCTTTACACTAGATTTGGTATATCTTGTCACTGCTTAGGAGAGTATACTATAACTATAAACGTTTCTTCAAGCAATTGCGTAGCTTAATATTTTCGGATCTTGGTAATACTTTTTAATATGTTAGAAGATGGTGAATAATATATTATTTACTAGATAATTAACTCTTTGCTCATGATTTGTCAAGCTGCAATAGGATAGAAACTGGAATTAAACACACAACAGCATATAGAATTTTGTTTTATTAAAACACCTTACATGTTTTGAACGCATAAACTTTTCTCAAAACATGTTTCACATTTACAATTAAATGATTTATTAAAGGAACAGGGATTAACTGTAGTCAGTGAATTAAACTGATTATTTCAGTTCAGCTTGGGAAAATTTTCAAATATGCCTAAGTGAAAGTGACTGGAACATAAGTTTCTACTTATCTAAGTCTCTTGAAAATGAGACAACAATTTGCTAAGTTACTTTAGGCTATCCTTCAGACTTTTAAAACTAGTAAATATCATCCCCCTCCCTCCTAGATTTTATTCATAGACTGGAAGAGAAACAAGTTTTCCTTTGTTTAAAAAAACAAAACAAAACAAAAAAACCTCCCAATCGATTTCTCAACTTTGAATTAGTCCAAATGAAGAAAATCTCTTCAGTAGCACAGAAAGTGTACTACTGCTTTCAAAAGCTGGTTTAGCACTTAAGCACCTGAAATCCGTGTTGTTGAAGTAATGACTTCCTGCAATTCAGTGGTAAGACTTTCTTTAAAACATCAGCAAACCTGTACTGCATGAATGGTTCACTTCGAGTCCTGAAACTTATCGTTGAAGTGCTTTAGTGGCTTTTGGATGCCTGTGTAATAGCACTAGCGTCTTCAGCATTTAGGTACCTATACTGGTATTTTAGGTTGAGAGTAATGGCAAGAAAATGAGGTTGAGTGAGTGCTTGATCTATACGCTTCTTTACTGCCTGCAATTTAACTTTGTTGTTGGGTATTTATTTCTTCAATATCTCTTGAAGTTCCTTCCAAATTTCACCAGCATCAGCAATACAGCAGCAATCTTGCTACAGTTTGTCTAAGGCTATGGAAATAGGTTTCAGTATATTCAGCGTATCTTCTACATTTCTCTTTAATCCAATATTGACTTTTTGGTTGTGATAGTTCCATCTACTTTGTCACAATTTTCTTCACAAATTGTTATCGGAATAGGCCATTCTTAATAAATAACTCAAAACAGTCAACCACTGAATTCCATTGTGCATCTTGGTGGAGAATTAGTTTGAAATCTTCCTGCTCTCTTCAGTGAAGCTGAAATAAAGTGGTTGTTACAGAAGTATTGTGCAATTTTAACACTTTCCTTTATTCCTGGAATTGTACCTAAACCTTTGGCTAAAATGTGCGTCAAATGAGCACTGTGGCCATATGTTAAGTTTCAGGTTCCCTTCGTTATCTTCTTCTAGTTTTCGTCTCAAAATTGAGACATTTGTAGCATTGTTTAGGACAAAGCAACACACTTGAATGTTAATTTTTGTTCACAGTTGTTAGAGCTTTTTCGGCTGCTACTTTTAAGTATTCCGCATTATTAACACTACCTGATGTATCAATTGTTTCTGTGTAAGCCCCACCTTCTCTTGTCACACAAGCACATATTACTGGATCAGTATGTACATTGCACCACACAACAAGACTCGGATTAACAAATTTTCTGTCAGTGTTTTCTGCACCTTGTTCAACTTCCTTCTCATATGCTGCATCTGGCAACCTTCCAGCAATGTCCGCTCTAGCAGGCGGAATATAGCCTGTTTGTAATGACTGAACCATGTCAATGAAATATTTTGTTCTGAACAAGATGAAAGGGAGAATTTGTTGCTTAAATAAACTAAGCAATCTTTTCAGCTGTTCAGTCTTGCTGGAATTTGCTGGTCGTGGTTACAAACTCATTCATGGTTTTACTGGATGATGAATAAAGGCTTTTTTGGGAGGGGAGGGGTGTGCAGGTAATTTACTGTCTGATGTATATTTATTTAGTTGCAGAAATGCTGGTCACACCAGCAGATGGCTCTAAAGTTCTAGACCTTGCAGACAATGGATGTTCATCTGAACATCCCTGAAATAAAGATGGTAAAAAGGTAACTCATTCACTGAGCATTGCAATCTTTTTAAATCAGTACACTGAGTAAATGACAGATTCTTCATAGTGCAGCTGTTTATACCACTGTTTAAATGATATAATTATTCTAAATCCAGTTTTATAGGGAGAATAAATTATAAGGACTATCTAAATCTATTTAAACCCTTATCTCTAGCAATATACCAAACAGCTTGGGAAAAAACGTCAAGTGTTAAAATTCATGAATGCCTAATAAAACTTCAGTTTTGAACAGGAAAGCTTCATGTAGGATGTTTGACTGTATTGAGCAATTAAAAAAATTTAATCCAGTAGTAATAGTAAAAATGAAATTGATAAATACTCCCTCAACAAAGTATCATACTAATTATATTTTGGATGTGAACATTTTGAAATTTATAAGTATCCGCCCAAAACACAAATTTGATGATGATCTAAATTATCATTTACTAGCATTTAGAAAGGATAGGTAGCCTGGAAGAATGGTGCAAAAACAAATTTACTGTCCAATTGATCCAGATTGGTTCAGACTTGTCTGCATCATCATCTTCAAAGTTGTTGCCTTCTGAGAAGCATTTTTCTTAATGCTGTTTCATTCTGATGTCCAGGCCTTGTATCTCTTTGTTGCACTGTATACATTTGGCATGTGTTCCTCTTGCATTGTAGATATGCTCTTCATTGCTCTATGGCACAAATTCGTGGGAGACCACTCTTTTTCAAACATCAGTGTCCTTTTATTTCCTTGTATTTTACTACTACCACATGTATACAGCTTTATACAGTTCCCTATCAGGCAGGTAGCCCCATGGGGATCAGCTTGCTCTTACAGCTAGCTGGGAGCAACAGGCCCTCACTTTCCTGTTCCTCCCTTCCTTCTTCCTTCCTGCTAGCTTTTATAGGCCTTCCCACACCAAGCTCACAAGTATCTGTCCTTTAGGGCTTTAATCAGCCACCCTGTCAGCTCCAATCTCTTCCCCTTACTGGGAGCTGAGCTATCAGGCTCTGAGCTAGTGGGCTGAGTCAGTGCCTTTTGGCCAGCACCCTTTTGCATGTACCCAGGGATACAGGAATTTCATGACTGTATTCCCAAATATGGTCTTTCTATGACCTGCAGTCATGGCAATATTTTTTCCTCTAAATCTCAGGTGTCGAAATCAGCACTAGAGGCTATACTCTGTCCCTTCTTCTTTCCACAGTGACCTGCTTTGACACTAGTTTTGCTCCTTTCTGGTTACACAATGTGCTCCTTCTCCCTTGTTACATAATTCCCCTGCTCCCAGAAAAACAAAAGAACTAACAATCCAAGACTTCTGTCATGTAACCCACATGCCTTTTACACTGCAGTATTTTATTTGTTTATGGACAGGGAGACAGTTGAGAAATTATTGGATTTGTGTGCACATGCAAGGAGACATAGCAAGGCCATTTACCTGAAGTGTCCAGAACCAGGAAGAAGCAAAGTCTGGTAGTTAGTTACTGAGCAGATCCGTGTTTTTCCCTGAGCCGGAGAATAAGTTTCTATCGTGAATGCAGTCATAAATATTCAGTCTTTTTTTTTAGAACTGAGCCAATTAGAGCTCAGGAAGGGAGAAGTTATAAAATAGGAGTATGAAATCACCCAGGTGAGCTCAGTGGATGACCCTGAGGGGATCACATGAGAGTTACAGGCTGAGTTCCAATGCTTGTCATAACTTTGCCAGTCTCTTGCACCCAGTAGCACAGCACTGAGATCCCCCACAGGATCAAGCCCTTAATACAACACTTGACATCTTGTGCCATATTTATAAAGCTTGACCTCAAAAGTTAGATGTTTTCCCCCCAGATTCTTTCTTTATAGAAAAGCAGCCTTTAATTCAGTTTTTGATAGAGACTCATGGATACAGCATATTTTATTTTTTGTTTAAATGTCTTGAGAGAGTATAATAAGTTTAGGCCTTAACATTTTGTATTAAATTCAGATTTCATTTTAAACAGGTTTATTTTTAAAAAGAAAAACTTATTATGATTTAAATAAAATAAAAAACTGTTTTAAATTTAAAAATGTTCTTTTTTTGTTTAAAAAAAACTGTATTTTTATCTCTCTTGATAGGAGGGAGCTTTGAATGTTGACTGTAAATGAGGTCTTCCTACCATATGGGTGCTCTGGGAATTGTGAGGAAATATTTATCTCTGTAGCTCTTGGGGCATCTCTACTTGGCTCATTCTGGAACTCTAGCTGTGCACTCAACTTCTCTTCCTCCTAACAAAGGGGAAACTAATGTTACTCCTTGTAGTTCTGTGCAGCTATCATTTGGAATATTTGCTGGCTTGCCATGGGAGTGCTTTATAGGAAGAGGGAAGTACTGTGTAGGCTCCACTTCATCTCATCTGCAAACGTCTCCATTGTATCTTAACCCAAGTGTTGCAACAATTAATATAATAAATTACTTTAGGAAATATGTATTGGATTTTTAAAATCTTTCCAGTGTTGTAAATTCATAGAATATATTAACTGATTTATTGGATTATTTTTATTATTTGTTTTAGGGATTACTTTTTTGGTTAGTAGATAGCTAGTTTTCTTACCTTTTTTTTTCTGTTTTTTTTAAACTTGGTTGGCTGGTCTCGCAGCATAAAAAAATTCTTCTTTCCCTTTTTAAAATTTGTTAGGGCTTTTGGTGAGAACAAAGGGTATCAAGGCTTTGATTGGGATGGGGTTTTGCTGCTGTTTGGTGACCAGAATATTTGCTTTTTACTTGATTAGACTGCTGGATGATATTTTTACTGATTGTAAATTTAATTGCTATAACATCACTTTAAGATCATAGCCATTTTTATATTTTAATCAAAAGAATAAATTAAAATAAGAGGTAATTCAGAAGTAATAGTATGCAAATAAATGGAAGATCTCCAGATCAATAAGCACTTACAAATCTTTAAAAAAGTAGTAGTTAAGATGTTCCTTAAATATTTATTAATGGTAATTCATTCATGAAGGTATTCCAAAAAGGAGCTGCATGAAGCCTAATGCTTGTCCTTGTTCATACCCTTCTCCTTGTTGACATCTTACTCCCAGAGGTCTCATTTGGTACATGACACAAGGAAGATGAATGTTTATGATGGTTGGCTGGAAAGACAGAGTAAGGGAAACTATTCAGTGAGATGGGCCGTCAAAGCGGCAGTCAATGAAACTGCCATATTCAACATAATGTTGATCTTGCCTTTCTTTAATAGCACTCTGGGAGAAGTGATTACACAGAGCTGAAATGGCACAGGATATTTTGGGGCAACAGAGAGTGAAATTTTTTTTTTAGTTTGTTGGACCATTCAAAAAGAACTAGAGTTTCTGTTTTTATTATGGGGGAGCAGCAGCCACTCTGATATTTAGGTTGTCGGACACCTTCCATTGTGTATGTGATTAAACCCCTCTCCCCTCCATTATTGTATCTAAGTAAGAGATGGGTTTTACAGAATGCAAAAAGACAAACAGCATTATGTACATGTCCCACAAGAATGTCATCACATATGGAAATATTGGTAAATGGTTTTGTCTCCATGATGTTGTTGCAGTTCTCTGTTTTAAGGAGCTTGTGCTCATATTGTATTTAGAATGCATCTTACTTAAAAAAAAAAAAACAAAAAAAAAAACCCAGTGGTTTGCATTTTAACAGGTAAATCTCTCTCTAAACGCTGAGCCTCTCTATGGGGCCAGAAATTTGGGGGCAGATGGCCCCAACAGCCTTACTATACTACTTAGACCTCAACAGCAGCATCCGCAAGTTGCACCCTGCACAGCCTCATGAGTCTGAGCTGTTGTGTGGAGTAGGGAGACTGACTGACTGGCTGAAGCTCACTACAGTGGGAGGACAAGTCTTTTGGGAGGAAATGGTTATGTTACCAGAACTTTTGATAGAGAATGAAATTCTTGATTAGATACAATTCATAAATTGCAGCGCTGATTGGAGGAGACTTAGAGCTGAGCTGTGTGCTCTGCGGAGGAGGCAGAGTGGAGGTAAGCTGGGCAGGGAGCTGTTCCCCTGTGCGCACCCCCCCCCTCGTTACTGCGGATAGCCCTCCCCACCGCACCCCGGCTCACCTCCACTCCACCTCCTCGCCTGAGGGGACTTTTAGGCGCCCTAGGTGGCCACCTAGTTTGCCTAAATGGTTGCACCGGCCCTGTTTAAACAGGCTAATACACTGTAGCGCAATAGGTCTAACAATGTTGTCACAAACAATAGAATGTACATTCATCGACTGAAATACCTCTTCAAGATTCACTTACTCCACAGATGTTAACCTACGTCAATCAGTGCCCTCTCTGCTCACATTTTGTATGTGAAGAGGGGATGAGAATGAATATAAACTAATGACCTGTGGCTTCCAGGAGCAGCTTGTATTCTGTTTCTGTTTATATACTGTTAGCTCTTCAGGGCAGGGTCTATTTTTATTTATCTTGCACAGTTCCAAATAGAATAACAGCATTTAAATAATTATCTAATGAATGCCAAGACCGCCACTAGGGGAGGGAGGGTGGGTGTTGCCTTGCCTGCTGCGTGGAAAAAGAGGCTTCCAACGCCTAGGCTTGCATCTTTATAGCCTTCAGACCTCACTTCCTTGGGGGTGAGTCGGCGCTGGAAAGCTGACCACCATTCACCTTTTGCAGCCGTTTCTGACTTCGTTCCCACCCCTAGCCATAAAGCACAGCTGCCTTCCCTCAGCAAACCTGGACAACATTCCATCTGCTTTAGGGGCATTGTGGTCAACTCTAGTATACAAACTGGTTGCCAAGTAAATGGGAGCTGTAACAGGAGAGGTTTGGAGAGAGTGCTTCCTTCTGTTTAGGGATGGCTCCACACTAAGTAGTGGATATGGAGGACAAGGGAACAATTGCTGTGACCTGCCTTGGATATATTGTTGTGTCCATTCTGCTAGAAGACAGACAAGACTTTTGGTACATTAAGTACAAGTTGGTGGCCATAGTCCTGTACAAGATGCATTGTCTGGAAGTGCAAGTTTCAGCACTGCAGCATTTGAGAAAACAAAAGACTTCTTGGACAACTGGATTCAGAAATTGTGTCCACAACAGTCTATATAAGGGGAAAGACTGGCTATAAAGCAGTGGTCCCCAACCTTTTTGTGGTCAGTAGCACACTCATGTTTTCAGAAGAGTGTGGCGGGCCCCAACAATTTTTCAAGGCTTATTTTGTATTTGTACATTAAATAATACAAAAAGTCATATTTAATATTACATAATATATGAATCCAGAGAGAAGCTGTGAGGACAGAGAACACTGGCACCCGCAGCCCTGGAGTTCTCTGTCCCTGGCAGGCTTGGAGCCGTGGTTTCTCTTCCCTGCTGGGCACTAGGCGGGCACACATAAATGCCCCGGCGGGCGCCATGGTGCCCGTGGGCACCGCGTTGGGGACCACTGCTATAAAGGAAATGGAGAGAATAGAAACCAAAGACTCAGATTGGCAACTTTTGACCAAGGGGAAAGTAGAACCAAGAAGCTTTCAACCTGATTAGAAGTATTGAATCACTATCAAACACTCAATGAGTAAATTGCTAAAGAGCCTGTCTCTGGAGGAACAGAAAGCTACAGGGGTTGTACCTGGTAAATAACCTTGTGGTATGAAGTAAGCAGCTAGCAGGAGGTTCTTCATCCATCCAAAGAAGGCAAGCAGTATTATTGGTGACTCCGTATTAAGCAAAATGAACAGAGAATTCAAGGAAAGGACACAAGGACAATAAAACAGCAAAAATACAAGATGTAACTGCAAGATTAGATGGGACTATGCAGTTGTCTGGTAAATTGACACTGATCATACATGTTGAAACCAATGGTATGGCATCACTGGAACTATATGGATTATGGAATTATGGATTATGAGTTGAGAGAAGTAGAAAATACCGCATGTGGGTTGCGGGAATGGTGTGAAGCCAAAGGTTTTAGTTATGTGGAACATTAGGCCACAATCCACCAAGAGAGGGGGGCTGTATGAATGGGATGGTCTGCAGCTCATAGGTGAGTCTTCTCTGGAGCTTGGCAGAAGCAGCATGGAGGTCCTTCAAATTAACAGTGCAAAGGAAGGGTGTTAAGGAGACTAGTTGATTAAAAAATTACTCAGCATGCCACAAAGAACATGAAAAGAGTTTTCAGTTGCTTATAAACAAGTGCTACAAGTCTGGGTAACAGGCAAGTGGAATTGGAAATTCTCATTAAGAAACTTGATATAGTTGGCACTATTGAAACTACAGCCACTGGTTACAACTCCAACAATACTCCTCCTCTCTGGAAAGACATTCAGCAAGAGAGGAGCAAGCCAGTACTTCTCTGCTGTGGGCTATTTAGTGTCGTGCACCCTCTGCAAAGATTGGTAGGAAAGGAACAACTCAATGTCTCACTGAAATAGCACCTGCTCTTTTCCCCTGCATCTCTATCAATCCGAATAGTTCAGCATCCACAAGGAGACTTCTGAGACTTTGTCATTACAGTTTCCCTCCCTCCAGTCCTGTATTTCTAATGTGCTTCTGACATTGATTCAGCTGATAATTTTAAGCTCAATATGATCAAAGCCAAGCTTTTGATTGTCTTCACTGTAAATAAAACAATGGATTCCCCTCACCCCTGTGCCATAATCTGTGTGTCCTTTTTACTCTGCCTTCCCAGTGCACACATCCAGGCATTGTCTGAGGCTTGCCACTTCTTCTGCCATAATGCCAAGATTTAATCCTTTCTGCTCAGACTGCCAAGACTTTATAGTAGACTCAACATGAGACGAGAGTCAACAAATCTCTCGCTGTCTGGCTTTAATGCCAGCCATGCTGCGCCTTCCAGTCCATTCAAAATGTTGCTCATGGGGTCATCTTCCTGGCTCATATCTCTGACTAAGCTGATAAAGGGTCATTAAAAATATTTTAAAGTGATGACAAATAGAAGGACAATATCTTTGTTGCAGCTTCTGGGATTTTTGGATCCCCTTAGATTCCTAGTGCTACCTACTGTTTTATCCATAGGGTTTGATCATGCAAGTGGTTTTAGCATTGAATTGAAGGCTCCCTCACAGGTTTTGTCCCTGTGGCAAATAAGAATAACTATTCTAACATTTTAAAGTTTATATGGCATACTGAATTTTCATTCATTTTGTTAACTAGGCCAGACAAGTACTGTAGTGGTTGTATTGCTGTGTTAAATGGACTTTAATTCTGTTCTACATCAGTTTTTATATAGCGCTCATTGTCGTATCTAAACACCTTCCTGTAGTGCATAAAGCAGCACAACTGCACATTGTCGTGTGTGTTCTCTCATCCATTCCCCAGAGGGAGAGAAATGTGTAGTGGAGTGTCTTATTTTAGTAGTGGCTCGTTTTAATATAAATATAGCTGTTGTTATATGTTCATTAGAGAAGACAAGGTCAAAGAAGTGCGTCTTCTACTTGGAGCAGAAAGTGTTGAGGTTTTGATGTTCCTCAGTTCCTGTGGAAGTTCATTCTGCAGTTGTGGACCTCCTTGGATAAAGGTCCATCTCATGCACAGATGAGCTTTACTTTTTTTAAGAGTTTCATTGTGCCGGAGGAGCGTAGCTGTCGACCATGGTCTGCATTCCAGAGCTTTAGACGATCTTCTTTGTATCCTGAGCCCAAGCAATGGAATGCTTTTCAGGTAAGACCTTCAACTTCTCTTGGAAGCCAGTAGCGGAGGACAGATTTGATATGTTTGTGGTAGCCTCCTTTGCTGAGGAGATGTGCTGCAGAGTTCTGAACTAATTAGTTTCCTAAATGCTGAAGCTTTATGCTGAGGCATATTACATTTCTGTAATCTAGATGAAAGGTGATTGAAGTGTGAATAACTGAGACTAGGTCTTTGCCCACCAGAATGGGACAGAGTGTTCTAGCCAAGCAAGGGTGGTAGAATACTTGTGGGTGCTGGTATGCGAGAGTTCATTGTTAGCAAAGAATCAAAGATTACTCTGACCTAGATTACAGGAATAAATTGACCAATTGTGGGTGTGTATCTTCAGTCAACCGAGACTTGCTCATAGCCTCAAGCTCTTCAAAATACTTTCCTCTTTTGCCCATCTGCATCACCTTTGTGTTGCTTGATTCAACTTCAGCCAGCTGCTCTTTATCCAAGAGCTGATCTAATTCAATGTGGTGGTAGTGGTGGTAGTGGTGTCGTTGTCTGTGGTAAAGGATAGGTAGAGCTGTGTAACACGGATGCATGTCAGCAATATGTAGATGATATCAGACCAGTTCACCTCGTGGTTCCATGTAGTCATACAATTTGGTTTTTAGTCGGACAACTTAGATAACTCAGTTAGCCTACATAAATAGGAAGGAGGCTGTTGGAAATGTATTGATGTAATTGTTTATATGGAATAAGTCATTAATGTAACCATACATTCCTTTGGATTTAATAAAGGCCAAATGGTATTTCTAAAGTTGCTCTAAACATGTCCAAATGCCTAAATACTAAGCAATTACTACACCTGTATAGTAACAAACATTTATAAGAAGTGATCACATACTTACATAAGGACTAGACCCAGTGGGGCTTAAACCCAGGTTGGCTGGCTCTAGCTTGGTTAGCAGGTACTAGTAATTAACCCCTTAAGACCATATCTCTCCTTTTTTGCCTTTTAACAATCAATTGATGTCACTGCCAATTGCTAACTTTAGTTAAGAACCAATTTTGAGTAGTCGTATGTTAGGGATTACTACTGGCTCAACACACACGATCCTCCTTTATTGTTCAAACGAGTGATGATGATCCCTTTTAACTGGGACCTACTTTCCAAGGACTCTTCCTCCTATCTTACCAGTTACCTTTCAGGTCCAGTTTTTCCAGTTAAAGTGTATTCTTTCAAAGCCTTCCCACAACTGCTAACAGGACCTGCACTGTACACAAGTATTTTCTTTAGCCCAGGTAATTTAACCATTAAATATATATACATAATCAATCCTACAAACATTCGGCAAAATTTAGGCCCTTTCAAAGTCAGAAGTTTTTTTTCCCAATAAATTCAGATATTTTAAAGTTACTTTTCGTCTAAGGGAATTGTCAAAATGGGGATTTTTTTTTTCAAGAATTCAAATATAGACCAAGTCTGACCTGTATTTTCATTGGAGGATAGGCCTCTCAGCTGTTTTTGTATCGTGCTACATATTTGTTTTCTTTTAAATTGCTCCCCTGTTCTACTCAGATCCCTGTATACTTTTTAATTCAGGCATGAGCCAATGGCACAGAACAGATGGGGAGGAAGAAAGTGGTTGAAACTGAAAGCAAATTCACAGTGCAGGAGTAGGTGAGGCGCCAATAACAAATTTACAGGACAAGGAAGACGATAGAATGGGGGTTGGGGGATAGATGGACTCTTCTTAATAATTTTGAATTTGCCCTTTATAAAAGAGAGGTAATGGTAGTTATCTGAGTTTCTGCTAAAGTAAAAGCTTTTGAGATAGCATGTTTAGATTTATTATTTTAAAATACGTTATTAAGCTAAACCATGACTTATAGCTGGCGCAGGAAAGCACTGGAGCCAGCTAAAGCTGATTAAACCAGCAGGCCTGACGGCTGTTTAGTGCTTAAAGTACAGCACATCAGCTAAATCTCCTGTCTGTGATTACCCATCATCAAAAAGCAACTGTTGAGGCTTCTCTTATTAATGATTAATACACACACAGGAATTTTTATATGCCTGTTAAATGGAAACGTTTTGGTTTCTTAACTTTCATAAAACTATCCAAGATTGCCAACTTCTCCCTCATATCACTGCCCATCTCTTGTGAATATTTTCAGTTTTTCATTTTAGTTATATTCCAACTTTCTTAGTGATAAAACTTCAACTACTAGAAGACCTATACAACTAGGTGATGATGTATGGGAAAGTATAGTCTACATAATCTAGGAAATTAATCAAGACAACATATTGTGGCACTCCTCTCTTATAATCAAACTTTTAAATTAAAACAAAACATGAGTCATTGAAACCCTTATAGAATTAGAGTGCACTTTTAAAAACTGCTTGTGAATGAGAAATTTCTGTCAGAAATTTTTTTTTTCTCAATTATCTTTTCAGCTTTTATAGACACCATCTTTCTCTTTAAATTACTGACAGTCAACAAGTTTGAAGATTTGCATGCCAAACACCATTTCAGATTGAATAGCTGTGAGAATTAAAGTGTAAAACTACTTAGGACAAAACTCTTGTCAGTCAATCGATGGTATAGAAAATCTTTGCAGTAAATGTTTGATTGTGATTATAGCTTCCAGATTTTTATTAAGTGATGGATTGCAGAAATAGGATTAATATGGCTACCTAGCTAAAAAAGCAGGACTATATTGGATTCAAAGTTCTGACACTTTACTTGGTGTATGTAGTGTGAAAAGCAAAATCTGTTAGCTTTTTCTGTAATTTAATAGACCGGATATATTAGCCTCCAGTAAGCTTTCAGATAGTGTAATGAATCTTAATACTTATGATTAATATCTGTTATCTTCAAATACCTCCTTTTTCCTGTACAGAGAATGTCTCTGTATATTGTAGTTGCTTCCATAAAGGTTGTAAAATAACAAGACCCTAACCCTATGTAATATTGTTTTTAATAGCAATTATACTCAGCAATATCAGATGATAGGTACTAGTGCAGCGTTATCTAGAAATAGAGTAAGAAGTGCTTTCCAAAAATTCAGTGAATTGTTTTTAGAGCTGGTTGTCTATGCTTGGATTCTCACTGACCTAGTGGCTCGAAAGAAAGTGATTAGTGTTTGTGCTAGCTTTTTCAAAATGTTGTTGTCTTTTTATATATCCATAGATAGCTGCTTTAAGTTTTGTGTATATGTATGTGTGCTGTCAGTGGCATAAGTTCTGCCAAAATGCAAGTAGTAATATTTGAAGTTGAAATACAGCCTTCCCTAATAGTAAACAATTGTTGCTATAGGATGGCTGTTCACTTGTTTATCGGAAATAAATTTTCACGGTCTCAGTTCAATTTCTAGTGGACACTTGTACGTGTCCCACAATGTAATACCACAACTCCATCCATCTATTTGCATCCTCGTTGGCAATTGCAGAAGAGGCCAAGGATTGAAGGGGCATGGAGAGTGAATAGCCTCTTACTGCTAGACCCCTCCAAGTCATGATTAAGTTTCATTGATGGAGCATTGCCCCTGAGTCTGCCCTTTCTACATCTGTTTTGTGAGTATAAGACAGGTCTGCAACCTTTCAGAAGTGGTGTGCCGAGTCTTCATTTATTCACTCTGATTTAAGGTTTCGCATGCCAGTAATACATTTTAACGTTTAGAAGGTCTCTTTCTATAAGTCTGTAATATATATAACTAAACTATTGTTGTATGTAAGTAAATAAGGTTTTTAAAATGCTTAAGAAGCTTCATTTAAAATGAAATTAAAATGCAGAGCCCCCTGGAGCGGTGGCCAAGAACTGGGCAGTGTGAGTGCCACTGAAAATCAGCTTGCATGCCGCCTTTGGCACATGTGCCATAGGTTGCCTACCCTTTGGTATAGGAGGACCTCAGTCCCCAGAGTTGTGCATTTGACACCTTTTGAGCATTGAATTCTCACAAAATTTGTCACTTGAAAAAGAACATATTCTCTATTATTTGTAGTATCAAAAAGTTCAGGGGATTTTGAGCTATTCTAAACTCAAAGAAAACAAACCTAGGATTAGAAACATCCTAATTTCAAAATGAAATTCATCTACTTAATTTAACCAAAGTTGTTTCTGGTGTCCACAGTTCTGCGGGATACTGGTTTATACATATGGCTAGCATTCCAAGAATTCGTGCATTTTACAATGAATTGCATCCCCATATGTATGTTTTTCCACACTTTTGGGCTAGCAACAACCTCCAGCTAGTTCATAAAGTTCCTGACATAATTACTTCACTGGGCAGCAAATAATTTAACTTTGTTTTATCTAGTTATATGCTTCAAAATTCAGGTAGCAACTGAGCTGGCATCACATAAACCTGAAGGTTTCTAAAATTATGCCAGATTTAATAGGTATAGATCACTTTTGCATGACAACAACAGCAACTTCTTCAACTAATTAAGAAACACGTGGTGTAAATTTTTTGAAGTGCCTAGGTGATTTAGGAGCCTGGAAGTCATTGGGTTTGTCTTCACTACAGTGTTAGCTTGAGGTATAACTTGAGTTTTGCCCCTTGCCCACCTCATCCAGACACAAATCTCTATTTTAAATGGTGTTTCAAGCACCAGCTAGGGGGTATGGATTGACGCTCCTGAGCTACTGAAGCTCAAGCTAGTAACATAGTGGGGATGCAGCAGCTTAGGTTAAAACTCATCAGCTGCTAACCCAGTTTCTCTGCCGATCAGATCACTGCGTGGGTACTTTCAGTTGAATGCATGCTAACTCAGGTGTACTAACTCAAGCTATCTGTTCCGTTCAAGACAAACCCTTAGGCTCCAAATGGTATTACTACTCAGCAAATATAGACTAATACCTGATCCATTTCTGATGTTGCACACTTTTAAGGCATAATAAGATTTGAGAGGTCTAAGAAATTACAGGATATATATGGCTTTCAACAATACCGTTGTGTACTATGACATTATCCAATCATGTATAGTAGGCAGGATTGGACCCATTCATTGGTTGGAAAATGCCAAAGGAAAGCCTGTGTGTTACAAAGAGTGTTGCTGTTTCAGTAGATGGCACTCTTCCCTCATATTCAGCTCAAATGAGGTCTTGACTAAAATCTCCATGCTAGTCTTTGTAAGAATAGGGTTTTCTCTCTGATGTCTTAGCCAAATTCCAGCTTAATTAATAACATTGTTCTTTCTAGTTATGCCACAGACATTTAATTACATTGATAGTTACAATTTCAGCACTCATGGATCAGTGGCAAATGACAGAGGTAAAACCTGGATTGTAGTAAATTGTTTCTTGGTGTCCCAAATTTGGCTTGTCAAAACTAACTTAACATAGTGTGAGTATGAGAATTGTCACAGTGATAGAAAATTGGCTGAAAGCCTATAAACAGTAAAAGTGGTAATTTATCAACTTGGGAGGAGGTCAGTCTAGTGGGGTGTTAAGCCTGGCCTTTAACACCTTTAATATTCTGGAGATGGAGACAAATTGCATATTAATAAAATTTGTAGATGGTCTTAATTCTCTTTGAGGTAGGAAAGCTAAGAGTCTGTGAGTGAGTTGGGGAGACTATTTCCCCATTGTTTTCCTATAGCAATAGACCTATTTCTAACTTTTTTGGGGGGACTATGTGTGACAGACTCATGCACACTGTTAGAGATAATAAACAGAAAAGGGATTATAGTTTTCCAACCTGTAAATTTGGGCTTTTTGTCTAGAAGTATTTACCAGTTTCGGTATAGACCAGGTTTTATGTGCTTATATTAACTAGTCTATATTTTCTGGGGCAGAATTTTTGACAAGGCTCGAAATGGAACTATAGCTGAGAGGGAGCCTTCATGCAAACGTTCTCAGCTACTTTGAAATTAAGAATAGATGGGACCAACCCATCTATAATTGAAGCCTGGAAACAACCAGTAGATATTCTTCCAGTATATGTAGGGTGACCAGATGTCCTGTTTTGGGGGACTCTTTCTTATATATGTGTCTATTGCCCCCCACCCCCGTCCCATTTTTTTCCACAGTTGCTTTCTGGTCACCCTATATATATATATATATATATATATATAAACATCATGTTAAAAATCCTGGTCTATTAATGTGTAGGCACTGCAATAAGTAAAGGGCTTGTTTACACTACAGATGCTACAGTGGCACAGCTATGGCCCTACAGCTGGTGCTGCTGTAGTGTCTTAGGGCACATCTACACTACAATCTTAAGTCAACCTATATTAGGTTAACTTACACCAACCGCAGTAATTACTGCAGTGGGTATTATCCACACTACCCACCTTCTGTTGGCGGTGAGTGTCCTCACCAGAAGCGCTTCCACCAACTGAAGAGAGGCAGTGTTGAGGGAAGGCTGAGAACCAGGGCTCCCAGCTCCCCACTGGGAGCCCAGCTTCCGCCCGGAGCTTCTCACCTCCCCATTCCTAGCCAAGAGTCAGGGTAAGGGACAGCCACCTGGGACTTCTCACCTCCAGCAGGGAGATCTGCTCCTGGAGTCCAATCAGTTGCTGTGCTCCCAGCAGGGAGCCAGGGTCCTTGGGACAGCAGAGCTCCTTGTGGGGAGCCCAGGCAGCAGCCCAAGCCAAGAGCCTGGGTGGCAGCCTGGCTTGGAGTGGAGACCTGGCTGCAGGGTGACTGGAGAGCCAATAGCTGATGTAACAGACACTGCATCATCCTAACTACACAAATGTAAACTCTACACCTCTCGGGGAGGTGGAGTTATGATGTTGGTGTAGTAGGGCACAGAGGTAGTGTAGACCAGTGGTTCTCAAACTGGGTCAGGACCCCAAAGTGGGCTGCAGCCCCATTTTATTGGGGTCACCAAGGCTGCTGTTAAACTTGCTGGGGCCCGGGGCTGAAGCCAGAGTCCAAGCCCTACTGCCTTGGGCTGAAGCCCTCAAGCTTCGGTGCCCTCCAGGGTGGGTGTCTCAGGCATCGGTCTCCATTCCGGGGGTCTTATAGTAATTTTTTGTTGTCAGAAGGGGGTCGCGGTGCAATGAAGTTTGAGAAACCCTGGTGTAGACACATAGGTAGACATAAGCTGCCTTATGTTGACCTAACTGTAGTGGTAGAACAAGCTGTAGTGTAGACACTTACTACAGTGATGGAAGGTTTTTTCTTTCGCTGTAGTAAATCCACCTCTTCATGAGATGGTAGCTAGGAAGACAGAAGAATACGTCTGTTGACCCAGGCCTGGTCTACACTACGCGTTTAAACTGATTTTAGCAACGTTAAACCAATTTAACGCTGTACCCGTCCACACTACGAGGCCCTTTATATCGATATAAAGGGATCTTTAAATCGGTTTCTGTACTCCTCCCCAACGAGAGGAGTAGCGCTAAAATCGGTATTACCATATCGGATTAGGGTTTATTGTGGCCGCAAATTGACGGTATTGGCCTCTGGGCGGTATCCCACAGTGCACGACTGTGACCGCTCTGGACAGCAATCTGAACTCGGATGCAGTGGCCAGGTAAACAGGAAAAGCCCCACGAAATTTTGATTTTCATTTCCTGTTTGTCCAGCGTGGAGCTCTGATCAGCACGGGTGGCGATGCAGTCCCAAATCCAAAAAGAGCTCCAGCATGGACCGTACAGGAGATACTGGATCTGATCGCTGTATGGGGAAACAAATCTGTTCTATCAGAGCTCCTACAGAAGTCGAAATGCCAAAGTGTTTGAAAAAAAAAATCTCCAGGCTACACAGTGCTGCGTGACAAGCGTTATGGGAAGCCAGAGATTCAAATGGACGCTCATGGAGGGGGGTACTGAGGACTCCAGCTATCCCACAGTCCCCAGCAGTCTCCGAAAAGTATTAGCATCCTTGGCTGAGCTCCCAGTGCCTGTAGGTTCAAACACATTGTCCGGCGTGGTTCAGGGAATAGATCGTCAATTTACCGCCCCCCCCCCCACGTGAAAGAAAAGAGAAAGAAATTGTTTCTTGACTTCTTTCAGTGTCACCCTGTGTCTACTGAATGCTGCTGGTTGACGCGATGCTGCAGCAGTGAAGAGCAGTATCTGCTCCTCTCCCCTCCCTGGTGGGAGACGGTACAATATGACTGATATCCATTGTCACCATCAGCCCGTGAGTGCTCCTGGCTTGCCTCAGGTGAGGTCGGCCGGGGGCGCCCGGGTAAAAATAGGAATGATTCCTGGTCATTCCCAGTAGATGGGACAGAACGGCTGGTAACCGTCCTCATCATAGCAACTGGGGGCTTAGCTCCATCAGCCCCCTCCCTTTCCTGTGTAAAGAAAAGTTTCTGTACTGCCTGGACTATCATAGCAGCGGGATGCTGGGCTCCTCTCCTCCGCACCGCTTAATGTCCTGCCTGGACTGTCATAGCACCTGGAGGCTGCCTCCTTCTCATTTTATCTCACTAACAAGTCACTGTTTCTTATTCCTGCATTCTTTATAACTTCATGACGCAAATGGGGGGGTCACTGCCACGGTAGCCCAGGAAGGTTGGGGGAGAAGGGAAGCAACGGGTGGGCTTGTTGCAGGGGCACCCCCCCATGAATGGCATGTAGCTCATGATTTTTGCGGGATCTGACACGGAGCAGCTGTGCTCTCTGATACACTAGTTCTCTAGTACACTTGCCCCATATTCTAGGCAGGACTGACTCTAGTTTTAGAAACCATAAAGGAGGGATTGACTCGGGGAGTCATTCCCAGTTTTGCTTTTGCGCCCTTGGCCGATCTCAGCCAGGGGCACCCACGATAGCAGCGGACAGTACAGAAAGACAGATAACCGTCATCTCATTGCCAAATTACACTGGCAGCAGACGGCACAGAACGACTGGTAACTGTCTCTGCTATCATGCAAAAGCAAATGAATGCTGCTGTGTAGCACTGGAGTATCGCCTCTGTCCGCGGCATCCAGTACACATACGGTGACTGTTTTTTTTAAAAAAAAAAAAAAAAAAAAAAAGGCTGAACGGGCTCCATGGTTGCCATGCTATGGCGTCTGCCAGGGCAATCCAAGGAAAAAGAGTGTGAAATGATTATCTGCTGTTGCTTTCCCGGAGGAAGGAATGAGTGACGACATTTACCCAAACCACCCGCGACAATGATTTTTGCCCCATCAGCCAATGGGCTCTCAACCCAGAATTTTAAGGGGCGGGGGAGACTGCGGGAACTATGGGATAGCTATGGAATAGCTACCCACAGTGCCACGCTCCGGAAATCGACGCTAGTTCGGACCATGGATGCACACCGCCGAATTAATGTGGTTAGTGTGGCCGCGTGCACTCGACTTTATACAATCTGTTTTATAAACCGGTTTATGTAAAATCGGAATAATCCCATAGCGTAGACGTACCCCCAGAAGTGTCTGCTCTGGAGCTTAGGCTCACTTAACACCTTGAGTAATGTAGCTAGTTTAGGTGTAGACCAGGCCTAAGTTTGTGAGTCTGTAGAAACCATTGGAATATCTGAGCACTATAAAGTGAATTAAGGATAGCAGATTAGCCTAGATGTGTCTGCCACATGCAGATGAATTTAAATTTAATTTAAATTCGGATACTGTCTCACTTCTTTAGAATTCCACTTTCCATTGCTCATTGTCAAGATTTTTCTGGAAAAGAATTAATGTTCTTAATAATTATTAGCTAGCTCTTGCCTTACTCCTGGTTTTTGCATTTTAATGAGTACAGAAAGCATCTTCATAATAGTGGAGTAGTAGTAAGAGGCAGTAGCAAGCAGAAAATAGGAAAATGTTCTTATAGACCTTTTCTTTATAGAAAAAGGTCTTCCATTCTTCCCTCAAAGCAATCCATGCAAACAAGCATGTAGCTTTTTAACTTTTTGTTTCAAAATTTTAGAGGTTTCAGAACTCATTGAGTTAAAATTGAAACCCGTGCCGATCTATATTTAACAATGGCGGTTACTCACTTCTGCTGTCATATGTAACAATGCAATGACTTGGGGGGTGGGGAGTTATTTAGCTGTGAACTTATAGAAAATACTTCATCTCTATTGCACATAAGTTGCTTTTCAGCTATATGACTACAAAAATGCTCTCTAAGAGGTTCTGATTAATGATAGTACAACAGTTTGATATACATAAATGCCAAAACTAACCTTGTTCAGGTTTCATGTAGTTTGTATGTGTGGGCCTACACCTAGGTAGAAGATAGGATGTTTTTCAGTCTTTCTAAAATGTTAACCATCGATGGATCCAGTAAACCATCAGTGAATTCTGTGAGCGTACATAGAATGTCACTGATGTGCAGAAAAGCCTCGAAATCAGTTGCTTAACACACTGAATACTGGTGCCAAAACTGCATTTGTGTGTTTTGGTAGCTAAAACACACATTCTTCATCACCTCATAGGTAGAATGTTACTCATTACTATTTTAACCATAATTATTTCCAAGTTAGAAAGAAAGATAGGGCAGCATGGCCTACACTGTTACTGGAAGAAAGCTCTCAGCAGAGATATTTAACCAGCTTAAGCCACAGCTCTTGTATACAGTTTTTAGAGGCAAGTACTAAAACTTGTTAGCCACTGATTGTATCTGAATGTCTTAGGGCTTGGCTACACTTTCCAGTTACAGCGCAATGAAGGAGCCCCAGGCACACTAGCTCACTCCCCGTCCACACTGCCAAGGCATGTAGAGCCCTCTGACTCCGTGGCTACACTGCTGCTGGTACTCCACCTCGGCGAGTGGAATAACGTTTGCTGTGCCCCCGCTGGAGCACCCCAGCGTCAGTGTGAACGAGGTGTTGTTACTGCACTGCGATCAGCCTTCAGAAAGGTCCCATAATCCCCTTAAGTCAAGTGGCCACTCTTCTCATTGTTTTGAACTCGCTGTAGGAATGCTGATATGCCATTTGAAAGCTCCGTTTCTGACAGCTGGCTGCTTCTCTGCTCCAAGACAGATTAATGTGAAATGGTGTGTGTGTGTGTGTGTGTGTGTGTGTGTGTGTGTGAGAGAGAGAGAGAGAGAGAGAGAGAGAGAGAGAGACAGGGTCTGTCTGCTGTCTGAACTTACAAGACAGCGTGCTGACCTGCTCTCAGCCCCCCAAAAATCCACTCTCTCCCCCTTCACATACACATAACACACTCACTGTCACACTTCACCCCACTCCGCACTCCCATTTGAAAAGCATGTTGCAGTCACTTGAATGCTGGGATAGCTGCCCATATTGCACTGCTCCCAATGCTGCTGCAAGTGCCACGAATGTGGCCACACCAGTGCACAAACAGCTGTCAGTGTGGACAGACTGCAGCGCTTTCCCTACTGCGCTCTCTGAACACGGGTTTAACTCACAGCCCTCTACATCTGCAAGTGTAGCCATGCCCTCAGTAAATATAAATGTAAGTAGCTCCTATGTTATGTACTTTATGCTTTAATGCTACTGTAGATGAATACAAAATACTTTATTTTACTGGAACTTTTAAAAGGTTTTAATGTTGAATGACTAATTAAGATTCTATAACGTTTTCCCCTTAAAAATATTTTAATAGTTTCCATTTGTTTTTGGAAGCAAAGATTTATTCTAATGTAATACTGGATTTATTAACACATACCAAAAGTTATACAAAATGGAATGTGCAAGGGGTATATCTAAAAATTAAGCATGCCAGCAGAAAACAGGGGCATGGTTCGAGTTTTTGATCTTTCTGAGAAGGCTAGTTTTTCATTTTAGATGCTGCAAGAGATTCTAATCAGCAGGATATCTGGGCAAAATTGTTTGTCACAACTAGCTTAACCAAATAGGGCTGTACTGTTTACTGCTATGTTTAGCTACTATTTCGTTCTTGCATGGATTAATGTGTTGTATAACTTAAGGGTTTTTTTTAAACTTCCTCTCTTCTGGTGAACAGACAGCTTTACAATGTACAAGATGGAAAGAGCAGTCTTGCTTTAATTTACAGAAAGTATTACAAATGGTGCAAGGAAACTTGATAGGCACTGCTTCATACTTAACAGTAAATACCTACGGTTTACATACCAGGATACTGACTCATGATATATTGGGGGGGAAAAATCCTCCATTTTGATAGAATTTAATAGGAACAGTGCTCCTATGGGGTATTTGGCCTGCTGTTCTTATAGTAGTTATCAGTATACCTAAAGGTTGGATTTATGATGCCGAAGTATTTTTCCTCATCCCAAAATGGATCTTTCCCAAATAGCTGTTTATAAAGATTTGTAAAATTTGTTTTTATAGGTTTTAAATTTTTGGACACTGGAGAGAACTGGATTTGTGCCATTGCAAAATTCTATTATATTCGGTTTAGGTGTAGATGCAGCAAATTTTGTGTCAGGTATTGAATGAGGGCCAGGAGTTTAAACATAATATGCTAGACAAGTGGAGTAAGTGAAATGATTTCAGAAGGAAGGGATGATATGAGGACCAATGATGGGGAAGATGACTTTTAGCTTCTGAGTTCAGCTGCTGTATTTTGGTCAGGGAAAACAGCCTTCCAACCTCATGAATCCTGGGGAAGGGATGACTTAATAGTGTGGATGCCATGGTGTCTGTATGGAGGACTGCTATCCTGTACTGATCTGTCTCATGTTCTCCCCAGACTTCACTTGGAACTGTGCTGCCATTGGCTAATTACATGGTTCTGTTAGAACATTCAAGTAATAAAGGATGAGGGTCTCACAACACATGTTCCTATCACCAGTGAATGTCATCTGTAGCTTAATTAAATCGAGGAGGCCAGTTCAGTTTCAGATGACAGACCATTATTGAATAATCAGAGTATTAAAAAGTTTAAGGAAAAGGAGGATTTGAAGTCCATGCACTCTGCAATGCTCAGTGTACTGAGATGTAATTACACTGGTATTAACGACAGCTAGTCAGGGCCGGTGCAACCATTTAGGCAAACTAGGCGTCTGCCTAGGGCGCCTAGTGGTTGGGGGCGCTTAAAAGTCCCCTCAGGCGAGGAGATGGAGTGGAGGTGAGCTGGGGGGGGGGGCGGGGAGGGCTACCCGCAGTAATGAGGGGGGTGCTCACAGGGGAATAGCTCCCCGCCCCAGCTTACCTCCACTCTGCCTCCTCCGCTGAGCACACAGTCCAGCTCTAAGTCTCCTCCAATCAGCGCCACAAGCCTGGGCGGGGAGGAGAATTAGAGCAGCGCCAGCATGCTCAGTGGAGGAGGCGGAGCCAAGGTGAGCTGGGGTGGGCTACCTAGGCAGGTTTAGCTTCTGCGGGGGGAGGTCTCCCCAGGCAGGGTCAGCTGCCGTGGCGGAGGGGAGAGGGGGGAAGTCTCCCCAGGCAGGGTTAGCTGCTGTGGCAAGGGGGTGAGGGGGGAAGTCTCCCTCCCCGGGAAGGGTTAGCTGCCGTGGCGGGGGGGAGAGGGGTTATCTGTCGCGTTGGGGGGGGTAGCTGCTGCGGGGGGGGAGAGGGGTTAGCTGTCGTGGTGGGGGTAGCTGCTGCGGGGGGGGAGCTGAGTTAGCTGCCGTGGGGGAGTGGGGTTAGCTGTGTGGGGGGTGCAAGGTGGAAGTTTCACGCGGCCCTGCTGCTAGTGTTTAAAGGGATAGACAGATGGAGGGTGGGAGCTGAGGTGGTAGTGGATCAGTGGTGAATCTATATTTAGATATCTATTGTGATCCTTTTTTATCTGACTCTACGGCTGACCACTGGTTTTGTTTTAAAAATCTTGCTCTTCTCTGTGTGTGAATGCACTTAAAACTGCTGTATCCCACTTCACATAACAATTTTTGTGGAGGAAAATTATTCATGCAAAGCAAAATGTGTACATCCCGATGGTCAGAATTGTCGGGTCACTAAGGCAAAAAACCATGCTATGTCCAAACCAGATTCATCACTTTTACTTTCTGTCCTTCAGGGAACAACCCATCTTCAGCACCCGAGCTCATGTCTTCCAGATTGACCCAAACACTAAGAAGAACTGGGTTCCCACCAGCAAGCATGCTGTTACTGTGTCCTACTTCTATGACAGCACAAGAAATGTGTATAGGATAATCAGCTTGGATGGCTCAAAGGTAAGTCTATTTATTTTAAGATTATTTACTTTGATTTGCTTGATCAACTTTTTAACTATGTTTCAGTCTGGCATATTTCACACATTCTTAGAAATGTGTCCTATGTCACAATCTCTCCCAACAGGAAATTTATTGTTGGTGTTTTAAAATGGGAACACTTTTATTGACAATGTTTAATTGTTCATGAGAAAATGCTGTTGTCAATACATTAATATATAAACCTATTACCAAAGTTCAGGAATTGGCTTTTAGTCGCTGGGCTATCTCAAAAAGTTCATTTATTGTAAAAGATACTGGAAGTTATGTGTAGGTGATGATCATACCTGTTTTCAGCTTTGTTTTCTATGGAGTATTAATATAACTAGTTCCTTGGCATTATGAAGGACATCTGTTCAGTGATCATAATCTCTCAGTAAATCCTTGTTTGGCATATAATCCTCCGTTTTCTGTGTGGGAAAAAATGACGACTTTTCTCCTATAATGCTTTCAAAAGTAACCTCTTATCAAAACCCAATACATATTTTGATTAGGCATTGTAAATTATCTAGTACCTGGATTTAGAGGACTAAAAATCAGGAATCTTGTTCTATTGTGTGATGTGAACAAGACCCTTGTCTGTCCCTCATATTAGCCGTCTGTAAAATACATATTAAAATACTGACATGGAGTTGTGAGCTATTAAATATTTGTAAAGTGTTTTGAAATCTATGGGCTTAAGGGTATTATGTAAGTATAAAGTATAATTCAAAAATTTAAAAGCTGGAATTTTTCCCGAAAGTCTTAATTTACAAAAAGGTTGCAACTTTTGTGGGCTTCACTGAATTGAAAAACAGGGATAGAGCAAAAACAACTCAAGAATTCTGGGGCACAGATGACGTGTATTTTAACCAAAGTTTTAAGGCCTATACTAGTGCTAATTGCATGATGCAGTAGAGTTTGTTTTAATTCGTTAATTCATGTTCTGTATTACTTGAGGTTTACTGTGTTTTGTAAAAATTTCGTAGGGTTGGGTAGAGTGATCCAATGGATAGAGCACAATAGTTGGAGTCAAACTCTGTTTGGATAAGCTTTCATGCCCACATGAGCTCCCATTGAAGTCAACAGGGTGTTGCATAGTCACAGAGATCAGAGGCCAACCCTAGTAAAATAAATTTGCATACAGATATTTTGAATAAAAATAAGTGTAAGTTCTGACCAAAATTGACATGGTTTCATATCAGATATGTAAGGTGAACAAAAGCTTATGAGTGTAAGTACTCTAAAAATTACAATAGCTGCAGATGTAGCTTACAGGTGTTTTTATATTTACACTGACAAAATAATAAATGAAGTATGAATAGTAATATGACAATATTTGCTTCAAAGCTCTGTTTACATTGTATTAATATCAGTTTTCTTAAATACCCAAATCAACATAATGCTCACATCTGTATTGATTACTTTTTCTGCCTTGAATTTTATTTGGATCTGATTTGCATAATTAAAAAAGCCACAAGCTTGGGAGGTAAGAGGAGACACTAAAGTAGTGCAAAACTCTTACAAATTAAGTAGCATGATTTGCGCAAAGTGCAGTTTCTAGAGGTTTTTTTAAATAAAACCTAAAATGTGAACCTCTGCATTTCTTAAATAACATTCTTGATGTTTTTTTAAATAAAATGAAAACCTTTTATTTTTATAGAAACCTGTAGGGTTTTTAAATGGATGTTTTATATGATGCCACTTTAGGCAAGTTTAGAAGGGGGTATCAAAAGAATTCTAGCAGACTTCTCTAGTATTTATTTTAATTGCAGCTACTCTACTTAGCTGTTCTTCACATAGAAGGGAGAATGATATATGGCTTTCTTCCTGACTCTGCTGCAGACTTATTGTGTGATCTTAAGTCATTTGGTATCTCTCTCCATTTCGCTAACTGTAAAATAGGGATAATGCTTCTTTACCTCACAAAAGTGTTGAGCTATAATTCGGCAATGTTTGTAAAGTATTTGAAGATCTCAGATGGGATGTGCTATGTAAGAGCAAAGGTAGTAATTAAATAATCTGCTTATACCTAGATTTGTTCAATCTGTTTGCAGCACTAATCCTTATTCATATGTTCACCATTTTTTCCTTGATGTATAGAGGCTTCATTGTGTAAAAGCATCAACAATCCCAAAATAGTTGTTGAGTTGTGTTGTCCAACTGCTAGCATTTGAAGAGTGTAATACCTATATTTATCTATTGGATCTTTTCTTTTGTGTATTTATGTATGAGGGCAGCTCACATTAATAATTATCATTTCCTCTCCAAGCTTTCCATCAGTAATACAGTACTCACTGAGATCTTTGCAGAAAATACATGGGCTGCTATTGCTATTTATTTTTTAATTTTAATTTTTTACTTGTTGCCCAGAAACCCCAGTCAGGATCGAGGTCCTGTTGAGCTGAGTACTGCTGCAAACACTGAAATACACACATTCTACCTGTGTAAATAAGGCACTAGTGGAAGACTGAATTTCTAGTTTGAATCTTAAATTCAGGATATTACGCAGATGTATCTCTAGGAATTAAGCTGTATTTAGTCTTGACCCCTGCCCATTAAGTGTGTGCATGTGCGTGAGTGGTGTGTAATATACATATATTGCTAAGCACACAATTCCGATATCACAAAACTTCAAGTTCAAATTGTATCCAGATACCTCTTCTACTTGGGATGTAGCTGGGTGTCAATAACACATTGTTGTCGTCTGAGCTTGTAGTGCCTTTCTCTATTGGTCACACAAATATTAAATTAGAGGAGGGAAGGTCTATAAAGCTTAGTTCCTGGAGCTGCTTGAGGTAATGCCCTGCATTTAAAACTTCTTTCTTTAAGGAAATAGATCAAAAACTTCCTCTTGCACCTTCATTTTTTGCTTTATCTTTGAAAACTCTCCCTGTATCTTGGCTACTTGAAGATCACAGGAAAAAATTGTTATAAGTCTAATTATTAAATCATTCCTATACAAGTCTTAGAATCTCTTAAGAGGTTTTTATAATAAACTTATTTAGTTTTTACTTCTGCAGCATTCCCTTATTTCCTTCCCCTGTTTGCCTTTAGGTTCTTTCTGTTTCTTCAGAATGTGTGAAAAAGCCTAAGGGAAGGAAGTATCTTGGTTTACCCTAAGTTTACCAGCACAGAGGAGTAAGGAAGTATAAGATGCTCCTTTACTCTCCCATAAGCTATTCACATTGTGAGAGACATGGAGAAAAGCCTCCGTGAAGCTGCTACTCTTCCTCTGTGTGCTAGAAGTGGGCAGAGCCTTGAGTGGTTCTGTGTGCAGACCAAAAGGCATGGCTATCAGTTGGAATAAATCTGAGGGAATATAGAAAGTAGTGTGCGCTTTTGCTGCATGCAAGGCACACTTATAGGCAATCCCTACTAAGACCATGTGTGATCCTGTGAGTGGCCTGTACAATGCCTTCTCTTGGATCACTGATATGAGGTATGGAATAAAAGTGAATTTTTATATTGACTGTCTGAGGATATTCAATCCCAATTTTCACTTGAGCCTCTTCTTAGATTGCCGCTACCATTCATTCCAGATTTCTATTGGGATTTTGGTGCATAAGAATCAGGTTTTTAGTGTACTAAGAATATAAGAATGGCTGTACTGGATCAGACCAAAGGCCCATCTAGCCCAGTATCCTGTCTTCTGACAGTGGCTGGTGCAAGATGGTTCAGAGGGAGTGAACCATCTTGGTTAAAAACCATCAAGAACATATCCTCTGTGAAATTATCTAATTCTTTCTTGAACCTAGTTATATTTTTGGCCTTCACGAAATCCGCTGGCAACAAGTTTCACATGTTTGTGCATGATGTGAAGTACTTTCCTTACATTTGTTTTAAACCTACTGTCTGTTAATTTCATTTGTGACCCCCTGGTTCTTGTGCTATGTGGAAGTGTAAATTATACTTATTCACTTTCACCACACCATTCCTGTTTTTATAGACCTCAGTTATCTCTCTTCTAAACTGAACAGTTTAGAAGAGAGATAACAGCAAGCTAGAGATAACAAGGTTAGTTCAATCAGGGAGGACGAGGGCCCTATTCTAGCAGTTGAGGTGTGAAAACCAAGGGAGGAGAAACTGGTTTTGTAATTGGCAAGCCATTCACAGTCTTTGTTTAATCCTGAGCTGATGGTGTCAAATTTGCAGATGAACTGAAGCTCAGCAGTTTCTCTTTGAAGTCTGCTCCTGAAGTTTTTTTGCTGCAGGATGGCCACCTTAAGGTCTGCTATAGTGTGGCCAGGGAGGTTGAAGTGTTCTCCTACAGGTTTTTGTATATTGCCATTCCTAATATCTGATTTGTGTCCATTTATCCTTTTCCGTAGAGACTGTCCAGTTTGGCCAATGTACATAGCAGAGGGGCATTGTTGGCATATGATGGCGTATATTACATTGGTGGACGTGCAGGTGAATGAACCGGTGATGGTGTGGCTGATCTGGTTAGGTCCTGTGATGGTGTTGCTGGTGTAGATATGTGGGCAGAGTTGGCATCGAGGTTTGTTGCATGGATTGGTTCCTGAGCTAGAGTTACTATGGTGCGGTGTGCAGTTATTGGTGAGAATGTTTCAGGTTGGCAGGTTGTCTGTGGGCAAGGACTGGTCTGGTACCCAAGGCCTGTGAAAGTGTGGTATCATTGTCCAGGATGGGTTGTAGATCCCTGATGATGCGGTGGAGGGGTTTTAGCTGGGGACTGTATGTGATGGCTAGTGGAGTCCTGTTGGTTTCTTTCTTGGGTTTATCTTGCAGTAGGAGGCTTCTGGGTACACGTCTGGCTCTGTTGATCTGTTTCCTTATTTCCTCGTGCGGGTATTGTAGTTTTGAGAATGCTTGGTGGAGATTTTGTAGGTGTTGGTCTCTGTCTGAGGTGTTAGAGCGGATGTGGTTGTACCTCAGTGCTTGGCTGTAGACAATGGGTCGTGTGATGTGCCCAGGATGGAAGCTAGAGGCATGAAGGTAGGCATACCGGTCGGTAGGTTTTCTGTATAGGGTGATGTTAATGTGACCATCACTTATTTGCATCGTGGTGTCTAGGAAGTGGACCTCCCATGTAGACTGGTCCAGGCTGAGGTTGATGATGGGATGGAAGCTGTTGAAATCGTGGTGGAATTTTTCCAGAGTCTCCTTCTCGTGGGTCCGGATGATGATATCGTCAACGTAGCGTAGGTAGAGAAGGGGCGTGAGTGGACGAGAGCTGAGGAAACGTTGTTCCAGGTCGGCCGTAAAAATATTGGCATATTGTGGGGCCATGCGGGTGCCCATAGCAGTGCCACTGATCTAGAGATATATATTGTCATCAAATTTGAAATAGTTGTGTGTGAGGATAAAGGCACAGAGCTCAGCAGCCAGTTGTGCTGTGGCATCATCAGGGATACTGTTCCTGACGGCTTGTATTCCATCTGTGTGTGGGATGCTTGTGTAGAGAGCCTCTACATCCATGGTGGCTAGGATGGTGTTTTGTGGAAGGTCACCAATGCATTGTAGTTTCCTCAGGAAATCAGTGGTGTCACGGAGATAGCTGGGAGTGCTGGTGGCAGAGAGTAGAGAGTCCACATATGCAGACAGTCCTTCAGTAAGAGTGCCGATGCCTGAGATGATGGTGATCCAGGATTTCCGGGTTTGTGGATCTTGGGTAGTAGATAGAATAACCCTGGTCAGAGCTCTAAAGGTATGTTGTTTTGTTCTGGTGTTAGTGTAGGGAGTGTCTTGAGTAGATGGTGCAGTTTCTTAGTGTATTCCTCAGTTGGTTCTGAGGGAAGTGGCCTGTAGAATTTGGTATTGGAGAGTTGTCTGGTGGCCTCCTTTTGGGAGTCAGACCTGTTCATGATGATAACAGCACCTCCTTTATCAGCCTCTTTGATGATAATGTCAGGGTGGTTTCTGAGGCTGTGGATGGCACTATCAGCTCAGGATTAAACAAAGACTGTGAATGGCTTGCCAACTACAAAACCAGTTTCTCCTCCCTTGGTTTTCACACCTCAACTGCTAGAACAGGGCATCATCCTCCCTGATTGAACTAACTTCATTATCTCTAGCTTGCTTGCATATATATACCTTCCCCTTGGAAATTTCCACTACATGCGTCTGACGAAGTAGGTATTCACCCACGAAAGCTCATGCTCCAAAACGTCTGTTAGTCTATAAGGTGCCATAGGATTCTTTGCTGCTTTTACAGATCCAGACTAACACATCTACCCCTCTGATACTATGTAGCATTGTTACTTTAAACTAGTGGACACTGACTTCCCAATTTAATCAGGTTTTGTTCACTCTGAGTCACGTGGAGGATGATAAACTCCAGTGCAAAATGGTGATTAGTTCTTCATTTAGTTTTTGCAAAAGTCTCAGAACAGGTGTTCTATAGTGCTTTGAATATGCAAAGTGCTATGTAAGTGCGACATATCTCTTGTTTATTGATTTTTATATGAAGTAATTCTTAATGAGTACAGGTAAACTCCTAATTAGTTCAAATTTGTTGCACCCGAAATTGATGTTGCCATTATGGTAGTCTTAAGAAAAACTACTGTTCTGAGAAGGAATTGTTTCTGGGGACCTACACAATTTATTTTCTATTATGATGCTGCACTGAAGACCTTTGAGAGTTCAGGAGTGCAAATGACGATATCACACATTAAGCAAGTAGGGGGAGGTACAGTAAGGGGCATTGTCCAGCTTGCTGGGGGAAGGGGAAAGGCACTTTACAGGTGGGAGGTGAGAGAGGGGCTCAGAAGCTGCTACAAAAGAGGGAGTGGACCAGCATGGCAATGCTGACTGATCCCCAGGGATGGAAAGGCTGGGGAAGTGTAAAGCCTGGTGGAAGAAGCTCCTTTTCCCTGGACCAGGTGGAGCAGCACCCACCCACCCTCCATCCCTCCCCTTGAGATGCCAAAAACCCGGTTTGGTAAGGACCTGCTGTGGGCATTGCACTAGCCGCTCCTTTCTAGGACTGCTGGGAAGCAATTTGTCCCTCACTGCCAGATTTGGCTTAGGTGGAGTACAGGTTTTTTCACCTTCCCCACAGCAGGTTTGGGAAAGGCTTTGTTATGATGAGATGGGATGAGAGTTAAGTTATGATGTCACAACTCATTGTGTAAGTTTGGGGCGGATGTCCCGTGCAGATACTCCATAGGGAAGGGATACAGTGATCAGATAAATGTCTTGGTAAAAGACTTTTAGATAGTATTGGTTGAAGAGTGGAACCGGGAGGGAGAGGGTGCTTAGGGCTCCTATGACTGGCATGGCAGGGAACCACCACCCCTTCTTGATAGCCCACCTAAACACTCATTTGGGGGGAGGGGGATGGTAGAGTCCTAGCAGTGGGTCAGCTGGAGGACCTGGATGGAAAAAGAGGGGCTGGCAGAAGCCTCTGGGTAGATATTGTACGATCATGGAGTTACTGGTACTGTACTTTCTCCCCGCCCCCGACGAGGTAGTTCCAGACATCTAATATTTAAGTTGCAGACTGATTAAAACCATATCAAGTATCTCCTGTCCTTCTTTAATATAGAAGGACGAGGTAGGTTGTGTGTTTCAGAGGTCCTAGAAAAGAATTTAGCATCCCATCCCTTCCAAGGAGCAAGTTACTTGATCTAACTTCAGAGAGGCAACATCATAAAGACAGAGGTAAGAGGCAAGGGTGAAATCCTGGCCCTACTAGAGTCAATGGCAAAACTCCCATCAACTTCAGTGGGGCCAGGAGTTCACCACCCCACCCTCCGGGCATGTTGTGTGTTTTTGTTTTGTTTTGTTTTTAGGCCCTTAAAGTCACTAAGTATATCTTTAAGCCAGTAAGAACTTCTCAACAGAAATGTACTAGTTTTAGGAGATGTTATTTTTCTCTTCCATCTCCTGTAAAAAGGAAAGATTGATGTAATTATGGTGGAAGACTGTGGCCACCATAGAGCTCTGAGTTGCGGACCTTGACAAAAAGTTTCTTTGTATGCAGTGTAGTTATAGCCATGGACGTTAGAGAGACAAGGTGGGTGAGGTAACATCTGTTATTGAATCAGCTTCTGTTGGAAAGAGACACAAGCTTTTGAGCCACAAAGAGCCATTTGAGGCGAAATGGCCCATTAACAGGCCTTCATCTTGAATGGCCCCTTGAAATCTGTGTTAACTATTTATGCTAAACAATCTGTTGTATGTTGTATTTATCTGTGACACAAAGTCTGGTCTATACTACAGACCTATATCAGTATAACTGGGTCACTCAAGGGGTTGACAAGTCAACACCCGTGAGCGACATAGTTATACCGACCTGACTCCTGTGTAGACTGCACTATTTTGGCAGGAGAGCTTCCTCCACCAACATAGCTATTGCCTCTTAGGAAGGTGGTTTAACTACACTGACAGGAGAGCTCTTTCGTCACTGTAGAGCATCTCCATCTCCAGGGACGGAGCACCCACAGAATCGGCACCGATGGTTCCATGAAGCCTATTTTTGGATGTTTTGGCAGCTATTTTACAAAAAGAAACCATTTTCATCCATTCCAAACTGGCACTCTTCTGTGTACCAATTCACTTGCTCTTAACACCTTCACAAATACTGGGCGGTATAGGGAGAATTCCAGTTATTTGTGCTTGCTCTCTCTGAGATTTGGGCTTGCGAAAGCTAATGTAGAACAAGAAGAGTGCTGCTCAGGTTTGAAGACACCAGGGGCCACATGAGTGTGACTCATAAGCCAGCCATGAGTATATCACTGCTGGAGAGGATCTTTATATTTAACTGTTGTAAAATAAACTGGTTAAGTGTTATTATATTATCTGTTTAATAGTAAATATAGATTAAAATGAGGCTTTTAAAGTGGATCTTCACTGCTATGGTTTTTGAAGAAACTGAAAATTAGTATTACCATTACTTTTAGTACAAAATAAAATATTTGACTGCAGATGTTGTCTGTGTAGTCAGTGAAAAGAACAGCTCAGATATGTGCCTTATTTCCTCAAAGCCAGGTAAACTCAGTTGAAAGGAAAACATGAAAGCTATTTTATTATTCCAACCCAATTTAGAGGAGATAAAAAATGCAGTTTTCTTTTAAAATGAAATTGTTTGTCCAGTTAGTTCAATCAGGGAGGATGAGGCCCTCTTCTAGCAGTTGAGGAGTGAAAACCAAGGGAGGAGAAACTGGTTTTGTAGTTGACAAGATATTCACAGTCTTTGTTTAATCCTGAGCTGATAGTGTCAAATTTGCAGATGAACTGAAGCTCAGCAGTTTCTCTTTGAAGTCTGGTCCTGAAGTTTTTTTTGCTACCTTTAAATCTGCTATTGTGTGTCCAGGGAGATTGAAGTATTCTCCTACAGGTTTTTGTATATTGTCATTCCTAATATCTGATTGTGTCCATTTATCCTGAATGGAGGTGAGTGTACCCTGTTACAGGTCCTTAAGCAGGACCCATTCCACCAGGTACAAGTACCTGTCCCCACCCTCTCTCAACTCATGGGACTTTGGAACCCATGTCTTCTGCCTAGCGAGTGTTTAGTTGAGAGTGAGTCCCTCAATCAGGGTATGCCAAGCACAGTTCTGCTGCCCTTGATTCACACAACAGAAATAACAACATTTTATTACAGCTGCCCCAATAACAAGGAGATTGTGGATTCAGCACCAGCCAAAAGTGATCATTTGGGCAACCAATCACATCATGCTGAGCACCTGGGCAGGGTGGGTGTGCCTATGCAAACAAGATCAGCTCCTGCAGTTGTCATCCACAGCTCATTGCTAGATTTCAGGATAGAGCTCACTCAGACCCTGCTTACGTATATATTGAACAGAAAGGGACCAAAACTGACCCTTGTGGAAGGCCATTGCAGAGATGTTTGACTACTCATTTTTCTCCCTGACTTGCCATCTGACACTTCAGTTACTAAACAATTTCTTGTATGAACTGCACCATCGGCCTAACCTATGACTGCTCCCTTCAAGCCACTAGCAACCTGCTCGCTGCTGTACCTGTCCTGGAAGACAGCCTTCCTTGTAGCCATTACATCGGCAAGACGAGTTTCAAAGATTCGGGCTCTCACGGTTAACCCCTCTTAGACAGTATTTCATAAGGACAAGGTACAGTTGCGACCACATCCAGCCTTCCTCCCTAAAGTGGTATTGGCCTTTCATATCAACCAGGATAGCTTCCTTCCGGTCTTCTTTCCGAAGCCACACTCATCACGCCGGGAGCAGCAACTGCGCTTCCTAGACGTCCGTAGGGCGCTCGCATTTTATATCAAGCGAACAAAGCCCTTCCGTAAAACACCCCAACTCTTCGTCGCGGTCGCAGACCAAATGAAGGGCCTGCCTGTCTCCTCCTAGAGCATTTCATCTTGGGTGACATTGTGCATCTGCACCTGCTATGACTTGGCTCCTGTTCCGATGAGCCACCTTACCGCTTATTCTACCAGGGCTCAGGCTTCATCTGCCGCTTTCCTGGCTCATGTACCCATCCAGGGGATATGTTGTGCAGCTACCTGGTCCTTGGTCCACACTTTGGCGTCACATTACACATTGGTTCAACAGTCCAGAGATGACGCGGCATTTGGATCAGCAGTTCTATTACATTCTATGACATCTCACTCCGACCCCACCGCCTAGGTAAGGCTTAGGAGTCACCTAATTGGAATCGATATGAGCAAACATTCGAAGAAAAGACAGTTACTCACCTTTGTAACTGTTGTTCTTCGAGATGTGCTCATATCCATTCCAAACCCGCACTCCTTCCCCTCTGTCAGAGTAGCCAGCAAGAAGGAACTGAGGGGTGGTTGGGTTGGCAGGGGTATATATTCGGTGCCATGACAGCGCCACTCCAGGGGGCGCCCAGCCGACCCACTGAGTGTTGCTAGGGTAAAAATCTTCGGACAAATGTGCACGCAGTGCGCGCACACCTAATTGTAATGGATATGAGCAACACATCTCAAAGAACAACAGTTACAAAGGTGAGTAATAGTCTTTTAAGTGCACTTAACTATAGGTTTGTTTTGCCTTGTGGCATTGTCTCCTCATTTGGCTATTGTTACAGAATGTTTTTGTTTAAATGCGAACTGATAAAGTAACAAATTCTCTAGCCCTTGCTCCTCTTCCCTCACTTGCTCTCCTTTCTCCCCACGCATTCTGCAAACACATGCCCTGATGCACAGGGTTTGCCACAGGCTAAAGGAGAGATTTTTTTTTTTTATTTTTGTGAGGGATCTTTGTTAAAATATTTGTTGCACATACTGATCTGTTCTTAGGATGGGGAAGAGAAGAAACTGAAATTGCCAGTAACTTGTTTTGTTGTAGTCTTCCCTTTTTTCTGTGGTGCCAGCTTTTGTTGGAAGGTTCCTGAGAAACTGTCTTGAGTGTTTGTGCTATATGCGCTTGTGGTGGAGGTTATAAAAAACTTTACTGTGTCTTTCACATCAATGCTTTTCCAGAGTTGCTCCTCCCCTCTGTTTTTAATAACTAAATCCAATAGGATTGGCTTTATTATGAATTAGCATTGAGGATGCTAGCACTGATTTACTAACAGTGGTTTTTTTAGTCAATTGATGTCTCTAGGAAAAAGGTCCAATTCTTCTAGTGTGGGTACTACGTGCAAAATGATTACAGGCTTGTCTTCTCTTGAAAGTGAATGCAAAACAGAGTGTGAATTTAAAGTGCAGTAGCTCTTCCAGTATGGATGCCTTTGTTCCTGATTAAACCTGGGACCCTTCTGTCTCTCACTGTCCTAGAGCCCAGGCTCTAGCCCAAGCCTGGAAGTCTACACAGCAATGAAACAGTCCCGCAGCCTGAGCTCCATGAACCCAAGTTTGCTGGCATGGGCTTGGGTGTCTAGTTACTGTGTAGACATAGCCTTAGAGCTCAGAGTCATCAAACTGGTGTGTTCTATGACACTCACTGCAGATAGTACACTGCAGCCTGTCAATATGTAAATTAGCAAGGGGATGACCACTCATGTCTCCCTCTGTCAAGAAGCAATCACTCTGGAAATGTTGTCACCTGCATAGAATGACGTCAGTGGTGCTCCATGTCCCAGGAGCCGGCAGTGACCAGACATACGTCCTAAACAGACTGTCTATCACAGGCCATGAGTGGTCGCCACAGAAATCAATCACCAACTTGATACTTCATCCATTGATAGAATTGTTCTGCTACCAAGGAAGATACCAAGTGTCAGAACTTCTGCCCAGGGCTGGCGCTACCATTTAGGCAGCCTAGGCAATCGCCTAGGGCGCCAGAATAATTGGTGGGTGCCATTTTGCCGGAGGGGGCGGCAGGCGGCTCTGGTGGAGCTGCCGCAGTGGTGCCTGCGGAGGGGCCGGTGCTCCGCGGCTCCACTGGAGCTGCTGCAGTTGTGCCTGCGGATGGTTGGCTGCTTGTGCGGCTCCGGTGGACCGTCCGCAGGCATGACTGCGGCAGCTCCACCAGAGCCACGGAGCACCGGATCCTCCGCAGGCACCACTGCGGCAGCTCCAGCGGAGCCGCGGGACCAGCGCGCGGGGCTGCGAAATTGCCGTCCGCCTAGGGTGCTCAAACCCCTAGCACCGGTCCTGCTTCTGCCCCAGAGGGGGCATGAGTCCAGGATCACTACCAGAAGCTTTTCTTGTACAGTGGAACTGAAACCTCATATATGCCTTTTCATGCAACTCGTCTACTCCAGGATAATTGCAAAGGCAGATGAGACTAGGCCGTTCTTTTCACTCTATTATGTATTTGCAATAACTACTATAGGTTGCCTAAATAGTAAGTTGGAAGTAGTTTGTAAAGACCCAGGCAAAGGGACATTGCCACATTTCATATTATCTGTAGTACAGAATAACTTTTGCTGAATACTGTGTAGCCAGTGTTTCTTGGTCAGTTTGGCTAGTACTGAATTTCAATAATCAATAGGTCTTGCCTGATTTTGTTGTTGATCTAACATAGTATTTGGGTATTACTAACACATTAAGTATTTTATTTTCACATGAATTTTGAGTCAGCTGAGTAGTTCTGCTTCACAGGGATTCGAATGTAGTCCAATTGACTTCAGTGGGGCCAAAATGTCACTCAATAGGTGCTTTTTTTTGGTGCTGTGTGTAACAGAGGAATACACAAAAACAACAAGGAGTCCAGTGGCACCTTAAAGACTAACCGTTTTATTTGAGCATAAGCTTTCGTGGGTAAAAAAACACCTCACTTCTTCAGATGCAACAGAGGAATACATAAAGTTTTGCAGCTTGCTGTGCGTATGTAACTGATCTATTCTATGCTATATTGCAGTATTTTTCCTTGACTTTAATAAAGCTTTTGATACAGTATTCTTGCCAGCAAGTTAAAGTATGGGCTGGATGAATGGACTATAAGGTGGCTAGAAAGCTGGCTAGATCGTTGGATTCAACGAGTAGCGATCAATGGCTCTGTCTAGTTGGCAGCCGATATCAAGCGGAGTGCCCAAAGGGTCGGTCCTGGAGCCGGTTTTGTTCAATATTTTCGTTAATGGACTGCACCCTCAGCAAGTTTGCAGATGACACTAAACTGGGAGAAGTGGTAGATACGCTGGAGGGTAGGGATAGGATACAGAGGGACCTAGACAAATTAGAGGTTTAGATGAGGTTCAACAAGGACAAGTGCAGAGTCCTGCACTTAGGATGGAAGAATCCCATGCACTGCTAGGGACTAGGGACCAAATGTCTAGGCACCAGTTCTGCAGAAAAGGACCTAGGGGTTATTGTGGATGAGAAGCTGGATATGAATCAACAGTGTGCCCTTGTTACCAAGAAGGCCAATGGCATTTTGGGCCGTATAAGTACAGACATTGTGAGCAGATCGAGGGATGTGATCATTCCCCCTCTGTTCAACGTTGGTGAGGCCTCATCTGGAGTACTGTGTCCAGTTTTGGGCCCTACGCTACAAGAAGGCTGTGGAGAAATTGGAAAGAGTCCGGCGGAAGGCAATGAAAATGATTAGGGGGCTTGAGCACATGACTTATGAGGAGAGGCTGAGGGAACAGGGATTGTTGATTCTGCAGAAGAGAAGAATGAGAGGGAATTTGATAGCTACTTTCAATTACCTGGAAGGGGGTTCCAAAGAGGATGGATCTAGACTGTTCTTACTGGTACCAGATGACAGAACAAGGAGTAATGGTCTCAAGTTGCAGTGAGAGAGGTTTAAGTTGGATATTAGGAAAAACGTTTTCAGTATGAGCTTAATGAAGCACTGGAATGGGTTACCTAGGGAGGTGGTGGAACCTCCTTCCTTAGAGGTTTTTAAAGTCAAGCTTGACAAAGCCCTGGCTGGGACAATTTAGTTGGGGATTGGTTCTACTTTGAGCAGGGGGGTGGACTAGATCTCCTGAATTCCCTTCCAATCCTGATATTCCATGATATTTAAAACACAGAAATGTGAGGTTTTTTCCTATAGTTAAGTGTTCTCTCATTAATGCTAGCCATGTTCACATAAAGGAACAATAAGAAGAGTACCGAAAACTACAAAATTGTGTTTCTGAACACACATTTTGAAGCTTTTATTTTAGTGTAAGACAACAGCTGTCTTAGCAGTATGTCTTTAGAATGCCGCATCAATGTACACATCACAAAATCTGTTTTTTGTGTTTTTTCTTCTGACCCCATTGGCATCTCTCCTAGAAAAAAATGCCACTCTGCATATTAATAACTGTAGATGTGATTGGAACAGTTTGTATCACCTCTAAATCATGGCTACCAGTTTATATGACTTTGCTAAAGAGTTCTCTTGAGAGCATGTAACTATACCCAAATATTTGGAGATATCTGCATGTTGGCTGATGGATCTTACATTATTTAAAATGCGGTGAAAACTTCTTACAACTGCTATTACATTTTTTTGCAGGCAATAATTAATAGCACTATCACCCCCAACATGACATTTACTAAAACATCCCAGAAGTTTGGCCAGTGGGCAGACAGCAGGGCGAATACTGTCTATGGCTTGGGATTTTCCTCTGAACATCATCTTTCAAAAGTAAGTAAACGTGTTGTTTAAAAATACCCAAGAGATATGGAAATTCTGCCCCCCTCCCCCCCCAAACAGGATGATTTATGAAGAGCTGGAACCAAATTAATATCTTGTATAGCCTTGGCACTCTGTAGTGTTAAAGCTGGATTCAGAGAATATGTAAATATTACCTTTTATAACCCGGAGAAGTGAGAAGGGCAACCCTGCAAATAAGCTTTTAAACTGCTTTGGTGATACCCATGAATTTTTTTTTTTTAAAAGGAGAAATTTTACATTGATTTTTTTTTCTTTTAAAACCTTACTGTACAATGTAAAATGTCAGATTTTTTCTCTTCTCTTTTGTAATATAAAAGTGATTTTTTTTCCCCATAGGAAACCAAAACATTTACGTGGAAGATCAGTTTACTTTTTTTCTTTTAAGGAAGAAGATTCAGGCCCTAATTTCAAATAGTTTTTCTTGCTATATTTAGATCTCATCAGGAAAATTTTTGCTCAGTCAGTGACACACTTTTTTCAGCTGTAATTTTCACCCACATTCTTCTTTCATCTTTTCCTCCATTCTCTGCCATGTAACTATTTTATTACAAACATTTTAAGAATTGAAAAGTTAAGGGAAAGTTAGAAAAATACAGCAGGGATAAAATAAAACTAATATTATTGGAGTATAGAAAATGCAAATAGATTCCAGCAATATTGAGAAACACCTTGTGAAGTATGTGAAATTTTATGCTGGCCTGCTTGAAAATAAGTCCGTTTTCCTAGTGCGAGGTAAATTGCTCACATTTCCCAGAGAAAACCCAATTAGTATTCCTGATGTCTTTAGTGCCACAGTTTGAACAACAAACTGCAAGTTGTTAGTAGCATATGCAGTAGTTCATAGGGTGTACTGAATAGAGAAACTCATGAAAGGTTTTCTCACTGGATTACCTGGTTTTCCAGTGAATCTTGGGCCTTTCAGAAGACGCTATCTTTGCTTTCCTTGGAGCTCTCTTAAACCAGATTATTGGCACTACTGCAGCCACTCTACACCTAGGGAAGTGTAGAGCCAGCCTCAGTCCAGATCAAGAAGTTACAACAGTTCCCTTGTGCCCACCCCCTTCAAAATATTTCCTGATGGAATATCTGACCAGTTGGATATTATTGTGATTTACTTATTAAAATTATTTCTGCTTTACATAATCAAATAGCATCAATCTCTACGAAGTTACTTAAAACCAAGGAAGAAATTGTGAATGACATTGATTATAATATAATATGCATGTGCATTCTCACACATCACTGCATCAATAAGCTTAAAAAATAAGTTAATGTAGCTTGTTTTAAACTGGTGTCCATATCTACCCAAGAGACAATTACTCATTAACGTGGTGTATATCTTGCATTGCTAATACTTACACAGGTTATTTGATGAGTGCTGGTTTGATTTTCCTTTCTAATGTACTAGTTTGTTGCAGGTCACTCTCTCTTCACTTCTCAAAACAGAATATCAAAGGAGCTTAATAAGAATGCCTTGTATTCAGAGCAGGAATTCATAGGGTGTGTTGTTTGTTCGTTTTTTCTTTTTGTTTTCCTAGCATCTTGATACTGCCTCTTCATTTGCCCCTTTCTGTGGTTCGTGGTTCTTAATCCTTTTGGGATGTGCATATACATTGGCTATATCATTATTTGCATGTGTGATACCAATGTGCTGATGAGGAATTGAAAAAAAATTAGAATTATTGTAGGAAGCGGTTGTTAAGCAGTGCATATCCTGAATTCCATGCTCTTTGGCAGATATGTAAACTTTTTTTTATAAAAATCAAACTGTCTTTCTGAAGTTCATGATAATGAACATTCAGTACATGTTCAGTATGCTATATTCATGATGCCTTCCTTATCTTAATTATTAAACCTACGGATATGTTAGTCGCCAGTCCTTGTTGAGGACTCCCTCCACACCTCAGACACGAAACAAGACTGAAGTTTTAAAATTAAGCTATTTTGTCAGTTTTTTTTTTTAAATAGCAAAATGTAAGAAAAGGTTATGGAAACTTCTTAGCAGGGGAAAAGAAATCTTCACTTTTTGATCGTAATCTATTCAGTCACTTTTGAATTGGGAAATTAGTTTATTTAGTGGACACAGCACTGAGACAATAGAAGATCTGGGTTATAATCCAGCTCTATTAAATTCCTGTGTGACTTTGAGTAACTCACTTCCTCTATCGCTGTGTCCCCTTCCAAGTGTCCTGTCCACAGTGACTGCCTTTCACTAGGTGTTTGTACAGTGCCTAGTGGAATGGGACTTCAGTTGTGACGTGGGCCTGGCGGTGCCAGAGAAATATTAATTTATATAAACGTTTGTTTCTGAAACAATTTATTCCTTTACCTATAAATCCAATTTTAAAATTGCTTTTTTGTGTTTGTGACTAACAGTGCCCCTAGATGAGCTGTTTCATTTTTATATATAATTTTGAGTTACATCAGTATACAGGGGCCCTAATCAGAGTCCCATTGGGCAAGCCACTGTAAAAACATAGCAAAAAGACAGTTCTTACCCCAGGAAGCTTATTTTCTAGGTTTGAGTAGACACTATAGATGGATGAAACAGACAAGCAGAGCTGTGGAGGACAAGGTAGCTGTAAAAATGAGTATCTTTTTTGTAATAAGTAGCATTCTCAGCTTGCTACTTGCCTGACCATTGCCTGTTCCCTTAGCAGGTGGCACATCTTCTCTAGGTTGACAATAAATCCTAAAAATTAGACTAGTATTTTCACTTTGTGGACTGCTTCCTCTTGTGCCGGTATTATTGCCCTCTCAAACCAATCATCCAAGCAGGATAGCCTCTTTCCTTAACACAGCAGCTATTGTAATCATTACTTTGGTGAAAATCACCAAACTGAAAATACTAATGCTGAAAAATAACAAAAGAGAAAGAAACAGCCTCTGGAATCTCTGGTGGCTCATGTGCAAATGTGTAACCTTGAAGAGAGAGAAGCTATAAATCAATCTTAAAATATGAGGATGAAATGAAGAATCTGGATTTAAACTTATCTGTTAATTGAGTTGTGCATTGGGAAAAGACATCTGTTACTGAAGGTTAAGGTGAAAAACGCCCTTGAAGGAAAGCTCTCTTTATTTTCTTGAACCAAATAATTTGCTGACAGAATAGGAGTACTGGAACTGTATACACAGTAGCTCCAAAGGGTCATTAAGATAACTTGTTTCTTATCCAGGACATGAAGTCATGCTTCCTGGAACTAAACTACTATAATTGTTAGAAGAAATTTTTCTCAGGCTTGTTAGCAGTTTGGAAGGTCTAAGAAAACTTCTAAAAGGAGTTGTTGGAATTTCAGTCTTGACTTTCTGACCTGATTTCCCACTGCTTTGCACCTTGTGTATTCATACACAAATGCACAACATGTAAAGTGCTACCCTACCAGAGCTTCCTCCCTTTGTACTCATTTTGCACAAGAGTGAATGACTATGCAATGTGTGCAGCAATGGAGAATCTCTTCTTCTGAATGTAGCCAATAATCTTCAGATGGGGAACACGATGAGAATGTCCAAATAAAAAAGTTGATCTTTCAAGCTTGAGTCACTTAAACAGAGATGACATTCTCTTTTGCTTCCTTAAGAGTGGAATGTAGCTGATTTGCAGAATACAGAACTCCTCTGAATGAGAGGACTGTTCATTTTTGTTATGTATGGAAAATTCCTAAGGATGCAGCCAAATTATTTGTTTAGCGCACACTGAGGTGCCCGGGATGTTGGTAGCTAGCTTCAGGGAATATTGGAAATGTAATATTTAAAGGCAATGAGGTACCTAAATGGGATAGCGATGCTCTTTGGGGACCTTTGTGCACAGTGCCTCATTAGCCACAAAGCTATCAATCATGTAATAATTTGTTGAAATATTTTTAGTCCACAAATTACATCCTAGTTGTGAAATGGTCCATTTCCTGAGTAGGGAACTTGTTTTCTTGTGCAGCTTTAATCTGATGGAGATCTTGGAATCCAAAGGAAGAAAGAGAAGAAAGAAACCTTAGCGTGAGAAATCCTAGTCATAGCTTGTCACTCCAAAATTGTAGCCAAAATCTGGTGTTCTCACTTATTTCCAATAGTTTCTCTGGAGGAGAGGATATTGACAAGGGGTACTGCATCAGACAGCATTCAAGTAATTGCGAAGGTGTCATAAACAGATAGTCAAGGGTTAATGCCTCTTTTACCTGTAAAGGGTTAAGAAGCTCAGTAAACCTGGCTGACATCTGACCAGAGGACCAATAAGGGGACAAGATACTTTCAGATCTTGGTGGGGGGAAGTCTTTTGTTCTCTTTGTTTGGGGGTTGTTCGCGCTTGGGACTTAAAGGGACTAGACATTAATTCAGGCTCTCCAAAGCTTTCTGAACTAGTCTCTCATGTTTCAAGGCATGTTAGTCTTGTTTTTGTTTTCTTAACTTGTAAATGTTCCTTTTTGCTGAGAGGATTTTACCTCTGTTTGCTGTAACCTTGAACCTAAGGCTAGAAGGGGTTCCTCTGGGCTATATGAATCTGATTACCCTGTAAAGTATTTTCCATCCTGATTTTACAGAGATAATTTTTACCTTTTTTTTTCTTTAATTAAAAGGCTTTTTTTCTAAATACCTGATTGATTTCTCCTTGTTTTAAGATCCAAAGGGTTTGGATCTGTGTTCACCAGGGAATTGGTGAAGTCCCTCAAGGCTACCCAGGGAGGGGAAAGTTTTTTGGGGGAACAAGGAGTGATCCAGACACTGAAAATTCTGGATGGTGACAGTGATACCAGATCTAAGCTAGTAGTTAAGCTTAGAAGTGTCCATGCAGGTCCCCACATCTGTACGCTAAAGTTCAGAGTGGGGAAGGAACCTTGACATGGTGGCAGAGGTGGGATCATTTTAAACCAAAAGCCCGTAGGATTTTTTTCTTCTTTCTAGCTGCTTAGAAAGCAGCCGGAGGGCAGAGGTGTTAAGTTTTTTTGACAAGGGTCTTTGTTAAGAGAAGGCTTCAAGCTGTGAGCAAGCAACCAGCAAAAGGAATTTACAAGCTGAATTGTTTTTCTTTCTTTCTACCTCTCGGGTGTAGCTAGTTAGAAAGACTCTGTTAACCAAGCAGCCCTGAGCTGAGTGCATCCCAGTTTCAGTGAACTGTAGAGGGGTGTGGCCAGCACAAGAAAGCAGGAAAATGAGTACCAGTGAAGCAGCTAACAAACTAGAACTGGCTAGGCTGGAAGCAACAGAGAAATACAACGAACATAAGAGACAGATGGAACTGAAACAATTAGAAATTTAATGCAGAAATAGCCAGGGAAGAAGCTGCCCACAAGAGAGCTATGGAGGTGAAGGAAAAAGAGATGGAGAGGAAAAGAGCGAGAAAGCATGAACTGGAATTAGCAAGGGCTAATCAGAATGTACCAGCCAACCCTAACAACTCTTCTCCAGGTACTGTTTCCCATCCCAGAAAATTCCCCACCTACAAGGCAGATGATGATACTGAGGCCTTAGAAAATTTCGAAAAGGCCTACCATGGGTACAGCATCCCTACAGACCAGTACACGATAGAGCTGAGGCCACAGCTCAGTGGACCCTTAGCAAAGGTGGCGGCTGAAATGCCTAAGGAGAACATGAACAATTATAAATTTTTTCAAACCAAGGCCAGAATCAGAATGAGGCTAACACCTGAGCATGCCCGTCGGCGGTTCAGAGCCCTAAGGTGTAAACCAGATGTGTCATTTACCCGACATGCCTACCACATTGGAAAGAATTGGGATGCCTGGATATCAGGAGCAAGTGCTAACTCTCTGGAAGAGCTGTCCTTCCTAATGCAAATGGAATAGTTCTTAGAGGGTGTTCCTGAGGAAATAGAAAGGTACATCCTAGATGGGAAGCCCAGAACAGTAACCGAGGCGGGGGAGATTGGAGCCAAATGGGTGGAAGTGGCAGAAAAGAAAAAAACTACTAGCAAAGGGAGCAAATATCAGAGGGGGCAAGCCGAAACTAAACCCTATCACCGGGGGCAACCCAAGGAAAGTCCCAGACACCCTATTGTCCCACCTCACCAGTCTCCAGCAACCCACCTCGGCCCAGTGACCAGTCAGCTGGGTGATGTTTTAAATGTAATGAACTGGGACACACAAAGGCCCCCACTGCCCCAAGAACCCCAACTGATTACAGTTCATTACACCACAATCACACCAAAGATCCCCAGGCCCAGATGCCTCTCAAATACCCTTGGAGCGAAGGGAGAACTTGAGAGTGGGCGGAAAGAAGGTTATCGCGTGGAGAGACATGGGGGCACAAGTGTCAGCTATCCACCAATCCTTAGTGGACCCCAAAGTCATCAACCCAAAGGCTCAAGTGACAATTCACCCATTCATGTCAAAATCTGTAAACTTGCCTACAGCTGAGTTGCCTGTCCAGTACAAGGGCTGGTCAGGAGTGTGGACTTTTGCAGTCTATGACAATTATCCTATCCCCATGCTACTGGGGGAAGACTTGGCCAACCATGTGAAGCTGGCCAAGAAGGTGGGAATGGTCACACGCAGCCAGGCCAAGCAAGCTTCCACACCCATCCCTGTTCCTGAGCCATCTGCCAGGGCCCGTCTGTGTTACCAGAGACCCAGACAGAGGTGGTGGAACCGGATCTTCTACCCATGAATGCTACAGCCATAGTGAATCCAGTCCCAGAACCGGAACTGACAAAGCAACCAGCACCAGAACCGTTGTCAGCACTGACTCCAGCACTTGCAAACCCATCTACATCTCCAACGCCAGAGGGCACCAGCAGGCCTGAACTGGCAGAAGCAGCAGACAACCCTACCCAAGAGGCTCAGCCAGAGCCTGAAATATCACCTAGTGCACCAGCGGAGAGCGGTTCATAATCAACGAAAACAACCTAATCACCTACATCGCTTCCACAGGGACCAAGCCCAAGTCCACAGTCTAAGGAGGAACTGATGTCTCCAGCATCAGGGGAACAGTTCCAGGCTGAGCAGGAAGCAGATGACAGCCTTCGGAAACCTTGGGTGGTGGCACGGAGCACCCCACCACCTCTCAGCTCTTCTAACCGATCCCAATTTGTTGTAGAACAAGGACTTTTATACAAGGAGACTCTTTCTGGTGGACACCAGGAAAACTGGCATCCTCAAAGACAGTTGGTATTTCAACTAAATCCTGGGTAAAGCTCTTAAGCTTAGCCCATGATCATCCCAGTGGCCATTCTGGGGTGAACAGAACCAAAGACAGGTTGGGGAAGTCTTTCCACTAGGAGGGAATGGGCAAGGACATTGCTAATTATGTCCGGTCTTGTGAGGTGTGCCAACAAGTGGGAAAGCCCCAAGACCAGGTCAAAGCCCCTCTCTAGCCACTCCCCATAATGGAGGTCCCATTTCAGCAAGTAGCTGTGGATATTCTGAGTCCTTTCCCAAAAAAAGACCTCCAGAGGAAAGCAGTACATACTGACTCTCATGGATTTTGCTACCCGATGGCCGGAAGCAGTAGCTCTAAGCAACACCAGGGCTAAAAGTGTGTGCCAAGCCTTAGCAGACATTTTTGCCAGGGTAGGTTGGCCTGCCGACATCCTTACAGATTCAGGAACTAATTTTCTGGCAGGGACCATGAAAAACCTGTGGGAAGCTCATGGGGTGAATCACTTGGTTGCCACCCCTTACCACCATCAAACCAGTGGCCTGGTGGAGAGGTGTAATGGGACTTTGGGGGCCATGATATGTAAATTCGTAAATGAACACTCCAATGATTGGGACCTAATGTTGCAGCAGTTGCTTTTTGCCTACAGGGCTGTACCACATCCCAGTTTAGGGTTTTCACCATTCTAACTTGTATTTGGCCGCGAGGTTAAAGGGCCATTACAGGTGGTGAAGCAGCAATGGGAGGGGTTTATGCCTTCTCCAGGAACTAACATTCTAGACTTTGTAAGCAACTTACAAAGCACCCTCCAACACTCTTTTGCCCTTGCTAAAGAAAACCTAAAAGATGCTCAGGAAGAGCAAAAGGCCTGGTATGATAAACATACCAGAGAGCGTTCCTTCGAAGTAGGGGACCAGGTTATGGGCTTGAAGGCGCTACAGGCCCATAAGATGGAAGCATCATGGGAAGGGCCATTCACAGCCCAAGAGCGCCTGGGAGCTTTCAACTATCTCATAGCATTCCCCACCTCAACCCTAAAGACTAAAGTGTACCATGTTAATTCTCTAAAGCCCTTTTAATCCAGAGAATTAAAGGTTTGTCAGTTTACAGCCCAGGGAAGAGATGACGCTGAGTGGCCTGAAGGTGTCTACTACGAAGAAAAAAGTGACGGTGGCATGGAAGAGGTGAACCTCTCCGCGACCCTTGGACGTCTGCAGCGACAGCAAATCAAGGAGCTGTACACTAGCTTTGCACCAATGTTCTCAGCCACCCCAGGACAGATTGAACGGGCATACCACGCCTGTCATAACATTTTTTCCCAGATCTGGACCTTAGCGTCCAAAATATAGATGTTAGCATGAAAACCTCCAAGCTTAGTTACCAGCTTGGACCTGGTAAAGCTGCCACCAGCCAGGAATTATACAGTGCCTAGCTCACTGTGGTCTCCCCAAAACCTTCCCTGGGGAACCCCCAGACTCAGATGCCTTGAGTCCTACAACAAAGGGAAATATCCCCCTCCCCTTGTTTCCTGGTTACTTCCTCCCCTCCCTGGACGACCCTAGGAGATTCCCTGCTTCCAGTCCTGGAAACACAAGTACCAAGAGAGCTAATCTCTCTTCCCCCCCCTCACCCAGAGGGTATGCCAAGTCAGGCTTAGTAAATCTAACACCAAGAGATTTTCCCCCTGACTCCTTCCTCCCACCAATTCCCTGGTGAGCTGCAGACTCAATTCCCTGGAGTCCCCACTAAAGAAAAAACTTCAACAGGTCTTAAAAAGAGAAAGCTTTATATAAAAAGAAAGAAAAAGGACATTTAAAAATAGGCTCTGTATCATGGTGACAATGTACATGGTCAATTGCTTAAGAGAAAAAAGTGAATAAACAGCCTTATTCAAAAAGAATACAATTTAACACATTCCAGCAACTACACACATGTAAATACAAGAAAAACAATATAAACCTATTGTCTTACTATCCTTGTACTTACAACTTGGAAACAGAAGATTAGAAAGCTTGGAGATAGAGAGAGATCACTCTCAGAGCTGAAAGGGTCACCGAACCAAGACCAAGAACAAAGAACTCACACCCCAAAACTTCCCTTCACCCAGATTTGAAAAAGTCTTGTTTCCTGATTGGTCCTCTGGTCAGGTGTTTCAGGTTACTCCTTTCCAGGTGAAAGAGACATTAACCCTTAGCTATCTGTTTATGACAACTCCATTGACACAGGTAATGCTCACCCAGTTAGAACCCCACCCTACCGGGTGTCTCCTCATGCCCAAGGTGCTATAGAACAAGAGATCCAAAGCATGCTACAGATGGGTATAATCCACCCCTCTAACAGTGCATGGGCATCTCCAGTGGTTCTAGTTCCCAAACCAGATGGGGAAATATGCTTTTGCATGGACTACCGTAAGCTAAATGCTGTAACTTGTCCCGACAGCTGTCCAGTGCCACGCATCGCTGAGCTATTGGAGAAATTGGGACATGCCCAGTTCATTTCTACATTAGACTTAACCAAGGGGCACTGGCAAGTACCGCTAGATGAACCCACCAAGGAAAGGTCAGCATTCGTCACCCATGCAGGGGTGTATGAATTTAATATGCTTCCTTTTGGGCTGCGAAATGCACCCGCCACCTTCCAAAGACTTGTAGATGGTCTCCTAGCAGGATTGGGAGAATATGCAGTTGCCAACCTCAATGATGTGGCCATTTTTTCTGATTCATGGGCAGAAAACCTGGAACACTTGGAAAAAGTCTTCGAGCACATCAGGCAGGAGGACTAACTGTTAAGGCTAAAAAGTGTCAAATAGGCCAAAACAGAGTGACTTACCTGGGGCACCAGGTGGGTCAAGGAACGATAAACCCCCTACAGGCCAAAGTGGATGCTATCCAAAAGTGGCCTGTCCCAAGGTCAGAGAAACAGGTCCAATCCTTCTTAGGCTTGGCTGGATATTACAGGCGATATGTACCACACTACAGCCAAATCGTTGCCCCACTAACAGACCTGACCAGAAAAACACAGCCAAACGCAGTTCAGTGGACTGATAAGTGTCAGAAGGCCTTTACCCAGCTTAAGGCGACACTTATGTCTGACCATGTGCTAAGGGCCCCAGACTTTGACAAACCATTCCTAGTAACCACGGATGCATCTGAGCGTGATGTAGGAGCAGTTTTAATGCAGGAAGGATCGGATCAAAAATTCCATCCTGTTGTGTTTCTCAGCAAAAACTGTCTGAGAAGGCAAGCCACTGGTCAATCCCTGAAAAAGAATGCTACGCCATTGTGTATGCCCTGGAAAAGCTATGCCCATACGTTTGGGGACGGCGCTTCCAGCTACAAACCAACCATGCTGCGCTAAAGTGGCTTCATACTGCCAAGAGAAACAAAAAACTACTTTGGTGGAGCTTAGCTCTCCAAGATTTTGATTTTGAAATTCAACACATTTCAGGAGCTTCTAACAAAGTAGCTGATGCACTCTCCCGTGAAAGTTTCCCAGAATCCACTGGTTAAAAATTGTCCTTGAAATGTAAAAAATCTTGTTGTTGTTTTACATAATAAGTAGTATATGTAAAGGTGCATGTCGTTTATTAACCTGTTTGTTCTAAAGTTCTTGGAAGAAATCACCGCCAGTGTGGTTCAACACTGTCTGAGATTTGGAGGGCGTGTCATAAACAGATAGTTAAGGGTTAATGCCTCTTTTACCTGTAAAAGGTTAAGAAGCTCAGTAAACCTGGCTGACACCTGACCAGAGGACCAATAAGGGGACAAGATACTTTCAAATCTTGGTGGGGGGAAGTCTTTTTTGTGTTTGCTCTTTGTTTGGGAGTTGTTCGCTCTTGGGACTAAGAGCGACCAGACATCAATCCAGGCTCTCCAAATCTTTCTGAACCAGTTTCTCATGTTTCAAACTTGTACATAACAGCCAGGCAAGTTGTGTTAGTCTTATTTTTGTTTTCTCAACTTGTAAATGTTCCTTTTTGCTGAGAGGATTTTACCTCTGTTTGCTGTAACTTTGAACCTAAGGCTAGAGGAGGTTCCTCTGGGCTATATGAATCTGATTACCCTGTAAAGTATTTTCTATCCTGATTTTACAGAGATGATTTTTACCTTTCTTTTCTTTAATTAAAAGCCTTTTTTTTCTTAATACCTGATTGATTTTTCCTTGTTTTAAGTTCCAAGGGGTTTGGATCTGTGTTCACCAGGGAATCGGTGAAGTCCCTCAAGGCTACCCAAGGAAGGGGAAAGTTTTTTTGAGGGGATAGGGAGTGATCCAGACACTGAAAATTCTGGATGGTGGCAGTGATACCAAATCTAAACTAGTAACTAAGCTTAGAAGTGTCCATGCAGGTCCCCACATCTGTATGCTAAAGTTCAGAGTGGGGAAGGAACCTTGACGGAAGGCTTTCCACATTTGCATTTGGGGTCATTCCTCAGCTTCTACTTGGTCATACTGTCACCAGTCTTTTCCATCCCTTCTCACTCAATTTAGAGTACATCACTGTTTTTGTTCAAGGTCAGTACCTGGTGGGAGGGTTTTTTGAAAGGAACCAAGTTCTCCAAGGTGATTGGCATTTTCTGCCTTTTTTGTGTAGGAAGTAATGATTGTCTATTTTAGATGACACTAGTTTGCTCTTCTTTTGGTAAATGTTTATATTTGGTTTTTAAGAACTCAACTCAAAATATTTTATTGTCTGAAGGAGAGAACCAGCTCTCTTGTACTAGGATATGAAGGGCAGAATGATCTAGCACAGCTTTCTTGAATTTACCTTTCTCTAGGAAAAGAGAAATCCTTGTTATAATCAGATTCCTGTTAGGAATCTGCAGTGTGTTTCAGGAAAGAGGCCTAAACTTCTTGAAAAACTCTCCTGACTCATTTTCTCTCTAAATCACCTCCTTCTGAGACTTGAGAGGAAGGAGATGTAATTCTGTACGCTTTCTCACATCTCCAGGCAAATAAATCTGAGTTTTATTGAAAATTGATACAATTCCCGTGAGGAGGATACCATATTCCTCCAGACTTTAGTGGACCATCTAGAAAACAGGTTTATTTACAGTAGCTGAGCAGTTGACCTCTGGATTAAGTTATTCAGAATTGCTTTCATTCTGAGAAACTGGTGCCTGCTTTGTCTCCATTTCTAGATCTTTGGCAACAGGTCAGGTTTTTCTTAAAAACAGGTGAGAAAGTTATATAATACAATAACATCTTCCATTCCCTCCAAATCCATGTGATCATAGGCAGTGTAAAAAAACAACCAAAAATAACAGAGTATACCAGTATCAGAGAAATTAAAATATTTTTGCAAACTCTTTAATCAGATGTTGCTTCAAAACCAGTTGTTTTCAGGGAGGTCTTAATTAGAAAATCATAATTCAAATAAAAACAGTTGCTTGGGTACTATGCTGAGTGCAGTGCTCATCAGGTTTAGGCACATCAAGCCAAATTCATCTCTGTAATTCCATTACTTTAATAAAGTTGCTCAAAAGATTAATCCATCATGTTTAAATTTAACATTTAATTCAGAATAATTTCTCAATCACTATTAGAACTAGTTGAACAGTTTTCAAGAAGAAGAATCTGTGCCGGAAACATTGACCTTTTATGAAAATTCATGAAGCAAAGTATGTGAATAGTAATCCTTGAAATTAATCTGAGCTAAATATTTACTTAGACATAATGAAACAAATTGATACTTCATGTAACTCCATTGACTTCAGTGGAGCTACATCAGAGATTAATTTGGTTTAGTATTCCTCTGGTTGATTTTTTTTCACCCATTTGAGTTTCAGTTTTAGCCAAGGTATGGAGAGAAATCAGTATATTTTCCATATGAGAAAGGATTAAGGCTATTGAAAATCAAGAGACTCCTATTGACTTCAGTGGGTTTTACATCCATCTCAACATCTGTAAGGAGAAAAATTAATTTCAAACTTCAAGGAAGCTTTTCAAGGCTACCTAACAAACCTAATACCCATGCTTGAAGTGGCTTTTTCACACTTTTTTCATTTGTGTATAGCATTATAGTTTGTTGGTATATCACAATTTTAATGTAGTTATTTGCTGATGGGCGTGTCTGTATTGCTAACATACAAATGGCTTTTTAAGTGTATGTAAACTCATGTACCATAAATAATACAACACAGTTTGGGTAAATGGTCATTTACTAAGGGAAAAACCCTTGACTGACTGAATCTGTAGTGGTCTTATTTTGTAAGATGTTTTGTAACAATTATTTTGTATTTGTACTATAATCTTTTTAAACGTGTACCTTCAGTTTGCAGAAAAATTTCAGGAATTCAAAGAAGCTGCACGATTAGCAAAGGAGAAATCACAAGAAAAGATGGAGCTAACAAGTACACCTTCACAGGTGGGTTTTACGGTTTGATCTGAGATCAGGTCTTTATAGCTTAAATTATTAAATACATAAACAAAATCTATTATTTGGCAGGCAGTGACCATTGTATAATGCAAGTGGTCACACTAGACTACTAACACAGGCCATAGGACTTAATTCGTGCTTCAAGTCCAATAGCTGTGCTTGAACTATAGCATTTTAAACCAGTGTAGCCTTTCTCCACTGTGGCTCTTTGGACATCTAGTAAAATATGCTTAAACAATTCCCAATTATCATTAGTATTTTTCTGTTTAAATTTTTTTTTCTTCTAGCTGACTTGACTCTCAATTATTTTCTGCTATGTGAAATTGACCCTTTTAAAGCAACAAGCACATATGTTACTGGCTTGGAATTGATTGAACTTGTATAAACAGAATTAAGTCATGATTAGTTGTACTTAAAGCAGCCACTCATTTTGAGTTCTGAGATCAGTTCATTTGTCTCTGTCAAGACGAAGTCCTGAACAGAATTTCCCTGTGGTGGGTGCAGCACTTTTTGAGTTAAGAAATTGATATCTATATTTTTTTAGAAATTCGAAAGATGTTTTAGTATTGGCGGTGAGACCCCTCCAGCATGTCACTTGGATTGAAGTCTCCTATGTCAATGCAACTTTTTTTCCCTACACATTATAGATAAGTGAATAAGGAGCCAGTCATTCTGTTCTCTAGTGTGATTTGGTGATCTGTAGCAGATACCAGCTAGTTACCCCATCTTGTGTCTTATCTGTTAGAACACTAATCCATAAGCATTAAAGGTCATTTGCTTCAGAGTTGTCAGTGACCTGGAAACAAGTACAGTAGAACCACAGAATTATGAACACCAGAGTTATGAACTGACCAGTCAACCACACGTTTCATTTGGAACCAGAAGTGCACAATCAGGCAGCATCAGAGAGTGGGAAAAAAGCAAATACAGTACAGTGCTGTGTTAAACATAAACTACAAAAAAGGAAAGCAGCATTTTTCTTCTGCACAGTAAAGTTTTAAAGCTATAGTAAGTCAATGTTCAGTTGTAAAACTTTTGAAAGAACAACCATAATGCTTTGTTCAGAGTTATGAACATTTCAGAGTTACGAACAACCTCCATTCCCAAGCTGTTCTGAGGTTCTACTGTAATGCTATTTTTGACAGAGTGCCACTCCCCCTCCCCCTTTGCCCCCACAGTCCTCTTTAAGAAGGTCATAACCATTCATATTCATGTTCCAATAATAGGAATCTTCCCACCAGGTTTCAGTAATGTACTGAGTGTTGCTTAGTGTTTTTAAAATGACTTTTTTCTCCAGTTTTACTGTTCTTTTTTTAAAATGCTTTATAGTCTGCTGCCATGTCAGTGTTCAAAGTAGACATTTAGGGTCTGATTCTCAATTACTGTAGCAACAAAGGCATTATTGTCATAGAATCATATGACTGGAATGGACCTCAGGAGGACATCTAGTCCAGTCCCCTGCACTCAAGGCAGGACTAAGTATTATCTAGACCATCCCTGAAAGGTGGTTGTCTAATCTGCTGTTAAAACCTCTCCAGTGATAGAGATTCCACAGCCTCCCTAGGCAATTTATTCCAGTGTTAAACTTCCTAACTGTCAGGGTGATTATTCCTAATGTTCAATCTAAACTGCCTGTGCTGCAATTTAAGCCCATTGCTTCTTGTCCTATCCTCCGAGGTTGAGAACAATTTTTCTCCCTCATCCTTATAGCAACCTTTTATATACTTGAAAACTGTTATGCTGTCCCCTCTGTCTTCTCTTCTTCAGACTAAACAAACCCAGTTTTCTCAATCTCCCCTCATAGGTCATGTTTTCTAGGCCATTCAATAAAAAAAAATTGAATGTCTTCTCTGGACATTCTCTGATTTGTCCACATCTTTCCTGAGAGATATGGTGCCCAGAACTGGACACAATACTCCAGCTGAGGCCTAATCAGTGCGGAGTAGAGCAGAAGTACTACTTGTTGTGTCTTGCTTACAACACTCCTGCTAATACATTCCAGAACGATGTTTGCTTTTTCAGTAATATGTTATACTGACTCATATTTAGCTTGTGGTCCACTCTGAGCCCCAGATCCTTTTTTGGTGCAGTACTTTTTCCTATGCATTCATTTACCATTTTGTATGTATGCAACTGATTGTTCCTTCCTAGGTGGAATACTTTGCATTTGTCCTTACTGAATTTCATCCTATTTACTTCAGACCATTTCTCCAATTTATCCAGATCACTTTGAATTCTAATCCTATTCTCCAAAGCACTTGCAGCCTGTCCCAGTTTGGTATCCTCTGCAAACTATATAAGTATACTCTCTGTGCCATTATCTAAATAATTGAAGATATTAAACAGAACCAGACCCAGAATTGATCCCTGTGGGACCCCATTTGATATGCCTTTCCAACTTGACTGTGAACCACCGATAACTACTCTTGGGAATGCTTTTCCAACCTGTTATGCACCCACCTTATAATAGCTCCTTCTAGGTTGCAGTTCCCTTGTTTGTTTATGAGATGGTTCTGCAAGACAGTATCAAAAGCCTTACTAAAGTCAAGATATACTACATCTACCGCTTCCTCCCCATCCACAAAGCTTGTTACTTTGTCAAAGAAAGCTATTAAGTTGGTGTGACATAATTTGTTCTTGACAAATCCATGCTGACTGTTACTTATCTTATTATCTTCTAGGTGTTTGCAAATTGATTGCTTAATTATTTGTTCCATTATATTTTTGGGTACTGAAGTTCAGCTGACTGGTCTGTAATTCCCTGGGTTGTCCTTATTTTCCTCTTTATAGATTGGCACCCTATTTGATGTTTTCCAGTCCTCTGGAATCTCTCCCATCTTCCATGACTTTTCAAAGATAATCACTAATGTCTCAGCTATCTCCTCAGTCAGCTCCTTGACTATTCAAGGATGTATTTCATCAGGCCCTGGTGACTTGAAGACATCTAACTTTTCTAAGTAATTTTTAACTTGTTCTTTCCCTGTTTTTAGCCTCTGATCCCACCTCATTTTCACTCGCATTTACTACGTTAGAGGTTCAATCGGTACTAAACTTTTTTGTGAAAATTGAAACGAACAAGTTATTTAGCACTTCTGCCATTTCCAGAAATCCTCAAATCTTGATTTTTCAAGACTTGAAGTTACAGAGAATCCACCATTTACTCTTGTGCAAACCAGCAAGTGACCCAGGCCTTGTGCTGCAGAGGAAGTTTAAAACTCTCCAAGATCTTTGTCAATCTGACCTGGGGGAAAATTCCTTTCCAACCCCAAGTGGGTATGCTCCACTACCCAGACAGCTGAGAGAGAATTATTGCTTTTATGTTCAGTAGAATTTGTCTTTCCTGATCACATATATTGATGGTACTTTCCAGAAGTTAGTCCCATATGTGACAATTTGATTTAACTTTCATACTGATTAAGATGGTGAGAATTTGTTTGAAAAGATCAGATTAGAAACAGTCTTTGATGTTTTCAAAGGCAGGAAAGAATTTCTCACTTTTGGAATACCAGTTGGCTGTAGGTAAAGAATTTAATATCTAGTGGAAGCTCTAATTATATGAGAGCACTAATTATAATTTGATTGACCAACCTTATTGGAAAAATGGCTACTCGAAACTGATCTAGCCTTTCAAGATACAGATTTCATCTCTGAGATCTGTATGGATTTGGATGGAATAATTAAAATGAAGTATACTGATTTGTCAACAGAAGTCCATTGTACTTAAAATAGCTTAACTTGCTTTACCCCCAAAATGGTGCTAAATGTAATTTATGGAATTCTTTAAGTTAAACTGAACTAAAAATTTTCATGTTTAGGATAAGTTCTGACCTCAAATAGTTGTGCCTTTTTATCTAATGTCAGCAGAAGTTACTTTATGTATCTGAGGACAAAATTTGGGCTGTCTCTTTTACATATAATAGCATAATATATGCCTGTATGTATTTCTCCCAAACCTTCTGGCAGCAGTGTTCTTAAACTAGTTTTTTCCCACTTGAGACTGTTCTGCCTTTAACATTCATGGATCTAGACTGTTCTCAGTGGTACTGGATGACAGAACAAGAAGTAATGGTCTCAAGTTGCAGTAGGGGAGGTTTAGGTTGGATATTAGGAAAAACTTTTTCACTCAGAGTGGTGAAGCACTGGAATGGGTTACCTAGGGAGGTGGTGGAATCTCCTTCCTTAGCGGTTTTTAAGCTCAGGCTTGACAAAGCCTTGGCTGGGATGATTTAGTTGGGAATTGGTCCTGCATTGAGCAGGGGGTTGGACTAGATGATCTCCTGAGGTCCCTTCCAACCTTGATATTCTATGATTCACTGTAGTTAAGACTAAATTCTGAGTTTCACTATAGTACAAACAAAGAAAGTAGTTTTGGGCACAGAAATGGTAACAAGATTGAAAGAGAGAAGTGTGTACTCCCTATAATTTGAGTTAATAGACTTTTCATTCTGGACTGAAGTGGGAGGAAGGGAGGGGAATACTTGTGTATTGTGTGACTTTATTTTTTTTATTTTTTTTTAAAAACCAAAACATTTAACATAATACAACTATAAGTCAAGTATTACAGAAAACTGTTAAAAGGTAAGTTTGTATCATGCCGCTTTTGCAGCTCTTTAAGATATAAACACTGCATATATGAATCAAAAGAAAAATGTTAACAGTTATTAAGCATTTGTCAACCATGTTTCAACGCTCTTGTAAAGGTCAAGTTGAAACTAACAAGTTTTGACTTGAATATTTTTGATTACACAATATCTGTCCTGTGGGGAGGGAAAGGAAACCTCCACTTTCAGTGCAGGTAAAGAAAACTATTGTTGTTTGTCATCTGAAATTGGAACTTTGTGGTCTGCTTCTGTCTCGATAACCTTGTCAACTTTTCCTGCAGATTTAGTGATTTGGAGTAACTGGGTCAGATTCAGAAGTGGCAGCTCAAAAGGGCTAATACTTGTAAATTATAGCTTTGTTTTTAGGGAATAAAACTAAATGGGGAAGAATGTGCACAATGAGGGCCTCGTCCTTTACAGTTGTGAGCACCTTTAACAAGGTTCTGTGGCCTTCAGTTCCCGTTGAGGTCAGTGTAATCAAGGGGATGGGGAGGATAGACATTACTCTTACAAGTGCAGCCTTTTCATAGCTTCAGCCCTTAGGGTTACGTAACAATAGCTTTTGTCACCCACCTTCCCCCCACATCCTTAATTCAGAGGTATAGGAAGTGCTAGTGTGACAGATTTTTGTTACCAATCTGCCTGAAGGCATCAGTTGATCAGGCTGATGCCTCAGGATCTCAGGGAGAAGATGATGAAGCACACCAAAGGGTCTAATTTTTTTAAAGCTTTATTAATAAAATACAGCAGAGAGTGCTGGGAACGCTCCCACGTCACTCAGAGAAAAAAAGAAAGCATTAGAGCCCCAAGGCCTAACCCACTTTCATACTCTCACTCGCACTACCCACGACTGGCCAGGTCTGGTGTCATGTAAGAAGAAGAGAGGGGAGGGGTGGATGGAAGTTTTTGCCCTGGGCCCAGGTTGTCCAGGGAATCCGCTGTAATCTCCAAATTGCTCCAGCTCTCGGGAGGGTTTTTAAGTCTTGGGTTCCTTTGTGGGTGTTGTCGTCCAGGCCCCTCTCTGCCTGGTGCTCTTTGTACCAGTTCCAATCAGCTTGCTGTGGCCTTCTCAGCTGCCCAAAACACACTGGCTCTGAAGAATTTGTTTTCCCTTCTGTTGGCCATCACCGTTGCTGCCCCGTTCGCTCTGTTTTTGCTGTTATCTTTGCAGCTCTGCTCCACTTAGTTCTCCTCTTCTCATGACTGGGCAGCTGTAGATTTCTTGTCTGTAGATTTTTCGTCTAGCCCATGACCTTGAGCCAGGGCCAGCGTCTCATTGTCACATGGAACTAGCTAAAGTGCCGAGTTAACCTGTTCTCTGCTTTCTCACACCCTTGGCCTCTTGTGCTCCTGCAAAAGAATCTTCCATTCCCCACTTTCTCACCTTTGACCCTCCCCAAAATGCTTTGTGATGCTTGCAACAGCATTAGCCACATACAGTGCTGATCTACCTTCCCTGGGGACTCTGAGGGAGGGGGCCATTGGCATGTGACACTAGAGATACAGGATGTGTTTAGTCATGGGAAAACATGGTGCTTCCTGTAACCTATTCATGTCAGGTAAATGATACACAGTGAGTGAAAAAAGTCTAATTCCTAGTTTTAGGATTCAGAGTGAGCGATGTTTCTTTTAAAATTAAAATTACAGTGAAATATGTCTAATGACCAGGATTTAATAAATATTGGTTGCTTGATAAAGACAGCAAAACACAAATGTACCTGTGTTGTGGTGATGGAGATTGTACCAGTGCCATACAGCAGTGGATATCCTTTAAGTATAGTCAGGGATCCAGAGACCCACACGAGTGGAGACTGCTCAAGGGATGGGCTGAGTCATGGGCGGTGCATGACTCCTTCATTTGGGGAGGCTGCATGCACCTGGACCGTGGCCCTGCCCCAAGACCTGCCCACTCTCAGCCTCTTCCCGGGAAGGCCCACCCATGTCCCAGCCCCACTCGGCCCCCTCCCCAAGGTCCCCACACACACTACTTATGCCTCTTCCTCACCCACCGGCAAGCCACTCACACGCCTCTTCTCCTCCAGTCCCCCTGCCTGCCGCTCACACCTCTTCATATTTCCCCCCCGCCTCGCACACACACACCCCAGCTGGCCACTTACCGTTTGTACACACCTCTTCACCCTCAGCAAGGCTCCCATGTAAGCAGAGTGGGTACAAGAAGAGGCAGAGCCTTGGGGGAAGAGGACGAGTGGAACCAGGTCTTGGCGGGCAGGCTGCTTGGAGAGGCTTAGCCTCCCCTGGCCTCTTATACTTGCTGCCCATGGGCTGAGTCAGTACATAAACTAGCTGCCTTGGCCAGCACTAGCTAGGTCCAGGCCACCCTGCTGAACAAGGTTTGCAGATAGATTCTTGTACAGATTTTACTGTAATTAGTGTGCAGCTGAAGCTGTGATTGTACCAACAGTGATGCTTCCACTTTCAACTTTTGATTTTTTGATTAAAGTAAAATGAGAAATAGCTTTAATACTTCAAGGTGGTTGCACTATGGTAAAATACAAAGTGGATGGTAAGAGTTGTAGTCATGGTTGTGAAGAATTTTCAATGACAAAGTCTGTACTATGTGTAGGTAGAAGATAAAGGAAGGGAAAGAGGTCCAGGAACCCTATAAGGAGGAGACTGCATACTTGTTGATATATTGTACATATTGATGTGTACAATCTTTTCATACAAATAATATTAAGTTTCTGAATCATATCACATGATAGCTTGGGTGTGTTTGGTTTTTTTTTTTCAAATTTGTATACTGATTTTGGGTGCCTCAGCTTAATGTCATTTTAAAATTAGTAACCATGCACTTAAAAATGTTAATTTTGTCATTGTTTCTATGCACATTGTGGCATAAGCTTAGTGTATAATTGTAATTTTTTTTCACTAAAGGAATCCGCAGGAGGGGACATTCAGTCTCCTTTAACACCAGAAAGCATTAATGGAACAGATGATGAAAGAACTCCGGAAGTGACACAGAACTCGGAACCAAGGGCTGAACCAACCCAGAATGCATTGCCATTTACACATAGGTACAGATTCAGTTCACAGATATTAATTAAGTAATTCATGTTTACTTCATTGTTAAAAGGATCTTTTTTTCTTCAGATGGCTCCAAAATGGCAGTGTCATGAATTAAAGAATCTAATATTCTTTTTTTAAAAAGCAAAGTACAGGACTCAGCTTCGTGTTTATAATAGTCTGTTTTCGCAGAAAAATTGTATAGGAAAATCTACTGAGGAGGTTTTTTGGAATTTCTCTTACAATGTGAATATTTTAGTACAAGCACTTTATTCCTGAACACAAGGTGTCCCTTTAACAGGAAGCAATACTTACATGCCTGAGACCTCAGCAGAATTAACTGCTTCAAAGAACTTGTTCCAATTAACTTACATTTTTTGTTCCCTTTCGAATTATTTTAAAAGACTGATAACGTTAGACTCAGCCTTGTGGTGATAAGTTGTTGAAAGATGAATGTGTCTATGTAATCCTGAAGTGCTTACATTTAAAACATCCTTCTAATTAAACATCTCTCTGACTGTTTAAAATATTACTCAATATTTTTTTCAAATACAGAAGAAAGTTACATTTGCACTTCAGCATGAATTATAATTCATTGAACTGAGCATGTTTTGCTCCACTGCCCCTTAGGAAAATTGAAACAATGTTTTTATTTAAAGTTGAAAGTTCTAAGCTAAAATGGATCTAGCTTGAAATTATCATAAATGGGACATTCTTTCTCTGCAAGCAGAATAAATAGAGCAGGGAAAAGTTAGGTAAATATATAATAAATTGAGCAAAGTTTTGAAATATTAAATTTCTCTTTAAATTATGTGTTTGATTCAGTTTAAGAAGAGGTTTAAAAACTTTAAATTGCTAAGATAGTGCTTGAGAGACTGGGTGATAACAGAATCTTTTGAAATTTTGTGTAGGGAATTCAGGATGAGCAGAGACATGGACTTTAAATTGTTCAAGAATTCAGTATTCCTTATGAAGAATGTGTTAACATCACCCGGAAAAGCTCACAAATGTCCAAACTCTAAAATACTCAAAATTTTACACTTGAAAATTGTTTGACGAGTGACTGTGTGAGATGTCATTTTTATATTTGAACTGTCACCAGTGCAGTCACAGTACGTCTGTAGAGGAAATTGTCTTTTTGAGAGAGAGAGAGAGACAGAGAAATTATGTTTTTGAGGGAGGAATATTCGAACTACAGTAGATGCTTGTTTGCAGCAACAGCTTGTTAAAAGCAACCACTGCTGATGAGCAGTGTTCCCCCCAGGACCACTTTTTCTACTGTGAATTGTCAACACTCCTCATAGCAACAGCCACTTAGGAGCAACATAGCAAAAGGACAATGATATGTTGCTACTAGGTTTGTCGATTAATCGCAGTAACTCACACCATTAACTCAAAAAAAAATCAGTCACGATTAATTGCAGTTTTAATTGCACTGTTAAACAATAGAATACCAATTGAAATTTATTAAATATTTTGGATGCTTTTCTACATTTTCAAATATATTGTTTTCAATTATAACACAGAATACAAAGTGTACAGTACTCACTTTATATTTTATTACAAATATTTGCACTGTAAAAATGGTAAACGAAAGAGATAGTATTTCTCAGTTCACCTAATGCAAGTACAGTAATGTAATCTCTATTGTGAAAGCGCAACTTATAAATATATATATTTTTGTTACATTACTTGTATTCAAAAACAAAACAATGTAAAATTTTAGAGCCTGCAAGTCCACTCAGTCCTTGTTCAGCCAATTGTTCAGAGAAATAAGTTTGTTTTTGCAAGAGATAATGCTGTCTGCTTCTTATTTACAATGTCACCCGAAAGTGAGAACAGACGTTCACATGGCACTTTTGTAGTTGATATTGCAAGATAATTACATGCCAGATATGCTAAACATTTGCATGTCCCTTCAAGCTTTGGCCGCCATTCCAGAGGACATGCTTCCACGCTGCTGCTCATGCTCGTTCCAAAAATAAGGCGTTAATTAAATTTGTGACTGAACTCCTTGAGGGAGAATTGTAAGTCTTCTGCTCTGTGCTTTATCTGCATTCTGCCTTACGTTTCATGTTATAGCCATCTCTGATGTTGTTCGTTTTAAAAACACTTTCACTGCAGATTTTGACAAAACGCAAAGAAGGTATCAAGGGGAGATTTGTAACAATAGCTCCAGCACTTGACCTAAGGTTTAAGAATCTGAAATGCCTTCTAAAATCTGAGAGGGACAAGGTGTGGAGCATGTTTTCAGAAGTCTTAAAAAAGCAACAGTTTGATGCAGAAACTACAGAACCCGAACCACCAAAAAAGAAAATCAACCTTCTGCTGGTGGCATCTGACTCAGATGATGAAAATGGGTCGGTGGGCACTGCTTTGGATCATTTTTGAGTAGAACCTGTCATCAGCATGGACGCAAGTTCTCTGGAATGGTGGTTGAAGCATGAAGGGACATATGAATCTTTAGCATATCTGCCATGTAAATATCTTGCAACACCAGCTACAACAGTGCCATGTGAACGCCTGTTCTCACGTTCAGCTGACATTGTAAACAAGAAGTGGGCAGCATTATCTCCTGCAAATGTAAACAAACTTGTTTGTCGGAGCGATTGGCTGGACAAGAAGTAGAATTGAATGGATTCTTGTACGTAATTTTACATTTGTAAGTTCAACTTTCATGATAGATTGCATTACAGTACTTGTATTAAATGAATTGAAAAATACTATTTTTATTTTTACAGTACAAATATAAAAAATTAATATAAAATGAGCACTGTACACTGTGTGGTCTGTGTTGTCATTGAAATCAATATATTTGAAAATGTGGAAAATATCCAAAATATTTATATAAATAGTATTCTATAATTTAACAGCATGATTAATCATGATTTAATTTTTTAAATTGCATATTAATTGTGATTGATTTTTTTAATTGCTTGGCAGCCGTAGTTGCTAGTAATGAGCATCTACTGTATTGCACTTCTCTGAAATCCTGAAGACAGGGTTCTGGTCAATGGGTTTATTTAAACTTGTTATATTTGCATGTTTAAATTTTCTATAAATATCTTGTGTGAAAAGGGAAAGGGCTAAGTCCACAGTGTGTTTTGTTTTGTTTGTTTGTTTTTAAAAGAAAATTATGATCATTGCAGGAACTGCTCCTTACATAATTTAATAGTCATTTCTGTTACACCCAGTATAGTAAATGGACCTCCATTTTCAATGAGTATGCATGGAAAAATTTTCTTTGGACATTTTAAAAATGAGCCATATGTACCATTATTTTTCTGAAACTACAATGTTACAACAAATTTTCTGAATTTCTTTTTTCTGTCTACTTCATGTATGTATTTTGAATTTTCTGTTTATTCTATTATACTATGTTTAACTTTTACTAGCTAGGATTTGTCTTCCAGTATTGACTCTGTATTTTGAGTGTCACTTATTTATGAAGTTGATTTTCACAAAGCTAGTGTTTATTTTGCTATGGCTACTTACAAGTTAGCCAATGAGCCATTCATGTTTTTTTTTCAGAAGAAAATCCAAAGGAGGTAACCTTGTGAAAATTAAGTTATTCTGGGTTAAGTAGTTTATACTGTAGTTCAATACAGATTACAGAAAACTATTTTTCTAATTTTACTAAAAAGCTCAATTGCAGATATTTATATAGTGATATTTAACATTGAGAGAAATATTCTTCAAGGAGTTTTACTTGTAGAAAATGTTTCATGTGAAAGTTTTATTTTTATTAAGGATTATGAGAACTCAGTCTTTGCTATACTGGAATTCAGTATTTTTTCTGATAGAGATAAAGTTGCCTCTTTTCAGGAATAGCTCAATTAAGTAAAATCATTATTTTTTTTTCCCCCAGCCTATGACCGAACTAAATTTTGAAAATCAATTGCTTTGATTATTCTGTAATGGTTTGGTGTTAGGTTTAATGAAGTTTCCATGGGCCAAATTCTGTAGTGCATGTACAAAACAGATGTAAAATGAGCTTATGTAGGCATGTAGTCATGGTCAGAAGTGCAAATATGCGATGGGATTCTACAATGTTGAATGGACGAGTTAGACAGATGCAGTTTTTGGTGCATTCATTGGTAAGGTACGTTGTATTGATTTAACAGTTCAGTTTTGCTATACAGTTCAACTTGCAGATGCCCTTAGGAAAACTGTTTTGTGTTAGTCTACAGTGTTTAGTGTGTATTTATCTGGGATTTTCACAGGAACTGAACTATAGACAGGAATTACACTCCTGTAGTGACTGCTATATCTTGATAGCATTTCTCAATACTTGGCAGATTTGATCTACCTTGATATATCATATATATATTCTGATGCTTCCCCACCCAACCCCCACCACTCCAGATGCACAGATAACCAGTGATGTTTATTGACCATAGCATTGCTGTAAAGAACAAAGTGAATGTCCCCTTTCATTGTCACAGTAGTGCATTTCTGAAATTATTGCTACTATGCAATTGTCAGGTGTCTCCTTGGTGAATGTGTAGTGACAAAGTTGATATCTTGGCGTGTTTTTGGTTGTGAAAACTAATGGAGAGCTCTTATGTGCAGTTCTGTATTTTTAAAATGTTTAGTGTTTATTTTATTACTGATAGTGTCCACAATTTGCTAGGTACTTTCTAAACACAAAAGCAGCCATGATCTTTTCTCCATGGAGTTCGCAGACAGAGAGTAGGGAGAAAGGATACAACAAATTAATAGCAAGGTAAAAATAGTGATGGGCCATATTTTGGTAAAATACAGTTAGCTTAACAAGTTTATTTCTCCAACAAATAGAGTGTGTGTGTGCGTGTTACTCCCAGATATACAGAATAAGTCAGCTAATTTTCCCACTGATGGTACAGTAGAAGTGGGTCTTCAGGAGAGATGTGAATGCAGGGAGCGTGGTTGCCTTGAGTTCAGAAAATGCAGCTCATGGAAGAAGGCATGGGAGCAATGTGGAAGAAGCTGACAAACTGGCAGACAGAGCTAATTTAATGGACAGAGCTGAGGAGGCAGGAGGGCCATGCAGATGAGACAAGGACAGGTACATAAGGAAAGGGAATGAAAGACTTTACAGGTAGTTACAGGAAGCTTGAACTTGATCCAGTAACAGGAGAGAGAGTAGAAGGATTCAAAGAGGTGATGTAAGAATAACGGGGAGGATGTGAGTGTTGATGAGAACAGATGATCAGAGGTGTAGGGGGTGGTACTTTAGTTTGCACCTTTCCTGTTAGTCACTTCTAGTCTGCTAGCACATCTGCAGAACAGGTTTGATTTATAGTTTTCTCATGATGTACTTTCTCTTTGGCCAGCCATACTCCCTTTGACAGACATACACTCGCCTCTTTTTGCCTGTTAGTGGAGTTGTTTTATTTTGCACATTTACACAATATGTCAGCATCATAAGTTTAGACTGTTTTGGTCAGACACAAGTGTAAGTAGCATTTTGCACCCAAATGTTAACTTACAGCACCATGTAAATCACCACACCACAGAGTTTTGGCTATTTTGTGAACTTTAACTTTTTTAATTATTTTAGTTAAATAATTAAAATATTGAGACAAATTCTGCTTGTCAGTAAATTGCTGTAACCCCATTCATATTCCGTGAATGTAACGGAGCAAAATTTTGTTCAGTCATTTCAATTCAACCTTAGTTGAACTAGTGTTAATATGCTTTGTAGCATATTAAGTGGTCAGCATATCTTAAGGAGATCAGATTTTTTTTCAGCATATGCTAGTTTGCACAAATATTCAATGTGACCTTTACAAAGAAAGATAAACGCATACAGTTAAATCTCTGCCTATTATCTTTGTTCAGAGTGACTACTGTAGTTAGCATTGACTGATCCAGTAACACTGTTTTGCAGTTCAATCTCTCCCTTCTGCAATAGTTAAAATATAGTATAGCATTAATCTTGCTCTGGTAACTGAAACCTGGGATAAAAAATAAAATGATTTGTAGCCTATGATGCCACAAGTAATCGTTGGCATCATGCACTTTTAAAGGTGCACTTTTCACCAGTCTTCTTTCTTCTCAGCCCTGTCTAGGCAATGTATATCCTGTATATGCAAACTAGTTTTTAGGAAGATACACATGCCCTCTGGTTCATTAGTAAAGTAAAATGAGACCTAGTAAAATGCACAGATTATCTTCTCCCTTAACTTGAAAGGGGCAAGAAAGGACTAAGATTTTTAATACCATCAGATGTCTTTTTTTTTTGAGGGGGGGGGAAGGGTTGTAATTCTTTTTCACATCCTCAGTCTGAGTTTTATTTTTAAATGTTAACTGTAAAATGGCATCCAGAGAGAAGAAAGACAGTTAAGAAGGAGCACTCTTTTTGTTCAGCCTTTGAAAGCAGATCTAAAATTATAAGTTTAATAAATAGGTCAGTGAACGCCTATCTTATTACTTTGAGTTTGCCTAGTATCTGTTTGATGCTTTATAACATATTGTTTTCCTAGCAGAGTTAATTTCATTTCTCAATACCTTGTAAAACTACGTGATAAACTTGAGCTTTCAGAGGCTTTACTAAATAGGTGAGGACTTTGTTTTTGACAAATCTTGAAAGATTTTTTTCTCAGCAACCATGAGTTGAAGCTGTTACCTCACATTTTATGTTATGCAAAATCTTTCAGTACAATAAATTTGTAGTATGCCAATTAAATTTAATGAACCGTTACATATATGGTGTTACATTTTGGAAAAAGAAGTGTGTGTGCTACATAATGTTTTGACAGTAAAGAGATATATATATAGCCTGTTCATTAAAATAATTCCTATTTTTGTATTCAAATAAGGTTTTTAATAAGAAAATTTGATTCATTGCCTTAGTGAAAAATAGGCTTTTATTTCAAATGTTGGTTATATCTTAGATCTTTTATTGTCTAGACTGAATACCATTTGATAATGTTGCATGTAAATCCAGTGCTGTAACAACAAAAAAACCTTGCTGCTAGTCCATGTTTTTCTATGGGTTTTCATTAAAGGTTGTGTGCAGAAATCTTATTAGTAGATCAATTTGCTTCTTTATTTTGTTACAATTGCACTTTTGCTAAAAGACTGAATATTTGTGGGTTTACTTCTGTATTATAGTAAAACTATATTTCATGGATTATGTTGAATTCTTACAAAGTTTATCTGAGTTACAAAAGAGAAGTTGAGATTTGAAATAACTCCATTCCCTGATTATGGAGATAATTTGTACTGGAATCCAAATGTATATTTTCCCTTTATTTATTGTCGTTTTTAGCTTCTTTTGCATGGTCTTAAAAAAAGTTTTGAATTAAAATGATTAAATTTGACCTTTTATAAAACAATATTGTTGATATATCGTCTCTGAATAGTAACCCAAAGAGAACTAGGTTCTTTTAAAAGTTTTTTGCCTTTTTATAAAATTAAGCAGTCTATAAGTGACCGGTAACTTTTTTTCATTAAAGATAAGTTCTGTGTGTATTGGAAGAACTCTAATGGATTCAATTGTTTTATTGCGAAGAGAAAAGAATCCCTTGAGGTATGCTCAAAGCAGTGACTACTTCACCCATTAAACGATGTAATGCGTTCTCCCTGCCAGTGCTGGCATGCAGCCACTAGTGGGTGGGGGAGGGGGAAGTGGAGGGAGGGGGCCAGCTGCATGTGGCTTTCACTTCAACCAGCTTGTCCTTCACTACTGTGGAGCACCTGTCTGTGTGCTGTACTCTTATCCTTTGTGCTCAAGAAGTTCCAGACCAGTATGCTGGTTGTCCACTGAACAAGTGCAGAGAGAGAGGGGAAGAGCTTCCTGCTTCCCCCTTCTCTCTGGCACTCCTCATGGGCTTCCAGAATTTAGCCTAAGGAGTTTCCTATCAGTAAAAAAAATAAATAAATAAATTCATAGTGTTTGTCAGTGTTATGTTCTTAATTTGAAAGAAAAATGATAGCCAGCCTTAACTGAATTAATGTAACTTGAATCTTTGAATTTCTTCTAAAGACTTTCCTAATTGTGACAATCCCGGTAAGTAATAGGAATTTCTAGATTATATAGTCAGGCCTATGAAGACGTTCAAACCAGAAAATATTGTACTGAATACTTAATACAGATCTCTTTGATACTTACCTTTAGTTACACTAGCAATCTCCAAAGCGGGGGGGGCTTAATCATGCTGTTGTAAGTGTAGACATAAAGCATACATTGCTTGGTGCCTTGAAAAATCGTGTGCAAAACTGAAATTTGCATCGGTTGGAGCTAATTTTTAGCAAATGTAGGAACTGATGATAACTGTAACTAAAAGCCATAAACAATTAGAATAATTATTTGTCACTATTTGTTTGACTAATATATAAAACAGTCTATCAAGCACATTCTTAGAAGACAAATACAATCATTATGTAGTTCACATAAAAGAATGTTAATACAATCTATATTGTCATGCTATTTTCCCCTCCAGCTTATCACATCCATAAGAATTCTATGTAAAAATTAAAAGTTGGAGATGGCTTGCTTAACTGCTGAACTTATTTCTAATATCAGGAACAGCCAATCTTCAACCATTCAAAAACCAGATCTCTCAAACCCTGTATTTTTTTTTAAATATTTGATGATAAATACTATTTATGACTCTCTATAAACCTGGATTGTGTCCTTTGGTACTTAAAAATAAGGAATCAAATTTCAAGTTCTCTATTGGTTAAGAGAGTTGCTTTTAAGCATAGCCATTAGGATTGCCCCAGCATGTCTCAAAAATACAAATATTTGATGTTCATTATTCCTGTTCAAATGCTACTTTCACATATAGAGTGGTGAGTTTCTTGTCCTTTTGAGGCACTGGTGAAAGAGCTTTGTCCCATTCAAATTTTGCTGAGGTTATAGGTTAGTGATAAGATTCCTGCTGTTTAATTACTATTTGTCATAGTTTTTTCTAGTAAATGTCATTGAGAGTAGTAAGTCTTTATTTTAGTTGTAACATTATATGATGGTTTTGTGTTTGTCCTTGTGTGATTCCTCTGGTGTTCTTCTATGAGACAGTTTGGTCTGAAATGCTGTGAGAATATGTACACAGTTTACAATATCATGAGTTTTAAGACTGTGACCCTTATCTTCCTTCCAATGAAGAAATCTTTAGGGGATGAGTTGTAGGAAAAGCCTTCTATGAAAGATAGTTATGTCACTTTGTTGTGTTCTTACACACACTTCCATCTTTCAGCTTTTTTGTCATTCTTTGAACACTAGGGCACTACAAAGAGCAGATTTAAACTGCATGATAGATCTTCTTTATTGTAGGACTAGGGATTCCAAGCTGCCATGTTCCATTCAGCAAATATCTGTCTTGTATTTGTGATACTTTCCTCTGAGCTAAATTGAAGATTCCAACTTTTGTCACAAAGATCTTTCCTGTCCAACATGTCTCTAAACATCTTAAAACATTTAAATCTTGTCTCAGAAAATAGACACCAAATTAATGTTGTGAATCCTAGCAAAGTGTATTCCCGAACGATCAAGCAGACTATCATGAAGCATTTTTAACCAAAAATACACAGTTCTTTTGTGGAAGTGACATTTCTTGAGTCACCAGTGGGACGAGGGATGAAGAATTTACTTCTGTGTATTTTCTGTAACAACGAATGTCATCTTACTTGGATCTGAAACCACAAATGTGTATTTGGTCAAAGGTAACTCCTAAAAGGCCTGTTGAAAGCTTTTCTTCCACCAAAAGGATGAAACTAATAAAACAATTTGCAGCTATTAGAAAAAATTATGATAAAGATGTTAATCCAGATAGCCACAACAATACTTAAGATAGTCATGACTCTTCTCTAAGAAACATGCCTTTTATGAAAAATAAGGATTCTGCTATCTCAGGTCACACAACACCTGTTTAACCATATCTATAACCAAACTGAACTCATCAAATTGTAGTAAACATGCTTGCATCCCAATTAGCTAGAGAAGTTCATATGTGAAAGTATTTCATAACCAGAATATTCTGCCTCTTCAGAGTCCTAGCTGAATGTAATAATACTTATAAAAATGCTTTAAATTGTCTTCAGAAATGAGGTACCTAACATTTGTACTCATCAGAAAGATGCCCAGGAACTGGTGACTTTTGTCAGCCTGCGAGGGGTCATGTTCACCCTTCATTTAGTGGGGAAACTCTTAAAGGTTTGAAATTTGACTGTAGCAAAATTATTGCAATCTGTAAGAATAACACTCGTTCACATGATACCTGCTTTCCTCTGCCTCTCCAAGTAAGAGCTGTCCAAAATATACCTGAGCAGCCTGTTATAAATTTAATACACTAGGAGAAAAGAAACGCACTGGTGAAATGAAGGAACAGTGTACCCATTAAGTTAAGACTTACTTGCTTACCATCTGATACCTCTAAGGGCAAAAGTTTTCATCAAATACAAGAGAGAGAAGATTTATATAATTATAATTGCCTCTGCTGCCAGACAAATCTTCCCTTATATAATTCCAACTCAATAAACTAAGTACCTAACTAGATTCTATATCATGGTCTGGTTCCTATGGAGCAGAAGAAAGACTTGAACTTAGATTTCAGATGTCAGTATTCCTCATGGCTACTAGAAAGGAATCCAGCAGAAGGGCATATAGATTTAAAGAGGAAAAAGCTTAAGATACGGCTTGTAGGCTTAAGAGCCTTTTACTTCTACAAAATAACTGCTTCGCTATCTTTTTATCTATCCAGCATAATCTCAAGGTTAATTTGGTGTTCGGTTTGAATTTTTATGAATACATAAGATAAATTCATCTCCTAATTTCCGGTTGTCTGATTTAGCCAAGGTCTGAGGCCTCTAAAACCTCCATCTAATGTTCTTTAATAATAATACCTAGCTTTTATATAGTGCTTTTTCATCAGCACATCTCAAAGTGCTTCACAAAAGAGATTAGTATCAGCAGCAGTAAAGGACAGTGCAACAGTATAACAAACTCTTCAGCTCCCAGGAGGCCATAGGCTCCAAACTAGCTTTTCAGTAATTGAAAACTGATTTAAAGTGGTGTGCATTTAGTGTGGGTCAAGTTTTGCAAAGACAAGACTGTCAGATTTCACACTTCAAAATCTGTTGTTGCACGTGCACAATAAACATTTTTGAAAAAAAAAACAACTTTATTCTTATGGTCCACATTAGATTGATACAGTACTAAATGCAGACTTGCACATTCATCACAGCTGGGCTAATGGATTAGTGCTGCACCTTTTAAATATTTTTTAAAATTCATATTTGACTGAAAAATCCTCTGATTGCTAGATTACTGATCAGGCCTCCAGGGACCCTGTTCAAGCCTCATTGGGTTTATAGAAAACTGAGGCTGTCATGCAAAATAAAGTTGGGGTGGGGGGAAGGAGGGTGAGATGGGGGTTGGTGTATGCACATTTCTTAAAATAAGTGGTTTTCTCCTCCCCCTGCGGGCTCTTTATTTTCCCTTGTTTTATATTTTTATCCCTTTGCCCTCAAGCACACCCACTGCAGTTTGTCCATTCTTCTATTCCTCTCAAGTTCCTGCAGTACATAATTCTACTTTGCTGTTAATCTTTGCTATGTTTGGCTAGAATCCTGCTGTTTTAAAGAAACAACATAAAGTGTTTCAGAGATCAGGGCCCAAATTCAAATGTGAGTGTATGTATGTCTAAGGAAGACTAGCTTGATGTAACTGGAAAGGAATGTATCCGGAAAAGCAACTACAAGCAGAGAGTACTTTTAATTTGAATTCTTCTGTCAGTTATTCCTTCCCTAATATTGACAGGGAAGCTACCTGAACATAGACCACTTTTTAATTTGTGCTTTGGTGTATTACTAAGGTTCTACTTTCTGGGCACATAGCAATTTTACACTGAAACTTTTTAACTCCTCTTTCCATGTATATTCTGGGGAAACCATTTCAACCCTTTAAACTTTGTGTCTGGGAGCACAAGTAGTTCCTTTGATGTATAGTATCCTAGCAGTGAAACATTCATCCTGGCCTGGAAGTCAGAACAATACACTTCTTTAGACAATGAATTAATTGTACTGGAAATTGCTATATTTGAAAACGTTCCATTTAAAATTTCCAGTAAGCTGCTGGTACAGAGAGAGATACAGCAGCCCTACATATCTTTGTTTCCCAAGTATGACTTAATGAGGTTAAGGCTCAGTCAGGGCCGGCTCCAGGCCACAGCGCGCCAAGCGCGTGCTTGGGGCAGCACGCCGCAGGGGGCGCTCTGCTGGTTGCTGGGAGGGCAGCAGGCAGCTCCGGTGGACCTGCTGCAGGTGTTTCTGCCGAGGGTCCGCTGGTCCTGCTGCTCTGGTGGACCTCCCACAGACACGCCTGCGGCAGCTCCACCAGAGCCGCGGGACCAGCTGACCATCCGAAGAAACGCCTGCGGGAGCCCCACTGGAGCCGCGGGACTGGCGAGCGGCAAGGCGCCCCCCGCAGCGTGCCGCCATGCTTGGGGTGGCTAAATTGCTAGAGCCGGCCCTGGGCTCAGTACAGTAAATAATATGGCCTTGTATTCCAATGTTGGATATACTCCTCCTTGCTCCTTCAATATTACCCACAGTGTTTCCAGCTTGGACCTGGATCATCTGACCAAAACTGAGTGTTAAAATCTTGTATCTTCCTCCATATTCTTTGTATCCTGTTTTTGTTTTGTTTTGTTCTTATTTTTTACCTTTTTTTAAAAAAGCGTGTGGAGGGCTTTGTTCTTCATATAAGTGTCTTTCATGCCAATCTAGCACACATCATGAGTACAGGTAAACTTCAATGCATGCCATTTTTTAATAGTATTTGCCAGCAGATGCCATAGTTATTTCTTATTGTAAAGAAAGGGGGGTTGTGATATTTCATATGGTAACTAATGGCAAATAATGACTTTTAAAATGCCAACCACTGTACGGATTACTCTTTTTAGGCAACTAACACTGATTTTATTTGAGATAGCAAATAGGGAAGCAAAATCAGATATCTTTTACTGTTCAGAAGTCCTCTATTTAAACCTTACAATCCCAAAGATTATGATGATTGTTATGTACTATATATCTCAGGGTCTCCTACAAAGACGGTCAACATTTCTGAGCAGATATCTCCAACAATACTGCCAGTTTTGAATTTGTCTTTTTTTATTTCACTTGCATTCCTGGAGTGGTTGGTGACTATTTGTCATGCTGTTGCATGTTTCCAAACCTTAAAGGGTGGATGATCAAGTGGAACTGTTTTTTTGAATCTATAGCAGCTTTTCCTGACTTCTGAAAGCTGAGCCACTTCAGAGAAATGAAACCAAATATGCTCCCACTCCTCAGTTCCAGTGTAAGCTGCTAAAGGCTTAAGTATCTTCATTTAGACATTTTCCCATCCCCTTCAGCTAATTCTTTGTACGCTAATGTACCCCAGGAGGAGGGACACACCCCACACTTTGATAGAGTAGGCCAGAGATTGGTATTGATCACCACCACCTGTTGCAATAATTAGGGTTGAAAAGTTTTAATTTTTTTTACCACAATTGGTGTTTATAAGGGCCCTATTATGTATGGAATTTATAATTACCCAATACATCTCTCACTGAAGCTTATACCACAGTGAACTTCAGATCTTAATAGCTATTGATGAGACTCTCAAGTCTCATGGTGAATTATCAATCAGGGATTCACCCAAACTGTGTTTAGGAAATTCATGAAGTGTTTTGGTCAGTCATAAAACACTGTTGTTTTCATAAGCTCTGTGCCCTCCCACCCTCCGTGGCCTACCAAATTATTTGTAAACAACTGTATTTGAGTCAGAACAAGTTTCTTAGTTGGAAGTTTCCTCTTTGGCTGTGGCTGTAGAATCCCCCATGTATGACTTCTAAACTATCAACGTTAAATTAAGAATTTTTTTCCTTTTAAATTAAATAGGGTGAGCTGGATTCTGAACTATGCAGAGGGTTTGTCAGCAGTTGATTGCAGCTCCCAATATTCCCCCTCCCCCCCGTATAAGTTAGATCTGTTGAGAAACTCTATATTATACCTCTAGTGTAAAGTCTTTCAGTGACTATAAGCCAGTGGGAGATCAGAAATGGTATAGCTGAATGCTCTTCTGCCCTGGAACATCACTTATCTACCTCTACATCTGGGGTGTGGGGGAGACCAGCACAGGAGCAGGCTCTTTTGCCTCTGCCAACTTTGTAGCAGTAGAGTACCCCTGTGCAACTTTGTGCTGCCTGCGTAGGCGCTGACTCTGTGGGTGTTCCGGGGCTGGAGCATCCCGCGGATCAGCTCCTTCCCTTTACCCCCAGCGCCTCCCGCCCACTGGCAGCTGCACCAATCAGTGCCTCCCAGGGGCCAGAAAAAGCAGGGTGGGATGGGAAGAGGTGAGGTGGGGGCAGGGCCTTGGGGAGAGGGTGGCGGGGCCGAGCACCCCTCGGCTATTGACAAAGTTGGTATTCTGGTTGCCTCAATGTTGTAAAGCAGCTGTACTGGGCTGGAGAATCCAACTCCAAGTCTCTGCATGTGTGTTGGCAGTATTGTACCTGAGTAGTTTGGCAAAACGACTTATCTTTGATAGATCTTACATTTAAAAACTAGACTTAAAGAGAGGCTTTCATTTTATGATGGTGCTGATGCCTGCATTTAAGAGTCCTCCAAATTTTTGGAGTGGGGGGGGAAGCACAATGCTTTTAAAAATAACATTAAATTATTGGAACTATTGAAATAATTTTTTAGTTGTTAGTTTGAGTCAAATAAACACTAAATTTAATCAAGATATTACTTTGCCTTTAAAATGCATCTGAAATACTGGATATAATATCTGGCATCTCTATAGCACTTTTTAATACCAGGAGGTCACTTTTGCATCACGGTAAGGGAAGAGAAAGTATACTCTAGTGTGTTAGGAAAAACTCCTGTTATAATATGAAGGCCTACGAGATCTTAAAATATTCACACAAAGCAGACAGCTTGCTTTTAACAATCTCCTTCAAAAGGCCCACATAGAGTTTATTGCATGGTACTCTATGGACTCTATTTTTGTCAGATTAATCAAAGGATTCCTAAAGATCTTCCTCACTCCCAAATTTGAAAATGTGCTATTGCAGAAGTCTAACATATAATAAATTCTTTGAGCAGTTCTCTTTGCAGTTCCCCAGTCAGACCCCAGTATTTACACAGAGCCCCACTGAATGGGGCTTACATCCATCCACACAGCTCTCTTTAGAGGATCAGGCGTTTATTTGTGCCTTATGGTAGCCTCCTCATTTGAGTAATTGTGTTTTGTTGTTGCAAAGTTCTTACTAACTGGGATGTCACGAAGTTACTTCATTCAAATTTCATAAAGTTTCTCATAAAGTTTAAGTAAACAGTGTTAAGGCAGTGAATTATCTTTCCTCCTGTAAGAAAATATTAATTTTCTTTCAGCTATTGTCATTTACAACTTTTATCATCACTGTTATAAGTACACAAATCAGATTTTTTTTTTGCTGGTATGTGTATGTTTATAAATATGCAGTATTGTAGCTTCTAAAGATAGTAAACTGTTCATCAGAGTGAAATAGAACTGTGTTGTGTTTGCAGATAGTACAGCTGTAGAATGACAGACTTTTATAATTGACATCCTACATATTTGTGTACGGACTTGGCAAAACCTGGTTCCTTCCCACCTCTAGCGTATGGAGCCACTCCATGAAGAGTACTCCAACCCGAGTAGAAGTAGTCTCCACTGGGACTTATGGGATTGTAGGAATCTATGTAGCGACAGATCCCCCAACCCCACTTTTGCCTTCCTCTAGCTCATCTATACTTTGTATGCCCTCAACCCTCTCCCCCTACCCATTTGATTTTTCTCTAAAAGGGAGGCTATACCTGAAGGAGGAAACCGAGTTTGCCCCTAAAAAGCAAAGAGTGAAAGTTCATTGAAATGGGTTGAAAAGCTTTGAATTTCCACTTCACTGTAAACATAACTTCATAGATTCCAAAGCTATAGGGACTGTTGTGATCATCTAGTGATAGTCTGATCTTCTGTATAAAACAGGTGAGAGAACTTCCCGAAAGTAATTCCAGTTCCACAATATCAGAGTTCACTGTAAATAGGGTTCCAAAGCTCGCATGTAACAGTGATATTAAAAATTGTAAATGACCTTAACCATCCAGTATTAATCCATCTGATGTCTAGCATATCTTTCAAATACATTTAACTTACATGCAGAGCAAGAATTAGAGTATAGTGTCTAGAGGTCCCAGTCAAGGATTCGGGCACCATGATTCACACATGTAACAAAAAGACAGTCCCTGTTCCCACGAGATTAGAATCTGAAATATAAAATGAGAAGAGGGGATTACAACAAACAGACTGGAGGAGTCAGCTGTCTGTTTTTCTGGTTCTGTCCCATAATGGTCTAGTTTAAATGCCAACTGTGAATTTGAATGTAAGTTTTAATGTTGGGGTGTAGCTTATGGGCAACATTTATTAGCGTGTTTGTTTTGCTCAGGATAATTATTTTTTGTCACCGCGTGGCAAGCAGAAGCCCCTTGCAATGGAAGTTGAGTGATATTTCTTCTTAAAACTTTGATGTAGGTTTGGGCTTAGGAGCAGGTATGCAGATGGAAATGAGCACGGAGATGGACTTTTTATTATCTGGTGTTTAGATGAGAGAAGATTTAGCTTGAGTAGGGGGTTACAGTTAAGGGCAATAGCTCCAGGGGCACTGGAACAGTTTGTACAATGGGGGTGCTGAGAGCCCTTTAACAAAACTGAAAACCCTGTATATGATGGAAACCACTTCAAGCCAGGGGATGTGGCAGCACCTCTAATTCTAGCACTCATGAACAGCTCCCTCATTTGGACATAGCCTCTCAAAAGCTTGAAATTTTTCAGGATCTTAATAGTGTTAAAGATGCCAGTAAACCTTGACCTCAGAAAATTTCTCTTTGCGTTCTATCAACATCACCATAAATGCCAGTAGCAGTGGGTAATATTGTCAAATAAGATTTCACACTCCCTCTTGTTCTGATCATATAACCTGAAAAATCGTTAGAGTCTAGAGGTTAAAAGGTAGCTCTGTTTCTCCTTTTGTTTGTTGAGACAGTAATCTAGGTTGCCAAATAGTACCATTTGACCACCAAACTAATTTTACAGTGGTCACCACAGAGCCATCAGATGCCAGCTACTTTTGATTAGTAGCAAGGCAGGTTGGATTCAAACTGGTAATCTAGAGGTGAAAGGCTATACAACTTATCAACCATCTGAGCCATTTAGTCAATAAAACCCTCAGGCTTTGTTTTTCTTAAACATGTGTCCAGATGAGAAAAGCCAGCACACTTCAAATTAATTAAGAGGACAAAATAAAATGTCCAGGATACTTTTGACCTCTTTCCAATAAACATATACAAGGATCTGTCATCAGGCCATTCATTATCATGAACTTTGATACTGGAGTTGCTATCGTTACAAATCTTGTCCAGTGGAAGGAAGAAGCCAGATGATCACTTGATGTGTGATAATGGTATTCCATCATCCCGTCATGACACACCCAATTTTTTAAATTATTTAAATACAAAGGATTGTAGTATCCTGCAAGGTGTTCTTGCAGAGGATGTGACTGAGGTGTGAGAATTAGAAAGAATCTTGTGAAATTCAAATCAAATGGAAACCGTGTGATTTGATTAAGCCAGTGTGGGTCAGTCAAAGGAAGCCAACCCTGAAATGCTTCTAAAGCTCAAAATAAACTATCCAATTGCGTAGTTTAACAAATAAAATCTTCCCGTAACAGAAATGAGATCTTATTCTCCTTTTCCATAGTTAAAAATGATGAATGAAATGTAAGTAGACTCATCATGTCAACATAAACCTAAATGTAATTGATCAGTTCAAAGAGCTGTTCACTTTATTCAGCTTCAAGTTTCAAATTTTAAAAATAAAATGAGATGACAGTGTCTGTCCTGTAGAATTGTCAAGTCATGTTTGCCAGAGGCTTGCATATTGCCTACTTTCTTGGCATGTTGGGCCAAGTCCTTAGTGAGCCTATGTTGAGTACAGTTGGAGACGGGAGAAAAAGGGCTTTAAGTTCCATGAGTTCTGTCACTTGGGGAATTTTTCTGGCATTTTAACTACCATGTTGTTTCCTGGAGGTTAAAATGCTGCCACCTGCTAGCGCTTATTTTTTCCCCCTACACTTGTGATCTCGCCAGTGAAGCTGAGACAATGGTAGCAATAGTGGAAAATTCTTTTGGCAAAAAAGTTAGTGTGGGCCTGGCTTTAGAGGCCAACGGGGTGGGGGGTCGGGGGGCGGGTCTGAAGATACTCTTCTTGATGAAACTGTCGTTTCATTTTGCCTGAAACTTACAAACCATCCAAAAAGTACAGATGGCTATTTGCCACTCAGTCTGTTTCCTATGACTGACTTCAAGAGATGAATGACATAAACTGATAATAGTTTAAATGTTTCTTCAAAACTATTATTTCAATAGACTGTTGAACATACTCATCTTGCTCAACTATTTCATTCTGTAGTTTACAGATAAAGATGCCTTGACCTCTGCCAAGTTCATTCAAAAAAGGTGCTAACAGAAATCTAAGATACTTCAGGACCTGCAACTTCACTTAAAGTTTGGCTAAGGATCAAATTAAACTAGAGTCCAATGAATGAAGATCCAGCATTGGCTATGTAAAGTATCAGTTAACTTGCTTATTTCATATTGCCCACAATATTACTGTAACTAGGTTAAAAAAAATAGTACCCAACTATGTATGGAAGACAGTCAGGGAGGAAACGAAGGGGACAAACCAGGCCTTCATAAATCCTCTCATGGACCACCTTCCCATTACCACTCCAGTACGTACACACACACCCCTCCCCACAAACACTTGGTTCTCAAAGCATGTTATTGTGGGGAATGCAAGAAAGTTTCTGCTAATCAGAAATTGTTCTAAGACTATAATTTGAGAATCACTGTTCTTTACCAAGGAAGTGTGTATCTTTGAGTGAAAAAGTGAAAGTTTGACCCCTAGTAGCCTTTTTCCTAGACTCAGATTTGGTTTAAGTGAAACAAATTTGATAGTTTTAGTCTAGTGTAAAATCCTGATGTTAAATGGCACAATTGTCAGTATCTGAACGCAGAGGGGTGTTGAAAGCCCATATTGAGTTATGTTGGCTTTGTGAGGGTTGAACACTGTGAGTCAGGTTATTGCTAATACTATGTTTCTTTCACATCCTTTAACATTTACTTGTTAGTATCTTTTAACAACTCAGAAGAAAGAATAGGTTTGGGCTGTCTATTTTAGCTACTGACTTTAAATTGCATGGTTATCAGGGGAAATATAACTAGGCTTAATTAAATTTACCATGATCTCATGTAGCTTTTGCTTCCTTAATGGAATTAAATTGTTGTTGTCAGCATGTAAAATGACAGTAGATCTTGTGCACTAATTATGCATTTAATGTGTCACTGTACTTATTTGGATAAGTAAAATAACAATCATAACATGAGTATGAGTGCAGCAGCTATTTGATATTACTGTTATAAGATAGCCTAGAACCCAGAACATACAGGAAATGAGGAACATCATCAAAACCAGTCAAAATAACCATTCTTAATCATTCGCCATCTTCCTAATCAAACCCCCATGGATGGCTCCTCTACTTTTTGTACTCAAATTGTGGGGCCTGTTAGCTGTGTCAGAGCTTCAGCTAGCCTCAGCATTGCCAAAGATAAAGGGATGGACACTGACCCAGGGAAAGTGTGTGACACAGTTAAGGATATCACGAAGACATCTCAAACGGTTCAGGTAAATGTTTAAACTTTAGTCCTTGTTTGAACTGAACCAAATCAGCCACTAGTAGCAGCTGTCAATGTGTTGTCATTGGTGGAAATGTCACAAGTAGGCTAAAGGCTAGGCTGTGATAGGCCTATACGCAAGGGTGCAAGTCTGGAAGTATGTGAAGACTCTGGCCTGGTCCACACTATGCTGTTAAACCGATTTTTAACAGCGTTAAATCGATTTAACGCTGCACCCGTCCACACTACACTGCTCTTTATATCGATTTAAAGGGCTCTTTAAATTGATTTCTGTACGCATACAAAACGAGAGGAATAATGCTAAAATCGATATCACTATATCGATTTAGTGTTAGTGTGGATGCAAACTGACGTTATTGGCCTCATTATTTTACAGTAGCTACCCACAGTGCACCACTCCAGAAATCGACGCTAGCCTTGGACCACGGACGCACACCACCGAATTAATGTGCCTAGTGTGGACGCGCACAATCGACTTTATAATATCTGTTTTATAAAATCGGTTTAAGCTAATTCGAATTTATCCTGTAGTGTAGACGTACCCTCTCTCACCCCCTTACCTGGCTGGCATAGGGCCTGTCAGCTGCCTTTCCTGCACTCAGAGACAGCACAGTTAATTACTCCCATGGCTTTGCTGAAGAGCACACTGTACTTGCGGGGAGGCAAGAAGAAGGTGGACGATGGATCTGTCCCCTTTGCAGTCCCCTTTGCTTATGCAGTCCCCCTGTATACTGGACTACTCAATTCCTCCCAGAGCTCATTGTAAGGCAATGTGAATGCCTGCCACCTGGTACACAGGGTTGTGTTGAAATCCAGCCCAGAAATGGTGGATGCAAAGGAACAGAAACACTTCTCAATTCCACCAGTGTAAACATGGGAACCTCTACTGACTTTGATGAAGTTATTTTACGTTTACAGTGGTGGAATTGAGAGCAGATTTTGCCCTTTTGTCTCTACCATCTTGGCGGGATTTGACAGAAAGAAAGAACCAATTCTGCTCTCAGCGACTCCATTGAAGCCAGTGGAATTTCTCAGATCTATACAGGTGTAACTGAGAATCTAATTTGCCCCAGCACTTACAATCTGGAACAATACTAGCACAATAAATAAGGAGAGTCTAGGTTAGGGAACTCTACAGTAACTGGAACCTCCTTTACAGCAAAGTAATTTTCTCGTGGTAGTGCATGGATTGCAGCACTGTGTATATATCAATGATCACTTTGGATAACATTTCCAAAAGTGCCAAATTTCTTAGGTTCCTAAGTCTTATTTTTAAAAGTTACTAATTCTTATTGATTTTCATTGACTTTCAAATTTAGACAATAGAACTTAAGTACCTAAGTGACTTAGGAGCTCTTGAAATTGTATTCTTAATATAATTTCTAACTAAGTATTTTGTACCACATCAACTGAAGGGAATTCCAAGCCCAGGAGTCTGGAACAGCTTAAAGTATCTATCCTTTGTAACCATCAAAATCATGGAAAACAATAGTTGTGGTAAAAGTGCAAGACGATTGCACACCTATCCTAGCAGCACTGATGATCAATTCCAGTGATATCTGTGGATGGAGTACTAGAATGGTTTTTACTTTTTCAGAGTATATAGTAATACTTTACATTTACGAGACTGTAGTGTTAGTACAGTAGTGAAAAATGTTTAGAAAATGTTTAACCCTTTGGGAGAGAGAGCTTTAGCAAGAACTTATAAAACAAAGTTGTTAATGCTAGCTAGACTTTCAGCAGAGGCACACAAAGGTGACCTAGGTGGTGGCATCCTTTTGTATTGTATAAATTAAATTACTAAGTTAAAGTATAGTACCTCTTTTTGAAATAATCGAGCTCACCAGATAGGACATGAGTTCCCCAAATTGTATCCTTATAATGCAAGTTAAATAACTACAACATATATACTTTTCTCACTAAACAATGTGCAAAAGGCACAAAGGACAATGTTACAGCACAAGTTCAATGAAAAACCAAGTAGAGCTAAACTGGAAAAAACCCTATATGGAAGTGGACAGGAAACTCTGAGATTGGCATTGTTCTGTTGGGGAGAAGAGGTATGTCTCCCTTCTTTGTTTGGGTGAGAGGTCTTGTCCCCAAATCTGTGGATCTCTCAAGTTCCACAGCAAAAGCGCTGTGCCTCGGCACTGTCTCTTAGTACTCTGGATCCCATGAGAGCCCGTTTCTAGAGCTATGATCGCATGCTCTCATTCATTGTCTGCTAGCTCTGAAGCTATTCCTGGATGGTATATATTTCATTGTACAGTGGGTCAAACCCAGTTTTCCCTAGGGCATCATTCTCTTGCTCTGGAATGCCATATGGGGTTGGTGAGAGAGATCCTGTTATGGAGAGCAGTTAGCTCTCTGGAAATGCAGAACCACGTTCCCTGTACTACTCCTGCATGGAAAGGTATTGTTTGCATTATGGTAGTACTGAGGGGCCCCAGTAATGGATCAGGGCCTCATTGTGCTAGGTACTGTACACACACAACAAAAATATGATCCCTACCCCAACGAGCTTACAGTTTAAATGTAATACTAGAGATAATAAATGGATTTAACAATTCCAGAGGCAGCTCTCCCCATTTCTATGGACCATGATTACACGGCTGACCTTCCAGAATTAGAGATCTTGGATCAAATTAAATGCTAAATGCAAATGAAAATAGTAAGTCTGAATATCAAAAGTCTTTGAAAGAGAAGCTTGAAATAGTCCCACAAATACCCACCCTGACACGCTTGTCCAAAAGAGTTGGTGTTTTCTCTCTTCCACTAAAAGGGAAAAAACAAGAAGACAGTAACAGATTCTTTCATGCCTTCTCTTCCATTCCACTTGATTCAAGAAGCACGTCTGAGGGTGAGACTAAAGTGTTCAAATTACCTTGGTGGCCCCAGGAGCCTGCCTGTTTTTGTTTCTCGATACCCCTGTTCGCCAGGGAATCTACTCTGAATCATCAGGTTGCCCTAGATACTCTCCTTCAGAGGGGATGTGTTTTCACCCTATTTCAGCATTGCTTCATGTGTTGTCTAGAATCTTGAGTCACAAGCTTTTGATACGCCTCATTCATTGACCAATATACAAAAGTTTCTGTTACTGTCTAAAAAATTTCCATGTGAAAGACATACTTCCTGAAATGAGATCAATCTTCTATATTTGTCAAGAAGAAAAGAATCTCAGATAAGATCATGCCCAATGACTTTAGTCTGTTTAGCTGCCATTGCTGCTTTTCTTTAAGTGGTACAATAGATAAGTCTCTCTGTCCTTAACCTGTGTGTAATCAAGACTTTCTTATAACACTTCGTTTATCTTTTTTCCTCTGATCAAATCTGAAATTTGGGACCTGATTCACAAATGTATTTCTCCATTTCACACTGGCATAGCTCCATTGACTTAATATAAATATTCCTTAGTGCAGAGGGAAGAACAGATCTTTCACACTTAATGTTTCCTTGTCCTCTGCTTCTCCCCCATCCCGCTGGGAACTATCATCCTTTGCTAAAGATTCTTTTAAATGCTCTAAGGATAAGGGTCCTTTTGAAAGTTAATTAGTCTTTGACTGGCCTTGTTTAAAGTGTTAAACCTGAAGCAAGTTCTCAGTATTTATCTCTTGGTCACATCTGTAAAGAGACCATATTTTGTTAAAAATTTCAATTAATCAATAACTTCAATCAATATCCAATATGATCTCCTTTGTGTACAGTGTCTACTTAATCACAACAATAGACAGGAAAGAAGTACCCAGTAACCAAAGCTTATCTCATGGTTTAAAAAAAGAAAAAATGTAACAAAACCATCATTCTTGTATTCTTTCTCCCATCGTACTTGTCCGTTGCTTTATATTATTTGGTTTAGATTATAAATATATTGGGGCAGGGAAATGTGTAATTACTCTGTAAATTGACACATACTAGTGTGATTCTATGAAAACGATATTGAAATCATAGTGGCGGTACATACGAACTATTTCTACAATTCTGAAGCAAAACTTAAAGCAAAATTTTGATATCTTGGTATATATTGGAGTGACCAAACTTACTGACCCTCTGAGCCTCATGTAACTGTCTTCAGAAGTTCAAGAGCTGGGGTGCACCTGCTGGGGCTTCAGCCCTGTGGGGAGGGTGGTCTCAGGGCTTCAGCCCCGTGGGAGGCACCTACTAGAGCTTAGGGCTTCAGGCCTACTCTGAGGTCACATGCCTCCCCCTCCAGATTTTTGCAAGGGTTTGCTGACCCCACTCAGACACATGATGCTGCCAGGCCCCCTCGCTGCTGGAGCCAGCAAGTTGGGAGTTGCGGCCTTGATGAGAGGCAGTAGCAGACAGCTGGGAGCTGCAGGGGGAACCACTGCTTTGCTGCTGCCTCTCTTCATGGACCTAAAGCAGTGGCCCCTACCTGCAGCTCCAGCTATTTGCCACTGCCTCTCCACATGGAGCTAACACCTGGGAACTCCAGAATGGGGCCACTGGGACTAAGAGGGGGGACGTTACTGGGAGGTCATGACTCAAGCTGTTGGGTGTGTGTGAACCTTTAAATTGTGTCCCCCCTCACTCTTAGCAGACACCAGTTGTCTCTGGCAGAAGCCCCTAGCCCCCCACCCCTTCTCAGGGCAGAAGCCCCAAGCGCCCCCCCCCCAACCCCTCTCCTGACTGGTAGGCAGACTGTGTGGGGGGGAGGGGGAGGGCTCTGCAAGCTGCACTTTAATTGTAAAAGAGCCACATGTGGCTAACAAGCCAGTTTGGCCATCCCTGCTATATACATAGTGCAGCAAACCAAATAAATAATCCTCTAGTGACTTGAAATGTAGAAAATATTTGTTACTTCGGCCATCTCTTGTATTCTCACATGTTGAAGACATCTGTTGGAATATCCTTCACGCTAAATGCAGCAATTTTTATTTATTTTTTTATTTTATTTTGGCAAAAACAACTAAATATGGTGATTTGAGCATTCAGGATTAATATTCTTAAGTGACCTAGTTTGCAGAAAAAAATAAGCATGCATTTGTAGCCTCTGGCGCTGTATTCGGGTCACAGATGGACAGATAACAAAGCTATTCCTTAGTGATTTGCTTACATTATAATACTAATACCCAACAAGAATGAGGACAGGCTCAATGTTAATTGTTCATGTTGCCTAAAAAGATGATCAGTGGAATATACTTTGATATTAAGCGAGGGAATCAAGGTTATTTCAAACATGTAAGTAAGCAGTTGTTTTGTACTGACAGTCAAATTATGAAAAAGACAAGGTGAGTGAGGTAATATATTTTATTGGACCAACTTCTGTTTGTGAGAGGGGCAAGCTTTTGAGCTTACACAGGGTATGTCTAAATTAAAAACCCATGGCTGGCTAGTGCCAGCTGACTCGAGCTTGCGGGCTTGTACAAAGAGGCTATTTAATTGCAGTGCAGATTTTTGATTTCGGACTGAAGCCCAAGCTCTGGGACCCGCCCTCACCCCTTGTGGGACAGTTTCTGAAAGGCAGCAACAGTCAGTGTAAGCAATGCAGTGTCTACAGTGGCCCTGTGTCAACCTAACTACATCTACTTTAGCTCTATGCCTCTCACAGAGGTGGAGTTATTAAGTCAGTGTAGTGGGTGAGTTACATTGCTGGGAGCGAAACTTTAGTATTAACACTTACAGAGTTAGGTCGATGTAAGGCAGCTTGTGTCGACCTAACTCTGTAGTGTAGAGCAGGCATAGGTCAATGGAAGAATTCTTCTGTTGACCTAGTGCTATCTACACCAGGCCTGCCAACAGCAATTCCGGACCCTAGGGCAGAACAGTCAATGGGCACTCTTCTGGCATTGCCAGGTCTTCCACATGCCTGGCTGCCTTTGCCATTACCAGTACCACCCCATGCATGCCTAGGAGCATTGCAGCCTGCCTGGGTGATTTAAAAGGGCTGGGGGAAATGAGAAAAAAATGGCTGGGGTAGGGATTTAGTGGGCTATATATTGTTGTAATAAGCCATAAATCCAGTGTGTCTAATCAGTGTGTGATTTTTAGTGACTAGCAAAGTTGTGAGACAAGATTTAGAGTTTACACACAGCTCTTCTTCAGGTCTGAGAAATGTACTCAGAGTGTCACATCTAACTACAAGGTATTTAGCATAAGTAGTTAGCATATTTTAAGGAACTGTTGAAGGCGAAGTGAACAGTAATACCTTTCCAGTCATGGGTGGGGTGGGAAGGAGGGTAAAAAAGGCTAGGGTGCGAGGGGATTTAGTGGGTTATTGTTATTGTTATATAGATAGTTATAATAAGACATAAATCAAGTGTCTCTAATCAGTCCATGATTCTTAGACCATGTCTACACTAGCCAGCTTACAGTGGCACTGCAAGATCCCTCGTGTAGGCGCTCTATACCGACAGGATGCGCGTCAGTAGCTATCTCCATTGAAGAAGCTCTCATAAGAGCGGCCATATGGGTCAGACAAAAGTTCCATCAAGCCCAGTATCCTGTTTTCTGACCGTGGCCAGTGCCGGGTGCTGACATAGCATTGTGCATTCTACCACTTAAGTCAGTGAAACTTATGTTGCTGGTGGGGTGTTTTTTCACACCCCTGAGTGACATAAGTTTTGCCAACATAAGTGCTAGTGTAGACATACCCTTAGTGACTAGCAGTTATGAATTTAAGCTTCCAGGCTTGTCTTTTGAAGGTGTTATGCTGGTTTCCTCTGAGAATGAGGACTGAAAGGTCAGATATAGAGTAATTGCTTTGTGAAAAGTAATTAAATTAGTAAACTTTTGTAGACACTAAAATTAGGGTTGCCAATTTTGATTGGATGTGTTCCTGGAGGTTTCATCACATGACACAATCTTTAATTAAAGATTAATCTTTAATTCCTGGAGACTCCAGGACAATCCTGGAAGGTTAATGACATAACTAAAATCCTCTCACGAGCAGGAGTTGTTCCCATGAAAGATATTACCTCATCCACCTTGTCTCTCTAATATCCTGGGACCAACATAGCTACAACACCACTGCAGTCAAATTATTATAAATCATAGAAGTTTGAGACTGAAGAAAATCTATTACTCTGAATCCCTCCCCTTGAGAAATGCAAGATTCATTCCCCAGATAGCAGATACACTATATCTACACCAGAAAGCCAGGAAAATGTCTCATAGATTTCTAATGGACACTCAAACTCTTTCTCTCCCACATGTGTTTATGATCATAAAGGCAAGTGATACATAAACATGGTTTTATGTACAGTAGATAAGCCTTTATAAATTTACTGTGGAAACATTACTCTGTATATTGTACATATCTACAGTATATGTATGTCGTAGTTGACCCTAGTAGCACTCATTTTATTATTACATAGCACTATGGTCTGTTTTCCTCTTTATCCGCATGCCTGGAGGCCATATTACTGTAGCACTAGGGTTGTCACCCATCTGGGTTTTACCTAGACAGGCTGTTTTTTGGCCTCTGTGTCTGGGTTCCATTTAGTGTTGCAGGTGCCCAGTTTTCAACTGGAAAGCCCATTTACCACGGGGTGAGGGGAGGTGCCAGGTTATTAACCCGTGCCAGCCCCTACTCAGCTTGAGCTGCCTCCTATCTGCAGGCAGGCTTCTTGTCAGGATGCAGCAGCTCCCATTCCCAGAGCAGAGGGAGCCTAGCTGGGGGGAATGGTGGGGGAGGGAAGTGGAGACAATCCAGTTAGCAATGAGGGGAGGGGAGGAAAGGAGTGAGCCATGGAGACAGGAGTTTAGGGGAGAAGGCGGAGCAGGAGTGGGGCCTGGGGGAAGAGGCAGAGAGAGGGCAGGACCTTGAGGGAGAGGTGGGGCAGGGAACGGGGCCTTTGTTAGAGGTTACCAGCAATTAGAAAGGTGGCAACCCTAAGTAGCACTACTGTAGTTATTGTTGAAAAGTCTCTTCCATTATAATCTATTTTCAGGCATTCACTGTTTTCTGAAATCCATCTGTTAGGCTGAAAATTTTCCTGCTTTATCATCCGTTATCAACTGGAGGACTGTAGTGCATCTCCTCCATGATCGATATTCCACCCTATGGGCTGGAACTGTGGCTGCAACATCTCTGCATTTCCTATGTAGTGACTGTATATACTCTTCATAAGCCAAATTTTTTTAGTAAAAAAGGGAAGGGGGTCAGCTTATGAACAGGTATAGAGAGGGAGAGGTGAGACACAGCCCCTCCCCCCAACAGAGGGAGTAAGGAGAGGCAGCACAGCCAGCAGAGCCAGAATGGAAAAGTTGGGGCCAGAGTCTCTCCGCTTCTGGCCACACTGCTCTCCCCACAGCCTCTGAAGCAGCTGCAGCTCCGGGGCTGGCAGGCTGCAGCGGTGCTGCTCAGCCCTCCCCCCAGAGTAGGCTGTGGTCACACCACCTAGCCTGCCGGAGCATGCTGTGGCCGTGCCGCCTGGCCAAACCCGCTGAAACATGCTGCAGCTGCGCAACCCGGTCTGGCTCACCGGAGCAGGCTGCAGCCACGCTGCCCAGCCTGCTGGAGCAGCTCCAGCCAGGCTAGAGACATCCTCCCCTGGCCCTCCCCAGATAAGGTGGGAAGGGGAGGGATGGGGAACGTGTGGGGGTCTCGGGCTAGGGGTGGGGTCGTGGGGGGTGGCCACAGGAGTTACTCCCCTGACCCCCAACTTCTCCCCTCCGCAAAACATTTCCCCACCAGTTGCTGTCCTGGCCCATCAGGGTAAGCAGCTAGTGCGCTGGGACGCTTCATTTACTTAGGTTTACCTCTGTGTCTGCGGATGCTTGAGGTAAACAAACCATCTCAGCCTACCAGCGGCTTATCCTGATGGGCCGGGAGCCATAGTCTGCTGACCCCTGAATTATAGGGTTGGCTTATGAACGGGTCATAAAAATTTTTCATTTTTACTTATCCATCTTGTGGGAATGGGCTTATAAACAAACCGGCTTATGATCGAGTATATGTGGGACTTCTAACTGTTAGATCCATGTAGTCCCTGCCTTGGCTTATGCCCTACCATCCTACCAGATTATGCGCACAAAGCATGCAAAGAATGTATGTTTCCTGTGGGACTAATGACATGATATTAGTTAACTATGGTGTTGGCTACAAATGTGGACTGATTTCGTTAAACTGGTGTAAATGCCATTGTGGACACTCTGATTCCTAACAGATTTAAACTAATCCAAAATAAATCTGGTTTACCCAAAATAAGTATCCAAATAGCATTTTGCTCTTGATTCAGTCAATTTAAAATAATACCTTTAGTTAAACTGGTGCAATATCGGGGCAGATCTTCAGTCTGCATAAATTATTGTTGCTTTGTTTATTTCAAACCGGAAGCTTGACTTCAGTGGAGCTATGGCAGTTTGCACTATGTGAGGTTCTGCCCCTTGTGTAGACAAGCTCTATATTTCATGGGAAACCTGGAATTTTGATTTTCTCCGGGTATGTCCTCAGTTCAGTCAGCAAGTAGTTAATGCCAGCTTGCTTTACTTGTAGATATGATCTGCCTGCTCTTGGTACTTGGGAAACCTCAGTCTGAGTGGCTTGCATTGGAGTCTTGTTTGACATTTTTACTCTCTTTCGTGGATGTTATTCCTGTATTTTCAGCACTGCTATTGGAGGACATTGTTGGGCTATAATTGAGTTATTCTGGAAAGGTTTGCACAAAACGTCACTGTGATTATTAAGAAAATGAACAAAATAATGTGATGCTGATTATTTTAATCAGGTCCTGATTCTATTAGGTATATATTCAAATATGTTCAAATCTTGTAATGTCCAAAGGAAAAGAAATTATAATAATATTGTCATAGTTTTGTTAGAGGATGTGAAATTTTATTAGGGGGAAGTACTAATACCAAAACAATTGTGAAGTTATTCTGCTTCATAAAAAATAAAACTAGACAAATTAAGGAAGAATGTGGCCAGTTATTTTATGTAATCATAAAAAATCAGCAGAAGGCACAGTAAAATCCTTTACGGAAGCACCAGTGTGTGTTGTGAACAGTGTATTATGAAAGTCTGCATTAAAATAGCAATGTTCAAGTCCGCTGTATAAATCTATTGCCTGACAGTATGCTTGAGAAATCATATTGGTGCAGTCTCATTGAAAATTCCCATTCTAAATACATAAAAAGTTCTAGGGACAATGTCTAAGTTTTAGATCTGCATAGCTAGAGCTGTAATAGAATTGTTGCTGAATCTAATCTTCTAGAAAATGAATGCTTCGGGAATATTTAATGCCAATATCCTAGTGTTCAAGCAGTAATAAAACAGGTCAAGGCTGTTTACTTGTCATGGTGGTGAGGGGATGATACAAAAGTACAGGTGCAATGCATTCAGGAAAGATCACACTTGCATCATTATTTATAGTAGCTGGACTATACTTTCTGAAATCTTAATCATTCATAAGTTTACCTAGTATTAAGATGGATATATAAAAATTAAACAAATATATCTACTTACCTATGCTGCATTAAATTAAAATATATAAAATAATCAATCCAGTCTTTGATTAGCCTGTATATTTATTTGGAAAAAGAGCTTTCATGTGCTATAATACATTAGTATAAAATCTTGTACATATAATTGTTTCATAAGAAGGAAGGGGCCTCAAGTGTAAACACACATTTGAGCAACTGTACTCATGTGATTAGTCCTGTTAAATTCAGTGTGACTACTTGTATGCATTAAGTTACTTAGCTGGATAAGTGTGTGCAGGATCAGGACATAAGGGAGGAAATATGCATATGACATATAATTAACTAATGCCTATTAAAGGGAATGATCTGGCTTCCTTAAGCATGTTCTTAATAGATTTTGCTCATCTGTCATGCTGCCACCACTGTAAAGTAAATCTGACCATCACCCACAGAAGCAAAGAATGAGAAGTTCTTTTTCAATAGTTACTTCTCATGCCTTCTCTGGAAGAAATGAGTCACAATCTTCCCTTGTAATCTTCATACTTTTGAAAGTAGGATTTTCATTGTTTTAAAATTTAGTCATTTTACTCTAACAGTTGGGGGAGGGGGTTGACATTTCTAAAGTGTAAGCTTCTAACTAGTTGAATAGATCCTAAAATGCCATGCTAGAGGATATTTTCTACATTCTGATAGGAAGGGAGGTGGGTGATTTATTTAAAACAACAACACTATTCACTTTTTGTTGGGGGGAACCCATACGTAATTAGTGAAATGCAGGTTTAACGCTAAGAAGAATTGCATAGGATGTACTGAATTGCCCACAAGCACCCCTCAGCTGCTGGTTTAGAATGGCATAAACATCTTCTTAAAAATCTGTCAGCTAGTTCGTATGTAAGGTTTGCAGCAGTGTAGGTAGGCTATGTATATGCATAGGATGAGAAAAGGAAACTCAATAGGTGAAATAGTAACACAGAATGATACTGCATATGTAGGCAATGTTCAAACCACATGTAAACCTGCAGGCAAACCCACTCTTCTTCAGGGGCAGAGAGCACTTGTTTTTAAATGTTGCTATTGCTCTTGTAAAAACAAAACAGGCGAAATACATCGTACTCACAGAGCAAGATAAATGCTTTTCAATCCATGCTTTCATATTTATTTATTTATTTGTTTAATGCCAACTTTGTGCAAGGCTGTATGTTTATGAGACTGTACATACCCGACTGTGTACATTAATACATTCACCTATGTGTATCTACCTTAGATGTTGTTTTCCTTCCTTTGTATGTATTGCATATTAATGTAGGGTTTGTGGATGATACTAGATTGATTGATTGATTGCTCCTGGAAGCTGAAACTCTCTGTTTATCCAAAAAGCAACTACAGGATAGCCAGGGGCAGTTTACCTATAGTGCTCTGCCAATATATCTCAACCCCAACCTGGATGAACTTACTCTATGTGAGGGCAAGTCTACACTACAAACTTAAGTTGACTTAAGTTACATCGACTTACAGCCACTGCAGCAATTAAGTCACTTTTGCATATCTACACTGTGCTCCCAATGTCAGCGGTGCGCATTCTCACTAGCAGTGCTTGCATCGATGCAGAGAGTAGTGCACCATGGGTAGCTATCTCACTGTGCAACTTGCCACCATCTAGTGCAGGGTATTTTGGGAAGGTTTTGCAGTGCCTCATGGGGGCAGATGAATCATGTACAGGTAACTAGGAACATGGTTTCAATGTCCCATGATATAGTTTTCTCCATCCCATTTTATCTGCATCCCATAATGTTTCGTGCCTCTTTTCAAAAGCCTCGCAACCTTTCATGTCCTCCATCTCTGTGAAAAGCATGGATCCTGCACAGCTCTGCGGTATTGTGACGAGTGTTGTGAGCATGGTACACCTGATCCTGCAGTATTTGCGGAGCTGCCAGAGGAGTCCCAGGAACATTATAATTCCTTAGAGGGTAGCTTACTATGGGACATAGAACATAAGAACGGCCATACTGGGTCAGACCAAAGGTCCATCTAGCCCAGTATCCTATCTTCCGACAGTGGCCAATGCCAGGTGCCCCAGAGGGAATGAACAGAACAGGTAATCCTCAAGTGATCCATTCCCTGTCATTCATTCCCCACTCTGGCAAACAGAGGCTAGGGACACCATCCCTGCCGATCTTGGCTAATAGCCATTGATGGACCTATCCTCCATGAATGTATCTAATTGTTTTTTTGAACTCTGTTATAGTCTTATCCTTCACAACATCCTCTGACAAGGAGTTCCACAGGTTGACTGTGCATTGTGTGAAGAAATACTTCCTTTTGTTTGTTTTAAACCTGCTGCATGCATAGTTCTTGTGTTATGAGAAACAATTCAAGGTGGTTGTTGGCATTCACGAAGCAGCTGCAGACAGTGGAGTGCCATTCTGGGCCCCAGAAACAAGTACTGACTGGTGAAATCACATCGTTATGCAGGTATGGGATGACGTACAGTGGCTGCAGAACTTTTGGATGCACAGACCACATTCCTGGATGTGTGCGTGGTGCTTGCCACAGCCCTTCAGCGTAGTGACACCAGAATGAGAACTGCACTGACAGCGAAGAAGCAAGTGGTGACTGCTATGTGGAAGCTGGCAATGCTAGATTGCTACCATCAATCGGGAAATCCTCTGAGGAGGTTGTTGTGATGCAAGTGTGCAGGCCCATTAATGACATCCTGCTGCAAAGGACTGTGACTCTGGGCAATGTGCAGAACATAATGGATAGTTTTGCAGCAATAAGGTTCCCAAACTGCAGTGGGGTAATAGATGGCATGCGTATCCTGATTTTGGCACCAGGCCACCTTGCCACTGACTATATCGACAGACAGGGCTACTTTTCTATGCTATTGCAAGCACTGTTGGATCACCAGAGATGTTTTTACTGACATCAGTGCGAGATGGTGAGGGATGCATGTGGGACTTCCTTTTCGGACCAGAAGATTACCATTGGGAATGTCGAAATGCCAATAGTGATCCTGGGATACCCCCCACCAGCCTAACCCTTACTCCCGTGGTTCATGAAGCTGTACACTGGCTACCTCGATAGCTGCAAGGAGCACTTCAACTACAGGCTCAGCAGGACAGTTGAATGTTTCTTTGACCATTTGAAAGGCTGCTGGCCCTGTCTGCACGTGAGATTAGACTAGACTTCACTGAAAAAAAATCTCAATGGTTATAGGTACTTGCTGTGTGCTTTATAATATCTGTGAAGCAAAAGCGGGAAAGTTTCCACCAGGGTGGAGGACAGAGGTGGAGCAGCTGTCTGTTGATTTTGAGCAGCCAGATACCAGGATTAGAAGAAGAGCTTGACAGGGAGCTATACAGTTCAGGGAAACTTTGAAAGACTATTTTAATAGTAAGCCACAGTAATGTGTGTTGCTGTAGTGTGCTCTGCCTGGCATTGTTTTTTCGCCCTCTGGTATGAACCTTGTAATGAGTGTTGTGTGTGTAGTAATATAACATTGCAAATGTGCCTATTGCTATTATCTGTGAATTATGTCAGCCCCAGCCAGCATATGTTGTGAACTAATAAAAATGAATTAAGTTTCCATAATAGACACCATGTGGAATGTGGGTGGCTGGGTGGGTGCGTGGGGATAAAAAGAAGTCCCGGAATGCAATTCTCTGTGGGCTGCAGAGGGAGGTGAGCATGGGTCTGTTGAACCTGACAGTCAACAAGAGTCCCCAGCATGTCTGTGTGCCACTTGAAAATCACTAGCATCTCCTGCTGCATGTGTCTCTCCTTTTTCTCCTCTCCCTTCTATCCTTGTCCATTCTGTCCATAAGGGGGATCCTCCAAGCCTTGTGCTTGGTTTCCACAGCACCAGAGGTTTGCAGGATCTCTTAGAACGTCATCCTGCATCTTCTCATCCTTATCTGACTGAGCTGCTCCACTGGTGTAGATGGAGAAACCCTCAAGGCCACATTTCCAGCTGCAAAAGATACAATGCACAGAGGCACTATTGTGAATATATTCACAAGATAAATGGAAATGTAGTATACTGAACTCACTCCCCTTGGTCCACACAAGTTGCAATCACTATATTCTCACTCCTCCTTGGGATTCAAAGAGCACAGAGGCTGTCCTAGCAGCCATAGTGACTGGCCTGGGAGGGAGAGAGCGAGCGAGTTGGGACAATGAGGGGGACGGGTGTGAGTATATGCAGATAGGTAGGGCAGTTAAACTGAATACTGGCACCATTTTCCACAGGCAGTGGTGATTTTAGCTGATATCTCATTCCCAAGGGTAATTGAGGCTGGTGATGTGCATTAATGGGGTAATGCACATGTCTGGCTGTAGACTGGATCCATATGCTGCTAGCTTGTGTGTTGCAATGATGCCTGCTTAAGTAATTGCTGAGTGGAATGGGAAAGTGTCCTACCATGGCAGAAAAAATAATGCAGCCCTCCCTAGAAACCTTGAGCAGAGGCTTGCAGTGTACCTTCAGAAAAGTTTCTTCAAGATGCATCCTGGTGCACATAAACAAACTGTTCTGCAGGACCCCCTCTGCCTAACTCTACAGGGGAATAAGAAGCAGATAGTGTGTCTATCTCTGTTGGTTATTTCACTACCTTTTCTAGCATGATTAAAAAAGAGTAAATGAACAGGTGTGCCCCTGCAATATCAAAGCAAACTGCACACTTACCAGAGGTTCCTTCCCTGGCATCAGGCTTGCCCGTTCTGGACTGTAGGGATTGGCTTGACTATTCTGGAGTCAAAAACACGTCCTGGATCGCTGCACCACTGGATCCCCTGGTCACCTGTCCCCCATGCTGCTCCTCTTCCTCATCCAACACCTCCTCTTTACTGTTCACTTCAGCGGCCTGTGATTCGAGCTCCCCCGAAGTATGCACAGGGCCCTGGGGGGAGCAGGGAGTCCCCACCAAAGGTGGCATGCAGCTCTTTGTAAAAGTGGCATGGCTGCAGCTCTGCACCACTGCGACGGATGGACTCCATTGCCTTCTGGTACACCTGCCTCAGCTCCTTGGCTTTCATGTGGCACTGCTGCAGGTCCCGCTTGTCACCCTTCTCCCCATGCCCCAAGTGATCTGCTCATAGATATAGACGTTTCTATCAGTAGTGTAGCTGGCGGGATTCAGCAGAAGCAGCTGCTTCCCCTCAGGCCGGCCGATGCAGAAGCGGCGCCTGCCGGCTGGCCACACATCCAAAGGAGCCACGGGGCGGCAGTGGCAGCCCAGCGTGGAAGTGGTATCTGCCGGCCGGCGCTGCATCCCACACAGCCAGAGGAGCAGCGGGGCTGCAGGCTGGCGTGGAAGCCGCGGCTGTCAGCCAGCGCTGCCCACCACACGGCCGGAGAAGCCGTGTGGTGGCAGCGGCAGGCAGCCTGGCGTGAAAGCGGAGCCTGCAAGCTGGCGCTGCTCACTGCATGGCCAGAGGAGCCGTGGGGCTGCAGGCTGATGCTGCCCACCACACAGCTGGAGGAGCCGCGGGGTGACAGGCCGGCGTGGAAGCTGTGCCTGCCAGCCGGTGCAGGCACAGCCAAGTGCGGGGACAGGCAGCACCGCAGGAGGGAAGGTGGGGGGGCGGGAGGGGTACGGTCTGGGGGCATGGCCAGAGGGGGAGCCAAGGGAGGGGCGCCTTTTTTATGTTGTTTGCTCCCCCTACGCTGAAAACCTGGCTACGCCACTGCTTTCTATGGCCAGATCAGAGCTGTGCCTGCACAACCTCTTCTCCCCACTGTCATAAACAGATAGTTAAGGGTTAATGTCTCTTTTACCTGTAAAGGGTTACAAACAGTGAACCTGGAACACCTGACCAGAGGACCAATCAGGAGACAAGATACTTCCAAATCTCGATGGAGGGAAGTCTTTGTGTGTTTTCTTTGTCTGTTGTTCTCTCTGGGTTCTGAGAGTAACCTGACGTACCTACAGGCTCTCTAATTTTCTGTTCAAATAGTAAGTACAAGTATAAAGGCGGTTTAGTCTTTTTGATTGCTTTCTTTATTTGCAAATGTGTATTTTGCTGGAAGGATTTTCATTTGTATTTGTGCTGAGGAGAAGGCTTCTCTCTAGTATCTATAAGCTAAAAGATCCTGTAATATTTACCATCTATTACAGAGACAACTTTTATTTTTTTCTTTCTTTTATTAAAAGCTTTTCTTTTTTAAGACCTGATTGATTTTTTCCCCTTGTTGAGGCTCAAGGGAATTGAGTCTGTACTCACCAGGGAATTGGTGGGAGACAAGGAGAGGAAAGAGGAGGGGGGAAGGTGCATTTCCCTTTGTTCTAAGATTCAAGGAGTTTGAATCACAGTGATCTTCCAGGGTAACCCAGGGAGGGAAAGCCTGGGAGAGGCAACAGTGGGGGAAAGGGTTTACTTTCCTTGTGTAAGATCCAGGGAGTCTGAGTCTTGGGGTCCTATGGGAAGGTTTTGGGGGGACCAGGGTGTACCAGGCACTGCAAGTCCTGGTTGGTGGCAGCACTACAGGATCTAAGCTGGTAATTAAGCTTAGGGGGATTCATACTGGTACCCCATCTTTTGGATGCTAAGGTTCAGAGTAGGGGTTATACCATGACACCCACAGACCCAGGAGATCCACCACCTCCTCTGTACTCCAGGCAGGCATATGTCTGCAGTGTGCAGCCAGCATGGTCAGCTGGGCAGTTGCTAGGTGCACTCTCCATGCCGAACAAATAGGAAATGGAATTCCAAAAGTTTGTGGGACTTTAAAGGGGAGGGCTGTCTACCTGGCCACCGGGCAGTGAAGTTCAAAATAGTGACCAGAGGGGTCATAGTAGGGCATTGTGGGAAACCTCTTGGAGGCCACTAAAGTCAACATAAGTAATGCAGTGTTTACACTGACACTATCAACCTAAGTGTCAGCCTAAGTGCTACGCCTCTCACAGATGTGGAGTTATTAGGTCGATGTAGTGGGCATGTTACATCAGCGGGAGCAACATTTTAGTGTCGCTGCTTACAGAGTTAGGTCGACGTAAGCTGTCTTGCATCAATCTAACTCTGTATCGTAGACCAGGCCTAAGTCAGTGTAGTGGGTTATTTACATCGGTGGGAGCAGCATTTTAGTGTAGATACTTGCAGAATTAGGTCAACATAAGCTGTTTTACTGCGACTTAACTCTGTAATGTAGACCAGGTAGAATGATAAAAGCACCATGCCTATTCAGTCCTTGGTCTCTTTTGCTGATGCTGCTGACAAAAGTGTAATTGTTATGGTTATAGTTTTTGTGATGTGGAAATTTGTCCATTGGAATGGACTGAGGCAATGATTCTTTATTTAAGCCATTAACTTGGCTGGTTTTTTGCTACAGGCATTAACTGTGAAGCACAAAGAGAAATAGCTAAAATATTCCTTTCTGTTTGATAATTAATGTCACTATTACATTATTTTATATTGTCATGTTAAAACACAGTACTGTAACTAGTTGGTTAGAATAGAAGAGCATTTGTGAAAAGCAAAGCTAGAAAATACTGGTATTTCTAATTACCTTTTTATAATTTGGATAAAAATCATTTTTATACGGACGCACAGACGTCAAATGGACTCTAGTTTTAGACAACTATGGTGTTGAAGTTTTAAAATCCTGTGTGGACCTTTGGACAACATTTAACCTCCATAAATGTAGATCAGGGAAACCAATGTGGGATAAACCATTGGTCTTGATTCACTTGTGTGGATGCAGGGAGGGCAGCTGTATCCAAGGAGAGATTTACCCTTAGTGAAGGAAAGCCTTAGGGTATGGCTACACTTGCAGCTGTACAGCGCTGGGAGTTACAGCTGTCTTTTATACAGCTGTGTAGGGAAAGCACTGTAGTGTGGCCACACTGACAACTACCAGCGCTGCAGTGTGGCTGCATTTGCAGCACTGTTGGGAGTGGTGCATTATGGGCAGCTATCCCACAGAGCACCTCATCCCATTTTGGCGCCATGGGTTGTGGGAAGGGGACGGAAGGGTGCAGGTCATTCCGCTTCCTGTCCCAACACCACGTGATGCATCGCTTCACATCCCAGCAGTCACTGTTTTTCCATCCACGTTTGATGCCATTGTGACTCTCCCCAACGGTTTGTGTGTAGCGCGATTTCTGTGGGAAATGGAGCCTGAGCTGCTGAGGAGTATGCTGATGAGTCTCGCCAGCACATCACGTTTGGCAGTTGAGCTGTTCCTTAAGATCCAAAGTGACAGTGAGGAGTCCGATGATGATAGCGAGTCGCCTGACGCGTATGACACTAAATTGCTTGTGGCATTCACGGAAATGCTCAGCACCGTGGAACGCCGCTTTTGGGCTCGGGAAACAAGCACTGAGTGGTGGGATCACATCATCATGGAAGTCTGGGATGACAAGCAGTGGCTGCAGAACTTTCGGATGAGAAAAGCCACTTTCATGGGACTGTGTGCTGAGCTCACCCCCACCCTGCGGCGCAAGGACACAAGATTGAGAGCTGCCCTGCCAGTGGAGAAGCGGGTAGCTATTGCAATCTGGAAGCTGGCAACTCCAGACAGCTACCGATCAGTCACGAACCAGTTTGGAGTGGGAAAGTCGACCGTTGGAATCGTGTTGATGCAAGTTTGCAGGGCCATTAATCGCATCCTGCTAAGAAGAACCGTGACTCTGGGGAACGTGCAGGACATTCTGGATGGCTTTGCACAAATGGGTTACCCTACTGTGGAGGGGTGATAGATGGGATGCATATTCCTATTCTAGCACCACCCCACCTAGCATCCGAGTACATTAATTGGAAGGGGTATTTCTCTATGGTTCTTCAGGCGCTTGTGGATCACCGTGGGAGTTTCATTGACATTTACACAGGATGGCCTGGAAAGGTGCATGATGCACGCATCTTTCGGAACACTGGCCTGTTCAGGAAGCTGCTGGCCGGGACTTTTTTCCCAGACTGGAAGATCACAGTAGGGGATGTCGAAATGCCCATTGTGATCCTTGGAGACCCTGCTTACCCGTTAATGCCTTGGCTCATGAAACCATATACAGGGAAGCTTGATAGCAGCAAGCAACGGTTCAACTACAGGCTGAGCCAGTGCCGAATGACTGTGGAGTGTGCTTTCGGCCATTTAAAGGGCCACTGGAGATCTCTTTATGGGAAGCTAGACTTGGGAGAAAGCAGCATCCCTGCGGTTATATCCACGTGCTGTGCCCTCCATAATATTTGTGAAGGGAAGGGTGAAACATTCAGTCAGGAATGGACCTCCGAGGTTCAACGCCTGAAGGCTGAATTTGCACAGCCAGAGAGCAGGGGCTACTAGAGAGGCCCAGCACAGGGCTACAAGGATTAGGGATGCCTTGAGGGAGGAATTTGAGGCTGAAAACCAACAGTAATGTTTGGTGCCTTACACGGGAGTGAAATGCAGTGGTTACAATGTTAGTAGGAATCTGTTTTTCCTAAGCTGATTTGTAGTGCCTGTTTCTTTCCTGGGCTACGGTATCTTTAATTTTCTGCAATAATAAAGACTGTTTTCAAAGCCAAGAATTCATTTATTGAAAAGAAAGTAACTTTCTTGACAGACACCCAACATTTTGGGAACCTAAAAGGGCAGGGGGGTGGGTTGGTGAACCGTACAGTCACAGGTTTGAATATGTCCTGTCTGGAATGCTGTGCAATGACTGCTGCACTTCAGAATGCCTATACTGCATGGTGATGGGGGTTGAGTGCAGAGGGTAAGGGTCGTAGTTCTCAGGGCTGGTTGGTGAACGTACAGGTGTTGGGGGCAGCTGGTGGTGGTAAGAACCTGGATGCTGGGGAAGGGGTTTTGGAGCTGACATTGAGGCACAAGGGGAAGAGCTGCTAACAGGGGAGTTCCAGTGGGAGTTCTGTCGGAGCAGGTTTTTGTAGTTTGTAGTTTGTGGATTGTGTTGTGGAGTTTGTGTGTGAGTGAGTGTGTGTGTAGGCTGCTAGGGGTTGTGTGCTGGGAGCGAGGCTGAGCCCTGAGTTGGGGGCGGGGCTTACCTGATTAGGGGTCCTATATAAGGAGCCAGGCACTCAGGCAGCGGCACAGGAGCCAGCGAACAGAGCTGCTAACAGGGGAGTTCCAGTGGGAGTTCCCAGGGGGAGGTCACAGGGGAGACCAAGGCAGAGAAACCAGGAAGTCAGACAAGGGAAGGGGCAGGGGTCCAGTGCTCGTTGGTGACCTGTGGTACGGTGTGAGGCGTGGACTGCCAGGAACAGAGGTGGAAGGGCATGATGGAGGCAGAGGCAGCAGGTAGAGACATGCTGAGGATGACCGGATGCTGTAGTTGTGGCATGTACATGGTCCTGGAGGGGGCACCTGAAAGGAGTTATGTCTGCATGAAGTGCCGCCTGATAGAGCTGCTGGAGGAAAAGGTAAGAGAACTGGAGATGCAGGTGGAAAGTCTGGCTGAGTTTAGAAGGGGGTTTGAGCAGATGATGGAACACAGACATGATGAGGCGCAGGGGATAAGCTCAGACGAGCGGATAGAAGCAGGACCAAAGAACTCTGAGGAGGGGCTGCTGGGTGAGGAAAGTGGATGGTGGAAGCATGTGACTAGGAGAACCAGGCAGAGGAAAAGACGGGCCAGCGATGGAGACATAGAACTCAGGAACAGGTTTGCTGAGTTGGGAAATGAAGATGGAGCACAGCAAGCTGCTGAAGGAGAGAGGGCAAGGAAAAAGAGACGAGCAGCTAGTCCTGCAGAAGGAGGGGAGGAGTCAATGGAGGCGGCACCAAGTATGAGCCCTAGGAGGATTGTAAGGGCGAATACAATTCGAGAGGAATTGCGGCCAGCTGGTGTGGGGGATAGACCGGAGAATCACACTGTCACCAGGAAAAGGCAAGTCTACGTGATTGGAGACTCTATACTGAGAAGAATAGACAGGCCTGTAACTAGACCTGATCGGGAGAACAGAAGGGTGTGCTGTCTGCCAGGGGCTAAGATACAGGATGTGGACCAGAGGCTGAATAGGATCCTAGCGGGAGCGGGAAAGAATCCGTTGATTGTCCTTCATGTGGGAACGAATGATACGGCTAGTTACTCGCTGGACTGTATCAAGGAGGATTATGCCAGACTGGGGAAGACACTCAAAGAAATCGAGGCTCAGATGATCTTCAGTGGGATTCTGCCGGTTCCTAGAGCAGGGCGACGAAGGAGTGACAAGATTATGGCGATCAACAGATGGCTCAGGCATTGGTGTTACAAGGAGGGCTTTGGGATGTACGGTCATTGGGAAGCGTTTTTGGACAGACAACTGTTCGCTCGGGATGAACTTCATCTTAGTAAGGAGGGAAATAGAATTCTAGGATGGAGGCTCGCTGACCTCATCAAGAGAGCTTTAAACTAGGAAGTTGGGGGAGATGGTTGGGAGATGTTCAGGAGATCTCCATGCCGGAATATAACCTGGAGAGGGAAGTAAACAAAGTGAGAAGGGATACCCTTGCGGACCAAAGAATTGATTCAAGGAGGAATAGTGGAGTAGAAACCAGATTAACGGGTGATGCTGGTGGTAGAAGGTCTGTGCACGACGGGGGAAAGAATGTCATTGACGCTAAACGCCAAAAATTAAAATGTCTGTACATTAATGCGAGGAGCCTAGGTAACAAGATGGAGGAACTGGAGCTACTGGTGCAGGAAGTGAAACCGGATATTATAGGGATAACAGAAACTTGGTGGAATAGTACTCATGACTGGAGTACAGGTATTGAAGGCTATGTGCTGTTTAGAAAAGACAGGAAGAAAGGCAAAGGTGGTGGAGTAGCCTTGTACATCAACGATGAGATTAACTGTAATGAAATAAGAAGCGATGGAATGGATAAGACAGAGTCTGTCTGGGCAAAAATCACACTAGGTAAAAAAGCAGCTAGAGCTTCCCCTGAGATAGTGCTTGGGGTGTGCTATAGACCGCCGGGATCTGATTTGGATATGGATAGAGACCTCTTTAATGTCTTTAATGAAGTAAACAACACAAAGGGGAAATGTGTGATTATGGGAGACTTCAACTTCCCGGATATAGACTGGAGGACGAGTTCTTGCAAGAATAATAGGGGTCAGATTTTTTTGGATGTGATAGCGGATGGATTTCTTCATCAAGTAGTTGAAGTACCTACGAGAGGGGATGGCATTTTAGATTTGGTTTTCGTGAGCAGTGAGGATCTCGTAGAAGAAATGGTGGTAGGGGATAACCTTGGTTCGAGTGATCATGAGCTGATTCAGTTCAAACTAGATGGAAGGATAAACAAATGTAGATCTCGGATTAGGGTTTTCGGTTTCTCGAGGGCTAATTTTAAAGAGTTAAGGAAATTAGTTAGGGAAGTGGATTGGACGGAGGAACTTGCGGATTTAAATGCGGAGGAGGCCTGGAATTACTTTAAGTCGCAGCTGCGGAAATTGTCGGAAGCCTGCATCCCAAGAAAGGGGAAAAAAACCATGGGCGGGAATTGTAGGCCAAGCTGGATGAGCAAGCAATTTAGAGAGGGGATTAGGAGAAAGCAGAAAGCTTATAGGGAGTGGAAGAAAGGCGGGATTAGCAAGGGAAGCTACCTTGGTGAGGTCAGAACATGTAGGGATAAAGTGAGGAAGGCTAAAAGCCGCATTGAACTGGACCTTGCAAAGGGAATCAAAACCAATAGTAAAAGGTTCTACAGCCACATAAATAAGAAGAAAACAAAGAAAGAAGAAGTGGGACCGCTATACACTGAGGATGGAATGGAGGTTAAGGACAACCTTGGCATGGCCCAATATCTAAATAAGTACTTTGCCTCAGTTTTTAATAAGACTAGTGAGGAGTTTAGCAATGATGGAGGGATGATAAACCTGAATGTGGATATGGAGGTGGATATTACCGCAACTGAGGTAGAAGCCAAACTTGAACAGCTTGATGGGACAAAATCGGAGGGCCCGGACAATCTCCATCCGAGGATATTAAAGGAACTGGCGTGTGAAATTGCGAGCCCGTTAGTGAGAATTTTTAAGCAATCGATAAACTCGGGGGTTGTGCCGTACGACTGGAGGATTGCTAACATAGTCCCTATTTTTAAGAAAGGGAATAAAAGTGATCCGGGTAATTATAGGCCTGTTAGCTTGACGTCTGTAGTATGTAAGGTCTTGGAAAAAATTTTAAGGGAGAAAGTAGTCAAGGACATAGAGGTCAATGGTAATTGGGACGAATTGCAACATGGATTTACTAAAGGTAGATCGTGCCAAACCAATCTGATCTCCTTCTTTGAGAAGGTGACGGATTACTTAGATAAAGGAAATGCGGTAGATCTAATTTACCTCGATTTCAGTAAGGCGTTTGACACGGTTCCGCATGGGGAACTGTCAGTTAAATTGGAAAAGATGGGGATGAATATGAAAGTTGTAAGGTGGATAAGGAACTGGTTAAAGGGGAGACTCCAGCGGGTCGTATTGAAGGGTGAACTGTCAGGCTGGAAGGAGGTTACTAGTGGAGTCCCTCAAGGATCGGTTTTGGGACCGATCTTATTTAACCTTTTTATTACTGACCTTGGCACAAAGAGCGGGAATGTGCTAATAAAGTTTGCGGATGACACAAAGTTGGGGGGTATTGCTAACATGGAGAAGGACAGGGATACTATTCAGGAAGATCTGGACCACCTTGTAAACTGGAGTAAGAGTAATAGGATGAAATACAATAGTTAAAAGTGCAAGGTCATGCACTTAGGGATTAATAATAAGAATTTTAGATATACGTTGGGGACGCATCAGTTGGAAGCGACGGAGGAGGAGAAGGACCTTGGGGTATTGGTTGATAGCAGGATGACTATGAGCCGCCAATGTGATACGGCTGTTAAAAAAGCTAATGCGATATTAGGATGCATTAGGCAAGGTATTTCCAGCAAGAATAAGGAGGTGTTAGTACCGTTACATAAGGCGCTGGTGAGACCCCATCTGGAATACTGTGTGCAGTTCTGGTGTCCCATGTTCAAGAAGGATGAATTCAAACTGGAACAGGTCCAGAGACGGGCTACTAGGATGATCCGAGGAATGGAAAACCTGCCTTATGAAAGGAGACTCAAAGAGCTTGGCTTGGTTAGCCTGGCCAAAAGAAGGCTGCGGGGGGGATATGCTTGCTCTATATAAATATATCAGGGGGGGTTAACGTTAGGGAGGGAGAGGAATTATTTAAGTTTAGTTCTAATGTAGGCACGAGGACGAATGGGTACAAACTGGATATTAGGAAGTTTAGACTTGAAATTAGACGAAGGTTTCTAACCATTAGGGGAGTGAAGTTTTGGAACAGCCTTCCGAGGGAAGTAGTGGAGGCAAAAGACTTATCTGGCTTCAAGACTAAGCTGGATAAGTATATGGAGGGGATGTTATGATAGGATAGTTTAATTTGGGCAATTGATCTTGGATTATCGCCAGATAAGTCTGCTCACTGGTCTGCGGGGAGATGTTGGATAGGATGGGAACTGAGTTACTGCAGAGAATTCCTTCTTGGGTGCTGGCTGGTGAGTCTTGCCCACATGCTCAGGGTTTAGCTGATCGCCATATTTGGGGTCGGGAAGGAATTTTCCTCCAGGGCGGATTGGCAGGGGCCCTGGAGGTTTTTCGCCTTCCTCTGCAGCGTGGGGCATGGGTCGCTTGCTGGTGGATTCTCTGCAGTTTGAGGTCTTCAAACCAGTTTTGAGAATTTCAATAACTCAGTCCTGGATTAGGGGTTGTACAAAAATGGATGGGTAGGGTTCTGTGGCCTGCCTTGTGCAGGAGGTCAGACTAGATGATCATATTGGTCCCTTCTGACCTATGAGTCTATGAGCTTTGGGACGGGGGTGGGCCGGCACGGTAGAGCTCTGCCTGCATGGCTACGAGTGACTGGATAGAGTCCGCTTGGCGCACCAGGATGCTTATCAGCTGCTTTGTGCTTTTCTTCTTAGCTGCTGCGTTTCTCTGGCGGATCCTGATTTCCCTTTCCCTCCAGTCCTGCAGTTTTTTCCTGCAGTTTTTTACTCTCTCTCTGGCAGAGTGATCCATAACTGCTTTCAGCATATCTTCTTTGCTTTTTTCGCGGCTTCTCCCTGATGTTTTGTAGCCTCTGAGCAGTCGATGATACAGGCAGTCGAGTAGTCAAGGACACTTTTCGAAAGGCAAAAATGGCAACAGTTAACAGAGGCAGCATTGTTTATAATCTCACCCAGACAGTTATTCCCACACAGTGAAGGAGTTTACAGTCTTCTATTTAGCATACTTTTCTCATACCAAACAGAGCGCACATAACCCACAGGAGCCACGAAATGGTGAGTAAGGGGGACTGATTGCTTCAGGGATGCGCAGGGGTTTCTGTGCATTGGGGAAAGCAAACTGCTGCAGGGGGCATCTACAGTGAACCGTCTCCCAACATTTTCCACAGGAGTTAATCCTGGAAGATATCTCGCTGCTGCAGGTTACCTGGGAAGAGTGGGAGGGTCTTCTACAGCAAAGCGGATTCTGCCCTGGCCCCTATGCAGCTTGCCTGTGTGCAGCAATGGTCCCCCCACCCCTCGTGGCACAGTGGCGTGGATGCATTAGCCTGACTGGAACAAGGACCACAGTGGCTCTCCCTGTAAACTTGTGCAAGCACATTGCCCACGCTCTGGCTGAAACTTTTGAAGAGATTACTGAAGCTGATTACCGCGACGTGATAGACCGCATCAATGGGCTGTTCCACATCTAGGCATGCATGCATGCAGCCCTAACCCCCCCTCCTTTCCCCAAACATTTCCATCCTGAAAATAAAAGCCGCTTACCGGTAACCCGCTCCTATGCTTGTCCTTCAACAAGTACTGGCTGCTGCAACTGGCTAGCTTCCTCCTGGCTTGAGAAGAGCTCCTGGCTGCATGCCTCCTGGGACTCCGGGGTGTCTCCCCCAACCCCAGTACCCTCAGTCTCGGTTTCCTCCCCCCCCCTGCTCCGCCCCTCCTTGCTCTGAAGTGTCCATCGTGGTCGTTGGATTGGCGGTGGGGTCACCCCCGAGTATCGCGTCCGGCTCTTTGTAAAAACGGCAGGTCGTGGGGGCAGCGCTGGAGCGGCGGTTTCCCTCTCGGGCTTTGCAATAGGCACTCCGCAGCTCCTTCACTTTAACCCTGGACTGCACCCCGTCCCAGTCATGGCCCCTTTCCAGCTTGGCCCTTGATATCTTCCCATAGGTATCGTAATTCCTACGGCTGGAGCGCAGCTGTGACTGCACAGCTTCCTCCCCCCAAACACTGATGAGGTCCAGCAACTCGCCATTGCTCCATGCTGGGGCTCGTTTGGCGCGTGGAGGCATGGTCACCTGGAAAGATTCACTGATTGCACTCCACACCTGGCTGAGCAAACAAGAAGGGGATTTTTAAAATTCCCGGGGCATTTAAAGGGCGGGTCACCTGAGGCCAGGGCAGAAGAGTGCGAACTGATGAGCAGAGTGGCTGAACAGGCATTCTGGGATACCTCTGAATACCTCTGGAGGCCAATAACAGTGCTTTTGGTGGCCACACTGGCGGAGCAGCACTGCATCACCAGCGCTGCAATCATTATACCCCAGGCAGAGCAGGAGTACAGCCAGCGCTGCAGCCAGGGAGATGCAGTGCTGTATGTGCCTTACAAGTGTGGACAGTGAGTAAGTTGCAGCACTGTAAACCCACCACCAGCGCTGCAACTCTCCCGTGTAGCCAAGCCCTGAATCTCCATCTAGGGTAATAAGACTAAAAGGAACCTTTACTTCTATCTTGTCCTTATTGCAGGTAGTATTTATCTGCATAATATTTCCTTGGTGCAGGAAAAAATAATCCTTTAAAAGTAGCTAAAGTCATAGTAATTAATTTTATGGTTGTTTAGATTTGGTCATCAGATTCCACACATGATTTTTTTTATCTTGTAATGAAATCTGAGAAGTAATCGCTGAGACATTTTACTATGTTAACTGAGGCCTCGTCTTTTATCGTATTTAACACCTAGAGAAAAGGTTACAGAAACATGCATGATTTTCATACTGTTGACAACAGTTTTACCTGCATAGAAGTGTACCTGATTTTTATTATCTACAGATGACAGAAAAGCAGAATTACAGCGTTAGAAATAGGGATGCATATTTAGGGAAATATATTAATTCCCCATAAAATTATTCTCAAGGAGGTCCAGGATGGACTTCCTAGGAGGAGAAGCTTCCCAGTAAATTCAGGATGTTTGAATGTATGTTTGAGTATACTCTTCAGGTTTGATTTACTCCTGTACTAGAGATATCGTAATTAGGCTGACTAAACTGTAGCTCCAAACCACTGTATTAATTCTCTGAAATCAATATGGTGCATGAATTTTTTTTTAAATATACTTCTAAAATTTAAAGCTAAAAAAAATCAGTTACATATGAAGCATATATATTTAAATCATTAGGATGGAATTATGTTGAATACATTTTTTAAATCATATGCAGTTACTTTTAGAAAGCAGCCCTGGGCTTCAGCATCTATTTGTGAGAGGATAAAGTGGACTTTGACGGTTTTTTATAATTATACTTTTCTATGGTGGAATCTATTTTAAGTGTTTTGAGAATTTTAACTTTGAACTATTTGAGCAACTAAACCAGCATGGATACCTTTCTCATGTGAGCTTTCAATGGAGTGAGATTTTTTTAATTAGTCCCGTTGATTTTCTGTATTTTGAATGTTTGTTTTCTGAAAGACAGCACTTTAGCGTTGAAGAGACCAAAAAAAAAAAAAAACACAACGTGATGCTTTGGTGATTTGCATTATTATGATTGTTCTTATTCTCTGTTTGTAGTTCGACAATCAGCAAGCACTGGGAGGCAGAACTGGCCACACTTAAGGGTAACAATGCTAAGCTCACAGCAGCTCTGCTGGAGTCCACTGCCAATGTAAAACAATGGAAACAACAGCTTGCTGCATATCAGGAGGAAGCAGAACGTCTACATAAGCGGGTGAGTCCAGACAAACAGCTAAGGTCTTTGAAATCCATAAGACTGAGGAGCTAATGAATATATATTGAATATATTTGATTATTTTGAAGTAAATCAAACATACAGTGTAGTGATCGCTCAAGAGACTATCTTTTCATATTGCAGTTGCCAAACTGCACCCAAGCAGAGTTTTGTAAGAGAGCGCGAGAGAGAGAGAGTGTGTGTGTGTGAGAGAGAGAGCGCGCAATACACCTTAACATGTGCACTGACTTTTTTCTTAGGAATTTACTCAAAACCCCAGGGTGGAGTGAAGTATTCTGTAACATGAAGGGTTGTAAATTGTCATAAGAAGTGTGAATATTTTTATATCACTTAGAGGGTGCTATAGAGGTATGGCACCTTATAGACATGGGCAGTGGGTGACGATTCCCCTGGGGGAGGCCAGCTCCCTGTCTACCTCTTCTGCCTGTGGTCCTGCCCACACTCTACCTCTGCCCACTCGCCACATCCCTCCTCTCCTTCCACCCTCATTGCTCCCTCCCCCCACAGCCCTCCTCCCACTGGAGCTCCACAATTCCCTGACCTCTGATTTCCCTGCATTGACCCATCCTCCATGCTGTGCACCCACTTCCCCTGCCCCCCATCCCACCCTGCCCCTTGCATCTCCCTTCGCCAGGCTGTTGCCCCCTCATGCATCCTTGTTTCCCCTTCAATCCCCTCTTGCTCACACCCCCGAACAGCTGATAAATGGATTTTCCCTGCAAGAGGTACACTGGGCTGCCGTGCTTCAGAGCACACAGAGTGCAATATAAGCTCCATAAATGGAGGAGGTCAAGAATACCTCTTTCAAAAGTAGCAGCAACTTTTCATTTAGCTTCAGAGCAAGGGGGTTTGGTGGAAGAAATAACGGTTTGTCAGCAAAATTCTGGTACCTAGGAGTGGGAAGGAAAATCTCTTCAACTGGAAGTCTCCTCCTTCACCTAACCCAGGGGTAGGCAACCTATGGCACACATGCCAAAGACGGCACACAAGCTGATTTTCAGTGACACTCAAACTGCCCGGGTCCAGGCCACCGGTCCAGGGAGGTCTTTATTTTAATTTAATATTAAATTAAGCTTCTTAAACGTTTTGAAAACCTTATTTACTTTACGTACAACAATAGTTTAGTTATATATTATAGACTTATAGAAAGAGACCTTCTAAAAACGTTAAAATGCATTACTGGCACATGAAACCTTAAAACAGAGTGAATAAATGAAGACTCGGCACACCATTTCTGAAAGGTTGCCAACCCTGGACCTAACCCAATAAAGCCACTCTCTTAATAGACAGGGATGGGGGGTTAAAACTGTGTTAGAAAGGAACATTATATTGCTCAAGATTCACCTCTCCAGCTGCAGCCAGTGCTCCAGGCGCCCCAGCAGCAGTCCCAGGGCTCAGGGACCTTGGAAGGAGCATGGGACCCAGAGTCACTGCAGCCGTAAGTGCAGTTCACTCCCTGCTGCTGCTGGGATGCAGGGAGTCCAGCCATTCTTCCTAGGCAGCTCCTTCTGGGTCATAACAAGGAGCCAATTCCATTGCACTGCAGTCCCACAGCCCCAGACCTTGCCTCTTGGTGGCTCCACATTCCCTGGGCATGGGCAGCTTCTCCCCGCATTAAGGGGGCATAGTACACAGAGGCCATTGTACTTCTATAGAAAGGTGTCCAGATTCTGGGGAGAGGAGAGGAGGGACCAGCAGTGGGGTTAAGGGGGAGGAGAGAAGCAGCCAGGCAGCAGTGGGTTGCTTGGAGCTGCCTCTGAGCTTTGATATGTGCTGCTATTCAGGTTCCTAGGCATCTCAGGAGGCAGTATCTGATACTCAGCTTCCTGGGTTCATCAGTAATCTCCCTGGATTCCAAAGAGGTTGCTGATAAACCCAGGAAGCTGAGTAACACATACTGCCTCCTCAGCCACTTCAGAAACTGCATGGCGCATAATAAAAACTTCCTCCAGCAGAAGCCCAGACATGGAAACCTCAGTGCTCAGCATCCACAGTGAGGAGGTGGAGACTGAGAAGACTGCAGAAAAGAGTAGTCAAGTCAGAAGCAGGGTTTGGGGGCATCAATGTTGCTCTTACCTGGCTATATTATCTTTTCCACAAAGCCTCCATCTGGGGATCCTTGAGCAGCTGCAACCAGGGTAGTGCTCAGTAGCGAGATTGTAAAGGAAATGTAGTGCCAAGGTGCTTGTGTTAGGGGTTCTTTGTGAGTAGCTGCAGAGGCCCAGTCCCTCCTGTGGATTCCTGTGGCCTGCAAGGGGGGAGGTGGTGGTGAGGTAGATATTGGGATTGGGGGCGAATCTCGGGGAGGAGATCCTTGTAGATATTTCCTCTTCATAGTCTCTGTCTGAGGGTTTTTCTCTGGGAAGTAGGGTGACCAGACAGCAAGTGTGAAAAATCAGAACGGGGTGGGGGTAATAGGAGCCTATATAAGAAAAAGACCCAAAAATTGGGACTTTCCCTATAAAATCAGGACATCTGGTCACCCTTATGGGAAGGGATGATGATCTGGGCCCTGGCACATCCTTAGACACGATGAGCTTGATTGTCCGCTGACATGGGGTTTCTGACACAGAAGATGTTGGAGCTAGTGGCAGAACCGATCCGGGAAGAAATTCTCCAGTGGCATTCTCCAGGTGCTTTAGGTTCACTTTGTGTCAGTTCCACTATTTTCTGCAACAGATCTTACCTCCCACCCACCCAAACGCTGTGCCTGACTCTCCACTGCTGTTAGGTCCATGAGGTATCTTACATCTGTGGTGTAAGTTAAAGCTCCCTCCCCCGCCCCGCAACTTTTATATGCACCACAGAGAGGCAGCTGAGAATCAGAGTCACAGCCAACCTCCTGACAGCCTCTTCTATCCGCTGCACCTGAGCACACTTGGGTTCATTAGAGAATCAAGCCCATCATGTCTCACTGAAGACCCAATCCTGCATACTCTTACATTACTATGCGTAGACCTATATGCTCAGTAGTAAATATCCTCCTATGTAAGCAGTGCAGAAGGAATTTGACAGACTAGAGAATCTGGCCTGATAATAGGGAGCTATGACAATGCATGACAGAGGAATGAAGTTTACACAAAATTGAAGTAATGAAATGATCTGTTTCTGTAATATATGCATTGTGCTATTTCTCTTTTTTTCTTGTAATTATTTATATTTTAATATTATTTATTCTTTATATTAAGTTGGCACAGGAGTTTCACTCTGACCAGCCTGGAATGTGTTTCTGCACTTATGAAATCATATTTCCACATTTGTGAATAAATTAAAAAGCAAAGGCAGCATCAGTACTTGGAGAAAGGAGCTGTGACTTGTTTAGTGATTTGTTTACTATTTTATTAATTTGTTACCTTAGAAAATATTGTGAAGGTGACCTCAGTTTAAAAACAAACCCATAAATTTCTTCCATAAATGCCATCCTCTTGAGTATGCTGAAAGAAAAGCACAACTGGAAAAGATAAGTGTTTTAGAAAAGTGGTTCTCAACCAGGGGCCAGACACCCCCTGGGGGGCCACCAAGCAGGACCAGCAATAGATTTGCTGGAGCCCAGGGCAGAAAGCTGAAGCCCCACCACATGGGGCTGAAGTCTGACGCCCTGAGCTTCGCCACCCAGGTCTGAAGCTGAAGCCTGAACACCTTAGCTTCCTGGAGCCCCATGAGGCATGTGGCCTGGGCAGTTGCCCTGCTTGCTACCCCCTAATGCCAGCCCTGGCTTTTATATGCCGAAAAGCAGTTGTTGTGGCAGAGGTGGGCTGTGGAGTTTTTATACACCTCTACCCCAATATAACGCTGTCCTCGAGAGCCAAAAAATCTTACCGCATTATAGGTGAAACTGCGTTATATCAAACTTGCTTTGATCCGCCAGAGAGCGCAGCCACACCACCCCAACCCCCCCGCTTTACCACGTTGTATCTGACTTTGTGTTATATCGAGTCCTGTTATATCAGGGTAGAGGTGTAGTATGTTGGGGGGCGCCTCAGAGAGAAAAAGGTTGAGAATCCCTGTTTTAGAAGTCAGATCCTTCCAGTTTGGTGTTATAAACTGGCATGTGAATACCTATTGCCATCTGTTCCATGGAATAATGTATGTTGAGTCTGCTTGTGTATATGTACAGGTTTCCTTTGCTACCTCTTTTAGTGAGCTACTCCCTTAGCTCTTGTAGACCTGTGTTTTTTGGGAATGTGAACATCAGTTGTAATCATGATGCTCCAGTTATGCAGCTGGCTGGTAGTTATGGTATGATGTCTATAGGTATGTAGTCATAAATTATCACAGTGGAATCTCACCCAGTATGCTGTCATCTTTGGGAATTCCTAAGCATGGGAGATAGACCTGACCCAATAAATCCAGCTCTCTAAGCAAATATATAGAGTTCTGGCATTTTTAAAAAAAAGATCAACATCAATATGCAGTCAGTATGATTGATGCAAAAGTGGATCAAATCAGGATGCAGGTTGTTAATCTAGACTGGTCCTGATCCTGCAAGGTTCTGAGCACTTTCAACGCTTCCCTCAGCACTTTACAAGAATCAGTCAGTACCTTTTAGGGTCAGGTCCCATGTTTGGAACTGGAGAAGCTGTTAGATTTGGTAGTTAATTCAGCGACATATTTTTTTAAAGCACAATTTTGACATCACAGTTAGCTCCCTCTATAAAAAAGATAGAAACTGGTGTTTAAAATTCTGCTCACACATTGGAATAACAGACAAGGAGGCAATGTTTTAGCTACAGCGTATGATGGCAAGCAGAGGTTAAGTGACTGTGCCTGTTTTGACAAATGGATTATCATTATATTAGTTGTTAAATCTGACTCTTTCTTCAGAGGGCATATAGATGAAACATGACCAAAAATCTGTCCATTAAGCTCCTAAGAAACATGCCATTTGGTCCCGAGAGAGCCCTGTCAAGAAAAGAGACTCCTGTAATGAATAGCCCTGGTTTTTAGAAATGTTCATATTAAGATAGATTTCAAGAGGAGGCAAAAACTCCAGTACAGGTTTTCATGTTAAAGGGTAGTTAAATGGGTTCTCTGTACACAAGATTTTTCTGTGAGAGCATCCTGCATGGGCAGTGTTTATATCTGTGCCTGTGTGTCTGTCTGTGTTCTCTTGGGAAGCTCACACATCAATCAGATTGCCCTAGAAAACCACAAAAAAAACAATGTACATAGTGAGAGGGAGAACCCTAGTGGATAATCAATCACATTTGTTACTGAGAAAGGAAAGAAACAAAAATGAATTGGAGTTTCCAGAAATAATTACTTGTTTTACATCTGTTTAATGATGCATAGTGTAGTTTTGAAAATTAAATTTTCTATGTAATTTGGTAAAACTGCATTATAATTTGTATTTTAGAAGTGTAAGATCATTTACTTTAATTGAATTACTCATTTAAGTAAAGTAAAGTGAGTGAGTATTTGCAGGATGGCGGCCTAAGTCCTCAAGCTGAGAGCTGTAGCAGACCCTTATCCTCTATGGATCAAACACAGAAGCGACCTATCACACGTACTGAACGATGGGCTACATACTATTATCTTGATCTTATTTTTCTGTATTTAGTCCTGCCCTATTGTTTTTGTTGCTAAAATTGTTACTGCTTGCCTTTTTCCTGTATATTTTTATGTTCAACCAGAACCTTGATGTTGTATCTTTATAATTAGCATTCGTCTTTACAGTTCTATATAACCCTTCTTTCATGTTTTATTATTCTCATTAATCCTAGCCTGTCTATCTTGCTGTAGAACATCATAAGTATGATATCAGCCCTTTTCTGCACTCTTTTGAAGGTGTTGACACCCTAAAACCCACCTGCTCAGTTAGGCTACCAACAAGACTCTGTGTGCAGACACATTGCTCAGTGTCTGCCCTTCCAGACTGTGCTACCACTGAGCCCGTGGGGCTTGGGTTTGGAGGCAGCCCTGTTTTACTGCTCGCTCTACATTTCCCCTTGTTGTATTTCTCCTCTCATCCCTCTGTAAATAAATATTTCCCTTTCTTATATCCCTTGTACTTTTCCTGTGGATATGTGTGTGTTCACTCTGGAAGGGGTTGGAACAGGTGCCCCTGGGGTGGAAGGGATTTCTCCTGCTGCATTCCTGCATACGCCTTCTCTTGGCCAGAGCTGCCTGCAGAGCAGACTCCATCTTGGCCATGAAGGCGCTAAAGTTACACAACTAAATATGTTGTTTGTTTATTTAAAGGTGCAGACAGTCAACATCTGAGTGTTTGTATTTAACTCTTTAGGGACTGTTGCTGAGTTTGTGACATGGTCACCCTGCTCCAGGCAGGCTGCCAGAACTTGTGGTCTAAGGCAGGGAACACCTGCAGTACCACACTTGGCCACACAAGAGGCACTGTGGAGCAGCCCCACCTATCCCAGCTTGGTATTAGCAATGGGATTAGCATGGTTCTCCTTTCTGTAAAGGAGAACCATGGAGGAGACTGTGTAAAGGAGACTCCCGGCTCTGCAGCAGGGGCTTTTCCTGGACAACAGGAAGCCAACGAGACCACCCAGAAGCAGCAAGCTGTGCTTCTCAAGCTACTGTAGAGGCAGCAGCCATAGCGGCAATGACAGTTGCAGGAGGCAATAAATGAGTGGATTACCAGCGGCTCCCATTCCAGAGTGACACTGTTGTGGTCAGGAATAGACCTTACCAAAATAGGACGTGATGATGATCTTGAGATACATGTTACGCTGTTCAGTGGGAAAAGACGACTAAGCTGCATGACTAGCTCCTTTTCTGTCTGGGGAAGCTCAGACAAGTTACTGGGCCTTAAATGCTGAAGCCACAAAGGACTATGATACCCTGAAAGCTGCCATCTTTGACTGACGAGGGGTATCAGTGGAGACTTACCAGCACTGGTTCCAGATAGAAACTTTCTCCTTTGGGACACAACCCTGTTCCGTGGCCCAGCAACTAAAGGATTGAGCCACCCTGTTGCTTCAGCTGGTTTCCTGCTCTCCAGTCGAGATTGTAGAGTCTGTAGTGCTCAGACAGTATCTAGAGGTTTTGCAAACCACCACTCAAACCTACTGTATGCAGACATAACTCCAACACCACTGAAGGTACCATCCTATTCACAGAGGATTTTATGCTGTTAGGTTGACCCGACCAGTGTGAGCCACCTAGGCCTAGAGAAGCCTGGCCCCAGCCTCCTGAGGAATCGACCTGAACTATCAGGAAAGGGCTGAGAGTTCTTGGAGAAGTCTCAGAATGAGGGGTACCCTCCTCATGGACCACAGAAGGCACCCCTCAACACCACCAAAAGAGCATCAGAGAGGAAGTACATGGAGTCACACCTGGGAGCGAGTCAGGGAACTTCCCCTAAACAAATCATCATCTGTTTCCACTGTAGAAAGCTGGGGTACATCAGTCACTCATGTGATTTCACAGTGTGTGGTTTCATGGAGTACTGGGATCTCTCAGGAAGAACAGATTAGAACTGTTGCTAAGGATTTGTAAATCCAGTAGTCCTATGGGGCTGAACAGTATCAGAGCTAATAAACTCAAGGGGCTGGTCTACACTAGGGGAGGGGATCGATCTAAGATATGCAACTTCAGCTACGTGAATAGCGTAGCTGAAGTTGAAGTATCTTAGATCGAGTTACCTACCGTCCTCACAGCGCGGGATCGACGTCCGTGGCTCCCCCTGTTGACTCCGCTACCGCCGTTCGCATTGGTGGCGTTCCGGAGTTGACCGGAGCGCATTCGGGGATTGATATGTTGCATCATAGTCTGGGAGACCTTAGTGGATTCTGGAGAATAACAGGAGGATGATCCAGTGTATGTGACCTGAGTCCATGAGGATACTCATACCTACCCAATAGCCTGGCGACATTTGAACATAGTGAACCAACCAGAATGCTTCAGGTTGGTGTAACACTCAGTTTGCCATGGGAAGTAATAATTGGGAGAGACTGGCAATGCTTCTCTTCGCTATTACTGCACCGCTTAGAGAGCTCAGATGTCAGATCTGATCACCGTTCTGACATCTTCCCAATTGTGGGCTCCAACCTCTGTAATGGCTTCTTGCAATTCAAGAAGACTCAGAAACAGAGACAACTTGCTTGATTGCAAACAGCCTTGACAGCTGACAAGATGGCTGGCAGCTCAGCAGAACAACCTCAGGATAACTCTCTCTTCCCAATGTCAACCCAGTGCTGTTAGCCAGTTCCTTTGATTTGGTCTGAAAAGAACAAGGAGATGACACCCTTGGAGAGGCACACACCTAGATTGTGGTGGTTAGTGGAACCATCTCTCAGGAGGTTTAAACCTCCCAATGTCCTTATTTCAAGTGGCAAAATGACTTACTCTATTGTGTGGAGAAGAACTCCTGCCCAGGTGAGGTATGCCACTAGATCCTGGTGCTTTGAAACATTCAGAAAGAAATGCTACAGCTGGCACATGCAGTCCCTTCATTGCTCACTTGGGCGGAGACAAAACCCTAGAGAGAGTTCTGGGCAGATTTTATCAGCCAGGGGTCCACAAAGAAGTAGAGAATTTTTGTGAGGCTTGCCCTCAGTGCCAACAGGTAGCACCTAAAGGACACCTCTGGGATCCCTTGATCTCCTTTCTCTCATAAGTACATCATTGGAGCAGGGTATGAATGGACATAGCATGACTATTAGGGGGGAGGAAATGCTTTCCTGGGAGTGGACCAGCTATTACACTAGGTTCATGCCCCACTTCACAAGCCTTGCAGCACCATCGAGACACCTCACAAAGGCCACTGCACCCAGAGCAGTCCAGTGGACAACTGACTGTGATGAAGCCAATATCAAGATAAAGAGTATCCTATGTCAGCAGCCTGTACTTCAGAGTCTGGACGTCTTCTCACGCCAGTTCTTACTGCAAATGGATGCTTCTGCAGTACATTTGGGAGCAGTGTCACAAAACTGTAAGGTTGTGGAAGATCTTATACTATATGTAATTCAGAAGCTGCAGCCACTAGAGACTAGATTCTTCTTCATCAAACAAGAATGCCTGACCATCAAATAGGTTGTACGGGAATTACATTATTATCTTTTAGGGTCTCCCTTTGACCTAATAATGGACAATCCACCCTGTAAATGGTTGCAGGTGATGGACACTAGTCCTCGCATTACTCAATGTTATTTGTCACTGCAACCATATGCCTTTTGTGTGCAATACCAAGGTTCACAGTGCTAGAATGCAGGTTTCTTTTCCCGGTATGGTGTGGATATTCTAGGAGGAGGAGATTGGGCCCTTGGGATCCATCAGGCCTTCTCTAACCCCAGGTGCTGGCATCTTGACACTTCCCTCCCCACACACACGTCCACACACACAGTCAGGCTGGGCTACCAACAACACTTAGTCCTCCAGAGCCCTAGAAGGGCAAGGAGGAGAACTGACCAATCAGGAACTAGCAGGCCAGTTAAGAATATTTCCCTGATTCTTCTCGGGCAGAGCTGGGTGAGACTGGGCAAAGACTCAGTTCTGCCATGGGATCTCAATTAAGTCTTAGCGCAACTCATAAAGTTGCTTTTTGTGCCTTAGGCAGAGTGCTCTCTATTCTATTTGTCTATTAAAACTGCTTTTATAATAGCTATAATTTCAGCTGGGCAAGTGAGCAAGTTACATACCCTTGTGGCTGGACCAATTTTCACTATTTTTCACAAATATAAGGGTGGTGCTTTGTCCTAGCCCAGTATTTTTACTTAGTATTGAAGTTTCATATTAATCAAACAGTACATTTACCAGTTTTGTTCCTCACAGTGACAAGAGTGAATCGAGCTTACATACTTTGGATACTCAGAGAACCCTATCTTATCTAAATAAGACTAAGGAATTTCACAGGATTCCTAAATCTCCTTTTTCCCTATGCAGACAGGCTGTCTTGTCACAAACAATATCTAAATGGGTTAGACAATGTATTCAGGAACGCTATAGATTAGCAACTATTCTCCCCTTGCTGGATTATATCACATTCTGCTAGAGCAATGGCTACATCCTTGGCATATCTTAGACATGTGCCAGTTTGGAAGGTATGTAGGGCTGCCACTTGGAGCACTGTACATACTTTTACTTAACATTACATATTAGTTCTGGCACCTAGAGTAGATACCCAGTTTGGTAGAGTTGTACTTCAGTCCTTATTTAATTATGACACTGAGTTCCACCTCCCATTTATGGAGTACTGCTTTCCAAACTATGCCATGAGTGGAAATATAAAGAGGACATTCAAAGAAGAAATGAATGTTATGTACAATCAACCAATGGAACTCATTGCCAGAGGATGTTGTGAAGGCCAAAATTATAACTGGGTTCAAAAAAGTATTAGATAAGTTCATGGAGGATAGGTATGTGACGTTGCACTCTATATGATTTTATGAAAGTATGCTGATGAGTATGAATATAATGTAAATGGAATATGCTTCAAGCAAAAGGTCTCTTGTAAGGTATTATTACAAAGCTTATAATCTACTGCGCATGGTCATCCTATTTGTATAAATGTATCACTCTTGTATGTGAAACTAGAAATATAAAATATAACTCTGAGGGCCTATTGTAATTATGCAAAGTGTGGGCCATCAATGGTGGTTTGGAATCTTGATGGTTCCCGTTAACCAGGACAATTGTCTGTACATGGCTTTGTTTTACTTGTAAGTCTTCCTGTATACATGTGTGCTGGCAAGTGGGTAATGAAGTCTTACAGTGACATGTGATCGTGTCACCTGAACTGAAATCCACCTTTAACCTTGTGCTTTTCCATTTAGAAGTGAGGGGTGGGAACTTAGAGGGACTAATGATTCCCACCTTATTCAAGAGATATATAAGTGGGTGAAGAGAACAAAAGTGAGGGCTGCAATCATGAGAAATCCCCTAGCTACCACCCGAGCTGGAACAAGGGCTGTACTAGGGAAAGAATTGTGCCCAGACTAGGAAAGTATCCAGTCTGTGAAAGAAACTTATTGAAACTTCTCTGAGGGTGAGATTTTATCTGTATTCAGTTTTATTACTGTATTAGATTCAGATTTGTGTGTTTTATTTTATTTTACCTGGTAATTCACTTTGTTTTGTCTGTTACTACTTGGAACCACTTACATCCTACTTTCTGTATTTAATAAAATCACTTTTTACTTTTTTATTAACCCAGAGTATGTATTAATACCTGGAGGGGCGGGGGGCAAACAGTTGTTCATCTCTCTCTATCAGTGTTATAGAGGGCGAATAATTCATGAGTTTATCCTGTATCAGCCTTATACAGGGTAAAATGGATTTATTTGGGGTTTAGACTCCATTGAGAGTTGGGCATCTGAGTGTTAAAGACAGGAACACTTTTGTAAGCTGCTTTCAGCTAAGCCTGCAGCTTCGGGGCATGTGGTTCAGACCCTGGATCTGTGTTGGAGCAGACAGGCATGTCTGGCTCAACAAGACAGGGTGCTGGAGTCCCAGGCTGGCAGGGAAAGCAGGGGCAGTAGTAGTCACGGTACATCAGTTGGCAGCCCCAAGGAGGTTTCTGTGATCCAACCCATCACAAGGTACATCAATGGCTGTTAGCCAAGATAGTCAGGGATAATTGCCCTGCTCTTTTCATTCCCCTTGGAGCATCCGACATTGGCCATTGTCGGAAGACATGATATTGGGCTAGATGGACCACTGGTCTGACCCAGTGTGTCTGTTCTTATGTTCTTACCTGTAACCAGAGTTCTTTGAGATGGGCTCTGGATAGTCACAATCTCCACACACGCGCGCACACACCCCCACCACTCTTCCTCGCAGTCTTAATAAAATCTACCTCTGAGGCAGGGGTGGAAGGAAGTGAGGCAGCAGCAGTTCCTTCCACTTTTTATAGCCTTTCTGTCAGAATATTCAGAACACTGAGGGAAGTGTCCCTTTAACGGACACTGCTAGGAGAAAGCTCCATTGTTCAGGCTGCGCCAGGCAGCACAACCCATGAGTGTGAGTATGCAGAGTCCATCTTGAAGAACTCTGGTTTCATATAAGTAACCTTCATTTTAAACTGCTGAAAATCTGTCCCTTTTAAAAGATGCTTCATGCAAATTAGGAGCACATCGTATCTGTAATTGAACAGACTCTTTGTAATTATGGTCTTTAAAGAAAATTAGAGCCTTAAGCTTCAGAGGGAAATAATTTATTTAGAAAACTGAGTTGTTGCTTTGTGCAGTAATATTTTTCACTAACATTTTATTTATTATTCATAATATATTTTTAGCTTACTTCACACATACAAGAGCTGGATTGATAGAAAACATAATGGCTCTATCAGTGTTCTGAATGATTTATGAACAACAATGTTTCTAAGTAGAATATTGTATTATAGAATATAATTCATGGATGTACAAAATGTTACCCATTATTCTCTCAAGGATCATTTGTCTGTGTATAACAACAGGCATATTAACATCTCTTCAAATCAAAATGGTACATGCCATTGCTGTGCATTTCATCCAAAGACAGATGGACAGAGCACTCTGTCTGCTAATAAAGGGAACTCTGTAGTACCAAAATGTGCCATTTAGCCACTGGCCTAAAGGTGAGATCTGAAAATATAAAGGAGTTAAAATGTTTGCAGCCATGTGTTGGTAGGTAAGTATGCAGCACTACACCTTGCATGCAAATTCAGAAATTGAGTCTGAGAAATTGTAGTTGTCTTTTGGAGGACTGGGTGGTCATTGATTAACATGATGCAATATTAAAAACTTTCAATGGATAGATTAGATAGATCAGATTAGACAAATCTGTGATCAATCCTCTAGACCATGTGAACTCTAGAGAGATAATGCTGCTTCTTCCCTGAATGTTTTCAAAATTAGTAAGTGCACATTTTCATGCAAAAGGGGCTTTTTTCAGACTACAGAACCAATATTTTTCAGTTATCAGAAACTGCAACAAAATTTAGAATTTCAGAGGCTGGAAATATTATACAAAACAATTGGGTATGGAATTTTATACTAATGTTTTACAAAAATATTTTCAGCATCTTAATCCATATATATTTTTACAGTTAATAAGTATATTTCAGCAGATGTATATTTCAGATGTAAGTGTTAATGCAAAGAGGCAATAGCACCTTGTAATTCTTCATGTTGTCACTTAATTTTATATTTATTGCTGACATTTATTTCTACAGGTGACTGAGCTGGAGTGTGTGAGCAGTCAAGCAAATGCAGTCCATACACATAAAACAGAATTAAACCAGACAATACAGGAATTAGAATCCACACTGAAGAAGAAAGAAGAGGTATTTGCTAACATTATTCATAACATTTTAAAGTGGCTTTAAAAATCATATTATTTATAACAGTTTGTAATGTAATCTTAAATCTGCTTGTGAGCACAGAGGTAATTTCTGTGTGGACTAAAGTAAGAAGAATCCATTTTTTAGCCTTTTTGAGGCAAATAAATTTTCTTACAGATTGTCAGTGACAACTATTGTGTGTATTTTAGTGTATCTGAGCCAAAAATCTCCATTTTTCTGTTCACTCTCCCCAAGTACTTTTCTTTGCAAAAGAAAGCATGTACTGAAGCATGCAGCATTTCTTCACAGCAGCAGTCAAAATGAAGCACTGTGAATCCCATTTATAGACAAGCAATGTCAGTGCAAGTATTTATTTTAAAAAGTAGCTATAAGCACTGCTTTCCTTTATTGAGGAAGTGAGTTCGTGGTGAGAAACAAACCAGTCTTTATGAGTTAAGATTTATTTTAATATAGCTGATTTTGGGGTCCTAAGGGCCCTGCCCCTTTCTTCTAAATAAGCTCCACTCCCTATTTGGTGCTGCTTATTGTGCCGTCAGCCAGGATCTGGGCCAGCAGTAGGAGGGTATGGGGAATTAGAGAAGCCACCTGTGCTGCCCCGAAGTGAAGCATACCCTCCCCCAAAAGAGAGAGCTAACTGTCTCCATACTGAAGGGGAAGGATAAAAGGGAGAAGGGAGCAGACTATGGCGGAAATTGGCTTTTCTGGTTCCCCCATTACCAAAGATTCTATAACAAGCAGTATGTAGGAACATTGGCATTGCCATGCTGGATCAGACCAGAAGTTTCCAACAGTGGCCAGCACCAGATGTTTAAGAGAAAGTGCAAGAAACCCGGACATTGACAGTTATGGAATTACTTCCCCACAGGGCAAGTTTCTTCCTAACCCCTGTAAGAGGTCGGCTTGTGTCCTGAGATGTGGGGATGTGTATTGGTTTCTTTTTTCCTGTTGTTTTTTTAATCATTACTTTTGCAATTCTGTATGCTCTTGTTATCCATGTAAACATCCAGTCCTTCTTTGATTCCTGCTAAGCTCTTGGCCTCAGTGATATCTTATGGCAAATTGGTCAACATGGTAATTGTGCGTTGTGGGGGAAAATATTTATCAGTTTTAAAGTTGCAGCCTTTCAATTTCATTGACTAACTGCTTGTTCTTGTATCATGAGAATGAGTGAACAGAAATGTCTCATCTAATCTCTATACCATTTATTTTGTATACCTTTATCACCTTCATTCCCTCATACTTTCTCTAAACTAAAAATACCATTTTTATCCATCTCTCTTCATATGGCAGTCAGTGGTCAGAACTTTGTATTCAGGCAATTTCTGTTCCCTCTCTCTTGCCGCTGCTGGCTTCATCCCTTGCTAATGATATAGGAAGCAGCTCCTCCCTTAAGTCTAGATTTCTCTTTTGAAAAGGAGGAGGAGTACATTAGTGTGCAGTAAAATATTGTTTTAAAGTAAGTACAGACCAGGATTGAACTTTTAACTACCATGACCCTCAATTTTCCAGAAAAAAATATTCCAACCTTGCTGGGATGGGAGGGTAAGAGAAACTCCACAAAGGTTAAATGTTGATGGCAAATATGTTTGAGTTATTACACTTTTCAAGATGGAATTGCTCATTGTTGGTGTATGTCTAACATGCAGATGAATAAATTGCAGAAGTTGCTAATTCCATACTATTAGTGTGTGTGTCTGGGTGGGGGGGTGTTGAACTCCACACACAAGAAGTGTCGCGGTAAGCAGCTGCACAGTGTCCGTTTTGGTATAATTGGAATGATTTGGCCAGGAAGAGAATAAGTGGCTTATTTGCACTGAGTTAAGATCCGGTAATATATAGTTAAAGGAATTGTTTTTCCTCCCTCAGGAAATAGAAAGATTGAAACAAGAAATTGATAATGCCAGAGAGCTTCAGGCACAGAGGGATGCTTTGACCCAGAAGCTCCAGGTAAGCATCAGTACTATATACATATTAATTTAGATGTAGGAGAAAAAGGAAGATGGGCAGTAGGCAGACGCTTATAATTATCATATTGCAGCTTATCTGTTCCTGGCTAGGTTCACCCAAACTGACAGAGAGAGGTGTAACTTACGCCTCCATGAACCAGTCTGGACCCCATATCCTCCAGGGGGAATTCACACCAAATTGCCATTTGCCTGCCCTTAGGCCATTTGACCTAACTGCTCCATAGGGGAGCAGTTTAAGTTGCAGTTGAAGCTCCATAGAAGCTACTGTAGTGGAAGCTGCTTAGGAGATGCACCACATTAATGCATTCTCTGGCCACATTCCTTCACTGGCCAACACTGTTCCCATTTTGAGCACTACTTGGCTTCTCTCAGGCCTTTCTGGCAGACCTGCTGCCATTGAGTGCCTTCATCAGATTCTTTAGCACACACTGTAATGAATCTAGATCAAATTGCAACTGTACTCTGATTTTAAAGTGTCCATATATACAGTATCTCATTATTCCTTGTTGGTTTGAATAACTCAACAATTCTTAACATTCTCTCAGGAGTCTCTAAACCCAGGATTTGGGTTGGGGATCTTATTGGGGTGTGTTTGTTTTTGTTTGTGAAAATTGTTTTTAGAGCTGAATGCCTCCACAAATTGGAAATGGAACATGGAGCCTTTCATCTCTGTCAGTTTAAATTTAGCCCCAGTTTGAAAATCGTTAGCCTGACAATTCAGTAGTTCTGTGTAAAATGAATCGGTGACCTCAGTCTGTCCCTTTAACTGAAAACCCTATGGCAGACTCAGCAGAAGCCCAGATGTAGTTGGGGACTGAACTATTCTTTTATTTCGAGCAGAGATGGGCATTAACTAAGTCCCTGTGTTCAAACACTTCCAAAATTTAGGAGCTTTGAAATTCGTATCTGAATTATGTCTCTTGGGCCCACATCTAATTCCTATAATAGGTCTCTCTACAGATGTAGACTGAAATGTGTAGACAGGGCAAGGAAGAGGCTTGCATTGCCTTTTTCTGTATCTGTTAGAATCGTAGAACCATTGGGTTAGAAGGGACTGCAAGGATCATCTAATCTAAATCCCTGCCAAGATGCAGGATTTGTTGTGTCTAAACCATCCAAGACAGATGGCTATCCAGCCTTCTTTTTAAGCTCACAATGAAAGAGTTTCCCTATGCAGTCTGTTCCATTGTCCTACTGCTCTTATAATTAGGACGTTTTTCCTGAGATTTAATCTAAATCTGCTATGCTGTAGTTTGAACCCATTTCCTCTTGTCCTGCCCTGTGTGGCAAGAGAGAACAACTTTTCTCCATCTTTTTTATGGCAGTCTTTCAAGTATTTGAAGACCGCTATCATGTCCCCCTTAATCTTCTCTTTTTAAAACTAAACATGCCCAATTCCTTCTGCCTTTGCTCTGATATGGCTTGCATTTCATCCCTTTGATCATCCTTGTCACTTGCCTCTGGATCCTTTCCAGTTTCTCTGTATCCTTTCTATAAATTGTTGACCAAAATGGGACACTACTCCAGCTGAGGCCTAACCAGTGCCGAATAGAGCAGTATTATCACCTCTTGTGACTTGCATGTTATGCATCTGTTAATACAACCTAAATGCATTTGCTTTTTTTGCAACAGCATTGCATTGCTGACTCATGTTGATGTTGTGATCCACCACAACTCCTAGATCCTTTTCAGCAGTGCTGCTACCAAGCCAGTTACCCCCCTCCTCCAGTTTGTATGTGTGTATTTGTTTTTTCTTTCCTAAGTTCTTTGTTTGTCTTTGTTGAATTTAATTTTGTTGTCTATAGCCCAGTTCTCCAATTTATCAAGATCCCTCTGAATTTTAGTTCTCAAGTTGCAGTGGGGGAAGTCTAGGTTGGATATTAGGAAAAAATATTTCACTAGGAGGATGGTGAAGCACTGGAATGGGTTAATTAGGGAGGTGGTGGAATCTCCATCTTAGAGGTTTTTAAGGTCTGGCTTGACAAAGCCCTGGCTGGGATGATTTAGTTGGGATTGGTCCTGCTTTGAGCAGGGGATTGGACTAGATGACCATTTGAGGTCTCTTCCAACCCTAATCTTATATGATTCTATGAGGAGTCAATCCTGGGTCTGATATTATTAAATATTTTTATTAATGACTTGGATAATGTAGTGGAGAGTATGCTTATAATATTTGGAGATGACACCAACCTGGGGGGTTGCAAGCACTTTGAAGATAGGATTAGAATTAAAAATGACCTTGACACATTAGAGAATTAGTCTGAAATCAGCAAGATGAAATTCAAAACAGACAAGGGTAGTAGTTGGCAACCTGCTACATGTGGTGCGTTGGGGTAATCCACTGGCGGGCTGCGAGACACTTTGTTTACATTGACCATCTGCAGCTACAGTCGCCCACAGCTCCCAGTGGCCGCCACCTGAGCACTGCAAGTTTCAGTGCTGTAAAGTGGCAGTGTAGACAGTGCACCAGCGCTGGGAGCCGCGCTCCCAGCACTGGTAGTTACTCTCCTTGTGGGGGTGGTTTTTTACAGCTGGTGCGCTTTAACATTGCTAGTGAAGACATACCCTTAGGTTAGATGTTAGGAGGAAAAGCTTTAATTATGTAGCTCTGCTCTGGACTAGGCTTCCAAGGGAGATTGTGGAATCTCCATCTTTGGAAGTTTTTAAGAACAGTTTGGACAACATCTGCCAGGGATGATCTAGGTTTACTTGGTCCTGCCTCAGCAAAGGGGTTTGGACTTGGTGACTTCTCAAGGTCCCTTTCAGCCCTGTATTTCTGTGATTCTCCGATCCATCACCTGTTTTCAGATCTCATTTAAAAACAGATGTTTTCTCCTTTCTGCATAACTATTCATTTCTCTCCTCTCTCGGTTTTATTTTTTATTTTCAATTTAATGTATTGTGTACCTCTAAAATATTTTAAAATACAGCTTGTATAAAAAAGGCTATACAAAATAAAGTATATCACATTGTCCTGCATACCAACTAGATAAAAAGATATTGATGAACAGGAATGAAATAGAGAGAAATCCATTAATGGTAAGAACTCCAGTGGGGAACAGTATCAAATAAGCTATCACAGTAGAGGGGTAAGTATTGGGAGCCTTGTTAGTTAACATTTTCATTAATAATACAGAGAAAGCATACGCAATCAGCCATGATCACATAAGCTCACAATAAGTAAGTATTCCTTTATTAGAATAGCAGATTCATAAATATAGCTTTTACTCAAAACATATATATTTAATTCTGATCTGTTTACTACATACCTTGCACTAAGATCCACAGGACTTTATTATGATGGAAACAACAAACACTATTTCTTGTGTTAATATTTTTTTCATTTAGAATAAAAATGTTTTAAAAAATTAATCACAATACCATTAGAATAGGAGGAGCTCAAAAACACAGGACAGAATATAGCTGCAAATGGACCTGGAGAGATCAGAAGAGTGAGTTGATTATAATAAGATGAGATTCATTACTAATAAAGTTAAATCTCATACCTGCAGATAGGAATGGAGAGAGACAGCTATCTGGAAGGCAACAAGTGTGAGAAAGACCTAGCTGTAATAGCAGACACTAAACTAAATACGAACTTGCAAGGCAATACTTGTGCCAAAAATGCTAGTGCTATTCTTTGGGGTGTATATGTAGGAAGGTTGTATGTAAAGCTAGGGAAATAACATAACACTTCAGCAACAGGAGCTGGAATATTGCATGCAGTTCTGTTTCCTGCAGATTAGTAAGTATACTGAATACAAAGAAGGGAAACAAATATGATGCAAGAATTGGAGGAAAATATATATGAGAAAATATTTGGGGAGCTAACTGTGTATAGTTAAGAAAAGAAGACAAGAAAGGGACATAAATACAGTCTGTAAGTACCCACAAAATAATTTAAATGAAAGCAAGTAAGTATTCCTATTCTCAGAAAATATTAGGAAAAGGAGCAAGGGCACAGTAAGGAATGGAATGTTTATGCTAGATATTAGATAAAAATCCTAACTTTTTAAGAGCAATTGGACAGTGGACTAGATTGAGGAAGGTGTTCAATATTAGATATAGGCAAATCAGCCATTATTTAGACCTGGATGATGCACATATTCAGGATTACTAATATTTAGATGATAGTCACACATCCATCTATATGAATATCATTAGATATGAAAAATGTTCTAGTACATCCTCTTGCCCTCCCTGCTTACAGTATTTTAAGATCTTGGGATTAAGGAAGACACCCCACTGCATGTAGCATTGGGAAATGGAGAAGGGGCTCTGCCAGGAGGTCAGAAAGAGAAGAGGAGAAAGAGCAAGTAATCAGTTCCACTTTGGAAAGAAGAAATAGACATTGTGCAGCTAAAAAAATATTAAAGAGTTAACACCTTCTTTTTAGGCATATGTCATGGATGATTTGGACAAAGGAGGCCTGAGTCTTTACTGCATTGTATTTGTGTAATCATTTACATGTAATTTGGTACAGTTTTACACACTTCACAGCACAGGTGTAAACACTAAAGAGCAGGGCAATAGAATTTAGCACAGGTATGGATTCAAAGATGGATAATTGGTCTGTTCTGTTATGGCAGTTGTTACATACCTAGTAATAATAGGAGCCTACAAAGCAGTGCTAAGTCTGTCCTACTTGCTGGCAGGAGATGCTGTAGTGCGGCCTGGTCCTTGGCCTGTAGCGACTGCTCCAGCTCTCTGCAGCGCTGCTGCAACTGGGGAAGAGGAGAAGGCATCACTCATGCCATTCAGTATAAATAAATCTGAAATGCATCTTTTTCAATCAATTCTCCCTTCTAAGTACTTCCAGAACTATCGTATAAACAGACTAAAAGCACTCTGCTGTGGACTCCAAGAGCAGGAGGGAAAGTCCTACTCGGATGGTTTTGTACAAGACACAGTAATCAAAACCCAGTAATTTATTAAGATTTTTTAATACTCCATATCTGTTTACAAATGAAAAGCAAGCACAGGGTTCCGGTTTAACTTTAATGTAACCCATGACCACGTGCTCACGTAGGGCGGGTTGCTGTGCATACATGTAAGTGTGGTTTTTAAGCCTCCTTTGTGATTCTGTGATTCTGCAGCTTTCTGGCCCATAAAGGCTGCTGAAATCTGTGCTTGCTGCCACATGCTCCAGGGGCTGTTCTTTGGGCCTGTTCTGAGGGGCTTTGGCCACATCATCTTTCCCCAAGTTGTACTCTGTGACTAGTAGTCAAGAGGTGGGATGGTGTAGGAGTCAATACAATTATCTGAACCACCCAAGGATTTCCCTGTGTAGTGAGAAGCTGATTACATTGACTTTAGGGTAGTTTTGAGCCACTTGGTACCCCATCATAGGTGGGTGCTTATTGTCCTCGTCCAGCTCCCGCTGGTGTACGTCTGGGCCCATATCAATGGAAAACATTAGTATAGTCATTAGGGTAAGTGAGGTGGTGCAGGGGGGATGGCAACAGGCAGTGCAGAGAGGGGAGGTGGTGAATGGAGGCAGCTGCAGGGGAGAGTAGGACACACAGGAGGAGAAAAAGTGGCCACTGTAAATTGACCGCTTCTCAAAGTGCTTTTCAGCAGCAGCTTGAAACCAGTCATTGTAAAACCTAAAATGGGAACTATTAAATATTCCAAATTTAATTTGATAAAATGCCGCCGAGTTGAAAGTGACTTTTCTGTCACAGAGTGCTGCTGAAAGGGTAGCTGGGCTTCTGGGAGATGGGAGGATCAAGGGGAAGCCCAAGTAGCCCACAAAATGATGAAAAAATGTTTATAAATAAATATATAAATATTTTTTCTTGTCGGTTTCCTGAAAACAGTTTTTCATAGTAGAAGGTATATTATATAAACCCTCCCTGTGCTGTTTTTAAAAGATCTTTTTAAATAACTAAATTTTAAAATTGAGACGCAATTATAACAATAAGCTACACCAGACACAAATAAGGCTCATGTTGATAACTTGTCAGGAGCCCCAGGGCAGCATGCAATTTGCATAAAATGTAGCTTCTTATAGCTGCCCTCCCCTTTAATACGTGACCCACAGAGATTAGAGGTCTGAGTATACAGTTCTGCATCTTGATCCGACAGCCTGGATTTGAGCAGCATTGTGTTGTGTGACCTATAGCAACTGTGGGCTGCTCCTGTGCCTTAAAGATGAGAAAAGACATTTACCATGGTGTAATTCCCCTTGAGCTGCATTTGAGATGCAGACACGTTGTCTCCCCTCCTACCCACTGTGATATTGGAACAGCTTCTATGTATGGCAGCTCAGAAACTACTCAAATAGCACCCACGAGCAGAGAGAAGCTCCGAAACATACATTTCAGTACAACAAAAGATGTAATTAGTATTTTGTTGTTTATACATTCGTACAGTTATCTTGATATTAGTCTTAATCTATATAGGTCAGTGTGTCGTGTGAAATAGCATATACAGTGGGTTTACAGTGTGATAATATTCATTCACACATGAAGGAATGTCTAAGACATGAAACCATTCTTTTTATTTAGTGGGGTGTGTGTCCTTGAGTAATCTGTGTATTCTAAAATGGAGAATGGCTAAGATTAAAATAATCCCTTGAGAAGCCACTTTCAGTAAATGGCATATTTATATATCAGAAACAATAGCAAATTTACTTCAGTTAACGTCTTGCATTCAAGATGGCACTCAGCGGCTATATAATTTTATCACTCTATTCCAAATGTCCTGTCCCTTGAATGTTTTACTGAGAAGACAAAAGGAGGGTAGCGTTTTTTTCAAACTCCTCACTGGCCTTCAACAAAAACCTGTGTTTTAGTTAGCAGTAACTGAAAGATTGCAAATAATTTAACTGTGGTCTTTAAAACCTGGATTAACTGAGACAGACATGACTGACAGCAGAAAGAGAAAACTACATTCTATTTATAAACAGTATATTAACATACTGCATGTTTTCTCTGAAGGAAGTAGAAATTCGAAACAAGGACCTGGAAGGACAGCTGTCTGATCTAGAGCAACGTCTGGAGAAAAGTCAGAATGAGCAAGAAGCTTTTCGCAATAACTTGAAGACACTTTTAGAAATTCTTGATGGAAAAATCTTTGAACTAACAGAATTACGAGATAACCTGGCCAAGCTAATAGAATGCAGCTAAAGAAATGGGATTTCAGTGCCAATCATCTTAAAGATGCACTGTCTCTCTTCATAGGACTATGTTGGGCTCTGCATCAAAGTTGCACAAAATTAGAAAAATGCTCCTCCAAGAGGGCCTATTTTAAATTTGAATAGTACATTTCAATGTAAAATTTAGAATTCATCTTGTAGCTAGTTTAAAAAGAAAACACTTGAATTACAAATTACCTCCATGTATATTATTGGCCATAAATAACTTGAAGAAAGATATTAACAGTAATTAAATGCAATGATTTTCTAATTATTAGCCAGTGGAAGAATTAGCAGTGTCCCAGGTCACATCCCCTTTTTGTGTTAGACACAATGTAGATTATCTGCTTTTTTATTTAATTAAGATATCTAATTGATGTGTTTTGTGCAAAAACTTAGTGATGACAGCCCTGTCTTTTGTTGTAATCTTAATAATTTCTCAGGATATTTTGCACTGTTGAGAAACAGTGCCATTACCAATTAATTCTTGCCAGGAGTGAGAGAGAATTGCATCTTTAATTGAAACATAGTTAACAGAACTGCTTGTATAGAGTTCTTCCTTTTTTTTATACTGGAAGATACTGTATTTCTTTATGAAGTTCACTCTGGTGTTCTATAATATTGTCCAGTGTATGGTTTACTTTCCATATTAATTCCATGTATTTACAATGAGATACTGTCTCCCATTTTATTACACATTTTGAAGTCAACCAATGAAGGCAGGTGAGTTCCTCAGAAAAAAATATTTTTTTAATTTAAAATTTGACATACACACATAAATATAGGTAGCCAGTCATTTATTGTCTGGCCTTATTAAACATCAAATATAATTAGAACGTGCAGTTACTTGAAGATGTTTTATTAGCCTGTTTTGCAAGAAATCTTTTCTGAATGATCAGTGCATTTCAGTTTTGTGTAATAATGGCTAGTGGAGAACACTGTTTATTGATCATTTTAAGGATGCAGAGCTATTACAAGGGGATTACTTTTACGTTGAACTTGTGCAGCCAAGAGAAATGTTTCTAGAAGTTGTGTAGTCATAGCAAATTGAAATGGAGACATGTTTTCTCTGTATAGTTCTTCACAGCACATCTTTATCAAAACTACACCAGGCAATATTCTGAACTGTTACATAGTTGTTCAAAAAGAGGAACTGAATTCACTTATCCTCAGTGAATGGGTTTTTAAGTTGTTTTGATGTAATTTTAACAGACTTTTGTCAAACATGCATTTCTCTATATAATATATTTATTTTAAGAAAAGTCATTGAAAGGTAAGCCAAGAGTCATATGTTTGCTTATTGAATGGGAAGTGCATCAAAGTATGTTGTTGCCATAAATTGCCTGCAATGCTGGAGAGTTTAAAAAAAAAAATGTATGAATGAGTATCGGACTCAAGAGTCTCAAGATGCACTGAGTTTTTGTTTGCACCCAAAATTAATTTGAATGTTAAATACAAAATCTAAATGATTACTAAATTTGTATAACAGACAATTTTCTCCACTTTTACAGAGTGATATTCAAAACTAGAAAACGTAGGTCTGGTTTGTGTGTGTATACCGTATGTATAATACACATGTTCTGATTTACATTAGAAACAGAGAAAATACCTGGTTTGTTTATAAAATATCATTTTTTCTTTACAAGTGATTTGTCAGGTTCCCCTGACAAGTCAGGAGAGCAGTTTAGATCAAATACTAAACCATCATGTATTATACTGTTTGTAGTGTACACACCATTTACGTTTCCTCCATATTTTTAGTGTATTTTCTCACCTATTTTATTTATTAAGAGGGGGGAAAAGCTTAGTTCAGCGTGTGTATGACTGAAAGCTTTCTGTGGTGAGTTACATATTTTTTATTTGGTGGATGTTAAATGATGATGATATGGGTAACTTCATCAGGTGAACAGAAATCACCAGGTTTTAATTTACATGAAGATATTTGGGGCTGAGTCTCTTGTGATTTACACCAGTGATTACACACAGAAGAATCTTCAGTGATGTCAGTGGAGTTACACTGATTAAAACTGGTTTATGTGCCAGGAGAATCAAGCCCATTAAAACTGGATGGGCTTAATTAGGAGAAAGTAAAAGGTAAAACAAAAGCAAGTTGATAGGATATTATATTATTTTAAATTATATTATCAGAACTTTTAAAAATGTCATCATTTACATGTGGGAAAATAGCTTACAAAAATATTTCCACTTAAATTTTTTGTATATGTGTGTTACATGAGTATTTTTATGTGTACATACATACACATATGTATATATAGTACATGGAAAAAATTTAGATGTGCACATTTTTAATATTTTCCTAGTGAAATGAAATTTAAAATTGGAAAATAATATTTGAAAATTTCTTTTCTCATAAAGTAGAGATGCTTGATTTCATTTTTTAAAATAATGCAATCTACTGAGGGCTATACCTTTTGAATTCCCACGTAGTCGTCAAACATGGATATGGGATAAGGTGGACATAAGTGCACATATAAATAAAATCTTATTGTTAAGAGTATTTTAAATGTTCATTTTCAGTAGGTGAGTGTGTAGAAATTGTAATCTAAAGTTCATAATTAGGTGGTTATACCTACTGTAGCCTCTCCACTTCTGTATTAAGATATTTGAAACATTAATTTTTCCCCAGAGACAGGTATTGTACATTGTATCTAATTTAGATAAAACTGTGGGAATATATATGCCAGAAAACAGCGTTGGGTACTGTAGCCTGAAAATGTGAAGAACCTAAACAGGAGAGGAGAGCAATCATATTATGTATAACTTGTTATAAGACAACTATGGAGTCTTGTAAAAAAAAAATCGGAAAAAAGAACCCCAACAAGAAAAAAGAAAAAAAAACAAAAATATAATTTTTATTTTGAAATACACTTGCTGTTCTCTGGAGAATGTACTTTTTCTCTTTATTTTTTTCTTAAAACTTTTTCAAGTATTAAAAAGTGTTCAAGTGATGGCAGCAGTTACCTTAATCCTTCAGGTGCTACTGGATTTTGCATTGGCGTGTCATGTTGTGAAATCCTGACTTTGACATAAAGGGTTTTATAAGTACATCCCCGTCTGGAAAGTTAGTTTTTGGAGTGTCTCTCTCATAATCCATATGCCGGAATGATCCCGAAGTTGTATTCTTCTATACAGACGTATTAAAATCTGTCAGCTGTAATATAGGCCATGATTTCCTGCTCTCAGCAAACTTCCAAGAAAACTGGAAAGGAAAACAAAATAATTCATCAACAGTGGACTTTATATGGTACAGGAAGAATATGGAATAATTAATTGTTATAAAATCTCAAAGAAGAGCACATTTCAGGTAAGAAGTAGTTTAGCATAGTGAATACACAGATATAATTGAAACTGAATGTAAGGAAGTGGTGACTGTGACTAATACTGTGATGGTGACATTTGGAGAAGATAATTCCTTTATAATTAAGTAAATTTTTAATAAAAGAGAGTGGAGAAGAATGCATCAATTGAAGAAAAAATATTTTTGAATATACTCCTTCAGTTGCCAGCCATGGAAAGTTTCCTTTTTCCATGGCTTTTCCTTCTCCAGCCTATCAATTAAGGGTTAAATCCATGTTTAATTTGAGTAAATGGGTGAACCTCAGTTGGTTCCATCCTCATGTTCTCTGCTTCTGTGCTGAAGAGGCACAGAACAATGTCCTGTATGCATCGTATTCTTTGAAGGAGGTAGTTACAGAGTCAAATGCAAAATTTGGCATCAGGCTATTGTCACAGATTCAGAGTGGGAGGCAAAGGAGAAAAAGGCTGCAATCCTTTCTTGTCATTCTCTATTTTGCAAAGTCTGGCCCATTAGCATTAAGAATATATTGACTGCTTTACTTGTCATTACCTTAGAATAGGGCCAAATGTGAATCTGATTAGAGTACAGCTCTGAACATTGAGTAGTCATTTTAAAAAAATCAAGCCCACTTGAGCCAGAGGTGTGTGCACTCTCAGTAACTGACTATGCCAATTAGACATACAATTATGCACTCATTTTCTCTAAACAAGGCTCTGGATTGTGCAAAGCAATGTCCTGATTGGTTGGTTGAGTTTTTCCTTACATCCGTGCACCAACTCTCAATGGTATAAAGCTGGGACTTTATCGCTGAATAGTATTTTTAAAATTCCTAATGCTGCTTAATAAAACAAACCCCTGGATTTACCCAATTTACATCAGAGTTTAATTTGACCCACTATGTTATATACAAGATAGTGAGTAGGGTCTGTGGGCTAGATCTTGGATCCTTGTTCAGCTACTTTCTACGGCTCTGGCAGTGTAAAGGAACTGGAAAGCTGGTCTAATAGTCTATGTTCCACATGTGTAGGGCAATCCATAGGTGGAATAGTGGTTCCTGTGCTCCCCACTTTGCTCATGTCTTGGCATAAAGCAAAGGAGACTTGGGGAACCAATATGTCCAAACTGCCAGAATGACCCTTTAGGGTATGGGCAGCCAGCCCTGGGATCAGGAGAGCACATATATGATTTAGAGCCACATTTGCAGCTTGTGGTCCAATCTTGAATAAAGGTAAGCTCGGGTAGACCACTATATCTGGATCTTGATGTTATTTTAGATCATTTAGTTTGTGGACATGGAAAAAAGCACAAGTTTAAAAAATATTTTAGAATGTAAAAGAATCCTGAGAGCTTTCTCATCAAGAATCTGTCACATGACACAGCTTAGAAATTGACAAAGTTTCATAGCTTTCCAGGCAGGACATACAACTTCTGAAGTAGGGATCTGCATCAGCAGGTTCATGAAAAAGGCACGCTTCCAAATCCCTTATGCCACTCTAACTTCGGGTGCATCCAACTTAGCTGGATAAACTCATTGTGCCAGGAGGAAGTGTCACACGCAACCAGGGATCCCGAGAGCAGTACCAAACATACTGCAGTATGGAATATATTTTATAAAGCCATTGAGAACCCTGGTACCTGCAAACCCCATTTTCTCATGGCCTTCTGCCTCCACAAATCCAGAAAGTATTATTGTGGTGATCTTGCCATTCATAGTCTCTAAATACACTCTGCTATTTTGGTGTCACAGCAGCTGTAGGCCACCCATGTCTCACACCTGTACACTATTAGCATGACAGAAGGTTGCTCTTTGATTAATTTTTTCCCTTCCTTTCCATTTTTGGGTAGTTTAGGATGATCCACTGTTGAAACTTTCTCCAGTTGTTTATTCAGGATTTTCAATACCTGTCAAGCACTGCTTCCACTAGACAAACGACCTAAATATTTTAGTGGAAAAGAACTTGCACTTCGGTGAATGTGGGAATTTTTGATGAGGAACAAATTCTTCCTGTAGGTCAGGTAGCACCAGCCTCCTCAGAAGCTAATGCAGAGGTTCCAGAACCTTCACAAATGAAGGCCATGCCGAGATGTTGAGAGAAGAAATAGAACCACAATTAACAGGTAAGATTAAACAAAAAAAATCTAGTATTAACAAAGTATCTGTCACCAGATGGGAAATCAAATTTTCCTCCATAGGATTTAGGGCCATTAGAGGTTAATGTGCTAAAAAAAAAAAAAATTCAGAATTCCCAGACCATTAACTGATATTCATCCCCTGATAAGAGAAATCTCTTGGAGGGAAAAATCCTCCTGATATCCCTGCCTAGTAAGAGGATATTATATCCTCCAACCAGCAGACGTAGATGCAAAGAAACCAAGCTCCACCACTGCCACAAACACACACCACATCCATCCCCTATGCAGGTCTGGCTGTCTGGATATGCTGTCCTTTTCTTCTCTCTAGCAGCTGCTTTTCTGGGTTACCCCTCTACAACTTTCGTTTTGTTACTTTTTTTGTAGGCATCCGTTTCTAGTTCTAAGTTAGCTCCCCAGAGGAGGTTTTTTGTATACTTCAGTCCCCTCATTCTGCTCTAGTGTGGTTTGTATATGCATAAACATGCAGCCGCAGAAAAAAATGAAGAGAGACCAGGAGAGAGAATTTTGTTCAGCAGCACTAAAAGGGAGAAGCAGAATTGGCAGCCAGGACTCAAGCTAGACAAATTTCTCTTCCCACAGCGTATTTTATTGCACCCTTTAAAAAAAAAATAACCACATAGATGTCTGTGTTCTATCATTTCTGCATCACACTATTACATAAAAATGTCTTTACTTTATCTTCCTTGTATTTGTTTTTTCTTTCTCACTTTGTTTTTTCTATGCCCTTTTCAGTCTATTTTACCCTCGGAGAGGATCAATTTGCATCACTGATTTTAATCACAATTTAAATAATTGATTTGAATCTTGTTTTGCATTTTTAATTATATTTTCCTAAAAAGAGGTTGATTCCCATTGGTAGGTAACCAGTAAAACATGTTGATTTGCAACTGAATATACCCTTCACACTAAAATTTGGGGGGGAGGGTTTACTAACCAGGAGGACATAGTGTGTCTATATACATTTATGTAAGCAGTTATATAGGGTTTAATTTATATTTATTCAGATTCTTAATCTTTACATGTTTATTGTTAGGAAAAATGGTGAATAATGCATTTATTTACTAGCTGATCATGTTTTACTCTTGATTTGTGCATTTGGATGAAAATTAGAATTCAATTAAAATTTTCATAAAATCTTTATTAAAAAAAAAAAAGTACCTTAAATTTGATACATAAGAAAAACAGTTTATCCAAACATGTTTTGCATTAAAACTAACTTATTACCTCACCTTTGTTGTTTAATATCTTTTATTGGACCAACTTCTGTTGGTGGAAGGGACAAGCTTTTGAGCTACACAGACATGCAGCGCTCTGTGTAGCTCAAAAACTCGTCCCTTCCACCAACAGAAGATGGTCCAATAAAAGATACATCAGTAACAAGATGGGTAACGTATCCTGGGACCAACACAGCTAAGACACTGCAAACAATTACTAAACAAGGAAAGTATTATGTGTAGTTAGTGAACTGAACTGATTGTTTCTGGTTGCCATGTCTGTCAAGATTTTAGAACTAGCCGCTCTCATTGTCTCACAGCTAGTTGTTGTTGAGAGATGGCAAGAAGAAAACAAGCTTTCCAGCTTTTTCAGTTCCCAGTAAGTTTATTAACTTTGGCTGAACTAGTTGAGTAAACTCAATGAAGAAAATATTCTCCTTGCACCTTTACAAGAAGCTATTGCTGTCAAAATCTGGTTTAGCAGTTCAGCAGACTCTGCTTCCAGGTGACTAGCTAGTAACTTCCACCAGTTCAAGTAGCTTGACTGTATTGAAAACTTTGGCAGCAAACATATAACACTTGAATGGTATTATTTATTTTATTTAAATTATTTTATCATTTTAGTAAGTTTAGGCTTCAACATAGGTTGCCATAATTTCCAATTTAATAGTATTTTTAATGTCTTAAATACATCTAATTTGAATTTTAAAATCTTTTATCCATGCGACTTTCAGTATGTTTCTATATTGTGTAATAATTGTTCCTTCCTTTTCTTCCCCTTCCTCTTTCTTTCCTTTTGTTCTCTCTCCTTCCTTCAAGTTTTCTCACACTCCCTCTCTTCTCCTTTGTACTTGTTGGTGTTCCCTGATTCTAATTGCTGTACTCTCCCCCTTAATTTTCTCTCTCATATACAGGTTCTCTCTCCCCCCCTCATCCCTTCCCTTCCCCTCACCAAACACTCTCCCACTCAGACTTTTTGCCTCCTAGCTTTCCTCTTCACTTTCTCCTTCTAGACCTCTCCCTAGGCTCACCCTCTTCGCTCACTCACTAATTCCCCCTGTCATAAATGGATAGTTAAGAGTTAATGGAACAGAAGTACTTCATATTGCTTTTGCCTGTAAAGGATTAACAAGATCTGTGAGCCTGGCTGTCACCTGACCAGAGGACCAATCAGGGGACAGGATACTTTCAAATCTTGAGGGAGGGAAGTTTGTGTGTGTGCTGTTAGTTTTTGGTGGTTGTTCACTCTGGGGGCTCAGAGGGACCAGACGTGCAACCAGGTTTCTCTCCGATCTCTCCGATACAGGCTCTTATAAGTTCAGACTAGTGAGTACTAGGTAGATAAGGCGAGTTAGGCTTATGGTTGTTTTCTTTATTTGCAAATGTGTATTTGGCTGGGAGGAGTTCAAATTGGTATTTTGCTGAAAAGATTTTAATTTGTACTTGTATACTTAGGCTGGGAGGGTGTTCCCAGTGTCTACAGCTGAAAGACCCTGTACCTGTTCCATTTTTTAAATTTACAAAGATAATTTTTACGGTTTTTCTCTCTTTAATTAAAAGCTTTTCTTGTTTAAGAACCTGATTGTTTTTTTATTCTGGTGAGACCCCAGGGGACTGGGTCTGGATTCACCAGGGACTTGGTAGGGAGAAAGGAGGGAAGGGGGAGAGAGAGGTTAATTTCCCTCTGTGTTAGGATTACTTTCTCTCTCAGGCAGAGTCTGGGAGGGGGAGAGAGAAGGAGGGGGGAAGGTGGATTTTCCTCTCTGTTTTAAGATTCAAGGAGTTTGAATCACAGTGATCTTCCAGGGTAACCCAGGGAGGGGAAGCCTGGGAGAGGCAACGATGAGGGAAAGGGTTTACTTTCCTTGTGTTAAGATCCAGAGGGACTGGGTCTTGGGGGTCCCTGGGCAAGGTTTTGGGGGGACCAGAGTGTACCAGGCACTGGAATTCCTGGTTGGTGGCAGTGCTACAGGTTCTAAGCTGGTAATTGAGCTTAGAGGAATTCATGCTGGTACCCATCTTTTGGACGCTAAGGTTCAGAGTGGGGGATTATACCATGACACCCCCATAGTGTCATTCCTGAGGCTCTTCTTACCCACCCTCATACTCTCCATTCCCCAGGCTGTCTTAATCATTTTCTCCTCTCTACCTCCTGATGTTTCCAGTCACCTCCTTCTCCTAGTGCTGTCCTCTTAGGATAGAGGAGTAGGGAACAGCAGACCTGGCTCCTTTTTTAGGTAGCAGGCAAAGTTGGGAAGAACATCACCACTATGAGAAAAAGTTAGTGAGAACATGCCCCCACTCTGATTGCATTTATGGCTTCATGAACAGGTCCATGTGTCCTACTCCCTTTAGAGGCAGGCATCAGTGTGGTGAGTGAGGAAGTGCTGGTTTAAGGTAACTCCTAGATTAGTCTTTTGATAGCCTGATGGATAGTCTAGCCTCGTGGATAGGCAGAAGTGACTGAAAAAGAGAATTTCCATGGAAAATTCTTAACATTTGTTTTTGTTCCAAACTGGGAGTCAAAACTTCACAGAAAGTTAAAGTTAAAAAAAAATCAAGTCAGGATTATTGAAATCGTTCTGAAGATTATATTTCTAGATTACATTTGTTTCAAAGTTAACATTTTACTTAATAAAATACTGACATTAAACAAGTGAAAGCTATTTGTTTACTTTTCTGTTGAAAGTTTCATTAAAATTGAAATGATCCTATTAAGTGTTTTGATTTCTACAAAATTATTTTCTAGTGGAAATCTTTTGTCAAAAAGTTTGACCTATGCTAGTCGCGGACTCAGTGATTGATATAAGAACATCTGGCCTCATCAACTTCACTTACTCTTGGATTGCTGTTGTTGGCTATGAGTGTATGGGAGCAGCACCTAGGGAATCCTAAACTCCCACAATTTTTAGTATCCCCGAGTCCCAGAGCTGTAGTTAATGTCCTCTCTGACATTATCAGTCCAGGGTCTGAGTCTCATTCAGCTATCAGATTATTTCCAGTAAGTGTGAAAAAATTATATTGATTCTGAAACTGATGTTTGACCTTGATGGGATTCCTGGAATGAGCCAGGAAGCCCAAGGGGAGTTGAGCACGGGCTAACACATGACTGGCATGGCAGGAAAGGAACATTTTATTCTAGCTACAACATGAGTGGGTTAGAGAGCAGGCAGGTGGAACTGCTGGAGCAGTGCAGACAATAGTATCAAAGGTGTGGAGGAGACTATTAGTAGTTGGGATGGAAAAGGTGGTGCAGAATTGGACAAGTTATAGAAAATGTGACATGATTCAATGAGTGGAGGACAGGATGACATCTCAGCAACCAAACAGACATTTTACCTGCGGTCCTCCACTGTAGAAGTGGATAGAAGCTTGCCCTGTTAGAATATTGTGACTGAAGCGGGCTACTCACTTTGCTGAGCAGAGAAACAAGTGTATTGTAAACAGAAAGTTGAAGCTTTAGTGGACAGGAACTGCAGAGCAACCACATGATCAGTTGAAATGTTACCAGTTTGTGTGTATGGAAGTGTCCTAAAAAATTCTTTGTTTCACAGAGGCTGTCTTTTTGCTGTGGCAGTAGGTGTAACAGAATAGGTTTTCTCCAAGAAGAACAACAGGAAGAGGAGCATTGGGAAAAGGAATCGAGTGGTTTGGTTTTGTATAAAACTTCTTTCCCTTCGTTCATTTTCTGCTGTGAAAGGTGGCTAACCTACATCCCCCTTTGGTGGAGATAACAGCCTGATGTAATGCTTTATTCCTATAGGACTGGGAAGAAGAGGACTGTTACAAAGTGGCTTACTAGTGAGTAGCTATCCTTTGTATCTAGCATCTCTCTATTACCAAATGTGGCTAAGATCACCACTGTACTAATCATTTTATTTCTTAGTGGTGCTTGAGTTATTCGCTAATTCACACAATCTAACGTGCAAGGAGTATCTCAGTTCCTAGGGTGCAGTGGTTCTGTTGTACACATTAAAAATACATTGTTGAGATAGGGCCCAATCAATTAAGATGAAAGTGTGCACAGAGGAGCTGCTCATCCACTCAAGCCTATTCCAGAAGAGAGACCTTGCAATCTCTACACATGTTGCTCTCAGCTGCTGATTCATACATGGAATGGCCTGAAAAGTCAGTAGAACTAAGGAATAAGTACAAAACACCAGGAAAGAGTAAGTACGCTGCTGCAGCAGTCAGGGACAAGCATGTGGAGATGTATCCCAAGATTAAAAGATCCAGATGGAGATCAGTCACAAAAAATGATACAGAGATGATTGCATCTGTTGAGTAGATCCCTGGCATAATCCACAGTACCAGACATGCCCTCCAAAATCTCAGTGTAAACTGAGCTAATTTAATATGAAATTTGAGACAGCAGAGGAACTCAAGAGTAACATCTTTTTTACAAAGACAGTTTGCAAAGTATAAGTGCCCATCCAATGTAACCTTACTGCACTTTTTTTTTTTAAGTGGGAAAGACTGAGCAATCTTTGTGGTGCTTCCAACAACAATCTGCCTTTTTATATTTGCAAATTGCATAGCAGAGTCCCTAGCCTCCACAAGCTAACAATTTAATAGCAGATTCCTGCAAGTGGATTCAGATGGGTGTAGGATCCTAAATATCAAACAGAAAATGGCTCAGTATACAAGTAAATGGTATATAGCCATATTCAATAATGTAGTAATTTAATATTTTTGTAAAATAGCTACATAGAACTTAGCTTTATGTCCATTTTGTGGAGGTACTTAAATCAGCCAGTTGGCACAAAAGGTAATAGTTTCTCTTTGGAAATTTCACCCCGGTACCCATTTCTGGGTTCCTAGCTAAAAAACTACTCTCCTCTCCCCAGAACACAAATGGGTGAATCTTTTCAAAACAACCGTAAGAGCATTTTGTACATACAGTACTACAGAAGCTGGTAACCAGCCCTATATTTTGACTGCCTGACTCCATTATAAGATACCTAAGGACTCACTCACACCACTGTTGCTTTCAAAATTGGTCAGGGAGAAGATCCTTAGGCCTTTTCTTTGTTCCATGAAATTCTGTTCAGGTTTGGGTGACACAAACTGTTAGACTTTTCCATCTGGCACTTGCATTGTCAGCAAAATTTTGAATCGTGCCAAAACCACAAATTTCATTCTAATGTAAGCACAAGTGAAAACATCAACAAGACATGCTGCAGTGGAAATTAGGCATGGATACTATGGCTGAAATATGATCTATCGTAACAGCTATACCAGAGAAGACTAAATGGGAATGGAGATTTCCTAACATTTGTGTGCATGACCTTGCAACCTGTGTAACACCCTTTTAATGCAGATTTATTTTTTGTAATAATGTAAGGGAATAACAAAGACACTAGAGATAGGTAGGCAGTCTGCTAATTTGGGAGAAATCCATACTCATAATACAGTCTCTTAATTGTTTCTGGAAGATTATATTGTACGTATTCCAATAAGCAAAGGCAAACTGATTTTTGTATTTGAGTCTATTTTAATTCTAAGTCAGGTCTTTTTAAACCAAGTAATTCCATCTGGAGGCTTGTTTTGGTTCCACAATAAGATGTAGGTGCTACCTAGTTCCATAAAAGGATGAAAAAATAAATGCAGAATTTTTCAGTGTCTCTTTAAATATCCATGGATGCAACAGTGTAATGATAATACAAACACTCAGGAATTTAGAATCTCAGCGACCTGACATACACCTGTGCTTCAGCTGGCAAAATTTAACTCTTAGAAGTGCCTATCAGCAGTTAAGAATATGATAGCAATGGAAGGCTAATAGTACATAAATATTATCTTGGGAACTAAACTGTGTTGATTGTTTTAAAAAGTGGAGGAGAGACAAACAATCTGATAAAACAAGTGTTCAAATAAATATCCTTTATTAAAGAAAAAAATAATTTTTAAGCACCAAAACTGTGAGTATGTTGTTACATCACCTGTACAAGAAAAAGGTGATTTCAGTACTTGGTGTACAGGTTTCACTTTGAAGTCATGATAGTAAAAACATGAAATACACAGAATAATAATAATTACAGAAAAGTTGCATTAAAGAAAGAGCAAAGGGCAAACAGTCAAACCAATATTTTTTTCTTTTTAGTTTTCAGATATTGCTAGAAATGCTCACATAGTTTTTACTTTTTACACTTGTTGCTTAATACTTAACATTGAGCATTATTAGGTATTGTAAATTTGCAGGAGTAGTTTTATAATACAATGTGCATTTAAAATGTCCATTTAAATATAATTGTGTTAAAGACTTTCTTAAAGCCAACCACAATGTGCTAGTGTTTGATTCTATTCATAATATTGCACAAAGCTAGTGGATGGTGAATCAGTTTATTTCTTATTTATTCAACCAAGCTAGAAAGTGTCAGTTTTCTTAACCCTTTATTCATGCAAATCTGCAGCTTTCTGCATTTTACCTACTTTGAGGCTCTGCACTTAGAAACACGTAAGATAACTTGTAAAGTAGGCAGCAACCACAGAAACATGTATGGAGAGGTCACAGTGAGTCTGTCTCTAATCACATACCTCTCCACAATTCATGAGGGTGAAAAGTATCTTCCGATGGATGTGAAGACTTGAAAATCAAGCCACTCTACCGGTAAATTAATTACTGTGGAACCTTTGAATGACCAAGCAGAACGTGAATAAAAACCATGATGAATTATTTATAAACTTGATGCTGTGCTTTGTATTTGTTGGGCTCCTACCCACTGAGACCATAAATGAGCAATATGCTCCCAGTCAAGATTTTTCTTTTAACAGACACCCGCTTAGTTGGTCTTTTCTATCAGCTGTAGGCAGTCTTTCCTCATTCACATAATTATAGGCCCAGTAAAGTCACAAATTGGTCATATTCCATATTTAAAGATATCTGAGCATCCACATGGGGGAAATGGAAGGAAGACCATTTTGGTAATGTTAGGAGGCCCAAGGGCACAGGTTTCAGGAGATGGGATTTACAGAATTTCATTGTAATTCACAAGTTGCAGATTCACCATGGTCAAAGCCAGGAATTTTGGACGAAGTCGTAACTGAATGGGCAGTGCAAGGCATAATATATACACAACACACCCTATCCCAAAATACATTGGCATACCCAGCCCCCTCCTAAAAATTCTAACCTTTAATACACAATGTTTTAGGCAGCAACTAAATATAAATTCATTTTGTAGGAAAACTTTAAATTACAGTATATTCATAGGATAAAAACAGCCACTGCTGTATTTTACACAGCATTAGATAGCAATGCAGGTCAATGTGCTTCACTATACCAAAGAGCACTTTTTAGACTGAACCTACTGTCCAATATACTCCATTAGCATTCAGGGCTGATGGGGGGGAAGGGGAAGAACCCAGTACAAATTACCAGGGCCCAGCTTCGTTGGCCCCATTTAGCCAGTCCACCCTTGCTGGGGGGCTTGAAATTTTTTTTTAACCAGGGCCCGCACCTGCTCTTGGCAGCCCTGTTAGCATTCAGTAAATGCAACATGCTCTGTCAATAAGACGCTTCCAGTTCTTACTGCTTCTCTGTAGCATATTGATTCTCTAACATTATACATAGTATCTTGCTTCGTGCTTATGGGATCATTACCAGAAATAACACAGGTAAAGTAAGTACATAAGCATTACAATGAAAACAGCTGCTTAAACTACAAGTAACCTTAATTTACAGTTACTTTAAATTCAGTGCAACAAAGGGAATAAGAGAACATTAACTAATGAAAGTTTCTGCTTCCTCATCTCAATTGGTTGCATTTCAATAAAGAACTGCTCAGCGTTTGAAGATTTGACTTTACAGAACACAATGCTGAAAGGCAAAGTGATTCTTTACAAAGAATCTGATGAAGTCTATTGAACCCAAAGTCCCTGATGCAGCCATTGAACAACACAATATCTGATCAAGTTTATTTATTTAACAGCTATGTGGTGTTGCATACAGGCTGCTAAACTTTTTAAAGAAATCTTTAAAGTAACATTTAAAAAAGAGAAACAAAACTTTCATCTATGCTTTAAAACTAAATCACACTCAAAATACGCAAACATAATATGCAAAAGTGAATAAAATAAGAATGTTAAGTCATTTTTAATGGATTTTGGGACCACTGTAGGAAGGTACAGAAATTGAAATAAATGCTAATCCCATTCCTGATCAAAAGACTGTTGTTGTTTACCTTTCATTTTTGGTTGCTCTAATAAACCATTTTAATTCCTTTTTCTCACTGATAAATTCTCAGTCCCCAAAGTACAGTATATACTCATGCTTCCTGAATTTATATGTATTTCAGATTGGGAAATTCCAATTCCTTACCTCAGTGAACCCATTTCACTACCAAACAGCTCTATTTTGAATAAACAAGCAAGTATCTTGGCATGTAAAATGCGCAAAAGTGAGCAATTGTTGAAGATCAGTGGCTAGGAACAGAACAATTCAGCAAATCTGATGTAGTGCATCCATGAAGAGCAAATATTGAAAATCTCTAGTGATCATTTTATGGGCAAGCTTTTTTTCCTCTTATACACAAGTAAGTATTAATGCCATCCCCATAGTGATGGTTGCCATGGTCTCTCAAGTGCAGAGCTGTTCAATAAACCTACTGTCAGTTACAGCAAGGATTGTCAATTTCTCTAACACTTGTGAAAGTAGTTGGACTTTCCCCATATAACTTTTATTGCAATACCGGTATAAATCATCATCTAAAAGCACTGGGAGTATTTTTATGCATGGAATTGTAAATGGCTATTAAATTGAAGAACTATTTGAAACTGTGACATCCAGTAAGTACTTTAGATTAAAATCTGATTTTTAATATTCTCTAGAAAACACACACCTTCTTTCCTTTTTAAAGTTGCCGTTTGAATTTGATATAAACTGTTATGCTCAGCACCTATCTTTTGTGTGCATGTGCATAAAATATGATATTCCTATTAATAAGCAATGTATACAGACTCAGTCAGGAATCTAATATTTTAACTAAATATAAGTCTATCAAGGACAGGTTTATTTTTAATCATGAACAAGTTTTCAAGGCAAAGTTGACAAATCATGTGTAGATAAATCTGAGAACACCACAGTACAGAGCTATTTAAACATCTCCCTATATAGTGGTAAATTTGTGGATAATAAATTTAGTGTAAGGAGAAGGACCATTATGCCTCTTTTTCAAATTACACTATTCACCCCCCAACTCAGTTTTATGCACACTGTCCAATCTGCACTTTTGTTTCTTGCAATACTATATCATTCTAATTTGCAGATACTTCTGTTTTGTGCTACAGCTAAAAATTCATGCATTGGACCCAGTTTATAGTGTAATGTAATCTGGAATATGGATGCCTGTAAACCATCTGCACACAAACTACTTACATTTATGATCTATGCTAAATGATTACACATGATAAATTTTGAAATGATTAGTTAAATATAAAACCATAGAAATAAACTGGGAAGAAGTTTAAGTTGTCAGGTCCTTGACAAGCTAATGATGGACAGAGCATCAGTTCTATGATACATCCAAGAAAGATACTGCCCCAAACCTGATACCTGGAGCAAAACTGGTATCATTTCTGAAAATGCTGCTCATAAGCATTCCTTTTGAAAATGAAAATGTTTCACTAGACATTATAAATAAGGCCAAAAAAAAAATCAAGAAAAATGTCTATCAATGCCAAGTATAGTGTGGCAAATTATCTTTCAAAACATGACAGATCTTTATTATTCAGGACAATAATTGTAGAACAGCCTAAAGGTTCCAAGATCTGAGGTTCATTTTGGTTATATAACCTATTGCCAAGGTCGGTATTCTTGCTCCCACAACTATTTTAAGAAGAACTGTTATAAAAGTTGAAGAATATGTACTCCGTTACACAACAGTAGCAATTCATGAATCTGCTTCTACATGAAAATATGAGTACAGTCATTTGTCCTTCATAAAGTGAATACTGAACAAAAATATCATTTTGTAAAAGGAAAGGGGTGGCGTGTCTCTCAAACAGTACGTAAAATTTTAATAAAAATAAAACGCTGGTCAAGACTTTCATATAACTAGAGTGTTTCTCAACTAACAAACATTACACAGAGCCTTTAACATAGTACAAGATTACTTAGAGGTACATCTTATACAGAGTTCTAAGTACTCTGGCATTATAAAACTAGCTGCCCGCAGCTATTAGTCATGCAGTTCAGGATTATTTCTTTTTAAGTTCTCACTGCATTGAAAACTGTACCCTCCCCTCCTTTAGAGCCACATACAGCCAGTATTAAAAGGAAGTGTAGTTTTCAGCCAAACAGGCTGTTAGGTATGACGATTTTTTTTGTAGCTACTAAAGGAAATATTAACAACTAACAGAGAAGCATAACTTCCGTAACGATGTTAATATGTTTAAGTCCTGCGCTCTCCTTAAATAAGAAAGTAAAGAAGGTTGCTTACAGTAATCAAACAAGAACAGTTCAAGCTAACAGAGAAAAATAATGTTAAGTATTATCAAATTACAAAATATTGCTTCTTATAACAAATTTGTATGTATGGTATAACTAACTCAGTTCATCTCACCTAAATATTACTGTTTAAAAGAGCATGGAAAATCTACTTTTAAAATGTAGGGTGTAAGATTATATATGACCTTCTAAAAAGTTGCTGCAATATGCCATGTTAAGTGTACCATATTGTAAACCCATACATTCTTAAATACATGTATTCCACTATTATGGTACTTAGACTGTACAGTCATTTGTTGTTATTTTTCATACTAACATACATTTCTTTGCAGTGAGAAGAATAACTAAAGAGATCTTATTTGCATCTCTATCTGAATTTTAGCTATTGTGGTACAGCTATTAAATTTGTTTTTCAAGCAGATGATATTTTCAGTGCACTGAAAAGTAGAAGTAGGTTTCATAGCTGTCCTGATGTTTTAACTGCATCCCCCAGTAGCTTTATCAATGCAGCATTCTTCCCACTTAAAATGTTCCCTCACCTAACTGGCCATATATACTAATGCAAATGTAAAAGTGCTTAAATAATTGAGAAAACATCCTGAAGACCCTTTTCTCATTAGTTATATAAAATGCATATCTAAACAACTTAGCTTTTTGTCCAACCTTGCACTTGTGGAATGAATAAAAAATAATCTGAAAAAAAAATCAATGTTTCACGTTTTTTCACATACTCAATCATTTGCCAAAAGAAGCTATTTTCTGCCATGCAGCTGATGGTCAAAATTGCTGGCTTTGAATTTTCTGAAACGAAGAGGAAGATTGATCTCCAGCTGTGGGGTATTTTTTGTTGTTGTTTTTTTCCTTTCTTCAGTGGCTGTTAGTCACCTGTGTAAAAAAACAAAACAAAGAATAACTGAAAAACATAATTTAATTTCAACTGTACAAACTGCCTCCATTAAATACATTAAGCAGCATTTTTAAACTCTTAGATTCTCCTTAATTCCAGTGGTTTAGAGCCATCATAGTGGCTCCTAACAACCCCAGCAACCAGTGTATTGGGCACAGCCAGGGCTTCACTGTGCCCTCTTGGGCTTATTAGCAGCCAACACAAGTTAGAGCACTGTCAGGTTGCTCTAAACTGCAACAGGGAGCTGCACTGTCAAATAGCTGGCCCTAAATCAAGGTAGTCTAGAAAAATCTTACAGTCACCCCATCTCTGAGTTGCTCTGGGCATTCCTTGGTCTCAGCTGAGAATCTGGGCTCTTATGTTATTACAACATTTGACTGATGACTCAAGTCAACACAAACTTCTTTAACAGAGACTATGCAATCTTAAAACGAAAAGTATAAAGGATCTAAAACTTCCAACTGGCTATTTTCTGAGCATCAACAATTTTCTGTGCGCCACTGCATCTGCTGGTAGTGATTCAAATGAATGCAGCTGACTCATGTATTGTCTTGTAAGATTTAGAAATTATAGGGAAGACATCAATGGAAAAAAATTTAGTTTCAGAAGCTAACCCATATAACAGGTAGTTGGAACCTCTGACAGACCAGATTTAATCTTTCATGTGTTGATTCATTCTGTATATTTATAACTGTTTTTCAAATTACAATCTCATCTATAGGATTTCTAAAATACTTTCTTGTGAAAGTATACAAGGCTTGCTAAAATGCTTAAAGTAGTGAATGGATATTCCACTTTTCCCTTTCATTATGGCATAAGCATGCAATTAACAGAGGATGATACTCCATGCAAGGAAGTATAAATTAAGTGCTTCAGAAAGTGCAAGAGGTGGATATTTTTTTTTAAAAAGGACAGTTTGTGTGATTTAAGGTCTTAGAAACAGGTAATTATTTGAAGACAAAGACGAAGAAAATATGAATGAGAAATGGAAGTTTCAACTCCCTTCTTAGTGTGTTAGTCTGAGGCGAACACTACATTTTAAAACTAGTAGAGAAACCAAAAATTCCACTTCAAATACTCAGTTTTACAATTCACATGCCTTCTCTTTTAAAACTTGTATAAATGCTAATTTCCCCTCAAAATTGAAGAAAAAAGCAATACTCCTTTCACTCCACCCTCTCCACAGCTCCCAAATAGCTTACCCTTCTTTTTTATCATACCCTATTTTATAAGCCCCCTGGGACAAGGACTTAGTCTTTGTTTGAGAACATGTGCATTTTTAAGACTCTGATTAATAAATTAGGATAAATATGTATGTATTTATTAATAAATTAGGATACATATATATAGATATATATAATATCCTAGGGCACCCTATGAAGTACTTATAAAACATTATTACTAGGGTTGTCAAGCGTTTAAAAAAATTAATCGTGATTAATCACACTGTTAATAATAGAAGACCTTTTATTTACATATTTGTGGATGTTTTCTACATTTTCCAATATATTGATTTCAACTACAACACAAAATACAAAGTGTAAGTGCTCAATTTATTTTTATTACAAATATTTGCATCATAAAAGACAAAAGAAATAGTATTTTTAATTCACCTAATCCAAGTACTGTAATGCAATCTCTTTATGATGAAAGTTGAACTTACACCCTAGAAGTCCAATCAGTCCTACTTTTTGTTCAGCCAATCACTCAAACAACTTTGTTTACATTTGCAGAATGTAATGCTGCCTGCTTCTTGTTTACAATGTCACCTGAAAATGAGAACAGGTAGTTGCATAGCACTGTTGTGGCCAGCGTCGCAAGATATTTACATGCCAGATGCGATAAAGATTCATATATCCCTTGATGCTTCAACCATCATTCCAGGTTCTGCATGATAACAATCCAAAGCAGTGCGGACTGACACATGTTCATTTTCATTATCTAAGTCAGATGCCACCAGCAGAAGGTTGATTTTCTTTTTTGGTGGTATGGGTTCTGTAGTTCCTGTGTCAGTCTTGCTCTTTTAAGATTTCTGAAAGTATGCGCCACACCTCATCCCTCTCAGATTTTGGGAGGCACTTCAGATTCTTAAATCTTGGGTCAAGTACTGTAGTTATCTTTAGAAAGTTCACACTGATATCTTCTTTGTATTTTGTCAAATTTGCAGTGAAAGTGTTTTTAAAACGAACAACATGTGCTGGGGTTATCATCCGAGACTGCTATAACATGAAATATATGGCAGAATGCGAGTAAAATCATGGAGCAGGAGACATACAATTCTCTCCCAAGGAGTTCAGTCACAAATTTAATTAACACTTTTTTTAATTTTTTTTTTTTAAACAAGCATATCAATGTGGAAGCATGTCCTCTGGAACAATGGCCAGAGCATGAAGAGGCATATTAATCTTTATTGCATCTGACATGTAAATATCTTGCAATGCCATCTATAACAGTGCCATGCAAATGCCTGTTCTCACTTCCAGGTGAAATTTTAATTAAGAAGTGGGCAGCATTATCTCCCATAAATGTAAACAAACTTGTTTCTCTTAGCAATTGGCTGAACAAGAAGTAGGACTAGGTGGACTACTTGTAGGCTCTAAAGTTTTATATTATTTTGGTTTTGCGTGCAGTTATGAAACAAAAAAAAACCCTACCTTTGTAAGTTGCTCTTTCATGATAAAGAGATTGCTCTGCTCTACAGTACTAGTATGAGGTAAATTGAAAAATACTATTTCTTTTGTTTCATTTTTACAACGCAAATATTTGTAATAAATATAAAGTGGTCACTGTACACTTTGTATTCTGTGTTGTAATTGAAATCAATATATTCGAAAATGTAGAAAACATCCAAAATATTTAATAAATTTCAATTGGTATTCTATTGTTTAACCGTGTGATTAATCACAATTAAGTTTTTTGAGTTAATCACGTGAGTTAACTGTGATTAATGAACAGCCCTAATTGTTACACATCCACTATACTTTTTTCCCCCCAAAACCTTTACTGCTATTTGGAGTTATAACTAAGTTACCCGTATTCGGGGAAAGAAAGCATTTACCAAACCATTTTACCATCTTCCTTATATTATAGGGAAGAGACATATCCAAGATCAATCAAAGGGACACCTTTCTACCAAGTCAGCTCAGATTTTATTCCAATTTATTACAGACCGAATTTTTCTTAAAACAATTTTAAAAGAATTGCCCTATCCTCTGACTGCAGTTATAAAGGAAATTTTAATCAGCAATGAAATCCTTTTAACAGATCCTGCCATTAAACTGATTGCCTTGTACTAGAAAACATGCTCTGAAATTTCTGCAGTAGACCATTATTTAAAGTACTAGGTAATTAATTCTGTTAAATCAATTTATACATTCAATCCAAGTAGGGTCATGTCTGTGAAAATAATAGTAATTCAGCAGAATAGTGTTACATATGTTTCAGTCTAATGCTTCTAAAATCAGATTATTTCATACAATTCCTCAGCATAGCCTAGTTTTTGTAAGGTTTGTTTGTTTTTAAACACAAACCATTACAACTCTATCAAAAAACTGTCAGTTACAATTACATCTCACTGAAGTATTTTCATGGTAACAGAGTGTGGAGGGGATAGAATGCAAATGCCAATGTGTGTATAAGTCTCTGCGGAACTCACAGTCCAAATTCCATAAGATTCTAAGCACCTTCAATTTACTTAGAATATTTAAGGTCCAGATAATGTTAGCTTACAAAAGAAGATGGCAACTAGTGCCCTATCAATACCTCAGGTTAAAAAAAAAAGGGAAGGATTTTGAGGAAAGCAGTTTACAATATTCTGAGGTATTAAAGAGTATTCTTCCCAAGAGGAAAACAAGATTCAAAAAAAGAACAGGAGTACACCTGTGGCACCTTAGAGACTAACAAATCTATTTCAGCATGAGCTTTCGTGAGCTACAGCTCACTTCTTCAGATGCTTGTGCACAAGCATCTGAAGAAGTGAGCTGTAGCTCACGAAAGCTCATGCTGAAATAGATTTGTTAGTCTCTAAGGTGCCACAGGTACTCCTGTTCTTTTTGTGGATACAGACTAACACGGCTGCTACTCTGAAAAAAAGATTCAAAAAGATGCAATTAGGTTTACAAAACTATTACATAAAACCAAATCACTGAAATAGGTTTGGTCAAATGTCTAGGAAGAGTGACAGAAGAACGAACACGCTAAAAAAGTAATTCAGCCCACATCTTCGATTTTATAACAATCGCCATCGGAAATCATGAGGGACCCAAACCTGTAATCGTGAAGTTAATAATAGTTTTGAGGAAGGCGTCAGCTCTTGAGTGATCAACAACTGTAGTGAGAGACAGAAAGCCCTGCAGATCATACCAGCTTTTGACTGTGCATTCCATCAGCATATCTGCGCCTTTGGATTTAAGACAGGTTCACACTTCCTAGCAATAAAGCTGGATCAGGAGAAATACAGTAAAACTAAATCAAATAGATCAATTGATATGGCTCTCTAGTTGACTAATCTACCAGTGGGGATGGAGGGGAGATAACTGTTTATTTTCCTTTTTTAAAATTTAGAATAGGATATTAAATTGGCATAACAATTTATTTAATAGCTTTAATTTAGTAAAGATTTGTAACCACATTAAAATACTACAGGTTGTTTGTTTTGCTGGGCTACCATCCCTTTTTAATACCTGTGGTACTTGCACTAAATGTCATTTCCCAGCTGTGGCAGTGTCCCAAAAGCTCTCAATCCCTGGAGTGCATTACTGCTTAATTATTAACATACAAATGGGGTTTCTTTTACTACCACTATATGTGGTTTGAATGCAAAATTTATTATTTATTCCCTTTAACTCACTATACACCTTGTGAGAGTCCATTTCTAAGAAAGTTTTTGAAATAAGTTCTTTAGAGGTCCTTGTGGCTTTCTCCTCGATCTAGATTTACATTTTTATTTACTTATAAATATATTTATTTGAATCCTGTATTTATATTTAAATATGGCCATGTTCTAACAGCAGACTTGCTACAGAAAAACAGCACTCTGTCAGTCCAGTTCATAGCAGTAGCACAGAAGAATGTCTCTTTTGACTACCACCACAATCTTGAAAATTAAAATTCCTTGGCTATTTCTGCATTGTTCTGAACTCACTAAAACTAGCTATCTTAAGTCTAAGTTCTGTTCTTGTATCACATCTAACTACAATGCCTGGAAATTTGTGGGGTATTTTATGAATAGCACAGGTGTAAATTATACTGGCATATTTACTGTTTATGATTTAGAAATCTAATCAGACCCTTCACAAATCTGAAAGAAAGCTATCAAAAAGCCAGCCACCAAGAAACCAGACAGACAGGGTAGCCAACAAGATTTCAATATGCTTAGTAGTCAGATCTAATCTTCTTTGACTTGTAATTATTTAGCTTCAAGTGGGAAATACACTGGATTTTTACACATCAGAAGCAATTAGAAAACATTTGACATTAGTAAATGTAGGGGTATATTCAAGAGTGATTTTGTTGCATTATTATTTCTGAAAGCCCTTTTCAATCTTATAAGGTACAGTCTGGTCAATATACTGAGGTTTAGGTTTTTTGTGAGGACAATTTCTCTCACTGGTTTAGCAAAAAAATGTTTACCAAAAAAATGTCTGGCAACAGTCCAGAAATATGTTTCCCTTATAAGTTTAATTAACTCCCTTTGATATGCCATTAGTTCAGATTAGATATGCACATTTTTACTAGTTTATGTATACTGCATGATTTAGGCACACACCTAAGTCTCCTAGACTTTATAGCCCAAGCTTAGCAGGTATTCCTAAAAAAGTGTCAACAAAATAAAATTTAATTTTTAAAAATATAGGAAATTTACAGCTTAATTTTCCCAGTCTGTGCAAGTCAAACTCTCCTCTTCATCTTCTGATTCAGGTGATGCCTCCTTAATTCTTCGCAGTGCTTCATGGATGCTACGTGTTAAAGGGTCAGTGTCAGGCAGAATTGTAAAAGACTCTCTCAGAACATCTTTCTGCACCTTCTTCAGTTTCACCCCTTTTCTTATCTGTGCCAAGATGTTATTGCTGTCATCTTCATCAGGGAAAGGAGGGAGATTTCTCTGCTCAACTTTTCTTAGGTGAAAACTACCACGCTTCAAGGAAGCCAGCACCTCATCCATTGGGGAACTCACTGCAGCAAATCAAAAGACCGCGTTAGTATTAAATTTAATATATTTACACTTTTCAGCATCTTTATTTTTATGTCCTATATGACAAAGGGTAGTTACCACAGCAATTTTGCATCCTAAATAGAGGAAAAACAGTTGGTAAGTGTTAACTTTCTAATGGTGTTTTTATCTTTTTATTTACTGGCAAGAAGAAATCATATTTGTACTGTGAACACTATAATATGACTTCTGAAAACCAAATAACATCAGCATATGGTATACAGTATGGCTACTTTGGCAGATAAGTTTTCCTGCTTGCAAGATAACAATCAGTTACAAAATCAAAATACATTATGATGTCTTTTTCCTGTGGCTGAAACTCTGATAGTGAGCACATAACTTAACTGACTGGACTGCATACTCTGTGTAATGCAAGCACCAGAGGAGAAACTGAATTCTTAGGACATGCCTGAGGTAGCTAGTTTGTATCCACTGCATGACTTCTATTACAAGCCATCTAGAACTAGCAGATGTGGTCAGCTGCAACAGCATGTATTTCCCTCTCCTTCAATCTGATATGCAGAGGTTTTGGCCAGTGGATTTTCACAGTACTAATCCCAGCCTTCTCAAATGCCCCCTTCCCCTGTAATTAAAGCAAGCAGAGCAGTAATTTAGCTATGTTAAGGCACAGAGTGAAAGCCCTTTACAGTCAACCTGCAGCTTTACTCCCCTGTGGAACAAACATGGTATTTCAACTGGATTCTGGCTTTGCAGATCTACAAATTAGGTGGAGGCCAGGATTAAAGTGTGTCAAAAAAAAAAAACAACCCAGCATAGTATTTTCAATACAACAATGGGAACTAGCTATGTACCAACATATCATATCCAAAGTAAAACATTTATCCATAGCTGAAAAACTCTCCCCAATTCTCCTAACTGTATTGTGGAATACATTTTTATGACATCCTTTGTTATCCATTTGTGGATTTCAACAATCCTGAGTTGGGACAAGCATTTTTATTTATTGATATATTTGCTGTGATGGGGCCCCACATTTGGAAGTGAGAGATGAAGTTTCTCTGGCAAATCAACATTATACTCAGCTCTAAGAAGCTACTCAGAAGTTTGGAATGTTAAATAAATCCAATGGGAGATGGATTAGTGGGGAGAGTGCATATGCAGAAGTCAAAGATATTCTTGGAGAGGAGAGGGTAGATTTATAGTTTTTATATTATATTACACAATGTAATGTGTGCAATTTGTTTTTATTATTATTAGGGCTGGAAAACAATTGAAAAATTCTGATTTATCAAGAGATTAAAAAATAATAGCAATTAATCGCAGTCTTAATTGCACTATTAATAGCATACCATTTATTTAAATATTTTTTGATGTTTTCTACATTTTCAAATATACTGATTTAAATTACAACACAGTACAGTGTACAATGCTAACTTTATCTTTTTATTACAAATAATTGCATTGTAAAAGAGATAAACCAAAGAAATAGTTATTAATTCACCTCATACAACTACTGTAGAGCAATCTCATTGTGAAAGTGCAATTTACATAATTTAACTCAAAAATAAAACTTTAGCACCTACAAGTCCGCTCAGTCCTCCTTCTTGTTCAACCAATTGCTAAGACAAACAAGTTTGTTTACATTTACGGAAGATAATGCTGCCAGCTTGTTATTTACAATGTTACCTGAAAGTGAGAACAGACATTCCCATGGCACTGTTGTAGCCAGCATTGCAAGGTATTTATGTGCTAGGTATGCTAAACATTTGTATGCCCTTTCATGCTTCAACCACTATTCCAGAGGACATGTTTCCATGCTGATGAAAGGTTCTGCTCAATAACGATCCAAAGCAGTGTGGACCAACACACGTTCATTTTCATCATCTGAGTCAGATGCCACCAACAGAACATTTTCTTTTTTTGGTGGTTCGAGTTCTGTAGTTTCTGAATTGGAGTGTTGCTCTTTTAAGACTTCTGATAGCATGTTCCACGCCTCATCCTGCTCAGATTTTGGAAGGCACTTCAGATTCTTAAACCTTGGGTCCAGTGCTATAGCTATCTTTAGAAATCTCATACTGGTACCTTCTTTGCGTTTTGTCAAATCTACAATGAAAATGTTCTTAACTCTAACAACATATCCTGGGTCATCTTTCGAGACTACCATAACACAAAATATATAGCAGAATGCGGGTAAAACCATGGAGCAGGAGACATACAATTCTCCCCCAAGGAATTCAGTCACAAATTGAATTAATGCAATTTTTTTTTAAACCACTGTCATCAGCATGGAAGCATGTCCTTTGAAATAGTGGCCGAAGCACGAAGGGACATGTGAATGATTAGCATGTCTGGCACGTAAATACCTTGCAATGGCAGCTACAACAGCATTATCTTCCGTAACTGTAAACAAACTCATTTGTCTTAGAGACTGAGAAAGAAATAGGATTGAGTGGACTTGTAGGCTCTAAAGTTTTACATAGATTTATTTTTTTTTAACATAACCACACTAAAAAACAAACCTAAGATGCATTTTTCTGATAAAGAGATTACACTACAGTAGTTGTATGAGGGGAACTGAAAAATACTATTTCTCTGGTTTATCTTTTTATACAGCAAATATTTGTAATAAAAATAATAATATAAAGTGAGCACTGTACATTTTTTATTCTGTGTTGTAATTTAAATCAATATATTTGAAAATACAGAGACATCCAAAATATTTATAATACATTTAAATTGATATTATTGTTTAACAGTGTGATTAGAACAGTGATTAATCATGACTGATTTTTTAAGAGAGTTAATTTGTTTTGAGTTAATTGTGACTGACATGCAATTAAAGATGGGACTGGTAGCCCCTATTATTAATGTTGCCTGATGCTTTCCATTATTAGGTTCTGTTTTCAGTTGCTCACTTTACTAAACCAAGCATTTGGGTTGATAATTTCCGTATCGGGTGTCTGCCGCAAGCAAAATTTCTATGGAAAATTTCACCTAAAATGGTTTAGGTGTTTCTGAGAACAAGACTGAGGGAAAATGTTTTTTGTCCATGGAAAAAAACAAAACCTAGTGAGCTTTTTGTAAGAAAAGTCTAGCATCTCTATGCTTTGGAGCAGGGCCTTGGGCTTTGTGTCAGAGATATGCCTTTTGAAGTCCCTCCTCCTCCGTGAAAATCTGCCCAAATTTGGTCAAGCTAGCTCAGATTTTTGTAAAGACAAACACATAAGGGTACATTCTAAGCTCATTGTCTGATCTGCTTATGATGTGTTCAAGGTTTGGATGGTCTCTCTGCAGTCACAAAAAGGGGAGTCTTTGGTTTTCCACTTGTGCATCAAGGATAGCAGCAGAATACGGACCCTGGACTTCAGAAAAGCGGACTCTGACTCCCTCAGGGAACTGATGGGCAGGATCCCCTGAGAGAATAATATGGAGGGGGAAAGGTGTCCAGGAGAGCTGGTTGTATTCTAAAGGATCCTTACTGAGGTTGCAGGAAAAAAACATCCCAATGTGTAGAAAGAATAGTAAATATGGCAGGCGACCACCTTGGCATAACAGTGAAATCCTTGCTGATCTTAAACGCAAAGAAGCAGCTTACAAGAAGTGGAAGATTGGACAAATAACCAGGGAGGAGTATAAAAATATTGCTCAGGCATGCAGGAGTGAAATCAGGAAGGCCAAATCACACTTGGAGTTGCAGCTAGCAAGAGATGTTAAGAGTAACAAGAAGGGTTTCTTCAGGTATGTTAGCAACAAGAAAAAAGTCAAGGGAAGTGTGGGCCCCTTACTGAATGAGGGAGGAAACCTAGTGACAAAGGATGTGGAAAAAGCTAATGTAATCAATGATTTTTTTGCCTCTGTCTTCACAAACAAGGTCAGCTCCCAGACTGCTGCACTGGGCAGCACAGTATGGGGAGAAGGTGACCAGCCCTCTGTGGAGAAAGAAGTGGTTCGGGACTATTTAGAAAAACTGGACGAGCACAAGTCCATGGGGCCGGATGCGCCGCATCTGAGGGTGCTAAAGGAGTTGGCGGATGTGGGTGCAGAGCCACTGGCCATTATCTTTGAAAACTCATGGCGATCGGGGGAGGTCCTGGATGACTGGAAAAAGGCCAATGTAGTACCCATCTTTAAAAAAGGGAAGGAGAAGGATCTGGGGAACTACAGGCCAGTCAGCCTCACCTCAATCCCTGGAAAAATCATGGAGCAGGTCCTCAGGGAATCAATTCTGAAGCACTTAGAGGAGAGGAAAGTGATCAGGAACAGTCAGCATGGATTCACCAGGGCAAGTCCTGCCTGACTAACCTAACTGCCTTCTATGACGAGATAACTGGGTCTGTGGATGAGGGGAAAGCAGTGGATGTGTTATTCCTTGACTTTAGCAAAGCTTTTGTTATGGTCTCCCACAGTATTCTTGCCCGCAAATTAAATAAGTATGGGCTGGATGAAAGGTCTATAAGGTGGTTAGAAAGCTAGCTAGATCGTCGGGCTCAACGGATAGTGATCAACGGTTCCATGTCTATTTGGCAGCCGGTTTCAAGCGGAGTGCCTCAAGGGTTGGTTCTGGGGCCGGTTTTGTTCAATATCTTCATTAATGATCTGGAGGATGGCGTGGACTGCACTCTCAGCAAGTTTGCAGATTACACTAAACTGGGAGGAGCGGTAGATATGCTGGAGGGTAGGGATAGGATACAGAGGGACCTAGACAAATTAGAGGATTGGGCCAAAAGAAACCTGATGAGGTTCAACAAGGACAAGTGCAGACTCCTGCACTTAGGATGGAAGAATCCCATGCACTGCTACAGACTAGGGACTGAATGGCTAGGAAGCAGTTCTGCAGAAAAGGATCTAGAGGTTACAGTGGACGAGAAGCTGGATATGAGTCAACAGTGTGTCCTTGTTGCCAAGAAGGATAATGGCATTTTGGGCTGTTTAAGTAGGGGCATTACCAGCAGATGGAGGAATGTAATCATTCCCCTCTATTCGACATTGGTGAGGCCTCATCTGGAGTATTGTGCCCAGTTTTGGGCCCCACACTAAAAGAAAGTTGTGGAAAAATTGGAAAGAGTGCAGCAGAGGGCAACAAAAATGATTAGGGGGCTGGAGCACATGCCCTATGAGGAGAGGCTGAGGGAACTGGGATTGTTTAGTCTGCAGAAGAGAAGAATGAGGGGGAATTTGATAGCTACTTTCAGCTACCTGAAAGGGGGTTCCAAAGAGGATGGATCTAGACTGTTCTCAGTGGTACCTGATGACTGAACAAGGAGTAATGGTCTCAAGTTGCAGTGGGGGAGGTTTAGGTTGGATATTAGGAAAAACTTTTCCACTAGGAGGGTGGTGAAGCACTGGAATGGATTGCCTAGGGAGGTGGTAGAATCTCCTTCCTTAGGGGTTTTTAAGGTCAGGCTTGACAAAGCCCTGTCTGGGATGATTTAGTTGGGGATTGGTCTTGCTTTGAGCAGGGGGTTGGACTAGATGACCTCCTGAGGTCCCTTCTAATCCTGATATTATGATTGTATGATAGCTGCACCTTTAAGGATTGTTCAGGTGCAGTTCAGTGTGATCTAAAATCTGTGTGGATGGTTGAAATGAGAGGGCGGCTTGTTGAGTCAGTAATAATGTACTTGTTTGGAATGGTAAATGTGGTCCAGTCACTTTGCCATTCCCTGGCCAGAGACATGAGATGTGATCCATAGTGGTTTTGGCAATTTCAGGTGTTGTTGGGGTATGTTATCCATAACCTGGCTGGATGGGAAGTTCTGGGTTGCCTTTGGCACAATTAGGTTCTTGTGCTGCAGCTCTATCTCAGTGGTTGAAGGTTTGATGTTTGCTAATACTGAAAGCTACAGGAGAGGTGCTGATTTTAAAGTTCCCATTATGATTTGCATGGTCTGATTCAGCTGCCTATCCACAAATGGAGTATGGTAGCTTCTTGTCCACACTTGTGCACAGTACTCAGCAACTGAGTTCACCAAGAGAGGGCTAGAAGCAGAATTTATAACTAATAAGTCCTACGGTGCATATATTGTTAACTGCTGCACTTCTCTTAGTGAAGAACTGACAGTGGTTACAAGCTCTATCAACTCTCATATTTTTCACCGAGTGACACCTGTAAGTGTTTTCAGGGTCGGCCTAGTTCGAATGGCACCCCAGGTGAGGAGTATCTTCAGCATCCTCCCCTCCACTTATTTACCCACAAGGGCACAACTGACAACATTCTAGGTGGTTGAAGGAAAATGTCACTCTCAGGAAGTCTGCAAGGTGCCACAAGATTCTAAAAAGGTCCGGAACATTCTAGGAGGTTAGTGAAAAACAAATCCACATACAGAATACCTGAAATATTTTACATTCTATTTTTCCTTTTATCACTAACAACAAAAACAGCACCCTGAGCCTGGCACCCCAGGCGATCACTTGCCCCTAAATCTGGCCATGAGTGTCTTACAAGACCCAATAATGCTCCTGGAGTTTGACCAAAAGTAGCTGAAATATATTTAAACCTAACTTAAGAGAAATGATCCTATATATACACACACATTTGTTGTACCTTTGTGTGCCAAGCAGTTTGAATGCATCAAAATGTTGAGGACATTTTCCAAACATTGAAAAAACTGCTTTAAGCTGGACTAATATACTTCAATTGTCCCAAAAGTTTCCTTTCAGACCGACCACTAGGAATTTCAGGCCAAAAGAAGTTTTTGGAAAAATCCAAAAGGAAGTTAAAAACAGACAAAGTTACAGAAACTCACAGAATTAACTGCTGAGGCATTAGTGTAACCCATATTAATACTAAACAAACGTAATTATACTCTTCATTTCACACAGATTTTGCAATCCCTAAAATCAATGTAAAACAGAATTCTAGAGAGTAAGGATTATCCCACCTAGAAACACATGGGTATATTAGACCCCAATCAAGCATGGAGTTTCATGTAGGCAGAGCTCTGGGGCACAGGTGACTTCAATAGAAAGCTGCCCAGCTGCATGGGTTTCCACACACAGACATCCTTGCAGGATCAGAGCCTTTGTGAGCTTACAATAGTAGAGAATTCTTTTGTGGATGGTATAAGAAGTTAGGAGCATCAATATATCAGTAACATTCACCTTTGCCACACACCGATCAACCTCAAGAAGAGTCTGTGCTGACATGCCCATGATGTCAGACACCTGACAACACCTTTGTGTCTCGGGAGATTTAAAAGTTCTTGCAACACTACGGAATTTTGACAATGAAGATAATTAAAGATTTGTACCCAAAATTTATAAGCTGGTCAAATGCTTAAGTTTCATTCAGACTTAATTTACAATCTGTTTGAACTTTACAGATTTGGGTCATGGACAAATTTGGACAACACTTTTTGAAAACAAAAATGTTTGTCATGTGATTAAAAAAAATAGACTGAATATACTTCAGACTCAAAATATCCTGTGGTCTCATTCACCACAAGACATTTCAAAAGAAAAAAAAATTTTTTTTTTTTGGAAGGAGTTAGGTGATTAACAATAAGTATTGCAAATAAAGGCTCCATGGAGTCACTACCATAGCTCTGTTCATGAGGCACAAAAGGAGCTTCACTTATGTCTGACTACTACTCAGCACACTTTTAGTTAAGGTTAATAAAATCACAGTACGGGCACACAGCCAAACAGGTAGGTACTTTAGAAAACAAATTTTGCTAAATGAAAAGTACAAAGTGTGAAAGTACAAAGTGTGAAATCCTGGCTCTATTTAAGTCAATAGGAAGATTGCTACTGACTTCTTGGAGCAAGGATTCCATCCTAAGTTGGTATGGAAAGACTATTTTCCCATGCTTCCCAGAGGAAACAATGAAAATTAAGTACTAAAATTTTAAAATTGATCACCTATGTCTCAATGTTTATTTAATTTCTAACTAGCAACCTGTGGTGGTTTATTCAAAGCTGCCAACACCAACTGGGTTGGTGGAAAGAAAAAGGATACACAGAGGTGGCAGGGTGAGACAGATATGGTAAATACTGCAATTCATTTCATTTTTGTATACAGCATAAGTTTTTGCACCCATATTTGATCTAAAGACATCTGTTATGTAATGTCTGTCAACTGAAAAACTGCATCATGAAGTGCAATTTGTAGTTTATGTGGAGTTATATATAACTGAATCAACAGCATACACTACAGTACAAATTCCCACCACATGAGATCACCAAACTTTTCAGTTGAGGGCATTAGAACAAGTGTTGCATTGCTAATTATACATAAAATCCAACATACCCTTTTCTACACAGCAATCAAAAAAGGAGGAAACAAAATGACAAGTACATTCTTTAGCAGTTAATTATGTTTAAATAAATATAAACAGAAATATTACCTCTCCTCCTTTGTAAACCCTCTGGATCTGTCTTCTTAAGTTTCTTCTTGGCACTGACTAACTGACTGCTATCAAAAAGATGTGCTGATGGGACAGTGGTAGACTGTGGGACTCCTGTATCCTCACTCTCCTGTTTAACAGGGCTGTCACTTTTCTCTAAAGGTTCAGTAGAGTCTTCCTTGATAGGCAGAGGTGGTGGCGGCGGTGGTGGCGGCAGCGGCGGCAAAGGAGGCGGAAGTGGAACTACAGTAACAGTATCTGGTTGAAGCTCATTACCGGGAAGAAGAGGAGGAGTAGTATGATGAGACAGTTCAGAGGTAATGCCACTGGGAGGTAACGAACTATCTTCAAGTTGTTCTAAGCTTCTGGGCTCCTGGGTTTGGAAAGGCTGGATTACTTTTCCTGATTCCACCTCCTCAGTTTTCTTTTGGATCTGCGTGGTTACTGGTAGAGATTGAGGTTGATCTACACAGGGCACTGAGCTGGGTATACTACTACTTCTTGCATGAGCCAGTCGCAGTCTGGTTGATTTAAGTATTACTTGCCCAGGGTACCGCTAAATGGAAACAGTTATTTAAAATTAGATAAGTGTATGCAATATACTATACTAGAAACTAAAGAACATGTGATCAGATGATTTTGCCTTTGTGACAAGGAAACTCACTTTAATATTTTTGTTCTTTACTTAGCTGTTGTATTGCACTGGAATTACATAGGAGGCCTCTTGCGCTGCAGTACATTTTCAAAAACACATTTCAATAAAATGTGCCAGCATATGGCAGCACGGTGGTGTACCGTGTGTGTGTGTGTGTGTATACACACACACACACACACACACACACACACACACACACACACACCATGTCATAGTTTAAAGTTTTGCAAACATGTAAATCCATCATTCCCAGATTATGACTTCCACATATTGCAAGCTTCCACCTTCTCCTCCCCTAACTCATACCAGGTGGTGATAGACAAGCACATTCCTCAAAAGGTTATAAATGCTGCACCACTGGGATTATCCCAGTCATCTTCTCTCCTCTTTATGTGACTACTGGTTACACCAAAAACCGGAATGGCAGAAAGATCCTACGTTCTAAATCAAGGGTGATCTATTGTCTCACTGCGAGGTCTTGGTCAACTCAATCTTTGTGCTTAAGTCAATTCAGGGATGCAAATGGACAGACATCATACTTCTCCAAGAACCAAGCTCTTCATCTAAATTAATGGTTCCTGAATAATAAAAAAAATACAATCTTCCTTCTCCCCCCCACCATAAAATAGGCCAATGAGTTGCACTGGAGCATGTTCAGGCCATCAGGTCCGATGAGCTGGTCTCAGATGCAGCATTGTACTACTTACTCAGACAACAAGAAAATCTTCAACACTTTTCAGTAGTTCTCTTCTATTGGTACTCCAAATACTAGAATTTTTTGTCAAAGATGAGCTTTCAAAGTGGTCTTAATCTAGCTTCTTACATTTGCCCCCCTAGTTTGTGTCCTTGCAAATTACAACTGTTCATACAAACTGCTGAAGGTGAAATTAAAGGCTGCTTTTGAAAACTGGGCCCAATGCGTATTTTTTTTTAAATTACCACAGATGACTTAAAACATAAAAATTTTACAAAACTACATAGATTCTATCCATATGGATATACTATACATAATGTAGCCATTAATTACTTGATTAATATCCTATTGCTTCAATGTGTGAATTTACTAGTATATAGAAGCTGTAAGTTTCTAGCAGCCTTGCAAGCAATTCAGGTGGAAAGACTCAGTTTTATATCACTACTAAACAAGATTTCTCGCTAATAATAGTATCAGAGGGGTAGCCGTGTTAGTCTGGATCTGTAAAAGCAGCAAAGAGTCCTGTGGCACCTTATAGACTAACAGATGTATTGGAGCATGAGCCTTCGTGGGTGAAAGCTCATGCTCCAATACGTCTGTTAGTCTATAAGGTACCACAGGACTCTTTGCTGCTCTTGCTAATAATAGAAATTCTCTTGCTAATAATAGAAATTTTATTACTTGTTCAGAGTTAGATGCATAGGCCAGGAACCATTAAAAGGAGTTAACATTGTGTCATTTCCTTGTATTCTCGTCAGCATCCATCTGTTGTCTGTTGTCTGGTATTAGGCTGTAAACTCTGAGACAAGGACTTTTAGGAACTATGGTAATGCAAATAACAGGTCACATGATCCAATACATGTGTAAAACAGCACCTGGATTATATCTATAAGGAAAGACCAAGCTTCAGTTCCTGATTATTTTCCTGTAAATATTAAATAACTAAGAAAAGAAACTGCGAAGATGGAGGTTAAGCACAGAACTATGCTGCAATACATTCAAAGAACTTTATCTAACGCTGTACCTTATTTCCTCTTAAGTCTTAGAGTATGGGAATTTTAACACCTATTCCCAAAATGAATCCTTTAAGTATTTAAAGAAGAACAGATCTCTCTCTCAGGATATTACCAGAATATAACGGAAGTGTATTTTTAAGAATAAATGCCACACGATGGTGAAAAGTGGTCATTACTTCTGTTACCTGTTTAAACGTGCGAAGTCTGTCCAGTGTTTTCTGTCGCTCCTGACTAACCCAGGAGCTCTTTCTTTCCTCTTCATCTTGCAGCTGATCTTGCTTCTAAGAAAGGACATCAAAAACACATCAGTTACTATGTACAGAACAACATTCATCATAAGAATTTCCAATTCAAGGTATTGTTGAGGTCAAGAGCTTATCAGGATTCTACTCTTATCAAGATTAGATATGTATATGAGTAACAAGAATATCCTGAGTTATAAAGGTAAACTAAACAAGAATTTTGAAAGGTGTATAAACTCTCAAACTTCAGGGCATAAACCAACCTTTAACTTTTGGGAGCTAGAAGTATACTCCCCTGGGGACTAGTTACCCCATAACTGCTTACTGCAGATTTTCTCTCTCTGAAGCAGCCAATATTAGTCACTGTCAGAGATAACATATAGGACTCAATGGGCCACTGTTCGATCCAGTTTGGAAGATCCTATGTTATTAAGTAATTAAACTTAACTAAAAAAGGAATTGCTTAAAAAAATCAAGTGTGCTTTGGATTTCATGTTTTGACTATAAAACAGGTTCCCTGTAAGGAATTAGTGCAGTTGGAAGATTAAATGGATTTAAAGGCTCCCTAATGAGACTTCAGGTTTCAAATTTATTCTCAATTTATGCTGATACAAAAATGATCTAAAAATAAATATTCTTAATTTGCCAACAAAATTCAGCAAAACACATTCTTTGGCTCTAGATGTCCACTACTAGAAAAGGAGTGCAAATGCTGGCTGAAATACATTAACAGAAGTGTGGGAAACACTGCACAGCATTGCCAATGTCATCCTTAGCTCAGATTGGTACTATTGGTCCTCTGCTTTCATATGTTTAGAACTGAATTTAGGTGCTTAAGAAAAATGATGAGCAAACAGAAAACTATTAGTTACGTTGATACATGCCCAGTCTACACATTAAAATGCCAGTCTATACAATTGTGAAAAGTGAATCAATTTAATGGTTCACTTTTTCTGGTGTAAAAGAATTCTTTTAAAACCCATTTCTTTTAAAACCTAATTTGCAAATTAGAGATAAAGTAGGTTTGGTCCCGTTCTCCTCCCCCCTCCCCGATAAAAGTATTTGCTTTGGCAAATGTGAAGATACATATTACAAAATTTTGTATGAGAGGAAGCAGTTTAACTCCCTCAATCCCAACCCCAAGATGCTATCCCTCAATATGTGACTGCCAAAAGACAACGCAAGTACAAACAGAAATACCAATTAATTCATACAAATATTACAAGTGGAACTGGTGGCACTGCCTGTTTGAAGGTTGGCCAATACTTCCCATTAAAAGACCTTGTTTTCAGATATTTATAAAAAACTTTGCCAAACTTTTACCATTTGTGCTGAAGTTTTCCATATTAAGTATCTACTTCATGCTGATTTTTTTTGGCGTTTTAGTCAGAACGGTTTAGTCATTTCTGAGAACTAGACAAGGGCAAAATAATATTAATGTTAAAAGATTCTGACAACTTTGTCTATGAAAAGTGTTAGTGGCTGGCTTTGAAGTGGGTACCTGAAATTTGGCAGGGATTGTGTGAGAGATATGCCTTTTGCCCTCCTGGAGAAAATCCATCCAAATTCGGCCAAGTTATAAGTCTATGAAAACAAACTGCACAAATTCTAGAGATTTAGATTTTAGTAGCTAAACTCCCTGAATATTCCATCCTCACCAAGCATGCTTGAGCCTCTCAGTTCTTAGTACTGACCAGACTCTGCATACACCATCTGCACGGAGCATACTCCACCAGAATTACAGGGGCAGAGCTAGACCTTCCTTGCAACTGCTGCTATTCTCGGCTGGAGAGGGGCTGGGCAGCAAAAATGACAACAGGAGGACTTCTCTCAACTGTACTCTCAATAATGGCCCTTGTCTAATACCCACACAGCATGGAGGAGGAAGCCACCTGACTTGAATTCACAGGAGACAGCCTGACTGGAGGTGAGGGAGAGGAAGAAATACAAAGGATCAAAATGGAATGGAGGAGAGAGGGAAGAAGTGACAGGAACAGAAACTGTCATTGGGATTTGGTGGGAGGAAGGAGTCTGGAGCCAGTGGCGGAAATGAGGATGAGGGGTTGAGTGCCAGTTGTCCAAGGATGGAGAGGACACTGAGATCAGCCAACGAGCTAGGGGGCAGAGGAGAACTGGGACTGGCTTGGCAGGGAGATTGAGAATGGAGAACCGTGAGGAGTGGAGACAGACGGGGACAGCAAGGTCTAGGGGACTAGGATAAGGAGCCCCATGCAGGAAAGAGACAGGACTGGGACAGGTTAGAGGGACCAGGACTGAAAGCATCAAGATTGGGGTGGGATGAGGTGAGAGAGAGAAAGAAAGGTGTTTGTGCCCACAAGAAAATACTCATTCCAAAGCCTGGAACAGAACCCAAGATCCCTGAGCTTCACCACTCCTCTGCTGTCAGCAACGTCTGGGAAACCCTCTGGCAAAGTGTCTCTCATCCCTCTCCAGTGTGTCCACATAGAGGATGACAACCTATTACTGTTCTTAGTTATTCCAGAAGCTCAAATGGCAGAGATCTGCATGATGGATCTAGAAGTTCCCACTCTGACGACCCACGTGGACATCAATATAAACCACATAATGGCATTTGATTTTTTCTGGTTTGCTTTTCTAAACACAGAGGAAATTACATACAAAAATTACATTAACAGAGCATTAAAGCTGACAAGTCAAACAGTCAAAAGTTAAGATATGCCAGAATTAAGATTCAGCCCCCTTTTACTTATGCAGTATGATACAGTCTTTAATTACAGGATCACATACTGTTTTTTCCACAGGCCCTTGCCTTGTTCATTGCACAGGATAGACATGTTCTGGGAATGACTCAGGGTTATATAGTGAGGAAGACTATTGATAGGACCCTCTGCCTCACTTGTAGAGGAAGAGGGAAACTGAGGCAGGGGACTGCAGGAAGAGAAAGAACAGTCTCATGGTTAAGGCAGCTGAATGCTGACTTGGATTATATCCCTGCCTTGGTCACGAAGTTCCTGGGTGATGCTAGACAAGTCACATAAACCACATTTTTCACAAGTAGTCACTAAGCTATGTCTACACTGTGAAGAAAAACCCATGGCTGGCCTGTGCCAGCTCACTTGGGCTGCCTGTGCTGTTTCATTGCAGTGCAGAATTCCAGGCTCAGGCTGCAGCCCAATCTCTGGGACCATTCCACCTCGCAGGGTCCTACAGTTTGGGCTGCAATGAAACAGCCCCGTAGTCCGAACCCTGTGAACCTGAGTCAACTGGCACGGGCCAGCCATGGATGTCTAATTGCTGTGCAGACATACCCAGATTGTCTGTTCCTTATTTTCTGGGTCTCAAACTTGATATGCTGAGGTGTGATTTGCAGAAGTGCTAAGCACTCATAATTGCAACTGAAGTCACTAGGAGCTGTGCCTGAAGTGCTATACAATGCTAAGAACACTGAAGAATCAGGTGCTAAGCACCTCAAATTGGGCACCTAAACTCAGAGAATACTTTTCATTTTAATCCCTCTGTACCTCCATTTCCCCATCAGAAAATCATTCCCTGATCTCACAGGGGTTTGTGAAGATAAATTCATTAATGGTCATGAAGTATTCATACTACAGTCATGAGCATCATAGAAAAGCCGAGGAGGAAAAACAGATACTTACCTGCACAGAAACTGTGGTTCTTCAAGACGTATTGTTCATATATACATATATAGTCCACTGCTGATGGGTGCAAACCCAATGCGCTTGAGCCGGAGACTAGGGTGGTGCATGCACCCTGCATGTCACTGTGCTTCCAAACCAAGGGCATAAGGGATGGGATCATTCCAACCACTCTCAATTCTCTCATCACCAGCAGACTCAATGATGAAAGACTCTACAGTAGTGGGAATGGAGGGCTGGTTATGGAATATATGTATGGACTATACATCTCAAAAGTAACCACAGTTACGATACATGCAACAGGTTCTTCGAGTGATTGTCTGATATATTGTATCTATATTTGTATGTTCAACTGTTGGTGACTCCCAAGCAGTGACCTGTTAAACAGAAAATGAAGCACAGTTCTACCAAAGACGGCATCATCTCTGCAAGCCTGTGAAATGGCATAGTGCTGAGTGAATGTGTGGACAGAAGGTCACATTGTTACTTCTCAAGTGCCTCAAAACAGTAGGTTCCTGAGAGAGACCACCGGAGTGAATTGAGCTCTTATTGAATGAGAAATTATTTTATCAGGTGGGGTTTTACCAACCAGCTGATAAAGTCTCACGGGGAGATCCAACTGGAGATTCTTTGTGCAGAGATAGTGTCACCCTTGACTTTCTCGATGAGCTACAACCAATATAGAAGACTTTCTGAAGTCTTTAGTTTGTCAAAATAGATGTGCATAGAGTACTTTCTAATTAATGTAACCTCTGTTACCCTTTATCAGAATGTGGCTTTTGAAAAAAGTCAATGATCTGGTTTAAATAAAACTCTGAAGCCACTTTAGATAGAAACTTGGGGCGTGATTTTATGGAAACCTTGTTCTTGTGGGAAATTGTGTATGGAAGACCTGCCACCAATGCAACTCCCCTATCCAAAGTTCTTGTCACCAGGAAAGTTGCCTAAATGCAAGATGGAAAAGAGCATATGACCCAGGGTTTGAAGCGTGAGCACACAAGCCCTAACAGAACTAGATTTAAATCCCAAACTGTAACAGGATCTTTTACTGGAGGAAAAACTTTTGTTAAATCTTTCATAAATCTCTTTACCACTGGGTGAGAGAACACTGAGGATCCAAGTACAAGGGGATGAGATGGCTCCTAAGGGTATTTGCAGAGAGCTTAATCAAAGCCCTAATTTGTTAAGGTGTAATAAGCTGTCATGAATAGTAAGAATCTGAGATTTTGATGGTGACAGATGTTGTAGCGCTGATTTGGAAAATCTCTTCGATTCTACTCGGTATGTAGACCTGGTAGAATACTTTCTTTACGGTATTGTAAATTAACACTCCAGCATAAGTTTCATCCAGAAACTGACTGGCATCCAACTCATATCATAAAGCATAAAACTCCACCTAATAAGTGCGTAGCCACATTTTGCACTAGCTTCAGCTTCCAAGTGGTATCAGTGTAAACAGCCCATGCTCCTTGTTTATATTTATAAAACATAGTGGTTGTGTTGTCCATTGATACTTGAATAGTAAGGCCTTTTATTTCTTGAAGAAAAACCTCAGAGGTTTGTAGATGGCCATTAACTCCTGCATGTTTATGTGGAGGAACTCGTCCCAAGCAGACCAAACTCACTCAACTGTTAATCTGCCAATGTGGGCTCCCCAGTCCAGCACAGAACTGGAGGACCTTGGTTGGGATGTATACTAACACATGCAGGTGAGATTTGCTTGGTCAGTATATTGATCCCAATCAGCTCTGCACATTTCTCAGATGAGAGACAAAGATGCGTAATGCCATGAGGCCTAGTCACCTGACGCACATTCTGACAGAAGTCAGTTGGTAGGCTTGGGAAGCACGGTGGGAGAGATTATATAACTGGACCATTGTTTAGAATGTTTCTGGAGCTAACTATGGTGGAGTCTAATACAATTCCGGTGAATTCTATTCTCTGAGAGAAGATCAATACAGACTTTTTTTTTTTATTAATAGGTCCAGATGACAGAATAATTGAAGGATATGTTGACCGTTTTCCTCCACTTTTTGTGATGTCTCCCAAATTTACCCAGTGATCCAAGTACGGGAATACCTGGGTACCCATTTTTCTGAGGTAGGCTGCTATGACAGTTAGGCACTTTGTGAATATCCTGGGAGCTGCTGACAGTCCAAATGGTAGAACCCTGTATTGTCATAATGGTTTCCTACCATCAACCTCAGAAAGTGTTTGTGGACCAGATGGATTGTGATGTGAATGCAGAAATTCTCGCATAATCACTGACTCTAGTAGCTAAGGATTTATGGAAAAGAACAGCAAGTAGTGAGAAACTTGTGATAAAATGATGTGAGATGGCAACATGGTTAAGCTCTTTAAAGCTTACTGTAATTTTCAAGAGACACAAGGAAAACTGATTTCAGTATGTCAGGATATGATGAATAAAACAGTAAATTAATTTACTTGACATACCAGAATCCTTTTCTTTATAGAAAAAGCTGAACTAAACTATCAATTTTTACTGTCAGAGTGAAATTTAATATTTCTGCAATTTCTTGAAAGGTTATATAAATTCATATGTGATATTTCACATGTAGCCCTTTCATGATGCTAATTATGAAACATGATCTCAGGACAAGTTTATCATACATGTTCGATATAAAATGTGTCCACTTTTACCACTTTAATCAAAGTTTGACAGTGAAGAGACTATTTGGATTGTGGTGCATCTCTGTCCCAAGTATTGTTACTAAATATAAATATTTAAATATAAACAAGTGTCCAAGACCCACAAGGAATTCTGAAAAATCACCCCATCTAACAGGAATTGTGTGAGAAATATGGCAATTTAAACAGCTAATACGGCCTCTGTGATGGGGGCGGGAGGGGAACAATGCCATGAAGTATACAGATGAGAGATTCTGGGACTACATATTGCTTTATTTAATACTTGGTAGAAAGTGACTTTTCGGAAAGTCCCTATAATTTCATTCCTACCATCTGTTGCTGAGACAGTATGAAATAGTTACCCAGGATTCTCAATGTCCAGTTACACATTGCTATGGAGGATGGTAACTGTGAACATGCCAATGCGACTGAAATATAATTTTGACAAAGTCTGTAAGCAAGTGGATTCACCTACCCACATTAGGTTCAGTTGTGTGTGGCATGGCTGTAATTAACATGGTGGAAAGCTATTGTTCAGATAGCACCACTCCCTGCCAGCTCTAGATGGGTTTCTGAATGACAAGTATCAGGGATGGATACAGTGTTATGAACAGCCTTTGACTAACTGCATTTGGTGCCCAACTTAAATACAGCCGCAAACCCTAATGTAGCTACATAGTACAAGACAAGATTCACTGGCAGTTTAAATATGAAAGAAATCTTTCCTATGCTTTTCCAAGTTATATTATTTCACTGCTTTTTGCAAAACAACCTTTCAGCAGTTAATGGCAGCGATACTACTTCATATTCATAGACCACCACAATTTGCCAGTCTTGCCTAACTGGAAGAAAAATACTTGTTTCTTTGCAATTGTTTCTTGCAATTTACTTAAGATACGGTACCAGAGAGACCTCAGTATTGATGGAAAATGATATTAAATTATACATTTTTAGTTGATAGGTCATTACAAACTTGTCTGCATCTTTACTGAATAATAAGACATAGCTACAAGTAGGTTATAGCCACAATAAAAAACAATACATAACTAGCTAAACTTAATATGTCACAAAATGTTCAGTCTAATCAAAGAAATTCCATGAGGTTTCTGTTTGACTCCCAACGACAAGCAAATGCCAGAAAGATAACAACTCCTTAACCATAACCCATGTTTATTACCCATAAGAGTTTATACTATGAAAAACCTCTGCTACTCTTCAAAATGCCAGGAAAAACATTTGTAGTTGGAAATATTTTAAACTTTTTTTTTATTTCTTAAATGTTTGTGAGATGCATGCTTGCAAATACGTTAACCAAATGCTAAGCTCCTAATATCATTCCTACATAAATGGTAAAATACTTTATGTACCAAGATGGACCTTGCTAACTAATTACTAATGTAAGAAGCTATTAAAGTATAGGCTATTTATATTCATGGCAGAAAATAATTAATTAATGGGAGTACTCAAGGAATTCTCATACCCAACTCAGGAAGACAAGGATCATCTTTCTAAAAACTGTCACATAGAATCAACAACTTCTTTAATAACTGTTTAAGCCAAAAGACTTTGCTTTAAGAACAAAAAAAACAAAAACAAAAAAAAACTTTTTATAAAAACAGGAAGAGTTTCTGGAAACAATTTCATTTCCTGCTGAACTCCAATACCTTTATACATTAACAAACTACATATTCATAAGATGAAGAGGCCTCTAAGAACAACCCATGGAAGTAATCAAACAGTGAAGGGGTGACAGCAACCAACTTTTAATCTAAATAAATCTGAAAGGTTTGTTTTCCTATCATTTTATGAAAATAGGAAGAAGGGCATAAAACACACCCTCTGCTACCCTGCTCAAACACAGTACTCAATATAGTTCATCCTGTCCATCTCTACAAGTAAGCTACCACGAACAGCTATGAAAGAGAAGACTCAAAGAAATAACCCCATGAAAACCTCACCAAGATTTCAGCATGGTTTGAGAGAACATTAACTAAAACATTAAAACTCTTTTAATGATTTTATTGGGATGTAAAAATGCTGCTGTACCTTAAAATATTAACAGTTTTTCCTGTTAATTACAAGATGGTTAAACCATGTACCCTCAGAGGGGAGACAGAAGCTAAACAGAAGAATAGTGGGGATTTAAGATTGTTGATATTTGTAATTGGTCTGTTTCAAGACAGCTCCTTACAGGACTTCTTCTAAATAGCTAATTTACTTATTTTGTTGATTTCTTAGGATTTAACTAAGATTGTTTACTATGGCCATCTATAAAACTGACTTTTTTATTAATAACTGGACGAGTCCCACCTGCCCTTAAACAAATTGTTTTGCTCATACATAAACAGTTTAAGTATCTAATAAGATACTTAAGAGTGAACTTACTATAATTTGGGGAAACAATATAATTGTGTCTTGATTTAAGAGAAAAACGCTCCCCAGAGGCGGTTTACTTTCAAGGGTGTAATTTCTTTTAAAAACTCTCCACACAGACACATACAGAAGAGATCCTAACAGAAGTAACCAGTTTATCATTTATGTTGTCATGTGTGTTGTTTTGTTTAATGTTTTCTTTTCCTTTCTTTATAACCATGGTTAATAATTTATGATTATTTTGGGTGGACACAATCGTGGTATCCCCTAAGATATGTAAAAGAACCCCTCTGACTAAAATAATGGAGTCACACCCCAGAATTGGCAATAAGAAAAAAAAATTAAGAGCTCCATTTCTCTCTCTAAACTAAGTATTTTTATAATTTTTAAAATAAACTTACTTGACATCCAACAATTTAGATGAACCCCCTTTTTACAACACAACACATTTCAGGGTTCTAACTATATAGCAAAATATTTCGTTAAAGATATCACTTAAAAAAACTAGTCCAAAGATCTATCTATAGTCACTCACTCACTCATGCCCGTCACCCCAATCGGGGTATGGGCCGCCAACCACAGATCTCCAGAGTCCTCTGTCCTGGGCCATTCACTCTAGCTGGTTCCAAGTATAGCCCACTTTTTTGCTATCAGCCTGAAATTGGCTTAGTGGCTTCCTCACGGCTTTTACCACCCAGCGTCATGCATCTTCGAGTTGAAGACCGTTCTTTTTCCAGGGTAAAAGTCTCTGTTGTTGGCGTTTCTGTAGCAGGTTGATTTTTTACGAGGTGGAGTTGCTAGCCCCACGCCCAACCCTCCTCCTTTATCCTGACTTGGGACAGGCAGATGGCCCCAAAGGACCTCTCTGGTGGAGTTCTATCTATAGTAAAAGAGAATAAATAACCCCCAATACTGTGTGGGAGTCATTAGTTTAACAACATCAGTTTTACTTTCAAAAATAAGATAAGATATCTTATCATGAACTTCTACTTACTCATCTTTATCCAAAGTTTCCAGGTTATATGCCAACTGTTCAAAATAGTAATCCATCTGAAAACACTGCTCTAATTAATGCATGGCAAGGGATATAAAAAATGAATCAAAGGCTAATCTCAATAACTGAGCACAAACTCACTAGTTGCACAGTATGATGCATTCTGTATTTCTCTTCACTCTGATGACGCTGCTGGAACTTTTCATTATGCTTTGCGATGCAGATCTCCTGTAGAGACAAAATATTACCTATAAAGTATACATTCCAAATATCAACTTTTAAAGGCATACTGTAATATTTTACAAACAGCACTAAGCATTAAAAAGTAAAATTGTTTAACCAGTCATCATATAGTAATCTAATTTAACTTTTGAATAAAGACACAAAACCTAAACAACTGTGTTAACACTGTTCTTGACTACCACCAGAGCATATATAGGTAGCAGCTACTAGCCAAATCTAACACCATTATCGATGTAGCACAACTCACTGATTTTTCAAAAAGTTGAGAGTGCACAGCTACTCGTGCAACTCCATTTTAACTGACGTGAGCAATGACTGCTAACATTCAAGCAAAATTAGATAATTATGTATTCAGCTAGACAACTGGCAACTCACAAGTGCAAATTCCTAATTTCCATGTGCAATTGGTGACTGCACACACAAACATGGATGCTATTGTATCTACATTTCTGCACCTGCACCTTATTTTCCAAGAGTCGTTTCTGACATGTCTAATTTAAAGAACTGATGAAAAAATGGCTCTTTAGCTATTACACTTACTGTGTTACATTACACACACACAGTTACCTCACATTAATTACAGGAAGTTCTCACAATATTGTAAACTTGACCAAACTTTAGTTGGATTATGCTCCACATGTAGAACTGATTGCAAGCGTGCCCCTCCATAAGGGGGAAGAGGCACTGGGTATGCTCATCCATTACAGACAATGCACCATCACAGGCATCATCAAAGATAGTTGATTTGACCTCAGCCATCAATCAACAGACACCTACAGTGGTGTTAGGAAGGCTCAATTAAGTCAAGAAAACAAAGAAATCAAAATGTCTAACGGAGACCAAAAATACAGCAGAAGCCTAACACCAACTCTCAAACTTTAAGAAGGAAAAATCATTTACAATAGGAATAAAAAAGGGAAAATGCTACATTCTCCTCAAAGAGGACCAGTGGAGATAGTGATGGGCAAGAAGTAGGCAGAGTTTGTGTCCAGCCTCAATCGGCAATGTTACCTGAAAAATTTCAAAGAGCAGACACCTACATGGAAATTCATGCAGGCAATACTCAAAGAAGAATGTAGGTTTATAATAGAATATCCTTCTGAACTATTGGTAAATACTAACACTTTAAATTTTTAATCATTTTATTGGTCATTAATAGGGCTGGAAACCTGAATCCTCTATTTATCCATAAAATAAAGGCACTAGGCAGCAAATGTTTCCTATAAACTAAACTTTGGAAACTACAACAATAAATTTAGAATATGATAAATGACTTTCAGAAGCTGAGACTTAAACGTTAGATCTCTGTTTTGTTGTCTCTCAAACCTATTAGCTTGGCTAAAAGATTATTGTAACTTTTTGGGCAAGGTACTGCATTTCTAAGCTAATATATTTTAAGTTGTGACTAGTACGGTGAGGAGAAAAGAGAAATCAGAGAAAGAAAATGACAAAGGTTACTATACTTACAGATAATTCCTCAGACAAATGTACCAAAAATGCCATTTCACTTAAGAGTTGACAATCAAAACAATTTGAAACAACAAAAATGAAAGATGTTTCTAATGAGTCAGACAAGTAAACAATTAGCACAAAACCTATAGTGAGCTCTCTTTCTAGTGATCAAGAAATGACCCATTCTAATATTTTAGGTCTCTATTTCTTTTATATCTAAATAAAAACTCTGATTTGGAACTATTAAATAAGACCTTTTAAATTTGAGATGCTCATTAGAATGTTGCTCTGATGTTACTTGAGCAGGACTGAATTTACAAATTATACACTTGCATTTACCCCAATTTTAAAAGTTATTAAACTTAAATAAAGCCCTGAAGAAAGAGAGAGTAATTCAAGGTCTTATATAAAAGACACAAACATGAAAAGATGACTAAATGTTCAACTTTTATTTTTAGTACAGTTGCCCTTTCTTTGGTTGTAAGAAATGCTGATTATATGCTAATTAAAATAGAAATGCTTAAAGTTAAGATGAAAAAATAAAGGATGGTATCAATGTAAGAAATCAAAGTCTTTGTTCTGATGCTCTTTAATTTAGAAATTAGATATTCAGAAGATCATGCAGACTTAGCTAAAGATGCATGCTATTTGCATTTTACGGCTTTGTTTCAGAAAGCATATGGGAATAGCTCCAAAGAGCAGGCTTTTTTTTAATGGATTCTATAGTAACAGGTTCTCTCTCTTCAAATCACTGGGCTAATTTCTACAGTGATATCAACGTGTGCTTCTATTTCTTAAAACAAAAAAACCCAGAAAACCCTCAAGTTTACAAGCTATCTTCACTTTTTCTAACAAAAATCTGGTCAACCCTTTCAGCCTTTGTCACTTAATAAAACTACTTGATTACTACTAGCAAAAATGAACACATATGTTGATTTCCTAAACTTCCATTGTACTTTGTATTCATATTTAAATGCAATGCATTAAAAAAATTGTCTTGCATGGGTTTGTACTCCATAGCACCGCTGTTATAGGCAGCGATGGTCACACTACCTGCAATACCTGCAATAGTTATGTTTGCCTAACACTTTCCATTAAAAGATCCAGTTTTCAGTTGCTTGTAACTCTGCCAAATTTCAACAGTGAGTGTAATTAACCAATTTACCAAGAGTTGTGGTAAATTCTACATCACTGGAAATTTTAAAATCAAGACTGGATTTTTTTAAAGACATGCTCTAGCTCAAAATAAATTATTCTGTGGAAGTTTTATTGCCTGTGTTATACAGGAGGTCAGAGCAGATGATCACAATGGTCCCTTCTGTCTTTGGAATCTATGAATTTAACCATTCAGGTTGAAATTTTCAATGCCATGTGTCTGCCTAAAGTTCTGGGAAAATGTCAGCAAAAATACTTCAGACATCATCAAGAATGAGGTTAGGGAAAAGCATGCATCACTGGCAAAACAATGACTCTTACAACTGTTTAATTTAAAACATCTAGAGCAGCATTTCTCAAATGCAGCCACCATGGCTTTTTGTGCAGTCACAGCCTCCTGGGCAGTGATTGCGGGGACAAACCAGTGTAAACAAACATATAAATATCACTTTTCATAGAAACAGACTTACTAGCTAGCAAGTCTTAATAAAAAGCAACCAAAAAAGCAAAAGAAACAACAAAAACAAAAAACACAAGAACATGCAAAGTACATTATGTGTTTCTATTCTGTTTAGGTCCAGTAAGGAATAGAGACAACTGAACATTATTTTTATTTTATTTTTTTTATTATTGAGCCTACAGAAACCTACAGAAATAAAAGCAGCAAAGAATCCTGTGGCACCTTATAGACTAACAGATGTTTTGGAGCATGAGCTTTCGTGGGTGAATACCCACTTCGTCAGATGCATGTCTATAAGGTGCCATAGGATTCTTTGCTGCTTTTACAGATCCAGACTAACACGGCTATCCTTCTGATACTACAGAAATAAACTACAATTTGGACATGTATGTGTGCATATTTATTTTTCTTAAAATTAATTATTTTAGGAAAAATTGTCAGAGTGGCCTCCAGCAAGAATTGGTGGCCACACTCCAAGACCACCAAAAAATTTCTTGAGAGCACTCTCACATTGGAGCTAGGACTTCGTATTTGACCCGGGAGTGGGGGAGGGAGGATCGCCCTGGGAACACAAAGATCTTTGCCTGTTGTCATGGAAATCCACCCAAAATTCGGCCAAGTTATAAGCCTCTGAACATCACCTTTTGTAGGTGCTCAGTAGAGGTTAAGGGGCATTTACAAAACTTTTTAATATTTCACCTCCACTAAGCATTCTCCTCCCCCATAGAGCTCTGTGTCAGCCATACTGAGCAAGGCCTTTCCTGTAATTTTTCTTCCCAACTGCCAGGGTCCCTTGGACACTAGAACAGAGTATGGCGGCCGTATCTTCTTTGATCTCAAACATTCCGCTTGCTGGAATCCAGGCAGTATGGAGGAGAAGGAAACATCCTGAGGAAGAAGAGGGAAAGAGGTTGGGAGAAAAGGGAGAACCCCTGGGGCTTGATTTGCAGAAGCGTTAAGCACTGACCTGCAATTGAGGTCAATGGGCTCTGTGCTTCAAGTATATAAAATGCTATCTGATGACAAATACTCTGAAAAAGTCAAGTCCTAGAGTCTCAAACTGAGCACTCAAAATTAGTGGACAATGGTCAATTTTGTCCTTATTCTCTGTGCCTCAGTTCCCCAGCTTTAAAATCACATGACCTCACAGACGTGTGAAGAAAAAATGACCAATGTTCATGAAGCACTCCAAATACTAAAGTGATGAGTGCGATAAGAAAAAAGTCCATGAGAAATTAAAAATTTGGCATTCGATGCAAGGTTTGGATAGTGTGCAGTAAATAATGCATGAAGTCATAATAAGGATAAAAAGTAATATTGAATAACTATCATTCAGTGAGAACTGTCCATCCCATGTACTGAATTAAGCATCCTTAATTCTGGCATTTCCAAACTGAGTTCTTGACTTTGCAACTTTAATGTTCTTTTAAACAGTTTTTAAAAAAATACATACATAATCTAATCTATCAGGATTGAGGGCCATTTGTTAAGATATTATTACTTCCCAGGAGAGTTTGCAATCTTTGATCCAGCTTGTGATATTCTTACGGAATAGCACCTTACTCCACAAAATCTCACTCACTTCATCAGGACTCATTGGGGAGGTGAGGCACTACCTTAGTGGAAATGTATGGTTTCCTCTTGCACTACTGGCTTTTCACGGATTGTGTGGAAATCCTAGCAGGCTCATGACGGGGGATAGGAAATCATTATTCATGGTGCCTAAGACAGCTTCATTGGCCAACTGTTTTCCCAGCCTGCCTATGATAAGGAATAAGTTCCCAGAGCAAGGAATATTTCAGGATCTTTACAGCTGTTCACTTGTTCCAGGATGTGCTCCCAGCAGGGTTGGCTCTAGGCACCAGCTCAGCAAGCAGGTGCTTGGGGCAGCCAAGGGGAAGGGGTGGCAAGTCGGGCTCTTCGGCGGTAATTCGGCAGCGGGTCCCTCGGTCCCTCTCGGAGGGAAGGGCCTGATGCCAAATTGACGCCGAAGAAGAAAGCAGCATGGTGGAGCTGCCGCTGATCACAATTGCGACTTTTTTTTTTTTTGCCTTTTTTTTTTTCCCCCACTGCTTGGGGCAGCAAAAACCCTGGAGCCCAGTGGTGGCCCAGACACCTGCTTGAGCAGAAAAGTGGACACCACCTGTTCTTGAAGAAGGTATTGCGATCCATCTCTGTGCAGTAACTGCAGTTCTTCAAGAGGTTGTGTCCCTATGGGTGTGCCACTTCAGGTGCTCATGTGCCTCTTGAGCCTTTGATTGGAGATTTTCACTTAGTGTCTACTCGGCCCACAAAAGCACTTAATACCACCTCGTGCCAGATACAAAGACTATATATGGGCATGCAGGCAAAGCACCCTCTGTTCCTTTCCCACCCAAACATCCCCTAAGGAATAATCCAAAGCAGAGGGCAAGGAGGCTGGGTAGTGGAGCACCCATAGTGACACATCTCAAAAAACTATGGTTACTGCACAAAGTGAGAACCTCTTTTTCTTGTCTGAGTAGCATCTTTATGGGTGCTCAACTTCAGGTGATGTCTGAGCAGTATCACCAGATGGAGGAGGGGGCTTCAGAATAGAGTCCAGAACTGAAGAGAGTACTGCAGAACCAAGTGCCACAGCAGATCTGACAACATGAATCAGGCCACAATGTTCAAAAAACATATGTATTGAAGCCCACGTAGAAGCCCTACATGTTTTAGATACTGGTACATTCTTCAGTAATGCCACAGATGTTGCCTGTGATCTAGCTGAACATGTTTTCACACACACACCCTTTTTGGGGGAAGAGAACGCCCACAGCATCGTAACAAGTGGTAATACATCCAGGTATCCATCTTGATAATCTGAGTAGAGATCGAGAACCCCATGAATCTATCCGCAAAGAAAATGAAGAGCCTACATGACTTCCTAAATTACTTGGTCCTATCTAAATAGAAGGATAATACCCTGCTAACACCCAGGATATGTAAACAGGATTCCTGTAGTGAACTATGTGGCTTCAGGAAAAATACTTGTATATGAATGGGTTGATTACGATGGAACTTCAATAGAATCTTAGGTAACAATTTAGGGTGTGGCTGTAAGGAGAATGTGCCCTTAAAGAACACCATAAAGAGGGGGTGGGAGAAATCTGCCATCATGGCTCCAATCTCTCTGACCCTATGGGCCGATGTGATAGCTGCTAAGAAGGCCATCTTCGCAGATAAATGCAACAGAGAACAGGTTACTAGTGTTCGAATGAAGGTCTCATAAGGTAACCGAGTACCAGGTTGAGGTCCCAGGTCAGGGTAGGTGCCTAATCTGTGGACATTTCTAATCTGTCTCCAAACCCTTAGTAAACCTAGACTATTCTGGGTGAACAAATATGGAGAATCCTTCTACCAGAGAATGAAAGGCTGATATTGCAGCCAAATAGACTTTAACTGAACTCATAACCCTGATTTCTTTAGATCCAACAGATCATCTAAGATGACAAAGTGACACTGCTGCAGGCAGGAAGCAGCAATGACACCATCAGTGGAAGAATCTCTTCCATTTCTGCAGGTAAGTAATGCAGGTTGATCTTTTCCTGGAAGTACAAGAGGAGTTACTGAGTAGTAGAGAGCAGGAGGATTCTAGCTCCGTGAACCATCGAGGAGTCATGCTTTGAGGTGGAGAACTACTAGGCTGGGATGAAGCACAACCCACAACCTGTAACAGGAGATGAGGAAAAGTTGGGAGCCTGAATAATGGTTGGACATCTAGGTGAAGCATGTAAGCATACCAAGCTTGTTTCGGTATTGCCAGCACTATAAGGATAACTCTCTCTGTCCCTGTTCATCATCCTTAGTATCAGTGGTGTTGGAGGAAATGCATAGAACAGACCCTTCTTCCAAAAAAGGCATCTCCCAAGGAGTGGTGGCCCAGACACCTGCTTGAGCAGAAAAGTGGACACCACCTGTTCTTGAAGAAGGTATTGAGATCCATCTCTGTGGCAGTCCCTATTTTAGGAATATGCTGTGGAGAACTTGAGTGTTCCATACGTAATCCTGTGAAAAGTGTCTGTTGGGGATATCAACTGTGGCATTCTGAATATGTGGGGAGGCAGAGTGCTAAAATTTGGATCTGATGAGCTACACACCAATTCCATAGTTTCATGATAAGATTATGAATATAATAGATGGTAAGCTCTGGCCATCAACAAATCCAAATATGTCCCCACAAACTGTATCTTCCATACAGGGGTTAATGGGGACTTTTTTACATTCAGCTGCAGATCCAACTCCTGGAACAGGCAAGGACAGGCTGGGTGGAAGATAGCACCACTTCATAGGAGCGGCCCTTGAATAGCCAGTCATCGAAGTACAGGACACTTCTTGTCAGATATAAACAGCTGCTACTGCCAGGACTTTTGACACCACCACTGGGGCTGACGAAAGACCAAAGGGAAGCACTCAGGAGTAGAAATGATCCTGACCTATAGTGAAGTGTAGGTATTTCCTGTGTGATGGGTATAGCATTATATGGAAATAGGCATCTTGTAGGTAGAGAGCCAAAAACCAATCCCCTTTCTCCAGTGAGGGAATTACAGCTGCCAGAGTCACCATCCTGAACTTTTAAGACTTTCTGAACTTGTTTTAGAAGTCTTGGATCTAAGATTGGTCTCCACTCTCCGTCCTCCTTTGGCAGAAGGAAATACTTCAAGTAAAACCCCTTGCCGTCTTAAGTTCCCTCTAAGCTGCACAGCTGCTCAGAAGGCTATCAAGTGCAATGCACTTCAGGTGCCCCTCCCCCTACACCATGCTGCTCCTGCCTTCTGACTTGGTGCTGCTCCCAGGAGCCTCTCCTGCTTGCTATGCAGAGCGGGGGTGGGGGGGGGAGGAGAGGAGAGGGTGCGCTGAAGTTAGGGTGTCCCCCTGCTCCCACATCCCCTCTCCACAGAGCGGGGAGAACATGACAGAGCTCAGGAGTGGGACAACGGGAGATTGTTGGTGACTGCTGCTGTGGCTGCTTTGAGTGCTGATCTGCTTAAAAGGGCAACATACTTAAAGCGGCAACGTGTCTCTGTCTCACACACAGTGTACATCTCCGTCTTTCACATTCACCTCCCAACACATATGTGTATTATTATTATTGTTATTTCCTGAAACTTCCTGCAATACACATATATTCTCAGTAATTTTATTCTTTCAATGTGTTGCTGTTTGAGTTTTTTGACTGGTCTATGCACTTCATAATTTTTATTTCTCTCTTACGGTTAAATTTAATTCTTTGAGTGGTGAGTTCTAAAATGCCTAAACCGTCCTGGCTGAAGTAATTATCTGTATGGTAACTTTTTTAAAATGTATGTTATATGTTTTTTGTTTCTACTGGTGGCGCACATCCGCACATTACCTCAATAATTTGGTGCTCATAACAAAACTCATTCCACACATGGATGGGAAAAATTAGAGGGAACATTGTTCCCTGTGAGGTGGAGGAACCAGCGATCTTGCCCCTAATCAAAGGAGAGTTCATTTCTTGTCTCAATAAAAACTCAGAGAGGGGTCCCTGAACGATAGGAAGAGGGATGGAGTGGAGAGAGTGATGTAAAATGGATGGTATAACTGGATGTTATGACCTCTATGACCCACTTGTCTGTAGTGATCCACCTCCAAGCATGTTTGAAATAGGCAAGGTGATCTCCAAAATGGGGAAGGTGGGCTCATGGGCACAGCTGTAAATCCAGAGGTGCAGGAGGATTTGAACCATCAACCAATCCATTAAAACTGTTGCTTCAAGATGGCTGGGTCATCATGGAGAGTGGTCATGCAGCCCTCTTTCTCTGAAATCTATGTCTCTTTCTAGCAGGGGGTTTGGTGGATCTATGGAACCTTGAACACTGAATGGGATGTGATCTCTGGGCAGTTTGTTATCTATTAAACTTTGTCTTATTTGTAGGTGTATGTATACCCAGGGATCATAAAACAGTCCTAGAGTCCTTTAGCATGCACAAGCAGTCACCCATGGTTTCCAAGAACAGTTTACAACCAAAGGCAAGATCCTCCACAGCGGTCTGTACTTCCCTCAGATGCCCTGCTCATAACCACAGCCGTGGAGATGAACCTGGCAGCAGTGTGCGCAGCACACCAACATGCTTGACAGGCAGTTCTGACCACCAAGTGGCCCTCAGATGATGGACTGGAATTGCTCCCTATGTTCTTGTGGCAGAAATTCAATAAAAACTGTGAATCTGTTATAATGTGTAAAATTATATTTGGCCATGACCACCTGACAATTCATCATCCTGAAATACAGGGTTGCTGACAAAGAGGCCTTTCACCCAAAGAGATCCTGCCTTTTCTAGTCCTTATTATATGGGGTAGACCTGGAGAAGCGCTCCCTACTCCACTTATTTACCACATCCACCGTCTGGGAGTTAGGTGGTGGGTGGGAGAACAAGTAGTCAGAAACCATAGGGGAAACATAATACTTCTTATCCGCCTATTTCCACATGGGTGGAACAGTGGCAGATGTCTGCCACCAGTCTTACTCAGATCTACAAGTGCCTCAGTGATGGGTAACGCCACTCTGGACAGGTTACTGACTACAAGATATCCAACAGTTTGTGCTGTGAATCACTGACTACTTCAAGAGGAATTTGAAAAGTGTCAGCTACCTTCTTAACAAGGTCTTGAAATTGTCGAAAATCATCAGCCATGGATGCTGGCAGAGGCATAACCAGGTGTTTGAGGGGTGACCTCCTTATCTATCCTAGCTTCCTGAACCTCAAACATCTGCTATGGGAGGGATGGCTGGGGAGGAAAGGGCTGTACAACTCTGGCCTTCCTATGAAGAGTACCAGTGGTCTGGAAAATTCTTGATAGGCTGCCCAGAGATCCAAGTATGGACACTGGGGGTGAGAGGGCATATGGAAGTGGGAGTGGCATGAGGGGCCACCTTGATAATGACCCCAATCTTCCCTACGTCTTTAAGAGAATGGGTTGCTGAACAGATATGTTGGAGAGGCCTGAACAAAAATAGAGGAGACCAACTGAAAGTCTCTTCTCCTCCTCCATCTGATCCAAAGAGAGAGCACCCAATAAAAGTGATGGAGAAACCTGCAGTACTGGAGGACAGTAGTCTGTAGATCAGGGTCTCAGTACCAAGAGATGATCACTACCCATAAGTAGTGGGGACTCTGGTTATTATTGAGAGGTCCTCAGTATATCTTAATTCCTATGCTATCAAGTAGGGCATCGGTATCACCACAGTAGCTAAAGCCAATAGTGGGTGGCACCACTGTTTGCTTGGTGCCAAGAATGCTGCATGCATGGGTACCAATGGCTTGGCTGAACACATAGGTACCAACAGCTGGGTGAACTCGAGATCACCAGCCCCGAGTGTCTATGTTTGCCCTCCTTGCTGGTAGAGGGTACCAAGGCCCTATTGGAGATCTCTCTCTTCTTTGTGCTCTGGGACTTTATGGCCCCACCAGTACTGGAGGAGAAGCCCTTCAATTCAATGGCATGGGGTTGAGTTGAAAGGTCGCCGTTTCAGAGACTGTAGATCTCCCTGGGACCTGGACCTTTTCAGAGCTGTCTTCTTAAGGTGAAAGCATGCACTCCTCTTTTTGGAAGTTTTCCCTTTCTTAGGGGAAGCCTGTGCTGAGATAGAAGGGGTGCTGGAACATGTATGGGGGTGGGGGGATGGCAGGGGGTGTCCTGACCTGACTCAGAAGCTGGCCATCATTAGCACTCTGAGTTTAATCTTCTTGTTTTTCCTTGCCCTGGACTTGAGGGACAGGCAGAAGTTGCAGTTCTGGGAGACATGGGACACCCCCAAGCAACGGACACACTTAGAATGGCCATCACTCACATGTATGGTCTCTTGGCAGAGGCGCAACGTTTGAAACATGGAGAACCAGGCATGCCCTGCCAGGAAAAAAAAAAAAATCTCCCTGAGGGGAGAGAGGAGTAAAACAATTACAAATATACTAACAATTAACTATAAAAATTAATATTAGAAAAAAAACCAAAGCACGCTCAAGGCAGACACTATGGCTCCGTCTCAGGCCAAGATGGTTTAGAAGAAACAGAAGGCAGTTTGCCCATGCCTGCCTAATATGGCCTTTTTGACAAGTTTCAGAGTAGCAGCTGTGTTAGTCTGTATCCACAAAAAGAACTAGAGTAACTTGTGGTACCTTAGAGACTAACAGATTTATTTGCACGAAGAGGCACAGGGGGCATATATGGGCCAAACAGACACTCCTAACTGAAAATCTCCAATTAAGAGCTCAAGAGGAAAATGCGCACCTGATGTGGAGCAGCCATATGGACACTAATAGAAGAAAAGGCAGTTGCTCATGTCTGTTCCACGTCTGTGCATCAGTGCCAGAAGTTTTTCCCCTACCTGTATCCATAGAGGAGCACACTAGCAAGCCTGGAGTGGCACCTCCATTGTGCAGTATAAGGGGCGCTGCACACTTCCCCCACCCTCAGTTCCTTCTTGCCAGACAACTCCAGCAGAGGGGAAGAAGGGTGGGATGTAGAATAGACATGACCAACACACATCGAAGAACGCTAGTTACGGAAAAGGCAACTCTTTTCTTCTTCAAGTGATTGCTCATGTGTAACCCACAATACGTGATTCCAAGCTATATCAGCTAGAGGTGGAAAGGAGTTCACAAACTGTCGGGACAGAGAACAGCCCTGCTGAACCCGGTGTTCTCCCTGGTCTGAGAGACAATCGCACAATGCGAAGTGAACGTGTGAACTGAAGACCACATGGCAGCCCTACAAATGTCCTGAATGGGGACATGGGCCAAAAAGGTAGCCAATGAGGCCTGTGCCCTAGTCGAGTGCACCTTCACAATTGGTGGCGGAGGGATTTCCGCCAGATCATAACAGGTACGGATGCACAAGGTGATCCGGTTGGAGAGCCACTGAGTGGAGATCAGCCGACCTTTCATGCACTCGGCCAAGGCAATGAACAGTTGCAAGGACTTTCTGAATGGCTCAGTCCACTCCAAGTAAAAAGACAGAGCCAGTCACACATCCAGCATGTGGAGGCTGCGCTTCTCACTGGACACATGGGGCTTGGGGCAGAGGACCAGCAGAAAAATGGCCTGATCCATATGATAGGCGGAGACCACCTTCGGGAGGAAAGAAGGGTGTGCGCGGAGCTGGACCTTATCTTTATGAAACACCCTGTACGGGGGCTCGGAGGTCAGGGCCCTGAGTTACAAGACCCACCTAGCCGACATGATTGCAACTAGGAAGGCCACCTTCCATAAAAGGTGTGACCAGGAGCATGTGGCTAGCAGCTCAAACAGGGGCCCCATGAGACGGAACAACACCAGGTTTAAGTTCCACTGTGGGACTGTGGGCCTAACTTAAGGGAAGAGACGATCCAACCCCTTAAGGAATCGGCCAGTCATAGCATGGGACAATATACCGTGTGGCCCTGCACTGGCGGATGGAAAGCTGAGATGGCCACTAAGTGCACCTTGACTGACGAGGGCGCCAGGCCCTGAGCTCTAAGGTGAAGGAGGTAGTCCAGAATAAGATGGATTGGGGCGGCCCCCGGGGAAACGCCCCACTCATCTGCCCATCTGGAAAACCGAGACCACTTTGCCAAGTAGGCTCAGCATGTGGAGGACTGCCTGCTTTCTAGGAGGACGCGCACATCCTTTCCTCCGTACCTAACCAGTGAGCAGCTATACCGTGAGGTGGACTGCCGCTAGGTTGCGGTGGAGGAAGCAGCCCTGGTCCTGGGAGAGGCAACAGTGGGGTGGCCGCAAGGCCTGTGAGGGTCCCATACCAATGCAGCCTGGGCCAGGCCGGGGCAATCAGAAGGACCCGGGCCTTGTCTGTCTTTATCTTTTCCAGGACCTTGAAGATCAGTGGAAACATGGGAAAGGCATAGAGAAACTGGATTGACCAGGACAGGAGGAAGTCATCAGACAGAGCACCCAGTCCCAGCCTCCCCGCCGGAGCAGAACTGGGGGGAGTCCTCAAACTTGGGCAGGGAGCCTCACAGATTGAACTCATACCGGCCCAAGAGAGCCTGGCGGTTCACCACTCATAACTGGAAGCTCAAGGATGAATAAATTTTTCTTCCAAATGAGTCCAGCCACCTTGAATCTTTATTTTTCAAATTAGGGGCTACTTGGCCCTGCCGTTCCCTGTGGTTGACTGACTCAACCATCAGGGAGTTAGGAGCGGGGTGGGTATGTATGTATTCATGCCTCTTGGCGGGTTCAAAATACTTGCGTTCCACTCTCTTAGAGACTGAGGCCAATGAGGCTGGGGTTTGACACAGGGCATTTGAAATTTTCGCCACTCCTCAGTGAAGAGGCAAGACTATCCTTCCTGGTGGCATTGTGGAGTCGGCGGTTTGGCCTGGCTGGCCTAGCCCATCGATGGACGACTATGAAGGGAGGCCGGGCTGACATACGACCTGCCGCTATCCCTGGACCGGGAGGAGCAGCGGTGCTGGGAGCGATGCCGACCACGGGACTATGATCCCAATGTGGAGGACCTGTACTGTCGGTAACAGCTGCTCGGCGATCTGCTCCGGTGGGCAGACCCGTGACGGCGAGATGCCAGCAATCGACGCCCGGGGCTGCAGAGATGGTGCCATGGCGAGGTCCTGGAGCGGGATGACAAACAGGAATGACATCGACGTTCGTGCCGTGACCGGCTGCGATAGCCCCTCCAAGATGAGGACTTTTGGCGTTGTCTGCCTCGGTTCCGTCGCTGTTCGCTCCTTGAGGTAGAGCAGTGCCGAAAGTCTCAATCAGACAGAACCCAACCAGACAGCCTGGTGAGTGTCAAGGGAGATCCACGTGGACTTTTCACTGGATGGACGCTGGGTAGCGAACAGCGTCGGGAATGTTCCCTCGACCGAGACTGGTACTGACCTGGGGGCAACTAGGGAGATCCCAGCAGTGGCTTGCCTTTGGAGTGCAGGCCTGACATCGGCGGTGCTCCTGGTACCGGCATGGATGTAACATCCCAGGCTGCCTGCAGGGACTCCAATGTGGAGGACATCCGGGGAAGCCAGCTCTTAATGGGCCAGGCCACTCTGCTTGACTTGAGTCAGAAGCTTAGAGGCCAGTGGGGATCGAGGACTGCCCAACATGGGTCGAGCCTCTGTCCTGGGTTTACTCTGATGCCGCACTGAAGAAGGCCTCTTCCTAGCCTTCTTGGCATGCCCTGTGGATGGGGAGCGGTGCCAACTAGTCGATACTGCCACAGGGTCACTGCATACCGACACCACGGTGCCCGGTGCCAACTCAGAGTGGCGCACTGGAGCTGGGGTCAGCACCGATTCCATCAGAATAGTCCAGAACCTGATGTCCCTTTCTCTCTTGGTACAAGGCTTAAATGACTTGCAAATCTTGCAGCGATCACTGAGATGGGTTCCCCCTAAACAGCTTAAACAATCTGTGTCCAGATCACTCACCAGCATAGATCGCCTACAAGTGTTGCACGACTTAAAACCTGGGGCATGGGGCATGCCCCAGCACTCTAGCTAAGCTAAACAAAACAATTAACTAACTACAGGTACCATACACTGAACGAGCAAGCAGTTTTGGAGACAAGCTACAGCAAAGCTGGAGCAGAGCAGTTCTGAAGAACCTTCATTGGCGGAAAGAAGGAACTGAGGATGGGGGGAGCGTACAGCGCCCCTTATACTGCACCATGGTGGCACCATTCCAGGGATCGCTAAGGGAGAAACTTCCAGCCCTGGTGCATGTGGTGAGCACGCACACCTATTGTAGAATACTCATGAGCAATCATTTGAAGAAGAATACCTAATCCTATACTACTGTGCAGACATCCGGTTGTAGAAATAGGGTAACAATACAGCTACAACATTTGCAAGCAGAATCCAGAGCTGGCTGTTTAAGAACGATGGAAAATAAACAACTAGTTTTACATTATATTACCTATTAAGAACTAGTTCATGAAGAACCACCTCACCTGGACTGAGGGAAGGGAAAACTAATAGCACTGGAAAAATGACTGACTAAGGTGAAAAAAGATTATCTGTGAAACAAATTTAAGTTTTACAAAGATAAGATGGTGCACAGTCAACTTAGATATAAGGCTTTTATCAAGCTATATGTTGCACTTACTTTTTCACCCTAATCTAAGCGATTCTGCCTCAGTGGCATCTTAAAAAAGTGTCTCAAAACACATGCTTCATGTACTGTGTAGGGGCTTCACTTTTAATGAAAGATAAGGTGTTTCCTTATTGATTTTAAATTGTAATAGTTTCTTACTTTATAAGGTTTGTTACAATGGTGCTATGATTTGACAATGTTTTCACAGAATCATAGATTATTAGGGTTGGAAGGGACCTTAGGAGATCATCTAGTCCAACCCCCTGCTCAAAGCAGGACCAATCCGTAAATCCCTAAATGGCCCCCTCAAGGACTGAGCTCACAACTCTGGATTTACCAGGCCAATGCTCAAACCACTGAGCTATCCCTCCAAAAGGAAAAAGAAAATGAAGTACAAGTTTTGAGAAAGATCTTACACTATTACCAAATGTCAGGTACAATGTGTATTATCAATTGTACATTACACTTCATTTTATGTTTCTGTATTTTTGACGTCAGAACTTTATGGATAAAAAGGATTTATAATACATCATTATATTTTAACTTTTCTGAGAGAGGGTTTTCAGTTTCTTGGACAATTAGATTAGCTATATCTCCTGCAAAAAGAAACAAAAGCAGGAGCTAGTGAGGGAGATGCAATCCTAGTCTTCTCCTATTCAGGATTTTAGCTCGAAAGAGGCAGCAGGGTACAGAGAACCCTAATACCTAAAAATCTATACTGCAGCTAGAGATATTAGATTACTCTAATCTACAGCAGAACCTTGTGGCATATGCCATCTAACATACAGCTTGTCTTCTGTAGTTTGACTGCATAGGCTCTAAGACAGGGGTGGGCAAACTATGGCCTATGGGCTGGATTTGGCCCGTCTGGGCTTTGGATCCGGCCCATGGAATTGCAACCTCTGTGGTGCCGCAGGCCCCACACTGCTCCCAGAAGCAACCTCAGCCACTGGAGGAGAGGGGGAAGAGGCCTGCGTGTGCTGCCCTTGTCTGTAGGCACCATCTCCCGCAACTCCCATTGGCAGGGAACGGGGAACTGCAGCCAATGGGAGCTTCAGGGGAGGTACCCACAGGCGAGTGAAGCGCACGGAGCCCTCTGCTCCCCTTCCGCCATGGGCTGCAGGGACATGGTGCTGGCCACTTGCAGGAGAGGAGCAGGGCCAGGGCAGGCAGTCGGAGAGCCTTCCCTGGCCCCGGTGCATGCCGCTGCTACCCAGGAGTCACTCTAGGTAAGACAGTGGTGACTGAAAACCAGATAGTACAAAAAAAACAAAACAAAACAAAACAAAAAGTTAGCTGGTATAAAGATAACTGCTTGGTGACTGTTTTAACTCTTCAGCTGGTTTTCAAATTTAGTACACAGCCATGGATGAAAAAACTCAAGACTATCTCTAGTACTGTGATGTTTTATGTGATGTTTTACTTTCAATAATATATTCACTCGTAAATAATGCATGTTCATATAATTGCATGGGGCTTTAAGGGAACTACAGACAAGTCATTCAGAGAAATGAATGAATGTGCGTTTACCAAAATTTAACATATGACTTGAAAATGTAATCCATATTGCAACATTTCTGCATACAAATCACAACCGTTAATCTTTCAAGACAGGTTAATATTAAAGAGATAATCCATACCGTAACTTAAATCTCTTCATATACTGATTACAAATTAAAGTTCCATGAAAAACTGTTGCTTCTCTACTCAAGTCTTTTGACATTTTTTTAAATTGGGGAAAAAAACCTGATTTTTCTTTAAAAGTCTATTTAATCTAATCTGGGAACCCAAACCCTGAAATGCCCTAATCGTAACATTGCATGGGGTCACTACAGGGCAGAGTTAAAGTTATTTCAGTGCTCTAAATTGTGAATTTTCACACTTCTAACAGGACTGAAACCAAGCTGCCCAAAGGAAAGATCGTGGCCCCTATGCTGTTACGAAGTAGAGAGGATGACTGAGCAGCAGATGAATAAAGACAGTGACTATCTTTGCTAAGGGCAGCCTGTGGTCTCCACTGCACTGGGAACAATCAGAGATGGAAGCCATTTTGAGAAGGGCATCTTAATTGTGGGGAGACTATGCTCCACTGAACTGGGAATAATAGCTATTTTGAAAGAGGACTATTCTTGGCAGAATTCTCTGTAGAAAAACATTAGCCTCTACTAAAGGAGAAACTTCCAGTTGTGAAGAACAGAAGCAGCCACCAAAATAAACAAACTAATGAATAAATATATTTAACGCTAACAAAAACTTCTTCAAAAACAAGGTTTCAGGACATTTTGATTATATTGGAAGTCTGAAGAGTCTGTTTTTCCATTATTAAGGTTACTAGAGACCAAAAAAAGTATTAAAGGACCCATTTTTAACAGACTGATTTATAAATTATCTAAAATGAATTATGTGCTCCAAGTGTTGTAATTGTGGGGTACAGAACAAGGTTGAACTGTTGCAAAACTTCTCAGCCTTCACTGTGGAACTAAAATGGATAGCTCCATAATTTTAAGGAGCATCAAAAACTTGGTATCTTATATCCCTTATCCCAGAACACTTATGTGCAGCTACTGTTCCCGAAGAGATGCAATTTACTGGGTGTTGAGTCTCCCTGTGTGGACTCCCATCCAAGTTTGGATGTCTCTGTGGTTTTACTAAAAAGGGGACGTCTCTGTTAGAGAAGAATTGTACAATTTAATATTACCTTTTTATTTCTGAGGTAAGCTTTCTTGGCTGAAATGCGTCCACGCCTTGCTTCCAGCTGGCGGATTTTCTGTTGCAACTTCTGCAGCTCCTCTCTTTGTAAGTGTATAGATGTTGCCATATCTTCTTTTTCAAGCATGGCTTCCATACTTTCATAAGTATCGTAATATACCACTTCATCTCTCTTCTCTGTTTATAAAATGTCAGCAATAAAAAGGCAAATCAGTGAACGTGACTGAGATAAAACACTAAGTTGGTGGATTCCTTTTTTTTGTTTAACATTGAACCTTGCATTAGACAATGCGCAGGAAGAGCTGGTCTTGACAAAAACAACAGTTGAGAGCCAACGTGTTAAAGAGGCACAACGTCCGAAGGCTCTACAGCAGGGGTCGGCAACCTACGGCATACATGCCAATGGTGGCACACGAGCCAATTTTGCCTGGCACGCGGCTGCCAGCCGGGGTCCTGGCCACCGGCCCCACTCAGCCCACTTTCAGCTGAGTGAACGGAATCCCAGGCCGGCAGGAGGCTGAGCGGGGCTGGCGGCCGGGACCCTGGAACGGTGGCAGGCACACCCCCCAGCTTCCCCCTCACTGTGCTCGGGTTCTGCAGCTCCCAGGAGTGAGAGCTACCAGGGCACGGGACCCTGAGCCTGCTCCGAGAGAGGTGGCAGTGGCAGCTCACACTCCCGGGAGCCGCAGAGCCCGAGCACAGCGAGAGAGGAGCCAGAAAGAGCACGGGGACTGCTGCCCGCATGCATCTGGTGCAGGAGCCCCCCTGGGGGGGCACCAAGATGCAGGCTGGGCAGGCACATCCCTCGGCTCCCCCCTTACCGTGCTAGGGCTCTGCGGCTCCTGGAAGTGTGAGCCGCCGGGACTGCTGCCCCTCCCACAGCTCCCCCCCTTCCTGCTGCCTCAGTACTCCAAGTACTGATCGGCAGAGACATGGTAAGGGGAGTCCCTTGGGGCAGTCAGGGAGCAGGGGGAGGGTTGGATGGGTCAGGAGTTCTGAGGGTCCTGTCAGGGGGCAGGGAGTGGTTGATGGGGAGTGGGAGACCCGGGAGTCTGTCTGGGGGTGGAGATGTAGATAAGGGTTGGGGCAATCAGGGGACAGGTAGGAGGTAGGGTCTGAGGGGGGCAGTTAGGGTGGGGGGAGTCTCAGGAGGGGGCAGTCAGGGAACAAGGAGCAGGGGCGGGTTCTGATGGGGGCAGTCGGGGTGGGAAGTGGGAGGGAGTGGATGGGGGTGGGGGGCGCATGGGGGCTGGCACCCGCATACATCCACTACAGCCTGCAGAAGCCCCTGGGGGGCGCCAGGCTGCAGCCTGGGCAGGAGGGCACAGCTGCTCCCTGCTAGCAGCGGCGCCACCTTTGCAGGGCTGCTGCCCCCCTGCACCACGCTGGCTTCTGCATGGCTGGGGCTTGCTGCTACTGCAAGCAGGACACTGGCTCTCCAGTGTCTCCGGAAGGCGGCTCCTCCCTGCCGAGCTGCTGCAGTGGCTCAAGTCCGGCAAAGCCAGTGAGTGGACTTGGGGCGGGGGCCACTGGGGTGGGGAGGGGCTGTGCACCCTCCAGGGGAGTTCAGGGGGCGGGAAGGGGGGGGAACCTGGTCTGAGGAGCAGACCCTGGGGTCTATAAAGGCTCGTTGGGATTTACCCCTCAATGAACTGATGTGCGGGGGGGAGGAGAGGGAGCAAGGTGGAAGTTTCACCTAGGGCGCAAAATATCCTTGCCCTGGCCCTGCCCCGGGGGTGTGTGCACCCCAGGTTAAGAACCACTGCACTAAACTGATAAGATCTGCATTTTAAATTTAATTTTAGATGAAGCTTCTTAAACATTTTAAAAAACTTGTTTACTTTACATACAACAATAGTTTATAGACTTATAGAGAGAGACCTTCTAAAAATGTTAAAATGTATTACTGGCATGTGAAACTTTAAATCAGAGTGAATAAATGAAGACTCAGCACACCACTTCTGAAAGGTTGCCAACCCCTGCTCTACAGTTTAGCTAAAACATAAAAAGCTACATCAATTATGTACCTCCTGTACCTTATTGGCTCACACACCATTCTAAGAAAGAATAAATGTAAGCATGGATTTGGGAAGGAAACATAACCCCATGTCACCCCAACACTACAACCCTGATAGTGTTTGAACTTAACTAACGTGAGGGGAGAGAGTTTATGCTGCACAGTGATCCCATGTGATCTCCACTGTAAAGTTCAAGCTATATAGCCCCTTCCTAGGGTGTCCATTGTGTGACTCTTCTTCAGATATCTCACACACACACACACACACACACACACACACACACACACACACACACACACACACACACACACACACACACACACACACACACACACACACACACACACACCATGAAAGAGAAATTAGACAACATGATGATCCCAAGATTTCACCCATCAGAAGGTTTCTGGGCGCCTAGTCACAGCTTCTGCTCACCGGAGGCAGGGTGAGTACCTCTGCTAGGCTTCCCTTGAAGACACCACACTTAAGAGGACAATGACATTATCAAAAGTCGTCTTATATCTCCTGCAGTCAGCCACCTCAGGAAAGCTGCTACTCTGGTTGCATACAACTCTAACTTCCTCCTACCCAGCTGTAGGATTCTTCTGGGGCAAGGGCTTCCCTCCTTCCTTCTATGAGGCTACCCATCTTAAAAGCAGCAGCCATTTACTGTGTCATCTGCATGAAGCATCTTCTGCCTCCTGGTGCTGACTATATCTCCCTGCTAACAAACAACAACTCGGAAGAAGAAAGTGATTCTAGCAAGTAAGGACAGAACTTCATAACTCTAAAATTAAAACAATGTACAAAAAACCCCACACTAGTCATTGAACCTAGTACTCACTTAGAAAAAAAAATTCAACCAAAAAAAAAAAAAAAAAAAAAAGTCAGCCATACATATCACTGGACCACTTTATGAAAAATCAGCCTGCAAAATTTCATGTTTGAATCATCTAAAACTGTATTTTCTTAAGCAGCTATCAAAGAGAGAATCTGTGTGCAGTTTTCATTCTAAAACGAGGAAGAGTTGTAAAACAGGATTTTACAAATGAACTGACAGACTCAATTACTGGCTGGATAAAAATCAATGATTTAAAAAAACTAAATCAAAAAATGGTTGGTTGGTTGGTTGGTTTTTTGGTAAAATGCTTTTTGAGGGGGAAAAACCTATCTAAAGATAGTTTTAATTAAGATACTTTATAGCTCAAAGATATCTCATCATGGAATAGGGATTATAAATTCGAATTCTATGGTATGAGACAATATATTCATGTAATGTTTAAGAAAAGTTTTGTAAAGGAGTTCTAATAGTTCATGGATTAGGGACCCAATCTTATGGGGTTCCAGGAGTTTCACAGAATCATAACAGAGCAGATGTTGCAGGCAAATTGCCGGATAAAGTGTATGAAAGAGAAACTGAGCAGTGCGCAAAAGGTCTAGAGGGTAAAATTGCTAACCTGAGTCTTGATGGGTGGAGCAATGTCCACAGTGATCCTGCTGTATGTGCTTGTGTGACAACAGAAGAAAGGAATGTCTCTTTACAGAAACAATTGTTACATCAGGAAATGCGCACACAGTAGAATACTTACAAGAAGTAGCAGTAAAAACAATTAAAAAAATCAAATGTCTAGTACACGGCTTGGTCACAGACAATGCTGCAAATGTATCCAAGATGAGAAAAAATTATTTAGAAGAGAGTCCCAAGCTAATAACATATGGTTGAAGTGCTTATTTGATGACCTCCTAGCCAAAGACTTCAGTGTTCAAGAAATAAAGGCTAATGTTGTTGAAACTGCAAAATACTTCTGTAACAACCACTTTGCAGTAGCTGCTCTGACAAAAGTGGGAAGAACCAAGCTAACTCTCCCACAAGATGTGCGACGGAACTCAGTAGTGGACTGTTTTGAGCACTATATCAAGAACTGGCCTCATCTGTGAACAAAATCGTGAAAAAATAGATGGCACTGTCACAGACAAAGTTCTCAACACTGGGCTTAAGAGAAATGTTGAACACATGCTGAGTACCCTGAAGCCTATTTCTATAGCCTTGAACAAAATGCAGGGAAATAGTTGTTTTATTGCTGACGCCATTGAAATTTGGAAGGAACTGAGTGAGATCTTAAAGAGAGAAATATGCAATGACAGAGTTAAATTACAAGCATTAACAAAACAAATGGGACAAGCACTATCACCAGCTCATTTTCTTGCAAATATTCTCAATACTCAATTCTCAGTACCAGGGTCAAACCTTAACTACTGAAGAAGAATTGGCTATGACATGGACATCCAGCAATCATCCCTCTATAATGCAACTATAATAAACTTGAGAGATAAGAGTGAACGAATCAAAAAATATATGTTTGCTGATAACATTTTAAAGAAAGTCACACCAGTGAACTGGTGGAACGAATCAAAAAATATATGTTTGCTGATAATGTTTTAAAGAAAGTCACACCAGTGAACTGGAGGAAGTCACTTAAGCACTTGGATTCAGACTGTTGAAGTGATAATCTCACTTTTAACAGCAGTAGCTTCTTCTCCCAGTGTAGAAAGAATATTTTCTTCCACTGGACTAATTCATTCCAAACTGAGAAATCATTTGGGACCTGAAAAGTAGGAAAGCTTGTTTTTCTTTTCTAGATTATGAACAAACAGGAAAATGAAGGTGAAGACGACTGAGTTACCTGCAGAAGCCAATATTTTAAGTTTCTCATGTTGACCTGGCTGACACAGTCAATTTCTTTTTTTTTTAAATATTTAATTTAACTATTTTAGTTAAAAACAATGTTAACAAAAACAAACCTTATTTTAAAAAACTTGAATGTTTAACTACATTCAAAAATTCATTTGCTTGTTTTGTTAAAATATTTATTAAATGTTTGCCGTTGAAGAAAAAAAATCCACAACACAGAAGGCTGTTGTTTTAGTTAAATAAAACAGTTTAAATGTCTGTCTGGTGATATTCTCCTCCTAATACTGCATGGCAAGAAAATCCTCCAAATATTAATGGTTAACCTGTTGATTTGGAGATAGTTCACTTCCCAATGACTTCAGAAATATCTGCTTCAATTACCTTTGGTAAATAAAATACCCAAACAATCATTCATCTTCTGATATAGCTGTAAAACTAATCTGAAAGGTTTCAAAATAAATCACTTTAAAAATGGTCTCTGCGCATCCCCTGCTGTCTGCCTCCCCCGATGACCGTGCCCGCATCCCGAGGGCATGTGTTTGTTGGGGGCGGGGGGAGGAGTGAAGGATAGCTCAGAGGTTTGAGCATTGACCTGCTAAACCCAGGGTTGTGAGTTCAATCCTTGAGGGGGGCACTTAGGAATCTGGGACAAAAATCTGTCTGGGGATTGGTCCTGCTTTCAGCAGCGGGTTGGACTAGATGACCTCCTGAGGTCCCTTCCAACCCTGATGGTCTATGATTCTATGTATAGTGTGTCCTTTCTAAAAATGAAACCTACATCTATCTCTGAGTTGTGAAGGATGTGTATTAAGGTTATAACAACCAACAAGAATGCACTTTTATGTAGAAATCCATGATTAAATCGAGTCTTCCTGACTAGTGATTTAAATCAAATCCACCCTGCTCAATTATATCTTTAACAAGCACTTCAATGCTAAAACTGGGACATGCAAGAGTTTTCTTTAAAATATTTGTACATTATCAGGTTCCCTTTCAATTCTATTGTTTCTTTCATCAGAAAAACACAAACTATTATTTTTGGCCTTTAAAACATGTCTGTGAGGTTGGTAAATACTGAAGCTCTCTTATAACCTGGAACATGAAAAATATGCAAATTAAAATAATTCCTTTTCAGTTTAGCCCCACAACATTCAGACTTGCCAGATAAATTAAAATACTAAGCTAGCAGCCAACTCTCACATTATCTGTTGATGACATTCCATCCACCACAAATCCCTCAGCAGAGAGGAAGCTGGCCTGTTTGGGTATGTTGACCCTTTAAAAGCCTTAATTTACAGAATGTGAATTCAAGTACAGATATTCTGTTGGTAACTCTAAAGGCCATCATCATGGAATTCTCTATTTACTGTCTCAATAGCTACCAGAGCAACTAACTGGGTTCCATTTACAAGTAAAACAATGTTTTTTCCCTCCCTAACTAACAACTGGACATTCAAGCTAGGATTTTGAAGTAAAGTTGTGTTTTTTTCTTTAATGCTTTAGCATTATCAAAAGAAGATTCTCAGCCAGAATTTAGTCAATTCTGCTGATGCCTTCTCATGGCACTACAGAGTGAATGTAGCTACCAGGAGTAAAAAGTAGTTCCAGTTTACAATGGTTACTAAAATGTACATAGTACAGATCTGTTTCATAAGAAAAATGCTGCTTTTCTGACCATAACTGTACTTTAAAGGAAGTAGGATTGATTATCCAATAAACAGCACTTTTCTCTCTGAGTCAGTAGTAATTCGCATGTGTTAGAGGCCACTGTACTTTGAGAGATGCCATGTTTCAGAGGAGATGCAGGATCCTATGGTATTTTTTACAAGAGTAACTGCACTAGTTCTGCTGGATTAATTCCAAATAGGTAGTTTCATTCTGCCTAACTAAAACTCCCCCATAAATTTCAACTGGACCAGTATTCTTTCAGTATTCTGTCCTAACTTGCATGTAGTATTGCTGTACATTATTTAAAGACGCTAACTCCTAACAGACTGTTGCATTCAATAAAGTCTGTCAAACCCTTTAAGCTTTTTTGGATAAAGGCTTAAATATAAAAGTGTAATATTGTGAAATAAGAATATTTTTAAAACTTAAGCAGTGAGCTATGAAGAATTTTTCTGATTCAGTAATCATCTGAAAGCTTGCTTAAGTGTACCATAACCAAAACAGTGATGTATACTATTTTTACAGCAGGTCTACTGTTCTTTTGATGGAAAAGTTGGTAATAGTGGAATGATCTCAATACCCAAACTGAATTTAAGTACTGGTGACAATGTACCTCTCAACTCAGAGGTCCTTCAAATTACTCAGTGAACCTTCCAAAAGTAAAAGTCAACATAACATTATAGTTTTGCTAATATTAATTTAAAGAAAATGGATTTAATCACTTCTTTCTCCTTTGTCTCTCTTACTAGATAGGTTCCTTTCTGGCTGCATGAAAGTAAACTGTGCAGTGACATCAGGATCAAAACTAGAATCATATCCTAAAGCAGTCTGTGAACAAAGAGCTATCTATTGAGCACTTACTCATGGCCTGCAGAGAGCTGGCTAGGCTGACTGCTAAATTTCATTAAAAGACAGCTAAAAATGTATTAAGCTCTCTCTCTATGGGCTCAATTACAGTAATTGACATAAGGATGTTATAAGATCACACATGTGAGAAGAGACGGTCCACACTACTGTAAATGGGGGAAAAGGTGCCATCTCCCAAGACGTAATTCACAACATGAGCACATTTGAAAATTTCTGCTCTAGAGTGACTTTTCTGATGAACACTTCCTCCACAAGTCCTTTAGCATTGAGCCAGCATAGACAGCTAACATCTGAGTAAAAGTATAAGCATAAGAAAACCCAGGAAACCAGGCTGGACACAAACACACTAAATTTCCCTGCTTCATGTCTATGAGTTGGTTTTAAATGATTTGTGAGCTAGATCAGGTCTAGGGGCCCTAGCTTGCTGTCCCTGATCTAAAAACTCTGTTATAAGGGCAGCATAAATGTTTCAAAATGTATCAAAAGCTCAGCTAGAGGATTCTAATTTGCATGACGCCTCCTTGACAGCCACTTGCTAGACTTAAAAGCAGCAAAGAGTCCTGTGGCATCTTATAGACTAACAGACGTATTGGAGCATGAGCTTTCGTGGGTGAATACCCACTTCGTCGGATGTCTAAAAGGTGCCACAGGACTCTTTGCTACTTTTACAGATCCAGACTTACATGGCTACCCCTCTGATACTTGCTACATTTAAACATTTATTTCAAAAATTTTGAGAGCAACAACTCTTGTAAGTTAGCCAAACATGCAGTACACAAGACTATTTAGAAAATAATTCCTTCCTTTCTAGTCCTAATTTTTCCAAATATTGCATAAGATGTTAGGTATGTGATTCCAACTGAAGGTAAGGAGACAAAGTAATACATTATTTGGGAATTGGTCCTGCTTTGAGCAGGGGGTTGGACTAGATGACCTCCTCAGGTCCCTTCCAACCCTGATATTCTACTATTCTATGATAAAGATTTAAAAATTTACCTCCTTCTCCCAGATGCAGATTTTAACTTATTTTAATTGTACTTATGTTCAAAGTCCTAAGTCTTTACTTATTTAGAGAATGCTAAAATTGCTGATTCTAAGTTTTACAGTTCTAGTAGTAGTACTGTCTTAGATAACAAAGATTATGCACATTAAACGTGTACTGCACCTGACAAAAGTCTTTTGATGCTTTCAAGTTGTGCTGTCAGCAGCAGCTCTTCATACTTCAAAATCTCAAACTGCACTTCATACAACTGAAGCTGTAGATCATAATAATCAGCTTCCAACTGGTCCAAATGGGCTATGGCTTCTGTACCACCTTGCAAAGTCTGCATCTGAATGGAGAGAAGAAAAAAAAAGAAAAAAGAAAAGTGAATAACACATGTCTACAGGATCCTAGTAAAACCAAGACCTAGATATTCATTGTTATGTTAAAAAAATTAAAACATGCAAAAAGTAGTTTTAATAGAGACAGTTCAGGTTATTGTAAATATGGATAAACTCAATACTGTCAATGCTGTAAAAGTTTTGACTACTCTCACTTCAGATGTAATAGTCAACGTATTTTCAGTATAGCACTAGGAGGCCTGTAACATCAGGTTACAGTTTATGACTGCTCATTCTTTCAGGATGAGGAGAGTGAGGTACAGCCCCAACTTCCTGTTTCTTCTGTTTCTGTATGTATTTCATGTTTTTGTGTTTGTTTGTTTTTGTAGATAGAGCAATAGGGGTCTAATATAACCATTTGGTACTGTGTTAGCTTAGATGCAAAAATGTTTTAAAATTGTTAGAGGCTGTTATACCAACAAAACCTAGAAAACTCAAGTTAAGATTGACAGTCTAGGTCACGGTGAACTAAAAAAATGACTAAATGTATCTCTCTCTCTCTCAATGGGACAACAACTGAGGAATCTTCCAGCAAATAAAATACATATACTTTACTCTATGTTTTCCACTCTCACACACTATGTGGCTAACCTTCCTAGATGCAGACATAAAGCAGCATACCTGCCTAACCCACAGGCTTTTGTGCCATTTCTCAGGCCTCCCTTCAAAATCTCAGGACATCCAGTGCTGCAGCAATGAACAGAAGAGAACATTAGATCCTTTTTAGTTAGAGAGAAAAGTTGATAGTTCTTGAGCCTCATTGTTTTGGGAGTAAAGTAAGAGAATAGAGAATTTCCCAGGTTTAAAACAATGATGTCAATTTTTCTGGTCATATGTCAGAAAGGAATATGTAAAACAAGGTTTCAGAAAACAGCCAAAATGCAAATTCTAAGCTTTTCCATTTCCCACAGTAGGCAAGTATGCATAGCAGCCAGATCCTGTTTTGCTAGAAAGTGGGGATTGGAGTTCAGAACTGCACAGTCAGCTGATATTGAAAGGAATCTCTCATCCGTTGCTGCATTTTACAGGAGAATCTAGCTTTGGATTTCTCTGTTTATCTTTCCCACCTACCAGTCACTGCCAAAGCCAAACATAAGTTCTTAACAAAATGAGTCCCTGTCAGCTTCTATGAAGTCTGGCTCCCCTCCTAGCTGAGGCAGGAGAGAAAGACATTTTGGTTTCAGTTGGACACATTTTTCTAGTCTGCCCATCCTCTTTTCCTGAGGAAAGAGGATCCAGCTTCTATATTATATATCCTCAACCAGGAAGTGGGGCCATCTAATGAGAAAATGCAAAACAAAGTAAAAGTGTGGGTTGTATTTTTTTCAAATTAAAAATAACAAAATTTTACTTGCCAGTAGATTTAAGTTATGGTCATATCCTCAAGGATTAAAACTTCACTGTAATGAACAGTCAACCATAAATTGGCTTCCTAGTTTTTATTGATTTGAAATGATCTTTAAAAAGTTTTCTGAATTAATCTAGAAAAGCATGTTTCCACACAAGATTGAAGCATGGAGTGGGCAAACATGGACAGGCACTCCGTCCAAAAAGGCATTACCTGTTTCCAAGTCATTGGCAACTTAGAAGAAAATGATCATAAACACTTAAGGATCCATATTCTAACAGACAAAGCAGAAGATGTGGTAGTAGTTGGTGTTTGCTATAGATCACCAGCTCCCACTATAGCAGTGTTTCCCAACCTTTTCTAGTCTAAGGTACACTTCAATAAAATGTGTGTGGGGCGTGCTAAAATTATTAAAAGAAAACTTACTTTTAATGAGAAATTTGAGCTTGCCCTGATGCACAGAGTCATTGAATCCTGGCAGGAAATGTGAACAATGCAACTTGGAGCTCTTGCTCCACCAATCTCAGACGCTCTTTGTTTTTGATGCAAGGCGGGCTTAAAAAACTTACACAGGTACATTGTTGAAAACAAGAACAGAATGGAGATAGCACAGTGTGACATTACTGGGTATTGATCTGCCACCATCAACCAGAATGAGTCCAAAGACATGTCACCATACTTTAAAGCACAGTCCATCCTTAATTTGGCAAGTTGCTCGAGCCATTTTTGTAAGATTCTTAGCACTTCCCACGGCAAAAGAACTCCAAAGATCCAGTCAAAATCTTTTGTATAGGCTGAAGAAAAATATAACCTGAATTTTTCTTCCAGACCTTTCAGATGTTCAGAAATTACATTGACCAAAATACTCCCAGTAGGATCTGCCATGTTTGTGGGGGGGACATTTCTACTGTGACTTCTGCTACCAGAAGGCTAACTTAGATCTAAACCAGGGGTCAGCAACCTTTCAAAAGGTGGTGTGCCACATCTTCATTTATTCACTCTAATTTAAGGTTTCGCGTGCCAGTAATACATTTTAACGCTTTTAGAAGGTCTCTTTTTATGAGTCTATAACATATAACTAAACTATTGTTGTATGCAAAGTAAATAAGGTTTTAAAATGTTTAAGAAGCTTCATTTAAAATTAAATTATAAGGCCGAGCCCCCCAAACTGGTGGCCAGGACCCGGGCAGTGTGAGTGCCACTGAGAATCAGCTCACATGCCGCCTTCGGCACTCGTGCCATAGGTTGTCTACCCCGATCTAAACCCATGCAGTTTATCCATGCAGGAGAGAAGATTCTCATTTCTACCTTGCATTTTCCTGCTCACGTGGTGTTGCAATACATAAGCCAAATAAGCAAGTTTTGCACACCATGCCACATCAGAGATCAAGTCTGTATATGTGGATTCCTCCAAAGTTAAGAACAGTTTTAATTCGTCTCTCAGCTCAAACAAATGAGCGAGAACTTTTCCATGGGAAAACCACTGGATTTCTGTGTACAAAAGTAAACTCTGGTTTTCTGTTCATCTGCATCTCATCGCTACATCCTTTACAGACCTTTAAGGAATCTGATTATTATACCATTAGAAAAAACAGACTGGTTATCCATACAAAGGTGGAAAGCTGATACTGCTGCCAGATGAACCTTGGCAGAGGAAACTGCTAAGCCTTGATGTTTTAGGTGCAACAGACAGTCAAGGATATGTTGGATGGACGAATGCATCAACAAGATGCTGATTTGACAAGCCCAGACAGAGAACCACTTCCATTTTGACAAGGAGGCGTCCTGTTGGAGGGGTTTCTACTTCTTAGTAAGACCTGGCAAATTTGCTCCAAGCAAGACTGTTCTCTGGAATTTAGCAATGGAGCTTCTAGGCCATTAGGTGAAGCGATTGCAGGTTCAGGTGGAGTAGCCAACCACAATCTTGGGAGATCAGATCCAGGTGCAATGGGAATGAGATTGGAGATGTCACTGGGAAGTCAAGTAGAGTGGAGGAACCAGTGCTGGGGCTATTCATATAAACCAGGCATGATCCTGTTTGATCTTTAATAGCACTCTGTAGGAGTGGGATCAGGAGTAAAGCATCGCTTTTCTGTCCAGGGTAACAGGAAGGTATCTGTGATTGAGCCTGGACTGTGGCCTTGCAGGGAGCAGAAAGTTGTTTGCAAATAGATCAATCTGGGGAGTCACCCACTGCTGGAAAATTAATCTTGCCACATCCAGGCAAAAAAACTATTTGTGGTGACTAGAAAATGACCTGCTCAGATGGTCTGCTAGCTCATTCTTGCAGCTATGGAAAGTAAGAGGCCTTGCGGTTGATTGAATGGATTATGCAAAAATTCCTACAGGTGAACTGCTTCAACAAAGGAGGGATGAGTGAGTGCCACCCTGCCTACTGAGGTAAAACATAGCTGTGATGTTGTCTGTTAGAACAAATGGCGTTTTCCCCCACCCTTGAGGTCTATCACAAGAGATTGGAATTCAGACTCTGGGAGAAATGTTCTGGCCTGGGAAGAGAAAAACACAACCCCTAAAAACTATATCCTCTCTGTAGTGGGTAAAGGGTATGTGACGTTGCACTCCATATAATTTTAGGGAAATATGCTAATGAGTGTGTCACATTATTGATTTGAACTGGGACCATATAGAACATGGTTGCAACCAAAGTCCTGTAGAGGCACCAAATCTTGTATAAAGGGGGTCAAATGAGGTGTCTAAGACAAGGTTATGGTTTGCTGGTTATGATTATGCTGTCTATACGTCTCTATCAATTTTGTAGTTGAAGTTATGAATATTGGCTCTATACTGTTTCAAACTTAAGCTATGCTTCTGGGAAACATCCCAGATAAGTTGGTGTTAGCTCTGCCTAGCCTGCTTGATGGTCCATTAAGTATCATCAGCTATACAACTGACCCATTGAGAGAAGGCAGATATACCTTATAACGCAGCAAAGTATGCAGGAACTTGCCCATGTAACTCCAGACTCCATTTTACTGTAATTTTCCACAGTAAGAACTAAGAGGTGTTCTTACACCTGGAAAAGACTATAAAAGGCTGATGCCTCATCTCCATCTTGTCTTCAATCCTGTTTCTTACCTCTGGAGGGACTTTGCTACAAACTGAAGCTCTGGACAAAGAACTGTTGACCCATCCCAGCTGTGGATGTACTCCAGAGACTTGATTTGAACCTGCAGTTTATTCTATCACTGCTATAAGCCTGAACCAAGACTTTGCCATTACTGTATGTAATTGATTCCATTTGACCAATTCTAGCTCTCATCTATATCTTTTTCCTTTTATGAATAAATCTTTAGATTTTATATTCTAAAGGATTGGCAAAAGCATAATTTGTGGGTAAGATCTCATTTGTATATTGACCTGGGTCTGGGGCTTGGTCAGAGAACCTTTTTTATTTTACTGGGGTATTGGTTTTCATAACCATTTGTCCCCATAATGAGTGGCACTGGTGGTGATACTGGGAGACTGGAGTGTCTAAGGGAATTGCTTGTGTGACTTGTGGCTAGCCAGTGGGGTGAGACCAAAGTCCTCTTTGTCTGGCTGGTTTGGTTTGCCTTAGAGGTCGAAAAACCCCAGCCTTGGGCTGTAAAAGACGGTTACTCACCTTTGTAACTGTTGTTCTTTGAGATGTGTTGCTCATATCCATTCCAGTTAGGTATGCGCGCGCCATGTGCACGTTCATCCGAAGATTTTTACCCTAGCAACACTCGGTGGGTCGGCTGGGCGCCCCCTGGAGTGGCGCTGCCATGGCGCCGGATATATACCCCTGCCGACCCAACCGCCCCTCAGTTCCTTCTTGCCGGCTACACTGACAGTGGGGAAGGAGGGCGGGTTTGGAATGGATTTGAGCAACACATCATCTCGAAGAACAACAGTTACAAAGGTGAGTAACCGTCTTTTCTTCGAGTGCTTGCTCATATCCCTTCCAGTTAGGTGATTCCCAAGCCTTACCTAGGCGGTGGGGTCGGAGTGAGATATGGCAGAATGCAAAACTGCTGAGCCAAAAGGCAGCAGCATCTCTTGACTGTTGAACCACAGCATAATGTGAAGCAAAAGTGTGGATCGAGGACCACGTAGCTGCGCGCCATATTTCCTGGATTGGTACATGAGCCAGGAAGGCAGCAGATGAAGCCTGAGCCCTGGTAGAATGTGCGGTGAGATGGCTCGAGGGAACATGAGCCAAGTCATAGCACGTACGGATGCATGCCGTCACCCAAGATGAGATCCTCTGGGAGGAGACAGGTAGGCCCTTCATTCAGTCTGCCACTGCGATGAAGAGTTGGGGCGATTTACGAAAGGGCTTCGTCCGTTCGATATATAATGCGAGTGCCCTACGGACATCTAGGGAGTGCAATTGTTGCTCCTGTCGTGATGAGTTCAGCTTTGGGAAGAAGACCGGAAGGAAGATGTCCTGATTGATATGGAAGGCCAATACCACTTTAGAGAGGAACGTTGCATGTGGTCGCAACTGCACCTTGTCCTTGTGAAACACAGTATACGGTGGGTCCACCGTGAGCGCCCGAAGCTCGGAGACTCGTCTGGCCAATGTAATGGCTATGAGGAAAACTGTCTTCCAGTACAGGTATAGCAGCGAGCATGTTGCTAACGGCTCGAATGGTGGAGACATAAGTCTGGTTAAGACCAGGTTGAGGTCCCAGGTAGGGGCAGGGCGGCGTAATTGGGGGTATAGGCGCTCCAAGCCCTTGAGGAACCTGGAAACCATAGGGTGTGAAAAACGGAGAGGCCACTCTCCTCTGGGTGGAAGGTAGAAATGGCCACCAAGTGCACCCTCAATTATAATACCGCTAGGCCCTCCTGTTTGAGAGACCAGAGGTAGTCCAGGATGGTGGGGATCAAGACCTCAGGGAGAGTAACATTTTGCGTTTCGCACCAGCAGGAAAAACGCTTCCACTTGGACAGATATGTAGACCGAGTGGAAGGTTTCCTGCTATCCAGGAGTATTTGTTGTACTGAGGCAGAGCAGCATAATTCTGACTGGCTCAACCACGCAGGCGGCATGCCGTGAGGTGAAGGGACTGCAGGTCTGGGTGGTGAAGTCTGCCGTGGTCCTGAGTTATGAGGTCTGGGTGAAGAGGCAGGGTAATTGGGCTGGCTATCGACAGGTCGAGCAACATAGTGTACCAGTGCAGCCTGGGCCACGCTGAGGCGATCATGATCAAGCGAGCTCCATCCCTGTGGAGCTTTAGCAGGACCCTGTGAACCAGTGGGAACGGTGGAAAGGCGTAAAGCAGTTGGGTCGTCCACGGTATCAGGAAAGCATCCGAGATCAAGCCCGGGGAGAGACCTTGGAAGGAGCAGAACATCTGGCATTTCCTGTTCTCACGGGAAGCGAAGAGGTCTATGCGGGGAAATCCCCACTTCTGGAAAACAGAATGAATAATGTCCAGACGGATCGACCACTCGTGAGAGCGGAAGGATCTGCTGAGTTGATCTGCCAGAGTGTTCCGAACCCCTGGGAGAAAGGACGCTACCAGGTCTATCGAGTAGGCTATACAAAAGTCCCAGAGTTGAATGGTTTCCTGACAAAAGGGGGGAGAACCATGTCCCCCTCGTTTGTTTATGTAATACATGGCCATTGTGTTGTCTGTGAACACTGAGACACAACGGCCTTGCAGATGCTGTTGAAACGCCTGGCACGCAAGGAGGACTGCTCTCAACTCTCGGACACTGATGTGCAAGGCCAGCTCCTGAGATGACCAAAGGCCTTGAGTGTGAAGATGTCTGAGGTGAGCACCCCAGCCAAGAGATGATGCATCCGTCGTCAGGGCCATAGAAGGCTAGGGCAGATGGAACGGCATTCCCTGCACACACCAGAGAGGGGGTCAATCACCAGTCGAGGGAGCCTAGGAGTCTCGGGGGAACCATGAGGATCCTGTCTATATTGTGTCTCCCCGGGTGGTATACTGAGGAGAGTCAAGTTTGAAGGGGACGTAGGCGTAGCCTGGCTCGCTTGGTAACGAACGTGCAGGCAGCCATGTGACCCAGGAGGCTGAGACAAGTTTGAGCCGAAGTAGTTGGGAATCTTTGTAGGCTGTGGTAAGCAGGCCCTGGTGAGATTGGAGTCCAGAATGGCCCCAATGAACTCTATTCTTTGTGTGGGAACTAGAGTAGATTTCTCTAGGTTGATCATCAGGCCTTGTTGGATGAACAGGTCCTTGACGATGCCCACGTGCCGCGTTACTTGGGTCTCGGAGGCCCCGCGAATGAGCCAATCGTCGAGATATGGGAAGATGTGTATGCGTCGACGATGGAGGGAGGCGACAACTATGGCCATACACTTTGTGAACACTCTTGGGGCTGTGGAGAGGCCAAAAGGAAGGACCGTAATTTGGAAATGTTGACGCTTGACCACAAACCTGAGGTACCGTCTGTGCCGAGGATAAATGGCAATGTGAAAATACTCATCCTTTATATCGAGGGTGGCATACCAGACTCCAGGATCCAAGGATGGGATGATGGTCCCCAGGGATACCATGCGGAACTTCAACTTTATCAAGAACTTGTTGAGTCCCTGCAGGTCTAGAATTGGTCTGAGACCTCCCTTCGTCTTGGGGATTAGGAAATAGCGGGAGTAGAACCCCTTGCCCCTCAAGTCCTCTGGTACCTCCTCTATAGCCCCCATGGCAAGGAGGGACTGTACCTCCAGCAAGAGGATTTGCTCGTGAGAGGGGTCCCTGAAGAAGGATGAGGATGGCGGGTGGGGGGGGGACGAAATAAACTGAAGGTGGTATCCAAATTCTACCGTGCGTAAGACCCTACGATCTGAAGTTAGTTGGGTCCATGCAGAGAGGAAAAAGGAGAGGCGGCTGCAAAAGGGAGGGAAAGGATCCTGTTGAACAACTGGTACGCTGCCCTCGGGTGCACCTTCAAAAGTTTGGTTTAGGTGCCGCGGGTGGTTTGGCGGGGCCGTGATTCTGACCCCCTTGGGGTCCGGACTGCAGTCTACGATTGCCTCGGCCAAGCCTCCTGCCGAAGTCCTGCCGCTGTCTAGGTGAGGGGTAAGGGTGCTGAGGCTGGGGCCGGAAGGGTCCGCGCTGAGTCTGCGGTGTGTGCATCCCGAGCGAACGCATGATCACCCTATTGTCCTTCAGACTCTGCAGCCTAGGGTCAGTCTTTTCCAAAAATAGACCCTGACCTTCGAAGGGCAAGTCCTGTATTGTATGCGGCAATTCAGGTGGAAGGCCTGACACCTGAAGCCATGATATTCGCCTAATGTCAATTCCTGAAGCCAGAGTTCTGGCTGTGGAGTCAGCTCTGTCTAATGAGGCCTGGAGAGAAATTCTCGCCACCTTCTTTCCTTGCTCCAAAAGGGCTACAAACCCTCGAGGCGAGTCTTGGGGGACTAACTCTGTGAATTTCTCAACTGCCGCCCAGGTGTTATAGTTATAATGGCTAAGCAGGGCTTGTTGGTTTGCCACCCTGAGTTGGAGGCCCCCCGCAGAGTAGATTTTACGTACCAATAAATCCATGCGCCTAGCCTCCTTTGCTTTTGGGGCAGCGGCTTGCTGGCCATGACGCTCCCTTTTGTTAACCGATTGGACGATGAGGGAGCAGGGAGGAGGGTGTACGTACAGGTACTCGTACCCCTTAGAGGGCACCATGTACTTCCTCTCAACTCCCCTAGCCGTGGGTGGAATAGATGCTGGAGACTGCCAGATGGTATCAGCCTTCGCTTGGATCATCCGAATAAATGGTAAGGCTACCCTTGTGGGAGTGTCAGCTGACAAAATATCTACCACCGGGTCCTCTATCTCCGGAACCTCCTCCACCTGGAGGTTCATATTCAGGACCACCCATCTCAGGAGGTCTTGATGTGACCTTAGGTCAATTGGAGGAGGGCCCGAGGAGGATGTCCCCGCCACCGCTTCATCTGGAGAAGAGGAAGAGGAAAGGCCAGGGACAATTGGGTCCTCTGTTGTCTCATGGACTTGGGCGATGTCTGGCTCCGGTGGGACCTGAGGGTCTGGTGCCTGAATAGGAGCGTCCTCCGTACCCGCAGGAGGGGGGGGTGGCTAACAGTAGCCTCCGGCACCCGGTGCTCCGAAGGTACGGAGTGTGATGGCACTGGAGGTCCACCTTGGGCTTGGCGATATGCCCAAGGCGTCCAGAAGGACCACTGATGAGGTCCTTGGTCTTGAGCCTGGGTCTCTCGGAAGACACAGCTGGGGACATCTGAGTCACGGTCCTGTGCATAGGAAGCACTGTCCGCATGGGATGACATAGATGCATGGCGAGATGGCCAAGGAGGAGCTGAAAACCCGAGAAAGGTCTCCATCCCTGGGTAGTCTGTCTGTACGCTGCAGCGGAGAGCAGTACCGGGCGCTATACCGGTACCGGGAACAAGACCGGGACCTGCGACCAGAACGGTGCCGGGAGGTCGACCGGGATCTCGAAGCTCGACACCGGGAGCGGCTGTGAGAGGTGCTGTGCTGGGAGCGGTGTCGGGAGCTTGATCGGTACCAAGAGTACCGGGCCGGCGAACGGGGTCCTGAACGGTGCCACGAGTACGACCAGTACCAAGATGGAGAACAGTACCAGGACTGCAAGTGGCATCGGGACCGGGATCAGCGATGGGACCGAGAACGCCGGTGGGACCGCGATCGGTGCCTCTCAGCGGTGCCAATGGAGGATGATCTCAGTACGGCAGGCTTGCCTATGGACTGTATAACCTGCACCGGTAGTGCCAGGGGTTGAGGCAGCGCAGACTCCGTCAGTGCAATCAGTTCCCTTGCTGTAGAGAATGTCTCCGGTGTGGAGGGAATAGTAAGCTCAACTACGGCGCATGCGGGGGAGCTGTCAGGCACCAGACTCGATGGCGCTTGTGGGACCAGAATCGACGGTGCTGAAGTTGTCGGTGCCACGGCAGTTGTTGGTGCCGGGCGGTCAGACTTAGGTGGGTGCTCCAACTGCGACGTTTTTTTACCCATGGGGAGAGGGAGCGGTGCCGAGCAGACACCTGGGCCAGCGACGGTTGGTGTCGAGGGGCCTTAGCGGTACCGGTGCGCTCCGATGCCGAAGATGCACTTCTCCCTGGTGCGGACTGTCTGGCACTCAGTGCCGAGGGTGGAGGAGTAAGAGCTGCCTCCATCAGGAGCTGTCTGAGATGAAAGTCCCTCTCCTTTTTGGTCCGCGGCTAGAAGGCCTTGCAAATGCGGCACTTATCTGCGAGGTGGGATTCCCCGAGGCACTTAAGGCAGGAGTCGTGAGGATCTCCTGTAGGCATCGGCTTGTGACAGGCCGAGCACGGTTTGAAACCCGGTGAACCGGGCGTGGGCCTCGGCACCGGGTGAGAGGAAGGGGCTAATCCCCGAACCCCTCTTAACTATATACACTAACTATGTTAAAGAAAATAATAAACTAACTGCAAGTATAGAAATTTGAACTATATAAACAATAACAACGAGAAAACTACGAGTAGCTAGAGAGGTGGAGATCCACTGTTCCAACGACCGACACGGGCGGTAAGAAGGAACTGAGGAGCGGTTGAGTCGGCAGGGGTATATATCCGGCGCCACAGTGGCACCACTCCAGGGGGCGCCCAGCCGACCCACCGAGTGTTGCTAGGGTAAAAATCTTCCAACAAACGTGCACGCGGCGCACGCACACCTAACTGGAATGGATATGAGCAAGCACTCGAAGAAGAACTGCCTTGTTTTAAACAATTTGTCCTGAATTGGCACTCTCAGCTGGGTCCCACCAGAACCAGCATTTTTACAGAGTGTGAATATAATGTAACTGGGTTAACTGTACTCCAGTAATAATACCTGTGGCTTTCTCTAACTGTCTTAATTTCTCTTCATGTTCTTGGCTTTTATAAATATTTAAAATTGCATCTGCACTATTGGCACCATCCCATAGGTGTCTGGTCAAGTCCCTTTGCAGTGCTAACCTAAGGGCAGCCCCTCCTGAACAATTAGGATATGTAGAGGTGATTTGGAAATTAGATAAGGGCAGTGTGAATTTTATGTTCCTAGAGTAGTATTAATCACAATCCATCGAAATCCTAACACATCTCTCTTTCAAAGCCAATTAGGGAGGGCAGTCCATTCTGATGGTACTTATCCATAAGCACAGAGCCCAGCCCCTGGAAGAACCCCACCCCACCATTTAACTCTACATTCCCAAGAATGGTCCCCACAAGTCCCTCTCTGCCACTTTACAATACTACATCTTTTTCACCAGGGTCAATTTTTAATGTCTTTTGTAGTCAGGAATTCCTGGACCTTGGGGGTTTCAGCAGCATGAGTGTTCCTTCTTCTTTCCTGGAACAGCCATGGTTTAGCATTATGCAGGGGAGAGGTTAGTAGCACATCACCCTGATATGGTTTGGTTTGTCTAGCAAAGTCCAAATGCATCACAGGTCTGTCAGTGGACAAGAGAGAGGTTACTAGCACTTCATCTTGTCCTTTTCTTCTGCTGTCACCTCAAAAAAGATATACTGGCACTAGAAAAAGTTCAGAAAAGGGCAACTAAAATGATTAGGGGTTTGGAGAGGGTCTCATATGAGGAAAGATTGAAGAGGCTAGGACTCATTATCTTGGAAAAGAGGAGACTAAGGGGGGATATGATAGAGGTATATAAAATCATGAGCGATGTGGAGAAAGTGAATAAGGAAAAGTTATTTACTTATTCCCATAATACAAGAACTAGGGGTCACCAAATGAAATTAATAGGCAGCAGGTTTAAAACAAATAAAAGGAAGTTCTTCTTCACGCAGCACACGGTCAACTTGTGGAACTCCTTACCTGAGGAGGTTGTGAAGGCTAGGACTATAACAGCATTTAAAAGAGAACTGGATAAATTCATGGTGGCTAAGTCCATAAATGGCTATTAGCCAGGATGGGTAAGGAATGGTGTCCCTAGCCTCTGTTTGTCAGAGGATGGAGATGGATGGCAGGAGAGAGATCACTTGATCATTGCCTGTTAGGTTCACTCCCTCTGGGGCACCTGGCATTGGCAACTGTCAGTAGACAGATACTAGGCTAGATGGACCTTTGGTCTGACCCGGTACGGCCGTTCTTATGTTCTTATGGTGAGTTACATGTTGTTTCTGCCCTTAGTTCAATGACCCAGAAACTGCTACCACCAATGGTGCTAAACATCACTGGGGCTGGGAAGGAACTGCAGTGGGATCTGGCATGTTCAGAGGTTCATGATTTCCTGAATGCCCAGTTAATGGCCATTTGGAGTGATCTTGAGCATCAGGCTTGGCCCACTGTCCTTACAGATACTTCAGGAGTATCATCTGATCTATGGCCTGGAGACATACTTGGAGATTTTTTGGGTGGAAGTGCAAACGTTCGCAGTGCTCCTTCCAAGTGTATTGACCAAATGGAGGGATGTGGGCTCCCACAAACCGAACTCTGCCAGGTTCATGGGGAGGATGCATGTAGGATTGAATAATTCACCGAGAGATTTGGGAAATTAAACTACCTGGTATGCCTAATCGCTTTTTAAGTCAGTGCTCCTGCAATAACACCCGATATTTGGATAGGAATAGGGAATAAATGGACACACTGGCCGTTGGAACCCCCACAGCTTCAGTGTGTACAAAAACCCAGCGGAAGTTGTCACTGTTCATGACTGTGTTTGTTGGGAGGGTAGGGGACAAGGAACTACCCTGACAGGACACCTACTTTTCTAAGCTAATAAAAGCCGTATGTTAAGGCCACCACTTTGCAAAGCATACATTTTATTCTCACCACTGCTACAGGCAATAATATCATTTACTGGCCTGCAAATAGGATTGTAGAATCAGCCCTTAAGATTTCAAATACCCTTCAACTGGACTGCCTTAGTGCCTGACTGATTTCACAATTTGCTTTCACTCCTACCAAAGGTTCAGAAAATCTCTGAACTGCAAGGGACAATTCAGGTGCTCAAAAATATATATCAGATTGAAAAGCATGCTTTCCAGACTGCCCATAAAGTGTCTACTTTATGTACTAAGTATGATGTAATGTGTTCTGTGACTAAGGCTATACAACAACCCCATCATGCTATTACAATGGGAATGTTAATGCTCTTAGTGTTTTTAATATTTCTGTTTCGCTTGGGATCATGTTGTTGTTGTAAATGATGTAATAATAAATAATAATAGCAGCAGCACCTTCCATGTTCATACTGACCATGCATTATCTTCAACCAGAACCCCAAAGGCTGAGCCATTTGATGTGGAATTAAAAATGCAAACTTTAATAAAAAATAAAGGTTTTTAGATTAATGGTTGCACTAAAAGCACAAAAGGGGGGATTGTAAGGGAAAATTGAGTAGGCCCAAACTTTAACCATGATAACTTTGATTAAAATAACTCTGTACAAGGGGCAAGAGGAGAGAGAGGATGAAAAATGCCAGTCTTGCAAAATGTAACTGTAATCGCTAGTAGTCTTAACTGCAAAAGTACAACCTGATAATAAATAGGAAAGCGTGTTGCTTTTGTATTCCTAATAAGAGCTGTTTTTCTGTTTTAAAGGATATTACGAATGAAAAGTGTGTTTGACTAAACATGGTTTTAAGCTACACAAGCTTCTGTGTTCCTTTGTTAAACAGACCGGCTAGGCTGGCTGTGTCTCCCTGCATACTTGTAATAAAAGAGCCTCAGGCTGTTCTGATCCAAACACATTGTGTGGTAATTTTTCCACCTCAGTAACTTACTTTGTTCTGTCTGTTATTACTTGGAACCACTTAAATCCTACTGTTTATACTTAATAAAATCACTTTTAGCTTATTAATTAACCCAGAGTAAGTAATTAATACCTGACGGAGCAAATAGCTGTGCATATCTATCAGTGTTATAGAGGGCAGATAGTTTGAGTTAACCCTGTATAAGCTTTATACAGAGTAAAACTGATTTATTTGAGGTTTGGATTCCATTGGGAGCTGGGTGTCTGGGTGCTAAAGACAGGAACACTTGCTAAGCCGTTTTCAGTTAAGTCTGCAGCTCTGGAGGCATGGGTCATACCCTGGATCTGTATTGTAGCAGATTAGCATATCTGGCTCAACAAGACAGGGATCTGAAGTCCCAAGCTGGCAGGGAAAACGGTTTAAACGTGCAACCACTTGAAAAATCAATGATCTGGAGGACGACATGGACTGCACACTCAGCAAGTTTGCAGATTACACTAAACTGGGAGGAGTGGTAGATACGCTGGAGGGTAGGGGTAGGATACAGAGGGACCTAGACAAATTAGAGGATTGGGCCAAAAGAAACCTGATGAGGTTAACAAGGACAAGTGCAGACTCCTGCACTTAGGACGGAAGATTCACATGCACTGCTACAGACTAGGGAACGAATGGCTAGGCAGCAGTTCTGCAGAAAAGAACCAAGGGGTTACAGTAGCGAGAAGCTGGATATGAGTCAACAGTGTGCCCTTGTTGCCAAGAAGGCTAACGGCATTTTGGGCTGTATAAGTAGGGGCATTGCCAGCAGATCGAGGGACGTGATCATTCCCCTCTATTCGACATTGGTGAGGCCTCATCTGGAGTACTGGGTCCACCTTTGGGCCTCACACTACGAGAAGGATGTGGAAAAATTGGAAAGAGTCCAGCGGAGGACAACAAAAATTATTAGGGGGCTGGAACACGACTTATGAGGAGAGACTGAGGGAACTGGGATTGTTTAGTCTGCAGAAGAGAAGAATGGAGGGGTGGGGATCTGACAGCTGCTTTCAACTACTTGAAACGGAGTTCCAAAGAGGATGGATCTAGACTGTTCTCAGAGGTACAGATGACACAAGGGTAGGCAACCTATGGCATGTGTGCCAAAGTCGGCACGTGAGCTGATTTTCAGTGGCACTGACACTGCCCGGGTCCTGGCCATCGGTCCAGGGGGCTCTGCATTTTAAATTTAATTTTAAATGAAGCTTCTTAACATTTTTAAAACCTTATTTACTTTACATACAACAATCATTTAGTTATATACTATAGATTTATAGAACGAGATCTTCTAAAAACATTAAAATGTATTACTGGCATGTGAAACCTTAAATTAGAGTAAATGATGACTCAGCACACCACTTCTGAAAGGTTGCCAACCCCTAAGATGACAGAACAAGGAGTAATGGTCTCAAGTTGCAGTGGGAGGATATTAGGAAAAACGTTTTCACTAGGAAGGTGGTGAAGCACTGGAATGCGTTACCTAGGGAGATGGTGGAATCGCCTTCCTTAGAGGTTTTTAAGGTCAGGCTTGACAAAGCCCTGGCTGGGATGATTCAGTTGGGAATTGGTCCTGCTTTGAGTAGGGGGTTGGACTAGATGATCTCCTAAGGTCCCTTCCAACTCTGAAATTCTATGATTCTATTAATTGTAGGACTGGAAGGGACCTTGAAAGGTCATCTAGTCCAGTCCCCTGCATTCATGGCAGAACTTATCTAGAACACCCCTGACAAGTGATTGTCTAGTCTGCTCTTAAAAATCTCCAATGATGGAGATTCCACAACGTCCCTGGCAATTTATTCCAGTGCTTAACAATCCCGACAGCTACAAAGCTTTTCCTAATGTTCAATCTAAACCTCCCTTGCTGCAATTTAAGCCCATTGTTTCTTGTTCTATTCTTAGAGGTTAAGGAGAACAACCTTTTATGTACCTGAAAACTTATCAGGTCCCCTTCTCTGTCTTCTCTTCTCCAGACTAAACAAACCCAATTTTTTCAATCTTTCTTCATAGGTCATGTTTTCTAGACCTTTCATCGTTTTTGTTGCTCTTCCCTGGACTGTCCCCAATTTGTCCACATCTTTCCTGAAAAGTGGCACCCAGAAATGGACACAATATTCCATCTGATGTCGTATCAGCACGGAGTAGAATGGAAGAATCACATCTTGTGTCTTGCTTACAACACTCCTGTTAATACGTCCCCAAATGTTTTGTTTTGTTTTTGTTTTCGTTTTTTGGGCAAGTGTTACACTGTTGAGTCATATTTAGTTTGTGACCCACTATCACTCACAGATCTCTTTCTGCAGTAATCCTTCCTAGGCAGTCATTTCCCATTTTGTACATGTGCAATTGATTGTTTCTTCCTAAGTGGCGTACTTTGCACTTGTCTTATTGAATTTGATCCATTCAGCCGTTACTTTTAGATGAGGTGGTTCAGAAACAGTAGACACCAGTAGGACAGACGCTCTTGCTCTGGAGCGGGCCAAAGAATCGGACCGCAAAGACCAAGGAGCATCTCAAAGATTCCCAGAAGGCCACTGGACAAATGGACATGGCATTGGTGGCCAAAAGACCCCAAGCCAAGAGCCCTGTCCTGCCAGCAGGAACAATGCTAATCCCAGTATCAAAGGTATCTGAGGATGGTCTCTGGCGCCTATCAGCTGACAACGAACTGGAGGATGACCCCAATATGGATCTCAAGGAGTCCCAGAGATTCTCTGGTGACAGTGGGGGAGCCATCCCCAATGGACCAAATACATCATCGGACTCATCTGAATCTCAAAACAGGGACAGCATTAGTGTCAAAGAGGAATAAGGAATCTGCACTAGCAGTACTGAGCAAGACACTCCCACCTGATACCAGAGGAGGCACCAGCACTGAGGCCAAGGACAGGTACCTGCTGTCATGGCAATGATGGTGCCAAAAGGCACACCCACACCAAGGTGGTCTTCAGTGCCAGGCACAGTGTTGGCCTCCATTCTACAGCCAGGGATACCAGTGGTGTGAACTGCAGTGCCGATGAACCTGGCAGCTCTGCAACACAGCCAAAAGCTACCAAGAGCCTTAGCAACTGCAGCACCAGAAAACTCCTGAAGTAGTGGAAAGACAGGGACTAAGAGATACAGCACCTCTAACGCGGCCTGATACACCACCAGTGTGGAGACAGTCAGCACTGGCGCTAGCATCATTTGTACTGGACTCTAAGGATGCTCACGGCTGGAACTGGAATCAATGGTATGGTCTCTCACTGATCTCGGCCCAGTACGTGGAAGCAGTTAGACGGACCCGCTCCATTCAGTGTACCAGGAGGAGTCTGATGCCAGTCAGCACTCCTCTTAGAAGATGAGGAAGTCTTCCTAAGCCCTGGAGCAGTCCTGATTAGTCTTATGGGATCTCTTCCTCACTGCCCCAGAAGAGGGAGAATGACTCCTTTTCCTCTTAGGGGAAACAGCAGGGTCTAAATGTGGAGCAGCATCACTTCTTAGTTCCGAAGGCGACTGCCAATCAGACAAGGGCCTCCATGCCAAAGTGTGCTTCATGGCCTACTCCAAAAGGTACTGCTTCAGCCATAAGTCCCTCACCACCCTAAGTCCTCTTTTGAACAACTTATATATGGCACATCATTCTTTAATGTGCCCATCACCAAGACAAAAGCACCTCCTATAGGGATTATTGGGGATGTGCCCCCCCCCGCCATGACAGACAATGCTTGAACCCTGGTAAAGGCAACACACGTCACCCAGCTACTATAAACAACACTATGATAACACTAAACTAAACCAAAAAGTACTAGTAACTATTACCTAGAGCAGTGGTTCTCAGTTTATTTACCATTGAGGGCTGCAGATGCAGCTCTCTCTATCCTATGTGGGCTGCATCCATAAAATATATATACACTACCTGTATGGCCTCGAGGATGTCACATACGCTGTAGCTGTGGGCTGACTGGGCCACAAGTGGGCCGTGGGTAGAGAACCACTGATCTAGAGGAAATAACCCTCAGAAAACAGACTAAAAATGTGAAGTGAAAACACTATACCAAGCTCCATCTCCATCCATCAAGAAGAAAGTGAAGAGGTTTGAGGCAGTGCTGCCCTCCTATGGCCAGGAAGGAGCTAGGGCCACAAAGCACGAGCGCAACCCCTACGAGTACTGCTAGGCAAAATTCTCTGGCTTCAGTGCGCCGGGTGTGCACGCACACCAACATGAAATACACACCTACATCTAAGAAAAGGCAAAAAAGTGTTCAATAAATATCTGTTCTGAATTTGAAAAAACCAGATGTAGCCATATATGAGGATGAAACACTTTCTACTCCAATAGCAGTTCAGAGGGATATTAAAAACAGCAGCTACTAAACTTACATATTTTTAAAATCAGCAGGTTTACATTACTTGCAACCCCCAGTTTTAAAACAGCTGGCCAGGGAGTTCACTAGACCATTAATGCTGATTTTCAATGCCTCTGAGAACACTAAGGAAAAAAAGCTAATATTCTCCCAGTATTTAAAAAGGGTAAGTGGGATGATCGTCAGACTGATGCTGGTTCCAAGAAAATAATGGAAGAGCTGTTCCAGTACTCAGTTAATGAAGACTTCAAGGAAGGTGATATAATTAGAGTCCCCCATGTTGACAGGCATTATCCCAGGACAAAATGATTCTGAAAAAGGCCCCGGGAATAGGGGTCAGGGTTAGGGTCATGGTGAATAATCAAGTGAACATAAGTCTCCAGTACGATGCTGTGGGGACTTATGATCCTTGGAATCTTGAGCAGGAGTAGGGCAGTTGTATATTACATCTATCTGGCACTTGTGTGACCGCTATTGGAATACTGTGTCAAATTAAGAAGAGTATTGATAAAATGGAGTGGGCTCCACGAGGATGATTAAAAGACTTGAAAATATGCCTTGTATCAATAGATACAAGGAGCTCAGCCTGTTTAGTTTAACAAAGAAAAGGGTAAGAGGCGACTTGATCAGAGTCTAAGTACCTACATGGGAAGCACAACTTTGATAACGGGCTCTTCAATCAAGCAGACAAAAGTATAGCAAGATCCAATGACTGAAAGCTGAAGCTAGACAAATTAAGGCGCACATTTTTAATAGCGAGGGTAATTAATCATATAGCAATTTAAGGGTTGAGGTGAATCCTCCATCACTGGAGATTTTTCAGCCAAGACTGTTTTTTTTCTGAAAGATATGCTCTAGTTCAAACAGGAATTAATTCAGGGAAATTCTATGGTTTGTGTTATGCAGGAGGTCAGACCAGATAATCAGTGGCCCCTTCTGACCTTGTAATCTATGTTATTTACCTGTAAAACCATCTCACTGCTAAACAAGTATTCAGAATACTATTAAACGTTATAAAATTTATTTCAAAAACATTTTTACTGTATATTTACTGAATACATTTGTGTATATATAATGAGCAGCCTGATATGACTGGAGCATCTCTTACAGAGAAGTTAGGTTCTACACATTTATATTGTAGTGAAACACTGCAATTGCAAATTAGTAGGCATCTTTCAGTCTCAAGAGACCATGGGTATGCGGCCCTGAAAGGTAAAGAATTTACTCTGTTTTATGGCACCTGCAGATGTGGCTGAAGAGACCCACTCGAGAGAGACAATCGCTGTCGAATCTGTCACATTTAGAGATATTTCAACTCTGCCTTCTGTGAACTCTTTTCTCCTCTTCTAAGCTGGACTGCTTCCTCTCGTAATTCCAGAGACTTTTGTTTAGCTCTTGTCTCCAAAGGCTGTGGTCTTGAGTGCGATCTTCCCAGTTGTCCACATCCATGTCCATTTCTTGAGGTCTCACTTGCACATATCCTTGAAATGTAATTTTGGTCACCCTTTGGGTCTTTTTCCAGATGCCAGTTTGCCATAGAGAATGTCCTTTGGGATGTGCCCACCATTCATTCAGCACACATACCCAAGCCAGTGGAGGCATCTCTGTTTGAGGAGTGTTTGTATGCCGAGTGTGCTTGCCCACTTGAGCACCGAGGTATTGGTGACTGTCCCTCCAGGAGATGCTGAAGATTCAACGAAAGCAATGCATATAAAAGCTGTTGAGCCTCTTTTCCTGATAGGAGTATAAGGTCTAAGTCTTGCTTCCATACAAAAGCTAATACATGCATGATATACACAGATCTTTGTGTGTTCTGTCAGTTTGTTGTTTTACCATACCCTCTTACTCAGTCTAGACATTGTGGTGGTGGCTTTTCCAGTGCAGATGTTGAGTTCCATTTCAAGTGAAAGGTTGATTATGATAGTGGAACTCGTTTACCACTTCAAGTTCATAGTTGTTGATCTTGATGGAGGGTGCTCAACTCCTTGGCACATTGTTAGTCTTTTTTAGGCTTACGGTAAGCCCATAGTATTGGCAGGCTTTGGAAAAACTATTCATAAAGTTTTGGAGATGAGCTTCTATGTGGGCTGTCACTGCTGCATCATCAGCAAAGAGGTGGTTTTGGATAAGGGCTTCCCGAATCTTGGTTTTAGATCTGAATCTTGCAAGATTGAACAGCTATCTATGAGATCTTGCGTGCAAGTAAATTCCCTCCATTGAGGAATCAAAAGCTTAGGGTATGGCTACATTTGAAACTTCAAAGCACTGCCGTGGCTCTCCCAGCGCTGCACGTACTCCACAACCTGACGGGGTTTAGCTTGCGGCGCTGGGAGCCGCGCTCCCAGTGCTGCGGCACTGTTTACACTGGCGCTTTACAGCGCTGTATCTTGCATCGCTCAGGGGGGTGTTTTTTCCACACCCCTGAGCGAGAAAGTTGCAGCACTGTAAAGCGCCAGTGTAGCCAAGGCCTTATTTTAGTAGCGAGGAGAAGATCCCAAACAAAGCTGGGTCAAGTACACAGCCTTGCTTAACTGCACTACGAATCTGGAAAGCCTCAGAGACTGAGCCGCTGTATTGAACTGTGCCGTACATGTTTTCATGGAAAGATCGACCCACGCTTAAGAGCTTGGGGGGGACATCTAATCTTTTCTAGAATCGCAAATAATCCACTTCTGCTGACAAGTTCAAAAGCCTTTGTGAGATATGTAAAGAGGCTTTTTTTGTTCTCTGCATTTCTCTTATAGTTGTCTCAGTGAGAAGATCATGTTAGCAGACCTTTCAGCTCTGATGCCGCACTGTGATTCAGGATAGATTCTGTCTGCAAGGGTCTGAAGTCTGTTCAAGACAACTTGGGCAAAGGCTTTTCCCATAATGCTAAGAAGGGAAATGCCATGATATGCTGACATCTCTCATTTCTTGTGGTACTTCGGCTTCTTTCCAGTATAGGCAGAGGAACTCATGAAGATGTTGCAGTACAATAGGTTTTACGCACTTTATGATCTCTTATGGTATGCAGTCTTTTCCAGCAGCCTTTCCATCAGGGAAGCCATCTATGGCACGGTTAAACTCCTTGACAGCTGGTTCATCGAGTTGGTTCATACAGGCAGGCTTTCGATGGCGTTGACAGCTGCATGAGTAACAATATTTTCATGAGAGTAAAGTTCAGAGTAGTTTTCTACCCATCAATCCAACTACTTGCTGCAGTTGTTGATTGTTTCCCCTGTTGTTGATTTCAATGGGGCTGTCTTCTTCGATGTAGGACCCAAGGCTTTCTTGATCCTATCATACATGTTTCTAATGTTGCCTGCATCAGCTGCTACTTGGATGCTTTCACATAAGTGCAGCTAATACTCATTAGTGTAGCATCAAGTAGTTTGTTGTATCCTGGTTCTTGTCACTCTCAATGCTTGTAAGGTTTTTTTAATTTGGGTCTCTCTTGTAGTTGATTTGGGCTGTGCGTCTGGCCTCCATGAATGGTGTCAACACACTGAGATATGTATGAAACCAGTCATTAGTCTTATTTTCCTTCTTCCCAAAGACAGACAGAGCTGCATCATAGATTGCGTTCTTCAGCTGGTCCCACTTCAGCTGGTCACTTGTGGCACAATCACTGGAGTCAAGGGATTGCGGTAGTATATTTTTGTATTGCTGTGACTTTTCTTGGTCCAGAATGGCACTGATGTTAATACAAGGACATCCCTTTACTTTAGATCTGTGTATTTTCTTTGGTTTAAGTCTGACCTTGCTGCATACCAGAGAGTGGTCTGTGTTGCAATCAGCACTTTGATAGCTGCAGGTAATGAGAACGATGTTAAGGTTGGTATGCCTTATGGGAAGATCCAGATAGTGCCGGTGGCCAGATCTGGGATGTTTCCAAGACACTTTATGTTGTGGCTTCGTCTGGAAGAATTAGTTTGTTACACAGAGGATGTAATAGGAAAATTCTAGCAGTCTCTGACTGTTTCCTTTCATCTTACCAGTTCCATGTTGACCAAGACAGTTGGTCCATGCTTCATGATCAGCTCCCACCTTTGCACTGAAGCCCTCTAGCAGGAAAACATATTCATGTTTTGGAATCCTGCTGATGGTGGTGTTCAACTGGTCACAGAATGGGTCCTTGATGTCAGAAAATGAGGAGAGTGTTCGGGCATACACATTCACGAGGTTGACTGGGCCCTCAGATGTGAACAAGCGTAGTGCCAAAAATTCTCTCTGATCCATTTATAGGTGACTCAACCATCCCCAGAAGTGAGTTCTTGATGGCATATCCCACTCCATGCTCTCGCATTTCTTCAGCACTGTTTCCCTGCCAGAAAAATGTGTAGTCTTTTTCCCTGAGAGATCCACTTAATGCTAGCCGTGTTTCTTGGAGTGATGCAATATCCACATTGAGTCGATTCAGCTCATTATTATTACAGTAGAAGTGGTGCGGGCCACAGAGACATGCTGGCCGCTGCTTCCCGCAGCTCCCATTGGCCGGGAATGGCGAACCATAGCCACTGGGACCTGCGGGGGGACATGCCTGCAGAAGGTCAATGTAAAAAAAATGTCTTGCAGCCCACCAGCGGATTACCCTGATGAGCCACGGACCGATGGTTGCTGACCCCTGATCTAGACCCTGCTGCAAGTCATCACTTCTCCAAGATATCTTTTTGCAACTCTTCAGTTTTCTGCAACAGATCAGTTTATTCTACACCCCTAAACATTTCTGTGAGCATGCTAGATATTTTATGTCCAAATCACAGATGAAACAATTTGGCTAAAATGTTTGCCTTCAGAAAGTATAGGGTGGGGAAAGAGATTGGTTGTTTTTTTAAAACTTAGAATGAAGTGTTTTCAAGTGAAAGACTGATGAGAACAGTCTTGACTTTCTTATTCTTGCCATAAGCAGATGCAGGATGAGTCACAATGAGACACAGGATAACAGTTTGAACGCAAACACTTTGAATGCTTAGTTTTTCGCTGTGATCATGAACACATGATAAACTTCCCACTCTACATTTTCAAAGTCTTGGCTATTCTCTGGGAAAACTAGTTAAAATAATAAAGGAATAAGACCTACGTTATCTTCTAATTACTGTAACTTCAAAAGAGGTTATTTGTTTTTTTGCCAACTATTAAAAGCAAAGCAAGTAATCACTATTAATGAGTATTCCACTACTCACTTGTTATTACATAATTATAAATCTAACTGTTACAACTAGCTGAATCAATACTGACCACCAATACATTCACTTAAGGCACTTAACCTTCTCCGGGTTTTGTTTTTTTTAATCTCTTCATTAGAGAAGGAAAAGTGGCTCCCAATTTTAATTAAAAGTTCAAAACTAATCTGAGCTGAAGGAATCTACACAGAATATATATTAGAAGATTTTTTTTTAAAGATATCTGTTGCTTTCATCTTTTGATTTGCTGCTTTGTACATTTTTGGAGGGACATGAGAACAACCATACTCGGTCAAGACCAATGGTCCCTTTAGCCCAGTATCCTGTCTTCTAACAGTGGCCAATGTCAGGTGCCCCAGAGGGAATGAACAGAATAGGGAATCATCAAGTAATCCATCCTGTCACCCATTCCCAGTTTCTGACACCAGAGGCTAAAGACACTTCAAAACATGGTTTTGCATCTCTGCCCATTCTGGTTAATAGTCATTGATGGACCTATCCTCCATGAACTTATCTAGTTCTTTTTTGAACCCTGTCATAGTCTTAGCCTTTACAACATCCTCTGGCAAAGAGTTCCACAGGTTGACTGTAAGTTGTGTGAAGAAATAGTTCCTTTTGTTTGTTTTAAACCTGCTACCTATTAATTTCATTTGGTGGCCCCTTATTCTTGTATTATGAGAAGGAGTAAATAACACTTCCCTATTTAGTTTCTCTATACCACTCCTGATTTTATAGACCTCTGTCATATCCCCCCTTAGTCGCCTCTTTTCCAAGCTGAGAAGTCCCAGTCTTATTAATCTCTCCTCATACGGAAGCCGTTCTATACCCCTAATCATTTTTGTTACCCTTTTCTGAACCTTTTCGAATTCCAATTTACCTTTTTTGAGATGAGGTGACCACACCTGCATATAGTATTCAAAATGTAAGGATACCTTGGATTTATAGGAGACAATGTGATATTTTGTTTTATTATCCTTTTTTAATGATTCCCAACATTCTGTTTGCTTTTTTGACTGTTGTTGCACAGTCAGTGGATGTTTTCAGAGAACTATCCACAATGACTCCAAGTTCTCTTTCTTGAGAGGTAACAGCTGATTTAGATCCCATCATTTTATACATATAGTTAGGATTATGTTTTCCAATGTGCATTTTTTGCATTTATCAACACGGAATTTCATCTGCGATTTTCTTGCCCAGTCACCCAGTTTTGTGTATTCTTTGTAATTCTTTACAGTCTGCTTTGGACTTGACTATCTTGAGTAATTCTGTATCATCTGCAAATTTTGCCACCTCCCTGTTTACCCCTTTTTCCTGATCACTTATGAATATGTTGAACAATACTAGTCCCAATACAGACCCTGGGGGGACACAACTATTCACCCCTCTCCATTCTGAAAACTGACCATTTATTCCTACCCTTTGTTTCCTATCTTTTAGCCAGTTACTGATCCAGGAGAGGACCTTCGCTCTTATCCCATGACAGCTTACTTTGCTTAAGAGTCTTTAGTGAGGGATCTTGTAATAATTTAATGCAATGTTCTCTATTTATAAATGTCCTGTAATAGCTTTATAAATAAGCTATTTATAAAGCAGGTCAAGTCTATGGAATTCAGCAATACAACAGTAAGTAAAAAGTCTGCAATGAGGCACTGGTGGAAATGCATTGACCAATAACGCACTTCTATGTATCCAAACAATTTTACATATTTATAGACTTACAAAGAGAGCACTCACTATGATTTAATACATTCCTGTTTGTCATCATGACAAGACTTGGCAACCAGTCCACAAAATGGAATCTGGTCTCCTTTTGAGGATGCTTTACATAGTCCTTCTCAAACAAAGTATGAGCACAGCAACCACACATAGAATTTAGGAGGTACAAAGGGGAAGACAGAAATTTAGTTAAGTAAAGATGTGGCTATTCTTACAGACCACAATAGAAAATGGTTATGTTTTAACTATGAGGTGAAAAAATAAACCAAGACTAGCTTGTCCCTCTCTCTCCAATTCAAAGGCCCCAGGTGTTAATTTCTAAATTCCAAGACAGTGGATACACTGGCAAATAAGGACCCACAATTCAATACTGGTAAGGTTCCACCAATGTAGCAAAAATGGAAGCAGAGGTATCGATGGTGGTAAAAATCCCTGAGCCCTTACCACAGTACAGCTTCCACCAAGGCTACCATCAGTGGAGCTACACCAGTGGTGTATTATGGCACTAATCCACAGAAATGTAGGGCAGGAAAGGACCTTTAGAGGTCATTTGGTCCAGCTCCTGCACTGATGATGCTAGTTTAGACAAGGCCTTAAAAGCTGAGACTGCATTACCTCTAACAGTGGCGTGTTTGATCGTGGTCAATTTGAACAGCTAGCACCTTTTCTACAATGGCTTTTTCAACAGATATCTTTGTGGAGTTGGAGTGCTCTTTTTCCAACTTGTATATAGGAAAAGCCAATATACAGTTTTGTTATAATTTAGTTTAAGAAGAGTGAACAGAATGTATCATTATGACGAAAAAATTGATAGAAATATTAAAAGGACAATATCCTTAAGAGGATTTCAAATCACAACAACTTCTAAAACGTTAAGATACTATCCCTTAAGCAATCATTTTTAGTTATCCATAGAGATTTATAGGAATTAGTCAGCTACATGCCAACTATCCTACTATTCCCTGAATACAACAGTTACAAATAAATAACTTTAGAAGTTGCATGTAAGGACTATATTCATTACTCAATCTATTCCCTAGTTCACATGCATATATATATATATATATAGAGAGAGAGAGAGAGAGAGACGATAGATATACTGTATGACTGTTTTCACCACAGTAAGGAAGCAGAAAACCAGTCCTGGCTGATCATGTAATAATGCCATGATTACACCATGGGGCTTCAGAAACAAACATAAGTTGTGTGGATAAAGCGCACAACAAGAAGCCAATAAGAAGCACATTTAAGTGCAAGGATTCAAAAACTGAGGAGAAAATTTTGAATTTGCCAAAAATAAATCAGGCATAAGTATTTAAAACCAATGAGCAGTTTGTTGCACTTTCCAACATATGAACAGCATCCAAACTATGCTACTTTGTATTTATCTTTTTAATGTGTTAATTTGTGATAAAAGTGATAATATGATTTTACATTATAGAGATTTGGCTCATATGGAAAATTCCATGTTGAAATCAATGTCAGAAGAGATTCTGTTTGTGCACATAATAATTTATATGATTCAATGATTCTGGAATCATTTTGGCTAGTGAAACAGGCTTAAATATTTCTCGAGAGAGAAAGAGGCAGGTTTACATATCCATAGTTGTAGCAAATTGGAAATTCAGTAGCATTCTAGTCATTTATAGTAAAAATTGACACACACAAACATCACAAAAACAAAGTGAGTAACATCCTTCATGAAAGCTGAAGGAGCAAGAATTTTTTCCTCATTTCATTGCCCTATATGCTATAAATTAAAAAAAAAAAAAAAAAAAGAGGACAATGAAAATGTAAAACAAAGCTTCTTTCTTCTGCAGCTTTCACCAAATATGCTACCATACCCTCCACCCCAACTCCCCATAGATAGTGATTTTTGGTGGGTTGTTTTTGTTGGGTGGAGGGAGTAGACTGTCATCTTTTTCTGGATCTCAGATGTTCATGTACATTGATCCACTGTTAATCCAATACTGCTCTCAGGCCTCCAAAAGCTCTTTGGAACAATGATGTGCTGAGATTATAACTACGAGATTTCTGATCCTACTACTTCCCTCTGCACTCCCATTCTATTGCTCCACTAAGATTGTTCGTAATTTTAGGATTACTAAAATATGTCGAAGAGTTTCTAGACTGCTTATTAAACAGTACAATGAAGGAGACAACAGGATATGGGAAAATACGGAAGGAAAATGATACAAATACAAAATCTAGCCTTATAACATTAAACTCAATTAATTCACAACAATCCCAATATTTTTAATTTTAAATAGATTTGTATGAGAAATTACCTCTTCTTTCAGTGCATGTTTCTTCTGCTCCAAACAGATTTCTTTAGCTCTCATCAGCTGCAGAGTCTCCTTAGAAACTGCATACTGCAACTTTTCCATACGTTCTACTGCTGCCGCCCATGCTGCCTTACCAAACCTTTTCTGATCTGCTCGCATTCGATCATACACAGCTGTAAAAGAAAAACAGAGCTCTCATTAATACAGATAAAATACATGAAATTTGATGTGCTGTTAAATTTCATATACAATTTGTTAGCGCTATCACAATTCCTATAAACACATCAACAATTTCTGCAATAGTAATAGCTATTATGAAAATAAATTTCCAGGAGCTTAAACATGATGTATGATTTCTGCAACTACACAATCTCCCCAGAACTATCATTCTCCATTATACTTCTGCTTCTGACACTGCAGACACAGTTTGAAATTTAGTAAAATTTTAGAAACCTAGTTTGTTTCAAATTTTTGTTTTCTTTGTTTGAGGTACTTGTCAACGTAAAGTTTCGAGGTATATCATAGTACTCCATAGTTCTGCAGCCACAAAAACCACCCACTGACAGAGAGCTAAGCCTTTAAAACAAACTATAAGAACAACAGTGTAAAACATACTTTCCTGAACTAAATCTGAACTGGGAGAGACTTAACAGTTTTCAAGTACATAAAAGGTTGTTATAAAGAAGAACGTGATAAATTGTTCTCCTTATCCACAAAAGACAGGACAAGGGCTTAAATTACAGCAAGAGAAATTTAGGTTAGACATGAGGAAAAACTTCTCAACTGTAAGGGTAGTTAAGCACTGCAACAAATTACATAAAGATGTTATGGAATCTCAGTCTCTGAAGATTTTTAAAAACACGTTAGACAAACGTGTCAGGATGATCTACACATCAGGGCTCCCAAACTTTGGTATGCAAACCCCCGGAATGCTCCCTCCCCCAGACATTTCTGGGGGGCATGCAGGAGAAATTACGTAACGGTGGATTTATTATTTTATTTACTGCATTCTCCTAATAGGCTAACCTTAAAGCTTTAAAACTCTGTGGGAATTTGTTACATAAAATATGGTAGTTAATTTACTTCAAAATATACCAATGAAAACACAGATATACAGAGACGCTGATGTAGAGAACCCTCACCTCCAATCACCGTACAGCCTGGGTTCAATTGCCCAGCAACTGTTCGGTCTAAACAAAAACAACTGATACAGACTAACACGGGTACCACTCTGAAAAGTTGTCCAGTCTAACTGAGCTCAAAACTTAGTCAGGGGCTTTTTTTTTTGGTTGTATACGTCACACTATAACTATATCAGCACGTAACACTGAAATATGGACAAAAGGCTAAAGACAGGTATTGTTAAGAAGAAAATACGAAGGATAGGGGTACATGGGGCAGCTGACAGATCTGCAAGTGGGTGTGACCAAGTGCCTGGGATGGATCACACTAAGAATGCCACACTCAGGGCAGTCTGCAAGAAATAGGGCAGGCAATCCCCAAAGCTGGTGGTTTATTCTATAATTAGATTCACCACACTAGTAATAAAACAGCTTCTGCAGTACCACACTGGTTAACCAGAACCAAAACACAGTCCCCTTTAGGCATTCCAGCCCTTGGCTTCCATCCAAACAGCCAAGTCTAATATAGCAAGAAGTTATTAAAAACCCATTTCACCATATGTGAGGTTCTTACTAATCCCAAAAGATCAGACACTTACACCCAGGTCAATATGTATCCCAAATCTTACTCAAATATCATGCTTTCAGCCAATCTTTAGTAAACTAATGAAAGATTTATTAATAAAAGGAGAGATATAAATGGTTACTAGATCCTATACATACAAAAATGATTGCAAAGTCCTTATATCGGGTTTGTAGCAGTGATGGAATAGACTGCTGGCTTGCAAAAGTCTCTGGTAACTTTCAAAAGATTGGAAGGGCCTCAGTCCATAGTTCAAGATGCTACTTTTACTGTAGTTGTACATCCACGGTCCAGAGAATTAGAGTAGGAAAGAAGAAAAATCAAGTTGTTTCATGTGTCTTTTCTATTCTTTGCCTTGTGCATGGAAATTTACTGTCCCAAACAAAGCCCACAGCCCCTATGTATGGAAAGTTACTGGCCCAAAATGGAGTCCAGGGTCACATGAATATCTCACATGTCCCTATATGTTTTGCTGAATCATAAGGGGTGGCCGCTGGCTCCTCGCTGTCTGAGGCATCCACAGGAAGACCTACTGAGCGGGATGAGTTTCTTCAACGGGCCATATCAGAGAGTGGAGTGATTTTAATGGGCCATCAATACATAGCTCAGAGGTGGCCAAACTTACTGACCTCCGAGCGATAATCTTCCGAAGTTCAAGAACCAGGCGTATCTGCCAGGCTCCTCTCCTGGGGCTTGGGGCTTCAGCCCTGCAGTGGAGTGGGGGGGATGGGTGGTGTCTTAGGGCTTCAGCCACATGGGAGGTGCCTGCTGGGGCTCAGGGCTTCTGCCCCACTCCTGCTGAAGCCCCAACCCCAGGCAGCCATCTTCCATGGGGCTGAAACCCAGAGCTCCCTGCCCCAGTCTGGTAGGTAGAGAAGGAGGGTGGGGCTGCGAGCCACATTTTAACTGTAAAAAGAGCCACATGCAGCTAGCGAGGTGCAATTTGACAATCTCCGATAGAGGTTTACATTAGGGCTAGACAGCTATCTGGTGGAAGTCATCCAGGAATACAATACATGTTTAAGATACAAGTACATAGCCAATATTCATAACTTCAGATACAAACATGATATGCATATAAAGACCATAATCATACTTGGCAAATCATAACTTTTCCACTGAAGTTTTATATACCATACTTTGTACCAGATTTATGGAAATTGTTTAACAGTGGTAACAACAGTGATATAAATGGTCACCTTTCTTATATACACAGCAACACTGGAGGTACGCAGGCAGCTGATTGATCTGGAAGTGGGTACATAACAAGAAAAGTCTAGAAACTTCTGATCTAAATAATACTTTGTCCTGTTTCAGTTCAGGAGACTGGACTAATGACCTACAAGGTCCCTTCCAATCCTACATATCTATGATATCTCCAGGGCCCAACGTTTTAGCTTAACTGGTTGCAAAGAAAACTTTTCAAATGTAAACTGAATGATAAAAGACTCAACTCTGCAAACAGCCTGAATAATATCTTTAAAATAAGTGTGAGCTTCCACAAATACCTATTGAGTGTTATCTTTGAGCCCTTATAATGGTAATCTAAATGCCAATATTATTTCACCGCTAATCATTTAAGCACAATGGTGCAAACTATCTCCAGAAGCAACCACCACCTGCCCCCATGCCAACTTCCTCCCAAATAGCAATATGTGAGAGGCAATATAACTGCAAATTCCTGATATCTATTTATGACCTCCAGGTTGAGGCCCCTGATTTAACAGAAATATCCAGCTGTTGTGTTTAGCCTGTAATTCTAAACTGCCTCCCATATGTTCCCAACTGCTAAGAGTCCTAAATGTCACCTTCTACCTACCAAAGCCTCCAGCTTCCCTTGACAACTTCTACAGTGCAGTTGTGTGTTCAATACAAATCTACAGCACTAAGAAAACTAAGAATTATGGGGCAACAAAATTACACTTTAATATTAAATTTAACACCACAATGAACATTGTACTGACTGGGTATTCAACGTAACAAAAAATTTTATTTTAAAAGTTGAAGCTGTTGGAAAATCCAGGTTCCTTGCCAAAGAATTAGGTTCAAGTTAACCATACAGAGTACAAGAAGACCTGGACATAACCAGATGAATCAGAACTTCTTCAGGAACCTCCCAAGATAGCAGAAGTCCCTTGCCTGATCAAGATTAGAACTCACTTATCTTGAGCACCAACCACTACTTGGGCTGAGACAGATAAGCCATTCACTGATTTAAACCATGCAGGGCAATTACATGATATTATTTGAACACTTCTGCTAAGCAAAACTCACTGAAATTCAGGAGTCTACAGATGAAGCATTCAGTCTTCAGGCCCCAGATCCTCAAAGGAATACAGGCCTAAATCTGGGCCCAGGTGTTTAAAGCAGTGGTACCCTCAGTAAAGGATAGCTGTTGAATGGCAAGCTAGTAATATGGTTACTCACAACTTGCTTCCTCACTCAGTAACAAAATCTGTCCTTATTTTTATTATTCTTAGAATTGCCATAGCACCTAGGAGCCCATTGTGGCAGGCACTGTACAAATATGAACAAAAAGAGCTGCCCCAAAGACCTGACAATCTAAATATAAGACAAGAGACAGAGGGATGGATTGATGCAGTGTTGTAGCTATGTCAGTCCCAGGATATTGAAGACAAGGTGAGTGAGGTAACATCTTTTATCGGATCACCTTCTGCTGGTGAGAGACACAAGCTTTTGAGCTTACACAGAGCTCTTCTTCAGGCCTGGGAAACCTATTCAGAGTGTCACAACTAAATACAAGGTGAAACAGATTGTTTAACATAAGTAGTTAACATATTTTTTCAAGGGACCATTCTAGCTACTTTACCTACATTGATGGTAAATAAGTCACAGGAAAACATTTTTCTGACTTAAAGTCTTGTCTATACTTCACAGCGCATTTATTTAACTAAATAATGTTTTTAAAAATTCACTGTAGTTAAACAAGTTTAACCCTTGCTTAAATCAGTGTAGCTTGCATTGGTAAGATACTGACTTAAGCTAAATCAATACAAGGAAGGGGAGACCAGGGGTTGGCAACCTTTCAGAAGTGGTGTGCCGAGTCTTCATTTATTCACTCTAATTTAAGGTTTTGCGTGCCAGTAATACATTTTAAAATTTTTAGAAGTTCTCTTTCTATAAGTCTATAATATATAACTAAACTATTGTATAAGGTTTCAAAAGGTTTAAGAAGCTTTATTTAAAATTAAATTAAAATTCAGAGCTCCCTAGACCGGTGGCCAGAACCCAGGCAGTGTGAGTGCCACTGAAAATCAGCTCGCGTGCTGCCTTTGGCGCACGTGCCATAGGTTGCCTACCCCTGGGTTAGATCAATTTAAGCAAGTCTACATTAGGGTTTAACTAGAGTGACTTTTAAATTGATTTTGCTAAACTGTTGCATTTTCTAGTATAGAAAAGGCCTCAGTTACATCAGGGTAGACTTCCAACCAGCAGATACCTTTTGCAGATGAACCTGGGTAAAGTATTCTCTGAGTAGTGTAGCAAGATAGTTACAGTTATGTAAGGTCTAACTGATGAGAAAAGGAACAAGAAACGCTGAGTCAGATGAAAGAGTGAGACAAAATTGATATTACGGTTCCCACCTGCCTGAAAAAAGAAAATCCTGCAGGAATTCTAGTCTGCATGGGGGGTGCCTAATCACAAAAAGTGCTGCTGTGGAGGAGCACAAACACAATTGCATTGAGGGGGCATTTTTGTTTGCTATTGTGGGTGTCTGAGAAGGAGGACCAATTGAAGAGAGAGATGGACAGGCAGAAACAGGATGAAAGGAAAAAAAGCTCCAGTTTCCTCCTAGGGAAAAGAAAAGCCAACAACACAGAATCACAGACTTTAAGGTCAGAAGGGACCATTGTGATAAATTATTCTAGTCTGATCTCCTGCACGTTGCAGGCCACAGAACCTCACCTACCCACTCCTTTAATAGACCCCTAATCTCTGACTAAGTTACTGAAATCCTCAAATCATGATTTAAAGACGTCAAGTTACAGAGAATCCACCATTTACTCTAGTTTAAACTTGCAAGTGACCCATGCCCCACGCTGTAGAAGATGATGAAAAACTCACAGGGTCTCTGCCAATCTAACCCAGTGTATAATTCCTTCCCAATCCCAAATATGGTGTTCGGTTAGACCCTGAGCATGTTGGCAACACCTACCAGCCAGACACCTGGGAAAGATTTCGGTACAGTAACTCAGAGCCCTCTCCATCTAGTGAACTGTTACTGGCCATTGGCAACATTTGTTGCTATCAAAGATCGGCTACATGCTGTTGTGGGCAGTTTCATCATAACATCCCTCCATAAACTTATCAAGCTCAGTCTTGAAGCCAGTTAGGTATTTTGCCCACGCTGCTCTCTACGGAAGAGCTGTTCCAGAACTTCACTCCTCTGATGTTAGAAACCTTCATCTAATTTCAAGCCTAAATTTGTTGATGGCCAGCTTATATCCACTTGTTTTTGCGTCCATGCTGGAGCTTGGTATTTACCCCTCTGATATATTTAGAGAGAGCAATCAGATCCCCCCTCAGACTTCTTTTGGTTAAGCTAAACAAACCCATTTGTTTGAGTCTCCTGTCATAAGGTAGGTTTTTCCATTACTGGGATTATCCTAGTAGCCCTTCTCTGCACCTGTTCCAGTCTGAATTCATCTTTCTTAAACCAGAATTGCACACAGTATTCCAGATGAGGTCACACAAGTGCCTTGCACAGTGGTACTAACACTTCCCTGTCTCTATTGGAAATATCTCGCCTGATGCACCCTAGGACTGCATTAGCCTTTTCCACAGCCACATCACGCTGGTGGGTCATACTCATTCTGTATGAGTACACCCAAATCTTTCTCCTCCTCCGTCACTCCCAACTGATACAAGAAGAATTTTTGCTATAAGCTGGGTATGTTAGTTCCTACATGCATTACCTTGCACTTTGCTCTATTAAATATTATCCCATTTCTATTACTCCAGTTTACAAGGACATCCAGATCTTCTTGTATGATATTCCAGTCCTCCTCTACATTGGCAATACTTCCCCACTTTGTCTCATCTGCACATTTTATTAGCACATTCCCACTTTCTATGCCAGTAATAAAAATGTTAAATAAGATCGGTCCTAAGACTGATCCCTGAGGAGCCCCACTAGTAACCTCCCTCCAGCCTGACAATTCACCTTTCAGTATGACACATTGTAGTCTCCCTTTAACCAGTTCCTTGTCCACCTTTCAATTTTCATACTAATCCCCATCTTCTCCAATTTAACAAATATTTTCCCATGTGGAACCTTATCAACTACCTTAGTGAAATCCAGGTAGATTAGATCTACTTAATATCCGTTGTCTAAAAAAATCAGTTATCTTCTCTAAAAAGGAGAGCAGGTTGGTCTCGCACAATCTACCTTCTGTAAAGCCATGTTGTATTTTATCCAATTACCATTAACATCTATATCCTTAACTACTTTCTCTTTCAAAATTTGTTCCAAGACCTTGCATAGAACTGGGATCAAACTAACAGGCCTATACTTTCTTGGATCGCATTTTTCCACTTCTTAAAAAAGGAACTATTAAAATTCAACTTAGATTTCAAATAATCTTTATGTGAAAAAAATAAGACAGTGGAAAATGGTTACCTTTTTGTGCTTTGGCTGTTATTTCAAAGTACTTAACGGTAAGATCCTGAATAGAAAGGACAGCCATGTAGGCTTTCCGCTGCCAATCTGCATCTTCTTTTTGTAGACTCTCAATCCTCCTGGGGCCTAGGTAATCATTCTCTATGGAGATCTGAAAATAAATCAGTCCATCATTAACATCAACAAATTAAATTTTGTCAATGGCAGCTAGTTGCAGTCAGCTTGGGTGGATAAAAATCAATGAATTAATCAATGGATTAAAAAATGAAGAAAAAAACCTTTAAAATGCTCATTTATGCTGAAAAAGGACAAGCATAGGGCCTTACTAATATTCTTACTGTGAGAATAGAAAATCAAAACAAAAAATAGGTAAACAAAGCAGCCATACTACATTGCACCAATGCCACCTTCAACAAATCAAAATAGCTTAAATGCTTCAACCAGGCAGGCTATAGTCCCAATGAAGGTTTGCAGTCTGAAGTCAATGTAAATTGTACTCTAAGGTAGAAACAGGCACAATTTTTCAGTAAATTGCTTATTTGCCAAAAATTGCAGCTTCAGTTGATCCTGAACTGTTAGAGACTGTGTGTAGAGTTCACAAAAGTGTCCAATAAACCAAAAAAAAAAAAAAAAGACATTTTAGTAAATGTTGAAACAAAACATTCTGTTTCAACCCATTTCAAAACAATTTTGTTTAGATTTTTGACATTTTGACAAAAGTCAAAGAGGATTATTTAAAAAAAATGCTTTGAGGGAGGAGTTTTGAGGCGGAGGAGGACCTCCCTTTTAACTTTTAGCTCACTGGTTAGAGTACTCTAGGATGTGGGTTCAATTCCCCCTTATGTCAGACACAAATAATAGGTTAATTGACTTGCAAAGCTCCCAAAGTCAATCTTTGGCCAAGCCAGAAATTAAACCCAATTTTGCGGTCCAGTACTCTATACATTAACTATTCTTCCTCCCCAACTGACTCTTCCACTAGTATCCAGTGTTTCTACAGGCCAAATTAAGTCTTTATTTACACAAGTTTGCATTTATATTGTTCCTTGCAGTAATACCAGTGTATTGTCATTGCATTCAGTGGGCTTGTAAACAACTCTGTTCATGTACAAGAACAGAATCCATTTACTCTCCCTCAAACATTCTGGCTCTGCAGTGCTAAGAGGAGTAAAAAGCAATACAAATTTTGCACATCAATGCTGTATATTCTGCTGTCAGGGTATATTTTGAGTAACATGCCATTTTCACACAGCCTCTTTTCATATTAAAAAGGCATTTTACATTAAATCTGATTGTTCTGGAAGGAGTCTGAGATTAACATTCTATTCTAAAAGTTGGAGAATTAATCCCAGAGAAGAAACAAGTCAGTAAGGCACTTATTACTGAATGTTAACACTCTGGAGTGACAGATTTGATTGATGGTGTCTTTCCCTTTCAAGAAAGTTGCAACTTATTGAGAACCTATGCTTCCTGGCTCAATCAATTTTTTCAAGCGAGTCACCAAACAGCTTGCTGCCTCTGACAGCTTTATGTATCAGTAGAGTGGCACTGAAATAATTACCCTACAAATTTATCCTAATTGTGAACTCAAGAGTGAAAAGTGAGTGAAAGTGTATAAAACATCACAATAAACCATCAACAAAAAACGTTGATGGGAAGAGGTGCAAAAGTGAGACTGAATTATTCCAAACAAAAAGGCCTACTGATATAACTCAAGGACTGTGTTAAGATAATGCCTGGTAAATATGAAGAGTAAGAGTCAATAAACCAAAATTGGTGTGCTGGAAATTAGGCCTACTGGTAGACAAAATAATGCAAGAATGAACTACTATGCCCATTGATCTCTTCTGTGGTCCTTAAAAAGAAAAAGGGAAATTGGCAGAGAAGCAGCAAAGAGAGACACATGCTGACTGAGAAAGGGGAAGAAATGAGCTTCACCATCATGGCTGCTATCTCCCGCTATCTCTTGGGATCAACTGTAACATCGCTAGGCCTTTGTCGTCCTGGTCCCAAGAGATTTCCTGACCAGACCAGGCCAAGAGGGACCCAGATGATATTGCCACCTCTATCAGATTCAGCTAAATCCTGAACACCACCAGGGATGTGAGACTCTCTCTCTCACACACACACACACACACACACACACACCTTTTTCCTTCCCCAACTTATTTCTTCTTTCCTATGCTTGCAAAGTGAGAACAGAAACCAAAGAAAAAAGCTGCATTTTCTATCTTCTACAAGCCACAACAACACATACACAATTGCATTGTTAATAAAACATCCCCTTTAATAAGGTTTAACTTTATTTAATAAAATTTATTTAATTCCATACGGTCTGTTCAGGATATGACAGTCTGTAACAGCAGGTTCCTAGTCTCTCCTAGGGCCAGATGGGATTGAACAAGGAAGACACATAAAAGTAGGTCATTATTTGCCCTGGAAAGTCCTCAAAGTTTGTTTTTGTTTTTAAGGTGTGCTGAGGAGGGAAGAGAAAGTGGATGTGCTATGGGCAGCACGTTTTCAGAAATGGGACCTGCAACTATGGCTTTTTCCTGAAATCTCATACTGCATACATCTCCCTCAGTTTGGAATCTTCCTCCTTCTTTCCTCCGTTTTTTGAACTTTTCTAGCTTGTTTGTGTAACCAGTCAACGGAATGTGGGCAAGATTGTGACATGAACTAGACTCTGGCCAGGGCACACTACTGCCTGAAGTGGGAATTTGCTGTCCTGCTCATCTTCCCTCCACCAGCATTACCACGAGTTGCCTAGGCCCAGAGCGTAGAAAAGGATAACTAAGATGTGCCAACAGCAGTTAAAGTAATAAGAAAGAATGAAAGCAAGTTGAGGGATGTGACAGGGTCAGGCCAGATGGTTACAGGAGAGTGATAGAAGGCAGATATATTAGCCTCAGATTAAGCAGGTCCCTTTTCCCTGGGTAAGGTAACAGGGCTGGCTCCAGAACAATCAGGAACCTGCTGGAACCAATTAAGACAGGCAGGCTAATCAGGGCACCTGGTTTAAAAAGGACCTCATTGCAGTCAGTAAGGGGCGTGTGAGGAGCTGGGAGCAAGAGGCGGACAAGAAGCTGAGTGAATAGGCATGCTGCTGTAGGACTGAGAAATACAAGCATTATCAGACATCAGGAGGAAGGTCTGGTGATGAGGACAAAGAAGGTGTTGAGAGGAGGCCATGGGGAAATAGGCCAGGGAGTTGTAGCTGTCATGCAGCTGTTACAGGAGACACTAAAGACAGCTGCAATCCACAGGGTCCTGGGTTGGAACCCGGAGTAGAGGGCGGGCCCGGGTTCCCCCTATCCCTCAACTCCCTATTTGATATAAGAGGAGTTGATCTGGACTGTGGGTCCCACCAGAGGGGAAGGTCTCTGGTCTGTCCCACAACTCATTAGGTGGGCCCAGCAGAGACTGTGGAGGATTGTTCTCCTTTTCCCCATGCTGGCCAGTGATGAGGTTAGCTGAATGAACAGCTGGTCTGTGCCACTAACAAAAGGAGACAAACTGAGGACTGCCAAAAACCTCTGAGGCGAGCAAATCCGTCAGAAAGCGCAGAACTACAGAGGAGAATCCACAGAAAGGCAGAGGAAGAACTTTGTCACAGGGAGCATAGTATATCTATGATAAAAGGCAGTATACTGAAGAAATATATATAGTTTTATATGTAGGGGGTGGTTTGGCACAAAAGTTATCAAAGTTACTTCAGTGCATTCCTGCAGCCAGAACACCACTCAGACCTGACTTTGATATAATAGCAAGTGAGAATGTATTTCAGCTCCATTTTCCCTCCAAAAACTATTATTAAAAACCTGTAGAACCAGCTGTAACATAGCTATACTTCCAAAGATATTTTCGAAACTGTATTAGGACTACACGCTCCCAATCCATTCTAAATAAGTTATCTAAACTCAGAAATGAACTTGGGCTTTTAGGCTCTAACTTCTTGAATGCAAAGATGGAACTGAACATTGATAAATCCAAATTTTTCCTCCAGTGTAGATTACTTTGTAACTTCTCAGACCCCAATGGGAGCTGCTGGAAGTGGTGTGGGCCGAGGGACATACCGGCCACCGCTTCCAGCAGCTCCCATTGGCCTGGAGCAGTGAACTGCGGCCACTAGGAGCAGCGATCGGACGAACCTGCAGACGCGGCAGGTAAACAAACCGGCCCAGCCCACCAGGGGCTTTCCCTGCACAAGTGGCAGAACAAGTTTGGGAATCACTGATCTAGACAGCTGCAGCAGCACAGGAGCCAGCAAACAGAGCTGTAAACAGCGGAGTTTCAGTGGGAGTTTTCAGGGGGAGGTTGCAGGGGAGACTAAGACAGAGGAACCGACAAGCAAGTCAAGGGATAGGGTGGTGGTCTGGTGCCTGCTGGGGGCTTGTGTTGTGTTGACTACCAGGCGGCAGGTGGAAAGGCCATGACTGATACAGAGGCAGCAGTGAAAGACACAATGAGGATGACTGGATGTGGATGCTGCGGCATGTACATGATCCTGGAGGGGGCGCCTGAGAAGAGTTTTGTCTGCATGAAGTGCCGCCCGATAGAGCTGATGGAAGAGAAGATCCGAGGACTGGAGATGCAGGTGCAAACTCTGGTTGAGTCCAGAAGGGGGTTTGAGCAGACGATGGAGCACAGACACGAGGGGGCTGAAGGGATAAGCTCAGATGTGCAGATGGAAGCAGGACCAAAGAATTCAGAGGAGAGACTGCTGGGGGAGGAAAGTGAACAGTGGAAGCATGTGACTAAGAGAACCAGGCAGAGGAAAAGACGGGCCAGTGAAGGAGAAATAGAACCGAGGAACAGGTTTGCAGAGTTGAAAAATGAAGAAGGGGCACAGCAGGTGGTCGCTGAAGGAGAGAGGGCAAGGAAAAAGAGAAGAGTTGATAGCCCTGCAAGAGGAGGGGAGGAGTCAATGAAGGCAACACCAAATATATGAGCCCCAGGAGGATTGCAAGGGGGAATAGAAATCGAGAGGACTTGCAGCCGGTGGGTGCGGGAGATAGACCAGAGAAGCACACTGTCACCAGGAAAAGGCAGGTCTACGTGATTGGAGACTCCTTACTGAGAAGAACAGACAGGCCTGTGACTAGAGCTGATCAGGAGAACAGAAGGGTGTGCTGTATGCCGGGTGCTAAGATACAGGATGTGGACCTGCGGCTGAAAAGGATACTAGCAGGAACGGGGAAGAATCTGTTGATTGTCCTTCATGTGGGAACGAATGATACGGCTAGATACTCTCTGGAATGTATCAAGGGAGACTATGCCAGATTGGGAAAGACACTTAAGGAAATCGAGGCTCAGGTGATCTTCAGTGGGATTCTGCCGGTTCCTAGAGAAGGGCGACAAAGGTGTGACAAGATTATGGCGATCAACAGATGGCTCAGGCAGTGGTGCTATAAGGAGGGCCTTCGGATGTATGGCCGCTGGGAAGCATTTACAGACAGACGACTGTTCTCTCAGGATGGACTTCACCTGAGCAAGGAGGGAAATAGACTTCTAGGATGGAGGCTCGCCGACCTGATTAAGAGAGCTTTAAACTAGAAATTTGGGGGAGATGGTTGGGAGATGTTCGGGAGATCTCCAAGCCGGAATTTAACCTTGAGAGGGAAGTAAACAAAGTAAGAGGGGATACAGCCATGGACAGAAGAATTGGCATAAGGAGGAAGGGTAGTGTAGATAACAGACTAACAGGTGATGTTGGTGGTAGAATGTCCATGCCTAACAGGGTACAGAATGTGACTGAAGCCAAACGGCAAAAATTAAGATGTCTGTACACTAATGCGAGGAGCCTAGGGAACAAAATGGAGGAACTAGAGTTACTGGTGCAGGAAGTGAAACCAGATATTATAGGGATAACAGAAACGTGGTGGAATAGTAGTCATGACTGGAGTACAGGTATTGAAGGCTATGTGCTGTTTAGGAAAGATAGAAATAAAGGCAAAGGTGGTGGAGTAGCATTGTACATCAATGAGGAGGTTAACTGTAAAGAAATAAGAAGTGATGGAATGGACAAGAGAGAGTCTGTCTGGGCAAAAATCACACTGGGAAAGAAAGCTACTAGAGCCTCCCCTGAGATAGTGCTTGGGGTGTGCTACAGACCGCCGGGATCTGATCTGGATATGGATTGAGACCTCTTTAATGTTTTTAAGGAAGTAAACACTAATGGGAAATGTGTGATCATAGGAGACTTTAACTTCCCAGATATAGACTGGAGGACAAGTGCTAGCAAGAACAGCAGGGATCAGATTTTTCTGGATGTGATAGCTGATGGATTCCTTCACCAAGTAGTTGAAGAACCGACAAGAGGGGATGCCATTTTAGATTGGTTTTAGTGAGCAGTGAGGACCTCATAGAAGAAATGGTTGTAGGGGACAACCTTGGTTCGAGTGATCATGAGCTAATTCAGTTCAAACTAGATGGAAGGATAAACAAAAATAGATCTGGGACTAGGGTTTTTGATTTCAAAAGGGCTAACTTTAAAGAATTAAGGAAATTAGTTAGGGAAGTGGATTGGACTGAAGAACTTGTGGATCTAAATGCGGAAGAGACCTGGAATTACTTTAAGTCGCAGCTGCAGAAACTATCGGAAGCCTGCATCTCAAGAAAGGGGAAAAAAACCATAGGCAGGAGTTGTAGACCAAGCTGGATGAGCAAGCATCTCAGAGAGGTGATTAAGAAAAAGCAGAAAGCCTATAAGGAGTGCAAAAAGGGTGCGATTAGCAAGGAAAACTATCTTAGTGAGGTCAGAACATGTAGAGATAAAGTGAGAAAGGCTAAAAGCCAAGTAGAGTTGAACCTTGCAAAGGGAATTAAACCAATAGTAAAAGATTCTATAGCCATATAAATAAGAAGAAAACAAAGAAAGAAGAAGTGGGACCGCTACACACTGAGGATGGAAAGGAGGTTAAGGATAACCTAGGCATAGCCCAATATCTAAATAAGTACTTTGCCTCAGTCTTTAATAAGGTTAATGGGGAGCTTAGGGGTAATGGAAGGATGACAAACGGGAATGAGGATATGGAGATGGATATTACCACATCTGAGGTAGAAGCCGTACTTGAACAGCTTAATGGGACAAAATCGGAGGGCCCGGACAATCTTCATCCAAGAATATTAAAGGAACTGGCGCATGAAATTGCAAGCCCGTTAGCGAGAATTTTTAATGAATCAGTAAACTCAGGGGTTGTACCGTACAACTGGAGAATTGCTAATGTAGTTCCTATCTTTAAGAAAGGGAGAAAGAGTGATCCGAGTAACTATAGGCCTGTTAGTTTGACATCTGTAGTATGTAAGGTCTTGGAAAAAATTTTGAAGGAGAAAGTAGTTAAGGACATTGAGGTCAATGGTAATTGGGATAAAGTACAACATGGTTTTACTAAAGGTAGATCGTGCCAAACCAACCTGATCTCCTTCTTTGAGAAGGTGACAGACTATTTAGACAAAGGAAATGCGGTAGACCTAATTTACCTAGATTTCAGTAAGGCATTTGACACTGTTCCACATGCGGAATTATTAATCAAACTGGAAAAGATGGGGATCAATATGAGAATTGAAAGGTGGATAAGGAACTGGTTAAAGGGGAGACTACAACGGGTCGTACTGAAGGGTGAACTGTCAGGCTGGAAGGAGGTTACTAGTGGAGTTCCTCAAGGATCGGTTCTGGGACCAATCTTATTTAACCTTCTTATTATTGACCTTGGCACAAAAAGCGGGAATGTGCTAATAAAGTTCGCGGATGACACAAAGTTGGGGGGTATTGCTAACACGGAGAAGGACCGGGATATCATACAGGAAGATCTGGACGACCCTGTAAACTGGAGTAATAGTAATAGGATGAAATTTAATAGTGAAAAGTGCAAGGTCATGCACTTAGGGATTAATAATAAGAACTTTAGATATAGATTGGGGACGCATCAGTTGGAAGCAACAGAGGAGGAGAAGGACCTTGGGGTATTGGTAGATCACAGGATGACTATGAACCGCCAATGTGATATGGCCGTGAAAAAAGCTAATGCGGTTTTAGGATGCATCAGGCGAGGTATTTCCAGCAAAGATAAGGAGGTGTTAGTACCGTTATAAGGCGCTGGTGAGACCTCACCTGGAATACTGTGTGCAGTTCTGGTCTCCCATGTTTAAGAAGGATGAATTCAAACTGGAACAGGTTCAGAGATGGGCTACTAGAATGATCCGAGGAATGGAAAACCTGTCATATGAAAGGAGACTCAAAGAGCTTGGCTTGTTTAGTCTAGCCAAAAGAAGGCTGAGGGGGGATATGCTTGCTCTTTATAAATATATCAGAGGGATTAATATTAGGGAGGGAGAGGAATTATTTAAGCTTAGTATCAACGTAGATACAAGAACGAATGGGTATAAACTGGACACTAGGAAGTTTAGACTTGAAATTAGACGAAGGTTTCTAACCATTAGAGGAGTGAATTTCTGGAACAGCCTTCCAAGGGGAGTAGTGGGGGCAAAAGACATATCTGGCTTTAAGATTAAGCTTGATAAGTTTATGGCAGGGATGGTATGATGGGAGAGCCTAATTTTGGCAATTGATCTTTGATTATCGCCAGATAAGTATGCCCAGTGGTTGGTGATGGGATGGGATCTGAGTTACTGCAGAGAATTCTTTTCTGAGTGCTGGCTGGTGAGTCTTGCCCACATGCTCAGGGTTTAGCTGATTGCCATATTTGGGGTCGGGATGGAATTTTCCTGCAGATTGGCAGAGGCCCTGGAGGTTTTTCACCTTCCCCTGCAGCGTGGGGCATGGGTCACTTGCTGGTGGATTCTCTGCAGCTTGAGGTCTTCAAACCACAATTTGAAGGACTTCAATAACTCAGGCACAGGTTAGGGATTTGTTATAGAAGTGGATGGGTAGGATTCTGTGGCCTGCTTTGTGCAGGGGGTCGGACTAGATGATCACATTGGTCCCTTCTGACCCTAGAATCTATGAATCTAGATCATCCCTGACAGGTGTTTGTCCAAACTGTTCTTAAAAATTCCCAGTGATGGAGATTCTACAACCTCCCTAGGCAATTTATTCCAGTGTTTTACCACTGTAACAGTTAGGAAGTTTTTCCTAATGTCCAACTTAAACCTCCCTTGCTGCAATTTAAGCCCAATGCTTCTTGTCCTAACCTCAGAGGTTAAGGAAAACAATTTTTCTCCCTCCTCCTTGTAACAACCTTTTATGTGCTTGAAAACTGTTATGTCCTCTCTCAGTCTTCTCTTCTCCAGACAAACAAACCCAATTTTTTCAATCTTCCCTCATAGGTCATGTTTTCTAGACCTTTAATCACTTTTGTTGCTCTTCTCTGGACTTTCTCCAATTTGTCCACATCTTGCCTGAAATGTGGTGCCCAGACCTGGACACAATACTCCAGTTGAGGCCTAATCAGCGTGGAGTAGAGTGGAAGAATTATTTCTTGTGTCTCACTTACAATACTCCTGCTAATACATCCCAGAATTATGTTTGCTTTTTTTGCAACAGTGTTACAATGTTGACTCATATTTAGCTTGTAATCCACTAAGAGCCCCAGATACCCTTCCGCAGTACTCCTTCCTAGGCAATCATTTCCCATTTTGTATGTGTGCAACTGATTGTTCCTTCCTAAGTGGAGTACTTTGCATTTGTTCTTATTTAATTTCATACTATTTACTTCAAACCATTGCTCCAGTTTGTTCAGATCATTTTGAATTTTAATCCTATCCTCCAAAGCACTTGCAACCCTTCATAGCTTGGTATCGTCTGCAAACTTTATAAATGTACTCTCTATGCCATTACCTTCATCAGTGATTTCGATATTGAACAGAACCGGACCCAGAACCGATGACTGAGGGACCCCACTTGTCATGCCCTTCCATCATGACTGGGCAACACTGATGATTACTTTCTGGGAATGATTTTCCAACCAGGTATGCACCCACTTTATAGTAGCTCCATCTAGGCTGTATTTTCCTGTTTTGTGTATGAGAAGGTCATGCAAAACAGTATCAAAAGCCTTACTAAAGTCAAGATATACCACATCTACCGCTTCCCCCCATCAACAAGGCTGGTTACCCTGTCAAAGAAAGAGATCAGGCTGGTTTGACACAATTTGTTCTTCACAAATCTATGCTGTTATTTATCACCTTATTATCTTCTAGATGTTTGCAAATTGATTGCTTAATTAATTTGCTCCATTATCTTTCCAGGTACAGAATTTACGCTGACTGGTCTGTAATTTCCCAGGTTGTCCTTATTTCCCTTTTGATAGATGGGCACTATATTTGCCCTCTTCCAATCTTCTGGAATGTCTCCTGTCTTCCATAACTTTTCAGAGACAATTGCTAATGGCTCAGGTATCTCCTCAGTCAGCTCCTTGAGTATTCTAGGATGCATTTCATCAGGCCCTGCTGTTCAGAAGACATCTCCTCCAAGTAATTTTTGACTTGTACTTTCCCTATTTAACACTCTGATCCTACCTCATTTTCACTGGCATTCACTATGGTAGACACCAACCTTCTTGGTGAAAACCGAAACAAAGAAATAATTAGGCACCTCTGCCATTTCCACATTTTCTGTTATTGTCTTTCCCCCCTCATTGAGTAATGGGCCTACTCTGTCTTTGGTCTTCCTCTTGCTTCAAATGAATTTGTAGAATGTTTTCTTCTTTCTCTTATGTCCCTAGCTAGTTTGATCTCATTGCATGCCTTGGCATTTCTAATTTTGTCCCTGTATACTTGTGTTATTTATTTATATTCATCCTTTGAAATTTGACTGAGTTTCCACTTTTTGTAGGACTCTTTTTTGAGTTTTAGATCATTGAAGATCTCCCAGTTAAGCCAGGGTAGTCTCTTGCCATACTTCCTATCTTTCTTATGCATTGGGATAGATTGCTCTTGTCCCTTAATAATGTCTCTTTGAAAAACTACCAACTGTCTTCAATTCTTTTTCCCCTTAGACTTGCTTCTCATGGGATTTACCTACCAATTCAGAGTTTGCTGAAGTCTGCCTTCTTGAAATCTATTGTCTTTATTGTGCTGTTCTCCCTCCTACCATTCCTTAGATTCATGAACTCTACCATTTTCATGATTACTTTCTCCCAAGCTGCCTTCCACTTTCAAAGTCTCAACCAGTTGCTCCCTATTTGTCAAAATCAAATCTAGAACAGCCTCCTCCCAGTAGCTTTCTCCACCTTCTGAAATAAATAAAACTGTCTCCAATACATTTCAAGAACTTGTTGGATAATCTGTGCCCTGCTATATTATTTTCACATACAACCTTTAATTAAAAGTCATTAATTTGGAGTAAGACTTGACAAACATTTCAAAACAATTTGGAGCAAGACTTGACTATACCATAGTGCCCCACAGCAGCAGTAAGGGAGCAGCTTCTGCAGATACTGCCACAGCAAAAGCAGGGGGGGAAATTGACTAGGATCATGTAAGTTTCTCACTGCTGCTTGAGAAGAAATAGCAGCATCAGAAGCATAAAAGCAACTTATTCCATTCAATCAAGAGATTTAAATAAACATTGGATTGCTTCCTCTTATCTTTCCCAAACAGTTAAGTCACTTTTCTTTGCCCTCAATACCTTGCACAATTTCATTTCAAACACAAACTCTGCTCAACATCTTTCATCCTCTCCCTTGCCCCTTCACTCTATCCTGGTCACACAATGTGCCCCTGTCTGTATTCTTCTCACTCAATGTGCCTTTTTCTGTATACAGTAGAACTCCGTTTATCCAACCCTCCTTTAGTCGGCTCTTTGTGTTAACCATACTACCAGCGCAGACAGATGCAATCTCTCCTGTGGCCGCTAGATGGCACTGCAGCACTGCACTTTCCCATTCTCTGGTTTATCTGGATTTTTGATTATCCGATCTGGGCCCCATCCCAATTAGATCAGATAAACAGGGTTCTGCTGTATCTTCCTATATTCCTCATTGCCTCAGTCCACTATATCGCCACCTTCTCTCCATTCAAAGCCCAGCTCAGCACACTCCTTTACCCAAAAGCTTATGAACTCTAGATTTACATTTTTAAAGCATTTTAGGATCCTTCGAGATAAAGAAAAGAATATAAAAAGTATAATTCCGAACTTAAACATTCACTTGCATACAAACTTTGTTAATCAGAATGACAGACTGGATGATTTAAACAGTAAAATGATCACAGCATATTTCATTGGTTGAATTTGTTAGACCACACCAGTTCCCCGTGTCATGAGAGATCATTTGGAGCACTGGGGAAGTTCCTGAAGACTGGAAGAAAGCTAATGTCGTGCTAATTTTTTAAAAGGGTAAATCGGGTAAATGGGGTGACCTGGGTAATTATAGGCCTGTCAGTCTGATATTCACCCCAGACAAGATACTAGTGTGGCAAGTAGGGGCCCCAATAAAAGAAATAAAGGGAGAGTAATGTAAAACAATAGCATGGAAACATGTCCTCTGGAATAGTGGTGTAGCATGAAGGGGCATATGAATGTTTATCTTATTTGGCACATAAATACCTTACAAAAGTGCCATACAAATGCCTCTTCCCATTTACAATGTCACCAGAAAATCGAGAAACACCCAGCATTATCTCCTGCAAATGTAAACAAACTTGTTTGTCTTTGTGATTGGCTGAACAAGAAGGAGGACTGAGTGGACTTGTAGGCTTTGAAGTTTTATATTTTTTTTAAGGCAGTTACGTAACAACAACAAAAATCTACATCTAAGTTTCACTTTCATGACACAGATTGCACTACAGTGCAAATATCAGTAAACAAAAATAATATACACTTTGATTTCAATTACAACACAGAATACAATATATATGAAAATGTAGAAAAACATCAAAAATATTTAATAAATTTCAACTGGTATTCTACTGTTTAACAGTGCAATTAAAACTATGATTACTTTTTAAATTGTGATTAATTTGAGTTAATCGCATGAGTTAACTGTAATTAATCAACAGCCCTAGTTTACAGCAAACAGATGCTGTCGAACTAACTTGATTTTATTTTTATGAGATTACAAGTTTCGCTGATAAAAGTAACGGCGTTTATGTAATATATTTAGATTTCTCTAACATGTGTGACTTGGTACTACAGGATATTTTTTATTTAAAAACTAGAACAATATAAAGATCGACATGGCATGCAATAAATGGATTTAAAATTATCTAACTGATATGTCTCAAAATAGACAGACAAGATGGGTGAGGTAATATATCTTTGATGGGACCAACCTCTGTTGGTGAAAACCAGCTTTCAAACTGCACAGAGCCCTTCAGGTCAGGGAAAGGTACTCAACTAAATACACCTCTACCTTGACATAACACTGTCCTCGGAAGCCAAAAAAATCTTATCGTGTTATAGGTGAAACCGTGTTATATCGACTTCCTTTGATCCATCGGAGCGTGCAGCCCCCTACCCCCCCTGGAACACTGCTTTACCACGTTATACCCCAATTTGTGTTATATCGGGTCGCATTATATCGAAGTATAGGTGTACAAGTGAGTGTCACAGCTAAATACAAGGTGGAACAGATTGTTCAGCATAAGTAATTAACACATATTCCAACCATTCAAGGTGAAGTGACACATGAACACCCCTGCAGCCACAAAACAAAAAAGGGGGGTTAGTGGGTTACAGATCATTGTAATAAGCCATAAATCCAGTGTCTTAGCTTGATGCTAAGAAGCATGGTCTTAAAAGTTAAGAATTTAAGCTCTAGACTTGCCTTTTGAAGGTGTTGTGCAGGTTTCCTCTGAGAATGAGGACTGAGAGGTCAGATATGGAGTGATGATTTTGTGAAAAGTGTATGCCCATGGATGGATATGGTATATTTGTCTTATTTTTCTCTCTGAGTTCATTCAAGAACATAATGATTGTTGGTTTCAACCACATAGTTGTTACTGGGGATTTAGTGTATTGGATGAGCCATATCACATGTTGTGATAGGCATGTGTAGGACCCAGGGATCTTGAAAGGTGTGTTATGGGGAATGTTGATCATTCTTGCAGTATAGATATGTCTACAGGTTTTGCATCTGTTGTCACAGCACGAGCTGCTGCCGTTTTAAGTTAGTGGCTCCTGATCTGTGGGAAGCTTGTTTCTAATCAGCTTGGTGAGGTTAGGGGGTTGTTTGAAGTCCAGAAGGTGTTTGGGATATATTTTTTTCATGGTGTGGTCCTCATCAAGTATGGGTTGTAATTGTTTGATGACACCCCTTAGGGATTTCAGTGTGGGGTAGCAGGTGACAACCAGGGGTGTACAGTTGGAGGAGATTTTTTCCCCTGTATTGAAGCAGGTTCTTTCAGGGTAATGAAGAGAACAGGACACTGATTCAGTGTGATCTGCAATCGTTTGGTAAGCTGGGTGCAAGCAAACATGCATTTTAATACATCTAAATCAGGAGTGGGCAAACTTTTTGGTTCGAGGACCACATCAGGGTTGCGCAATTGTATGAAGGGCTGGGTAGGGAAGGCTGTACCTCCCCAAACAGCCTGGCCCCAGCTCCCTATCTGCTCCCTTCCACTTCCTGCCCCCTGACTGCCCCCCTCAGAACCACCAACCCATCCAACCCCCTTGCTCCCTGTCCCGTGACTGCCCCTACCCCTATCCACACCTCTGCCCCCTGACAGGCCCCCCGGGACTCCCACCCCCTATCCAACAGCCTTCTGCTCCTCATCCTCAGGACCCCCCATCCCTACCTGCCCCCTGGGATCCCATCCCCTTATCCAACCTCCCCTGCTCCCTGTACCCTGACTGCCCTCCCAACCCCTATCCATATCCCCGTCCCCTGACAGGCCCCCCAGTACTCCCACTCCCAACCTTCTCTGTTCCCCCATCCCCTGACTGCCCCCCATAACCTTCACCCCATCCAACCACCTCCTCCTCCCTGACTGCCTCCCAGGACCCTCCAATCTCTTACTCAATCGCCCCCCCCCCCGCTCCTCACGCAGGTGTGTTGTAAACAAGACACGAGAAGTCATTCTTCCGCTTTACTCTGCGCTGGTTAGGCCTCAACTGGAGTATTGTGTCCAGTTCTGGGCACCACATTTCAAGAAAGAAGTGGAGAAATTGGAGAGGGTCCAGAGAAGAGCAACAAGAATGATTAAAGGTCTAGAGAACATGACCTATGAAGGAAGGCTGAAGGAATTGGGTTTGTTTAGTTTGGAAAAGAGAAGACTGAGAGGGGACATGATAGCAGTTTTCAGGTATCTAAAAGGGTGTCATCAGGAGGAGGGAGAAAACTTGTTCACCTTAGCCTCCAATGATAGAACAAGAAGCAATGGGCTTAAACTGCAGCAAGGGAGATTTAGGTTGGACATTAGGAAAAAGTTCCTAACTGTCAAGGTAGTTAAACACTGGAATAGATTACCTAGGGAAGTTGTGGAATCTCCATCTCTGGAGATATTTAAGAGTAGGTTAGATAAATGTCTATTAGGGATGGTCTAGACAGTATTTGGTCCTGCCATGAGGGCAGGGGACTGGACTCGATGACCTCTCGAGGTCCCTTCCAGTCCTAGAGTCTATGAGCCCTTACCAGCAGCAGGAGCTCGCAGCCGCAACACCAGGCCAGAGCCAGCCGCACTCCCCACGCTGCCCAGCGGGAGGGGTGGGCCAGAGCATGGCCGTGTGGCTGTGGGAACGGGGGATGGGGGGGGGGCCAGGGACTAGGCTCTCAGCCGGGAGCTCAGGGGCCAGGCAGGATGGTCCCACAGGCCAGATGTGGCCCGCAGGCTGAAGTTTGTTCCCAGATGTATACATTTCCATTTAGATTAGATGTGGGCAAAGAAGGTAGGCCATACTTAGAAGATGAGGGACTCTATCCTGGGAAGGAGTGATTCTGAAAAAGATTTGGGTATGGTAGCAGATAATCAGCTGAAAATGAGCTTCCAGGGTGACACTGTGGCCAAAAGTGCTAATGCAATCCCAGGATGCATAAGCAGGCGAACCCTGAGTAGGAGTACAGGGGTTATTTTACCTCTGTATTTGGCACTGGTGAAACCACTATTAGAATACTGCATCCAGTTCTGGTGTCCACAATTCAAGAAGGATGTTGATAAATTAGAGAGGATTCAGAGAAGAGCCATGAGAATGATTAAAGGATTAGAAAGCATGCCTTGTAGTGACAGACTCAAGTAGCTCAATCTAGTCAGCTTAACAAAGAGAATGTTAAACGGTGACCTGATCAGTCTGCAAGTACTTATATGGGGAAAAAATATTTAATAATGGCATCTTCAATGTAGCACAGAAAGGAACAACACAATAATGTGTGGAAATTGAAATTAGACTAATTTACACTGGAAATAAAGGTGTACGTTTTTAACAATGAGGGCAATTAATCATTGGCACAATTTACCAAGAGTTGTGGTGGATTCATCAATGACCATTTTTAAAGCAAGACTGGATGTTTTCCTAAAAGATATCCTCCAGGTATTATTTTGGAAAAGCTCTATGCCCATGCTATACAGGATGTCAGACCAGATGATCACAAGGATCTTTTCTGGCTTTGGAATATATGAAAAATGAATATGTTGAAGTCATTCTGAAAAGACATTTGCCTGGAACAGGTAAATTTCACATAAGCTTATTTTTATTATTTTTTTCCCTTTTTACTAGTTTCTCTAGGTATTATGTAGCTGTATTGTGGATCATTTTTCTTACATGATCTTAGGGCAGATACCTTCAACTGGGGGTACTATTGTAGAGGTTGGGAGTTTTCCAAAGTGTTTCTTTTTCCCCACTATCATCACCTTGGCCTGTTCAGGATTCAACTTTAGCCAACTGTTTTTCATCTACTTGCTGTTCTCAGCCAAGCCACTACAGGGCTGTGACATTAGGTTGTTTGCATACGATGAGAAGGGAGAGGTAGAGCTGGATGTTATCTGAATATTGCTGTTTCACAGTCTCTCCATGGGGGCTTCAAAATAGACATTTTCAGGCTTTTCTCTGTAACCATGAGGATAAGAAACTTACTATTTTTTTCCTGCAATCATCTCCAAGCGATTGGACCCCTTTGCCCACACAGCGCCTCATTAACTTCAATGGAACTCCATGAAGATGGAAGTCCACTCACATTGACTGTATTGCAGGATTGGGGCCTAAAGGGTCTTTCATTCCAATATGTGGAGGACATTTTCTAGAGCATGTTTGCAGAGAGTCTTTTAAAGTCCCCTTCTGTGTTAACATTTTTCTTTTCAGGCTACATATTCTTAGTTACCCTCACATTAAAATGAGAGAATAGGTTTAGTGAAGTTTAATATCATTTCATACTATATGGTAGCTTTTAGTAAAAATCTGAAGTTTCATCAAAATATAAAGCTGTTTTCAAAAGATATCTGTCCTTTTAACAGTCACATTAATACCCAAACAGTTGTAACTTTAAACATTAGTATAGTTCGCCATCAGGCCTTGATCAGTTAAGTTGTCAAGCTAATTAAATTAGACATTAGACATTATTAACAGTAGTTTAAAAACAGAAGCACAACACACAAAACAATTATCAATTCCGCAGCTTCAGAAATAACTAATAAGCAAAATGAACTGTAAGTGAATTTCAGGCTCTCATATTTCTCATGTTAGCCCTCAATCTGGGCACATTTATAAAGTATGCTTAAAAAAACACATTCGTGTGAATTCACAATTGCTGCTGAAGGTAGTTAAACCACATACATTTTCATTAAGTGCAGTGTTTTTAAACAGACAGTACCACTTTTAATTATAACAGTGTTCTCATTTTCCTAAATTGAATTGACAGGTAATTATAAAATTCCAGAATGTGTTGGGAACAACTTTTTGTTTCAGAAAGTGGAGGAAGTAACTAGGGGGACAGCCATTTTAAACTTGATTCTGACCAACAAGGAGGATAGCAAATCTGAAGTTAGAAGACAACTTGGGTAAAGTGATCATAAAATGTTAGATTTCATTATTCTCAGTAAAAGGACAAGAGCTGCGGAATAAGGACAATGGACTTCAAAAAGAGCAGACTATAATACTCAGAATTGGTAAGTGAGGTTTCATGGGAAGAAAAATTAAGGGAAACAGGAGTTCAGAAGGGCCAGCAGTTTCTCAAAGACCCAATATAAAAGGCACAACTGCAAACTATCCCAATGTGAAGAAAGATAGGAAGAATAGTAAGAGGTAATAAGGAGCTCCTGATGGAGCCATGAATCACATGAAAAGTCAAAAAGAAATCCTACAGAAAAAGCAATGGATAAATTGCTACTGTGGTGAATAGAAGCACAGCACAAAACATGTAGCACAAATCAGAAAGGCTCAGGCACAAAATGCCTAGGCAGTGACATAAAAGGCAATTTGAAGGGGCTATTTAAATACATTAGGAGCACATGAAACATGACGCGAAGTGTCGGTCCCTCTACTTAGCAGGGAAGAAGAGCTAATAACGGAAGGCTGAAATGTTTAATGCCTATTTAGCTTCAGTCTTCACTAAAAAGGTTAATGTTGACCAGATACTCAAAACAACTAATATTAACAATGGAGGGGGGGATGGGGGAGAGATTAACTGGCTAATAATAATTTAATGAATACTTAGATGAATTACAGTTAGCAGGGTCCAGTGGAAAAAATCATCCTAGGTTACACAAGGAACTAGCTACAGCAATCTCAGAACTGTACCTATTTTTAAAAAAGGGGGACAAAGATGACCCAGGAAATTATTAACTAGTCAGCCTGACTTTGATACTGGAAAGAAACTGGAACAAAATTAAACAATCAACAAGCACCTAGAGGATAAAAGGGTTAGATTTTCCAAAACCAAATCATACCAAACCAACCTAATTTCCTTCTTTGACAGGATTACTAGCCTCGTGGAAAGAGAGGAAGAAAAAAACATGATATATCCTGATTTTAGTAAGGCTTTTCACACAACTCCACATGACATTCTAAGAAGCAAGCTAGGGAAAGATGGTCTAGATGAACTTAGTAGAAGGTGGGTGCACAACTGGTTGGAAAAGCTGTATTCAAGGAGTAGTTATCAATAGTTTGCTTTCAAACTCGGAAGGTGTATTTATAACACTGACAGACCCCGGTCGTCGGTGGGCAGAATCGAACCTGGGACCTCTGGAGCTTACTGCATAAGCCTCTACTGCATGAGCTAAAAGCTGCAACTGTTGGCTAAGACTATAGAGCAGACCTCATTAATCTCTCTCTCTCTCTCTCTCTCTGTGGTCTCGGTACCACTAGATGGGACAGAACACCACACCCAGGAGGCCTGGGGGTTACACACTTCCCCAAGCTGAGGAAGCACATCCTGAGCTTCAGAGAGACTTCCCGGTTGAAATCCAGGATAAGCCCCCACTTGTAATGCTGACAGACTCCAGTCACTGGTGGGCGGAATAGAACCTGGGGCCTCTGGAACTTAGTACATGAGCCTGTACTGTATGAGTGTCATAAACAGATAGCTAAGGGTTAATGTTCTTTTACCTGTAAAGGGGTAACACCAGTAACCTGAAACACCTGACCAGAGGACCAATCAGGAAACAAGACTTATTCAAATCTGGGTGGAGGGAAGTTTGTGTGTGAGTCCTTTGTTCTTTGTCTTGTGTCTGACCCTCTCGGCTCTGAGAGTGATCTTTCTGTCTCCTGGCTTTCTAATCATCTGTTTCCAAGTTGTAAGTGCAAGAATAGTAAGACAATAGGTTTATATTGTTTTCTTTTGTATTTACATGTGTGTAGTTGCTGGAACGTTTTGAATTGTATTCTTTTTGAATAAGGCTGTTTATTCATTTTTTAAGCAAATGACCCTGTATTTGTCACCTTAATACAGAGAGACCATTTTTATGTCCTTTTCTTTCTTTTTTATATAAAGCCTTCTTTTTAAGACTTGTTGGAGTTTTTTCTTTACTGGGGACTCCAGGGAATTGAGTCTGCAGCTCACCAGGGAATTGGTGGGAGGAAGAAGTCAGGGGGGAAAATCTCTTTGTGTTAGATTTACTAACCTGACTTGCATACCCTCTGGGTGAGGGGGGAACTACTTGTGTTTCCAGGACTGGAAACAGGGAGGGTGGAGTCCCTCTGTTTAGATTCACGGAGCTTGCTTCTGTATATCTCTCCAGGAACCCAGGGAGGGAACACCCGGAGGGGGGAAGGGAAATGGTTTATTCCCCTTTGTTGTGAGACTCAAGGAATCTGAGTCTGGGGGTCCCCCAGGGAAGGTTTTGGGGAGACCACAGTGCGCCAGGCACTGTATAGATTCCTGGCTGGTGGCAGCTTTACCAGGTCCAAGTTGGTAACTAAGCTTGGAGGTTTTCATGCTAATACCCATATTTTGGACGCTAAGGTCCAGATCTGGGAAAAATGTTATGACAATGAGCTAAAAAGCCAACTGGTGTTAGCTAAGGCTGTAAAGCAGACTTCTTAATCTCTCTCTCCGTAAGTGGTCTTGGTGCCACCAGATGGGATAGAACACCACACCCAGAAGGTTTGTGAGTTACATATTTAGGAGATGCTACACGGGTCAGTACTGGGTCTGGTACTATTCAGTATTTTTATTCATGACTTAGACAGGGGAGTGGAGAGTATGCTTATAAAATCTACAAATGACACCAAGCTGGGTGGGGTTGCAAGCATTTTAGTGTACAGGATCAGAATTCAAAACGACCTTGACACATTAGAGAATTGGTCTGAAGTAAAAACCAAATGCACAACTTACAAAATCGGGAATAATTAGCTAGGCAGTAGTACTGCTGAAGGGGAGTAGGGGATAATAGTGAATCACAAATTCAATAAATCAACAATGTGATGCAGTTGCAAAAAAGGCTAATATTCTGTGGTGTATTAACAGGAGTGTTGTACATCAGACAGGGGAGGTAATTGTCACGCTCTCCAGCACCGTATTATCGCCTAGGCCAACAAGGCCTAGGCCTAGAGCAGCAAATTTACTCGTGACCCCTCCCCAACTCCAACCCTTCCCCAAATTCCTGGCCCGCTTCCTCCCTCAGGCGCGCTGTGCTTCCCTCCTTCCGCCTCTCTCCCAGGCTTGCCGCACGAAAGCGCTAGGAGGGAGGGAGAAGCGAGTAGCGGTGCGCTTGGAGGAGGCAGAGCAGATGTGAGCTGGGGCCTGTGGGCGCGGGGAGTAACCCGGGGGGGGAGGGGTGACGGGAACCGCTTTCTGCCCCAGGTCGCCTCCGCTCCACCACTGCCATTCCCTGAGCATGCTGCAACTCCTCTTCTCCCCCCTTCCTCCCAGGCTTACTGCGCGAAAGCGCTGGGAGGGAGGGAGAAGCGAATAGCTGCGCAATCGGAGGAGGCGGAGCAAAGGTGACTTAGGGCCGGCGGGCACGGGGAGTGACTCCTGGGGGGGGCAGGGAACCACTTCCTGCCCCAGCTCACCTCCCACTCCACCGCTGCCATCCCTCAAGCACGACACAACCCCCCTTCTTCCGCTCCCTCCCAGGCTTACCACGGGGGAGCAGAGGTGAGCTGGCGGGGGGAGGGGGGCAGCAATTTTTTGAGGGCCTAGGGGTGCCAAATTTGTTAATCCGCCACTGACGCTCTCCTCAGCATTGGTGAAGGCTCAGCTGGAGTATTGTGTCCACTTTAGGAAAAATATGGACAAACTGGAGAGACAAGAGAAGAGCAACAAAAGTGAGAAAAGATATAGAAAACCTTGACGTGTTTAATCTTGAGAAAAGAAGACCAAGGGGGACCTGATAACAATCTTCAAATATACTTAGGTCTATCAACTCTCATATGTTATGCACAGTCAATCCAAGCCAGAACTCCAAGAATACCTATGTGCTGCAGAAAGCAGTGCTGGCACTTCCTCCCACAAGTTTGTTTTGAAACCATTTATCTTAGGCTAGGTCTACACTATAGCTTACGTCAGTATAACTTACGTGTGATACTCCATACTTCAAAATAGCACCCTGGAACCCCCATATTCACCACTGTGTTATGTTATGATATCTTTTGTACAATGTATGCCTTGTGTGGTATCATTTAAAAAGTCTTAATCTGTTGAACATCAATATCCTGTTGAATTGTATGTACTATCATTGCATGTGATGTGATGAAGTATTGCTGTATGTTTGTTCCTGAAATATGTGGTCAGTGGGAAACACCTACAGCTAGCCTTTCGGCCATCATAGCAAAGCTCTTTTTAGCTGCTTTAGCACCTGGAGAGAAAGTATAAATGAGGGTTGATGACATTACATCAGCACTTGGCCTCTTGCCTCCCCCATCTCAACACCTACAACAGGCCTGCACAACATATGGCCCGCGGGCCGCAGGCTCACTGTGCGGCCCGCGGCCGGGAATCAAAGGGCTCTGGGCTGCCCGCAGCCACGGGGAGCCCAGAGCCCTTTAAATCCCAGCCGCGGCCGGGATTCAAAAGCCTTTGAGCTGCCCGCAGTGGTGGGGAGGCCAGAGCCCTTTAAATCTCAGCCAAGGCCGGGATTCATAGGGCTCTGGGCTGCCCGCAGAGATTCCCGGCCGCGGCTGAGGTTTAAAGGGCTCAGGGCTCCCCGCAACCACGGGCAGCCTAGAGCCCTTTGAATCCCAGCGGCGGCTGAGATTTAAAGGGCTCAGGGCTCCCCACGGCTGCAGGTAGTCCAGAGCCCTTTGAATCCCAGCTGTGGCTCCAGCGGATGGGCTGGTGCTGGCATTTCAAGGGCTCGGGCTCCCCTCAGCAGCAGGAGCTCTGTGCCCTTTAAATCCCTGCTCCAGCCCCGCAAAGCTCCGGGTTCCCCCAGCTGCTGGAACCCCGGGCCCTTTAATTTCACCCTGAGGGCTCCCAGCCACCTCTTCAGCTGGGAGCCTCTGGTTGATTTAAAATCAAGTATCACCTCCCCACCCTCAACCTTCCTTTTTGGCCCACAGCTGTTATGGTGGGGCGGCGCTGGGGAAGGAGGGTTTGTTTCTGCAGGGCTGGGCGATGCTGGGGCGGGGTGCTTCCACGGGGCCGGGGGGTTTAGGCTCTCAGCTGTTTTCTTTGGAGCAATGTGGCCCTTGCCGCTTTACAAGTTGTGCAGGCCTGACCTAGAAGATCATTTGGAAGACCATTTGACTGGGAAGATTGGTCCCAGGCTGAGAAAGAAATCCACCCTGTATATTTAGAACTGTAAACTGCCTGGAACATCCAGTGGGGTGAGAAAAGCTGTTTGACTGAAATCTTGCTTAGTTTGTTAAAGTTAGAAAAACATTCCAAATTCTATTTTTATTTCTTATGTAACTAACTTTGATCTTTGTGCCTAACACTTTATCACTTAAAATCTTTCTGTAGTTAATAAACTTATTTTAATGTTTTATCCTTACCAGAGAGCTTGTATAAAGTGCTTGGGGAATCTGCTCAGATTACAATGGCAGGTGCATGTTCACTTTCCTTTGATGAAGTGGCAAACTAACTAATAAGCTTGCACTGTTCATGAGAAGGTCTTGAGCAGTGTCAGGTGGGACATCACTGAGGTACAAGGTAGGGGCCTGGGGAGATTTGCTGGTGTCTCTCTCTTTATAATTCATATAGCATTCATGCAATTTAGCTAGGTATGTCCCTGCATATTGTTGGCTGACTGATCACAGCACCTGGAGGGATTTTGCTGCTTGTCACTAGCACAGCATTGTAAGACAGCTCAGGGGGGAGAACTAAGGGGGCACAGAGGTGTCACAGTTCTAGATTGTACCCCAGGGACATGTCATTCAGGGCTGTGAATAAGCCACCCCCTTGTCATAACATATTCCCAGATTTGGACCTTAACGTCCAAAATATGGGTGTTAGCATGAAAACCTCCAAGCTTAGTTACCAGCTTGGACCTGGTAAAGCTGCCACCACCCAAAAAATTAGAGTGTTTTGGGGCACTCTGGTCCCCCCAACAACCTTCCCTGGGGACCCCAAGACCCAAATTCCTTGAGTCTCACAACAAAGGGAAATAAACCATTTCCCTTCCCACCTCCAGGTGTTCTCTCCCTGGGTTCCTGGAGAGATATACAGAAGCAAGCTCCGTGAAACTAAACAGAGGGATTCCACCCTCCCTATTTCCAGTCCTGGAAACACAAGTACTTCCCTCTTCACCCAGAGGGTATGCAAAGTCAGGCTTGTAAATCTAACACACACAGATTTCCCCCTGACTTCTTCCTCCCACCAATTCCCTGGTGAGCTACAGACTCAATTCCCTGGAGTTCCCCACTAAAGAAAAACTCCAACAGGTCTTAAAAAGAAAGCTTTATGTAAAAAGAAAGAAAAATACATAAAAATGGTCTCTCTGTATTAAGGTGACAAATACAGGGTCAATTGCTTAAAAGAAATATGAATAAACAGCCTTATTCAAAAAGAACACACTTCAAAACACTCCAGCAACTACACACATGTAAATACAAAAGAAAAAAACCCTATAAATCACTATCTTACCTTCTGTACTTACAACTGGGAAACAGAAGATTAGAAAAGCAGGAGGCAGAAAAATCCTCTCATAGCCGAGAGAGTACAGGCAGAAAGCCAAGAACAAAGGATTCACACACAAACTTCCCTCCACCCAGATTTGAAAAAGTCTTGTTTCCTGATTGGTCCTCTGGTCAGGTGTTTCAGGTTACTCCTTTCCAGGTAAAAGAACATTAACCCTTAGCTATCTGTTTATGACACTCCTCAATGACATAAGTTACATCAACATAAGCACCACTGTGGACAGCACTATGTCGGCGGGAGAGCTTCTCCCACTGACATAGCTACTCGCAGAGGCTGAAGTAGTGAAGCCATTCGTTGGCTTAAAGTGGCTATACTAGAGAATTTACGGTGGCACAGCTGCCATGATGCAGCTGTGCCACCATAAACTCCCTAGTGTAGCCACGCCTTTCAATTTTTACTTCACATTAGACTCTCACTGAAGTAAACAGTGCCTGGATCAATCTCAAAGTGCCTATTACCATGGTAGTAAACCACTGTCCATAACTGAAGCACACAATAACCCAGAACAAAAAGGTGAGATCTCACTAAAATCAAGATATATCATGTCTTCTGCTTTCTCTCTTTCCACTAGGCTGGTAAACCTGTCAAAGAAGGAAATTAGGTTGGCCTGGCATGATTTGTTTTTGAAAAATCTAAATCTCCAGCTAATGAAACTTGATGTTATGCATTCAGAATGTTTTGTTCTTTCAGAAGAGCACAGATTCTCAAGAATATTTAAAAAAAAAAAAGTGTGCTTTACACTTGCTGGTCCAACTCCCAAGAATACTCTGTTTCCTTAGAATGCTAAGGAGCACCATGCTAGGTACAGTAGAATGAAGCGTACAAATTAAGATAACCACTCGTAATTAAAATACAAGAGAGAGGTTGTTAGCCATGGTGACTTTTCCAAATTTTCAGTTTTGGTGGCTGTATGAAACATACCTGTTCCAGGCAAATGTATTTGTGAAATTAACACTATAATTCACCGATTGAACCTCATTACACCCAAAAAGACTATGTTAAAAGAACAAATGAGGCTGAGTCAAACAGACAATCACCTCTTCCACTACACAACTCCAATGCATACCCAGAACATCACCCATCTTATACACTGAATAAGGCAGCAGTCTTGTGGCAAAAAATGTATGATCACGTAATTAAAGACTATCATAATACACACAAAGGAGCCAAATTAATAATGCACAGGCAGCCTTAATTCCAGAGTTTACTAACTTTTGACTTTGCTACCTTAACATTCTTTTAATGCTTTATAGAGTTTAAGGCCAAAAGGAGCCATCACATAATCTAGTCTTATCTCTGGCATATAAGAGGTCATTAAATTTTACCCAGATACCTGTACATTAAGCCCACAGACTTTAGTTAGACCTGGGGTAGGCAACCTATGGCACACGTGCCAAAGGTGGTATGCGAACTGATTTTCAGTGGCACTCACATTGCCCCTGTCCTAGCCACCAGCCTGGGGGCTCTGCATTTTAATTTAATTTTAAAAGAAGCTTCTTAAACATTTTTAAAACCTTATTTACTTTACATACAATAGTTTAGTTATATATTATAGACTTATAGAAAGAGACCTTCTAAAAACGTTAGAATGTATTACTGGCACGTGAAACCTTAAATCAGAGTGAATAAATGAAGACTCGGCACACTAGTTCTGAAAGGTTGCCGACCCCTGAGTTAGACCAGCACATTTCAATTCTCAGGAGACTAAACTGTGCCAGTGACACAGAAAACAGGATAGACCAAGGTGCCATCAATGTCCAAGGCTCCTCCAATGGCAAGGAACTGTCTAGGAGGGATATGTCCAAATGATTCGAGCAGGCAAACCGCAATCCCTCACCCACCCACATCTACAAAGGAAGGTGGAAAAACCATAGAGGTCTCTGCCAATCTGACCCGGGGGAGATTCTTTTGACATTAAATCTGGTCCCAGTTGGACCCTGAACACATGAGTAAGACATACCAGCCAGGCATCGAGAAAGAAGAGAGTCTCTGTACCCACTCGGAGCACTGGTCCCTCTTGTCCACCATCCCATCTCCAACTGTGGCTGAATTCTCTGATGCTTCAGAGAAAGAAAAAAGAACCACCATACACACACACACACACACAGAACATATAAAGCCAATTTTGCATTGGGGAAAAAATTTCCTTCCTGACCCCTGCAGGTGACAAGTTGAAACACTGATGCAGGCAATTTTGTTACAGTCATTATCTTAATGAGAGCTGCAACCATTATGACCACCTCCTAACCCCAGCTTCTGCCCCATCTCCTCCTCACCCCCCCATTCCTATCCTTCCTTGTCTCCTGCCTCTCGTTTCTCATCCCCAGCCCATACTCATGTTCTCTTCCCTCCTTTCCCTCCCATCCATCTTCTACCTATTACTCTGCTCAGATCCTACTCCTAACCGCCCCCGCTCTACCACACCCTGCATCCCACACTCTCCCCACCTCTCTCAGACCCGGTATATGCATAAAAATTTACCAGGGTAACTATTCCTTAGAGGGCTAAATTATTACCAGTAAAAGTCACTAAGTGAATGTATATATGGGGGTAATTTATACCAGTATAGCTATTATTTGTATTATCATAGAGACTAGGAGTCTAGAGACTAAGTCTCACTCATGCTATTCCCCTTCACTAATGGGACTAGCTTTACCAACTAAGTTTTACACCAGCATAACTGTGTGCACCCTAGGCAGGGTTGTACTGCTCTAACTATACTGGTATAGCTAAAGCAATACATTTTTCTAGTGCCTCTTGCCTGGGCACTAACAGGGAATGCATTGAAATCACAGGAAAGAATATGCCTGCTCAGTTTTTATGCCTTGTGCCACAGAAACTGGAACAAGCAATTGTAGAAAAATTCTGCTCAGTCTCTACAGACCTGGGATGGACCATGCTCAGTCACATTGTGGAGACGTTACATGTACCGGCAATTGCAGATAGGTGCCGTGAAGGGACAGAGCATTATCAGTGCAGATGGAATCACTAAAGCATTTAGCTGCCCAAATCTAATAAGTCTCTGTTGAGCATGTGTGAACTAAGATTTTTCCCAAGGCTTCAAAATTTCACCAAATTTTCATACCAACTGCAAACTTTACATCGCTGACACCAGGGCAACCTCCTAGCCAAATGTCAAGCCCTTGCTCCAAAGCACTGGAGCATGAGCTGAAAAATTAAAGGCAAAACATTTTTTTCCTAGTCTCATTCCCTGAAAGAGCTCAACTGTTTTATCTGAACCTTTTTTTTTTTAAAAAAAAGTTCAGCTCAAGGCAAAACACCCAGCACTAAAGGGTTCAGCCCAAACAGTTTAAATTTATAAAGCTATAAGCAACTGAAAACAGGGTCTTTTAATGGACAGTGTGGGGCAACCATAACTGCAAGTGTCACTAGCTGTACCACTTGTAGTTACACTTGATATCCTGATAAAAATATGATTTTTACATTATTTTAAACTAACATTTATTACAATTATTCTGTAGGCATGCTTGACTGAAGAAGCTGGGTTCCATGCAAGCTGACGTTAATATTTTTCCTCTTTCATCCATTTTCTTTAGACAAACTGTTGTAGTACTTGTACTGTGTGCCCACAGCTGCTACTGGCATTCAGATGTTGAGTGTTCTACTGAGCCTGAGAAGGAGCTCCAAGAAGCTATAGCAGCCCAGTGGAGTTTTGTTACACTTCTAAGGGCTGGTCTACACTGGTGGGGTGGGATTCTATGTAAGATACGGAACTTCAGCTACGAGAATAGCATAGCTGAAGTCGATGTATCTTATTTCGACTTACCTCCCGTCCTCACAGAGCAGGATCGATGGCCGCGGCTCCCCCGTTGGCTCCGCTTCCACCTCCGGCCCTGGTGGAGTTGCGGAGTCGATGGAGAGCGCGGCGGGGATCGATTTATCGCATCTAGATGAGTCGTGATAAATCGATCCCTGATAGATAGATCACTACCCGCCAATCCGGCGGGTAGTGTGGACGTACCCTAAGCCTTCTAGAACTCAATATGCTGTGAGAGTTAGTGTAAACAACTTTATTGCCAACAAGTTTAATTTATAAACCAAGTCTTCTACCCTAGCTACAAAGATTAACACAATTTGTCATCATAGATACAAGTACTGCTTTCTTTCCACCCATGAAAATAAAACAAGAGATGGCATCTTTCTTTGTCACAAGTCCAGCTGACCAACTTGCATACTCAAAGTTTTCCAAATTAGGAAAAGATTTTAACATACATACATTCACCTCATTAGACTCGGCTATGTACCACTCAAGGTCTCCAATCCAGTAGTTGCAAACAGTCTGCCAAGTCTCTGGAGTTTATAAAATAAAATATCACCTTTTGTATGTAATTTTTATTTCACTTCTAACAATGATTTTTGTTAAAACATCAATCAAAGCTTCCCCTTTAATGAAGCATTAGTGTTTCTTTTCTTGATTAGCAAAAGAACAAGAGTTCACCTTTTCCTGTACACTGAAGAGTTAAGTAAAATGGGGAATATTTATCTTGTACTGAAAGAGGCTTTTATTAATTATAATGTTGATGATCTCTAACTGTATAAGAATTCTGAGCTCTGCACCAGAATTCTCTGTTCTTTAAAATTTATCCAACAGGAAAGGAAAATATGTAATTTAAGAAGAACCTATATACTAACTCACTGAGTTGTCTTCAGACTACTAGAGTTCCTGAAAGTTATTTTAGTTTTAGGCACAGTAATAAGTCAAAATAAGAAGTTCTTTTTGGAAGCTCTTTAACCGTTCCCCCAACCTCCCCTCCTTTACAAAAAACCTGAAGCCACCAAGTACTACTGATACATGTATGGAAGGAATCATAATGAGACAAGACAACATACTCACTATACAGATTCAACTAAAAGACTCCATTTTGGCCCCTATACCTACAGTACATGTCTAGAGCCAGAAAAGGCTCTTCATACTTTATCAAAAGTGCAGAATATTTCCAACCAAGTGTGATGATGAAATTACCTGTCTCACGATTATCATTTTTGGCTCATTAATTGCTACATGAAGACAATATAAGATTTTCTAAAAGTTTAACAGAATATATCTATAAAAATGTTTAATGACTTTAGCTTATTGAATGTTTTTTCTTAAGAGCTAAAACAGATGTAGAAACAATTTTAAAAAGGCCATTAGTGTTCGGCCAAATTACAAGTTTTTAAAGTACACTGTTATTATTCCAATGTTTCTACTAATTAAACAAAGAATGGGTAACTAGCAACTTACTCCAGTGCTTTCACTAGCAAACACTGAGGGGGGGGAGGTCACTTTCCAAAATAATCTCACTAAATAATTCAACAGTAACAAAGATTTTAGAAAGCACGTTTTTCTTTTTTACACATTAGTCAATACTCACAGTAAGCCATAAGACAGTAAACTTCACATACAGTAACTCCTCACCTAACATTGTTGTTATGTTCCTGAAAAATTCTACTTTAAGGAAAACAATGTTAAGCAAATCCAATTACCCCATAGGAATTAACGTAAATGGGGGAGTTAAGTTCCAGGAACATTTTTTTCGCCAGAAGAAAGAACAAAAGAAAGTCTCTCTGTCGATTAGATAGATAGATAGATATTACATACACAGTAGAAGTTTTAAACAATTTAATACTGTACACAGCAATGAAGATTGTGAAGCTTGGTTGAGGTGGTAGAGTCAGAGGGTGGAAGAGGATGGGATATTTCCCAGGGAATGCCTTACTGCTAAATGATGAACTAGCAATTGGCTGAGCCCTCGAGGGTTAACACATTGTTAATGAAGCCTCACACTCTATAAGTCAGCAAGAATGGAGGGAGGGGAGACAGCATGGCACAGAGAGATAGAGACATACACTATGTGCGTGAGTGGAGATGCGCATTGCCCCTTTAAGTACACTGTCCCTTTAAGTAGATCAACAAGTTCAGACAGCAGCTGGTGCCAGCAAATTCCCTCTGTCCTGAGCCCTGTTGTTTCCCACCCCCCTCCTTCTATGGAGATGGGGTGAGGAACACGGGGGAGGGGGATACCCTCACATTAGCACCCTTCTTTCTCCCCTGCTCTCCACGTAAGCAGGAGGCTCCCAGGAGCAGCTCCAAGGCAGAGGGCAGGAGCAGCACACGGCAATGTGGGGGGGAACAGCTGAACTGCCAGCAATTGATAGCCTGCTGGGCAGCTGCTGCACAGGGAACTTAGGGGAGCAGGGAACTGATAGAGGGGTTGCCGGTTCACTCTGGTTCCAAGTTCCAACAGGCTGCTCTTTCTGCAAGCAGTGGATAAAGCAGGCAGCTGCCAAACAACATTATAAGGAACACTGCACAACTTTAAATGAGCATGTTCTCTAACTGATCAGCAACGAAACAACGTTAACCGGGACGACTTTAAGTGAGGAGTTACCGTACTAAATAAGAACTTGAATGTGGAATTAAAATGTTCACAAGCACATAAAATTAAACAAAATGATGGCTAACTGCATGCATTAGGTACAGGCTTAAGACAATGACTGCTTACTCTTCAATATACTCACAATTCTGAGTGAGCATAAATGAAGAAACTAGTATTGTTTAGTTGAAAAGCTTGCAGTGAAGGTTGCAAGGGAAAAAATTATCTATCTAGGTACTTTTATGATTCTCCTCACTATAGTACTTTAGCACCCCCACCCCCCAAATTAAAAATATATCTGTCTTTCCCTCCCCACCCTCTCTTTACTGCTTGTAGGAAAACCTTGACAGGTAAGAAATGTGTGTGGATGTGCACTCGCCCTTTGGTCAGTATGTAGTCACTCTGGGAGATGTTTGGGGGTCGGGGGGGGAGAAGAGTGGAGGCCTAGAAATGTACTGGTCTACAGATATTTTAATATAGACAGAAGGTTCTCAAGCAACAACATATTTTAAAACATGAAATTCCACATTCAGGTATAACAGGTTTGATTTCAATCTACACTGCTATTTTATATACAAGTTGAAATAATGGCTTATCTCTTGATAAAAAGTTTGTACCTTGATCTGCTGTCTTCTGAGCATTGCAAGTTCCCTCATATCTCGGAAGGGCTGTAGTAGGTATTGGTACAGTTCTGTGGTGGCTTCTGCAAGACTACTGTAGGCTTCATCTTCCATTTGATACAGTTCAAGCAGCTCTACCATGCTTTCTGTATTCTTGTGTTTTTCCAACAGCTATAAAAAGATAAGAGAAATATTGCTTCAAAAAAAGTGTGTTCAAAATTTCCTGCTAAAAAATTTGATGGATACTTGCAGCTAATGGCCAATCCCCACCCTAACCATCCCCTCCCCTCCTCCCCCGCCCCGATCCACCTAGACATGAAAAGGTTCCATGGTGCAGCTTGCCATACTAAGCAAGGAACTAAGCCAGTCAAGTTTGAACAGCCCTTTGATTACTGAACATCCAGAGTTAAAGTTATCACTGCTTTCCAAGAGCTTCCCGAAGCACAGTAGCACTGGAGACATAGCCATAACTGGAGGTAGGAGGATAAAGTCTGATTTGCTTTTCACTAGTTATGCCATTTACTTACTGCATTTCACTCCATTTAGACAAAATAAGAGAGAAGTCAAGTTTTGATTTTTCTAGTTGTTATTTTTTAACACCACAAAGATGAGAGATGCATCACAGAAAAGACAAGTGCATTACCACAAAAGACTTACAATCTAAGCCCTGGCTTTTTGAGCTGCTCCACATAAGTGGACCCCAGGGGCCCAAAAACAGCCCTAATAAAGTCACTGCAGTTCCACACAGGTGAAATGGTTTGCCTGTGTGGCACAATCTGCAGGATAGTGGACTATATTTCTAGTCTATTTTAATTTCTGGTTGACGTGCTTTAGCACGTTTTATTATCTAGGTTACAAATGAAGCAAACAATGTCTTAAGAGTTTAAGGCCAGAAGGAACCACTAGCTCATCTTGTCCAACCACCTATATATCACAGGCCACTTGCACCACCCAGCATGCACACACTAAACTCAACTGAAATGAGATCAAAGTATTGCTGCCCACTGGAGATGAGACTATTATGTGCAAAGAACCAGGGAAACCAAGATACACAACACCCAAGGGCCCCCTCAATGACAGTGTAGGTCCTGGCAAGTGACCTACACTTACATGCTGCAGAGGAAGGTGAAATAAAATCCAAGGTCTTCAAAGAGTTTTCATTAGAATTAAAAAAAAGTTGTGGATTTATTTTAAACTTTGTACAAGTCCTTAATTTGAGGCTTAAATCAACCTAAAACTGTTTCCTCAAGAAAGTGACTACTTGTACAATCTTCTCTTAAATTATTGTCTGTATATAATCCTAGTCAGTCAGATAAAACAGAAACTTTCACAAATTTGTTACATTAAATTTTTATCTCATATGCTTGCTTTGAGACCATTTTATGTACATGCATTGGCAGGTCAGGCCATATAACTTAACTCACTTGCCAGATCTAGAAAGCCACTTACTGATTAGCTAAGGCTAATGTTTTTAAAAAACTCCTCTACCCTTTATCTGAGATGTTTCCAAGTATCTACACAAAAAGCAGATTATCTTAATAGTCTTTTTATATCATTATCAGCCACTAAAAAAATCAAAGCTCATTTTTTGTGTTACTGCCTCAAAAGCTTATACTCTGTTTATATCACTCATTACTTTTTTTTCTGAACCATACATCTGAAATGACTTTAACCTCCCCTTAAACTAAGTCATATCTTCTAGTTATTTGTTTATAGTTTTAAAATGAAACCCCTAAACTAGAAGTATGCCAAGTATACCTTAAACCAAGTTGTTGTGGCAGGAACTGTTACCTTACCTCTGATCCAATAAGTGATGTCTTAACTCCAACAGCATGGACATTTCTGACAGTGTAGTCCCTAAAGAAAAGCCACCTGCTCCCTCAACTCCATTCCTTCTCATTCTTTACTCATTTCCTCAGTTCTGCCAGTGTTATTCTTTCACCTCTAACTTGCCCCAACTTTTCTATTGCCTGCCCCTTTTTTAAAAAGCCCTCTCATAGTCTTGGCAAAGCAATCTTCCCTCTGTTAGAGTACTCAAGAAAACAGCCTTATTTCTTCTTGTACTTATGCTGGGCACAACTTTAAATGTCTCCACTTTTTAAGATTCTAAAATGTCAATCCCACAGGAAGGAAATAAGACTAATTTTAATTCTTTCATTGTTTCTGGAAGAATCATAAGCAGTCTTACATCAAGAACTCAATAGCATAGATGTAACTTTTACTAATTATTCTATACTGTAGTTTATGATTATTTCGGGGCTCTGATATTCTGGGAAGCACACAGTAACTCTGCAGAAGGAAGTTTTGGTGGACAAATGCTAAGTGAAGGGCTAAGACTCAAATTTATAGTACTTTAAAGTTGTCTTTTCTTTTTGAATGCCGAAAGCATGGGTACATATATAATAGTTGTATATGAAATCAGAGTTAGAGTGTTCATATTACTGTATACACCCATAAATGGGGAAAAAAAGATAGCATAAAATAAACTATCTTGAAAATCTGTGAAGAAGAGTTACACACCTTACAGTAATGGTCATTCTTAGAGATGTGTTGTCCACGTGGATTCCACTCTTAGTGCGCATGCACCCCACAAGCATGAGATCAGATTCTCTTCGGCTTGCAGTGTTTGTTGGGGCTGCGCCTGCACCCTAGATCCCCTTAAAACCAGCTACTCAAGGTCATAAAGGATGCTTCAGGATAAACCAACCCTTAGTTCCTTCACCAATATAGAATTCCAGAGAAACAGAATTTCTTAGAAGCTGGGAAGGAGAGCAGCCATGGAATCTGCGTGGATAGCACATCTTGAAGAACTACAGTTACTGTAAAGTAAGCAACTGTTCTTTCTTCAAGTGATTGTCCCTATGGATTCCACTCGATGACTATGCAGCAGTTGTTTCCCTGCTTGGAGATGAGTACTAGGGGTTCTAATTAAAAAATGACTGCAGGTCAGCATTATCAAAACAGGCACCCAATCTGGAAGCCTCTGCCAAAGGCTAACACCCTATAAGGTGTGCACCAAGCTCCACATAGCTGCCCTATGGACGCTCTTCAAACAGGCAGCAGAGGCTGCCTGATCTCTAGACGAATGAGCTCTAGTGTGATAGATGGATCTGACTTGGCTAACTCAGACCACGTTTTTATATAGTTGCAGACCCAATTTAGACTACCTCTGTGAGAATACTGACTGATCTATAACCCTCTCTACAAACGCCAGAAAGGGGCTAGATGTCCCTCAAGCAGGGAGCGACATATGGAACATTGTTTGGGGATATGTCCCTCTCCTAAGCAGAGAAGGCATCAGGACTGCCAGTTATTAGCCAGCAAAGCCTCACATGAGGGATAGGTCTTAAATCCTAGAGATTTAGCTTCTGTCATGTTAGTAGCAGTCCTGCAAGGAGCTGCAGGGGATATGTGGGGAGCACAGGGGGTGTCATGTCTAGCCTAACCAAAAAAAGTGTATCTAAACCAAAATAAACCCACACACAACACTCCCCCAAAACCTTTATTGTCTATGAGAACTAACAACAAACACTAGCAGTTTTCAGAAAGAAAAGTGGACACTGCAGGGGTTCTGCACAGGTGGTAAGAAGGAACTAAGGCCTGGTCTACAGTACACGTTTAAACCGATTTTAGCAGTGTTAAACTGATTTAACGCTGTACCCCTCCACACAAAGAAGCCCTTTATATCGATACTAAGGGCTCTTCAAATCGGTTTCTGTACTCCTCCCCAACGAGAGGAGTAGCGCTAAAATTGGCATTACCGTATCGGATTAGGGTTAGTGTGGCTGCAAATCGACGGTATTGGCCTCCGGGCGGTATCCCACAGTGCTCCACTGTGACCGCTCTGGACAGCAATCTGAACTCAGATGCAGTGGCCAGGTAGACAGGAAAAGCCCCGTGAACTTTTGAATTTCATTTCCTGTTTGTCCAGCGTGGAGCTCTGATCAGCATGGGTGGTGATGCAGTCCCAAATCCAAAAATAGCTCCAGCATGGTCTGTATGGGAGATACTGGATCTGATTGCTGTATGGGGAGACAAATCTGTTCTATCAGAGCTCTGTTACAGAAGACGAAATGCCAAAGCATTTGAAATAAATCTCCAGGCTATGATACAGAGTCCACAGCACAGTGCTGCGTGACATGCATAACGGAAAGCCAAAGAATCAAATGGATGCTCATGGAGGGAGGGAGGGGGTACTGAGGACTCCAGCTATCCCACAGTCCCCGCCGTCTCTGAAAATCATTTGCATTTTTGGCTGAGCTCCCAATGCCTGTAGAGTGAAACACATTGTCCAGGGTGTTTCAGGGTCTAGCTCACCAATTTACTACCTCTCCCCCTCCATGATAGAAAAGGGGGAAAATCGTTTCTTGACTTTTTTATGTATCACTCTATGTATACCGCATGCGGCTGGTAGACACGGTGCTGCAGCAGTAAACAGTAGCATCCTCTCTTCTCCCCTCCCCTCCCTGGTGGCAGACAGTACAGTGCAGTAGGACTGATAGCCCTCCTGGTCATGAGCCCGTGAGTGCTCCTGGCTGGCCTCAGGTGAGGCTGGCCGGGGGGGCCTGGGTAAAAATAGGAATGATTCCCAGTCATTCCCAGCAGATGGTACAGAACGACTGGTAACAGTAATCATCATAGCAACCGGGGGCTGAGCTCCATCAGCGCCCTCCCCCCCGCCCCTTCATGTCTAAATAAAAGATTCTGTACTGCCTGGGCTATCATAGCAGCTGGAGGCTGCCTCCCCCTCATTTTATCTCACTAACAAGTCACTGTTTCTTATTCCTGCATTATTACTTCATCACACAAATGGATGGGACACTGCCACAGTAGCCCAGGAAGGTTTGGGGAGGAGGGAAGCAACGGGTGGGGTTGTTGCAGGGGCACCCCCTAGAATGGCATGCAGCTCATCATTTCTGCAGGATCTGACACGGAGTGGTTGTGCTCTCTGATACACTGGTTCTCTAGTACACTTGCCGCATATTCTAGGCACGACTGACTATTTTTAAATACTATAAAGGAGGGATTGACTCGGGGAGTCATTCCCATTTTTGTCTTTGCACCCCCAGCCGACCTCAGCCAGGGGCACTCATGATAGCAGCAGACGGTACAGAACAACTGATAACCGTCTCTGCTGTCATGCAAAGGCAAATGAATGCTGCTGTGTAGTGCTGCAGTATCGCCTCTGTCAGCAGCATCCAGTAGACATAAGGTGACAGTAAAAAAAAGCTGAACGGGTTCCATGGTTGCCGTGCTATGGCATCTGCCAGGGCAATCCAGGGAAAAAGGGCGCGAAATGATTGTCTGCCATTGCTGTCCTGGAGGAAGGAATGAGTGACAACATTTACCCAGAACCACCCGCGACAATGATTTTTGCCCCATCAGGCACTGGGATCTCAACCCAGAATACCAAGGGGCAGGGGAAACTGCGGGAACTATGGGATAGCTACGGAATAGCTACTCACAGTGCAACACTCCAGAAATCAACGCTAGCCTCGGACCATGGGCGCACACCGTCGAATTAATGTGGTTAGTGTGGCCGCGTGCACTCGACTTTATACAATCTGTTTTACAAAACCGGTTTACGTAAAATCGGAATAATCCTGTAGTGTAGATGTACCCTAAGGGAAGATTGGCTGCTTCACCTTCTGTAGTCTAGGGCAGAGGGACATGAGGCATCTAGGGTGCAAGCTGCTCAATGGACACTGCAGACCAAAAAGAATACAATCTCATGTGTATGAGGTGCATGCACACCAAGAATTGAATATGTGTAGATAACCATTCAAAGAAGGACTAAACCTTATCTTCAATTCCATATACAGTCTCTGTTTAATGTCAGAATTCACTTATAGTATGAGGCAAATTATATCCTCTAAATCCCAATAGGAAACAGTATACCAGACAGTTTCACTGTACATGTTGAAAGTTTCCCACAGGCACTATCAAGAAGAAACACTATATACTCACATGAAAATTCGTTAAGTACTTTTCCATAAGATGTAGGCCTTGGAAGAGTTAGGTGACTGCCAAAATAAACTTAGTGCATAAAAAGTGCACAGTTGTAAGAGGGTTAACATAAAGTTGATATATTTTCCCCCTCATATCTGTAATTAATTCTCAGTGTTACTTTAGCTGCCAATTTACTGCAGTGTGTGAATAGCCTAACTTTGGTATAAAATTTGCAATCATTCATAAATTTGTTTTAACTGAGAAATGAGAGGCAAGGGGAAGAGTAACCTCTGAATTTACAGGCCTGAGTGATGTTGACTCCTAAAAATAAATGCAGTATTCAATAGATAACTTTTTACAGATGTTACATTGTTCACAAATAAATGAATCTACAGCTTGGGTAACTATTATGCAGATAGGGTCTGGCTGGTACAAAAACCCAAGTCTTCAACTGAACAGTCCATGCATTTGAAAATATAGCAGATTTTTTAAAATTAAGGATGGAAATAATCAAATACTTTGCCACTAAAGCTTTAAAAGCACTGCACTGAATTACAGAGGTCTGTGCAAACATGTATGTGCTGTTCTTTATCTTGGGCCTGATCCAAAATCACTGAAACGAGCAGGAGGCTTTCCATGAATATTGGATCAGGGCCTTTAGTGTTGCTCCTTTGTTTTACTCTGTATTGAATATTATCTTCATAACCACATAGATTTAGATGTTTTATTTAAGATGCTAAAGCGTTACAAACACATCTCTTTAGGTCACTTATGTTTTAATATATGCTTGTTATTGAAAACACAAACACTTCAAAAGTATTGTGGTGCCATATGAGCGAATGCAAGGTCCTCGGAAGCTTCATAATCCTGCCTGTCATTTTGGATGTGTCTCTCAAGAAGGAAGAATCCCTGAGGTTATTTTAAACTTTTTTTTAATTACAGAGGCATATTTAACTACTGCCAAGCTTTATCTGTCATTGTAATTTATAAAGCAAGAGTTCACTACTCTCACTAAAGCAACTGCTAAATACTCCTGCCCTTTTCTCCAAACAGTGGCAGCTTCAAAGAGCTCTCTCCTTTTGTTGCCAAGTCCTTATAGATCAGCAGGACTACTGAACATACAAGTCCCAGAAGATCATTTCCAAAGCCAATGATACATAAAACTCAGAGGCAATATTAGCAGCAATTAAAATTTGATTGGAAATTGTATGCATGTTCTAATGTTTAAGTTTTTTGTATTTCTTCACTCTCTGCACCCACCAAAAGATATCCCATTAACCCACTCTTCTGCCCCCCAAAAGACAACAGAAGCCACACGCACAACTAGTACAGAATAGGTTTCGCCAGAATAGTAGTCTTCAATTATATGGAATCAAGATTACTGATAAACTATTTTTGCCTTCCTCACACACATGGTCCCCTATTCTGGCCATTAACTATTGCATTTAGGAATCAAGTAGCAGGGATGGTCAAAAAAGTCTTACTGTATAAACCTCACCAGACTTGGAGATGGGGATCTTGCTATCAACACCCATGCCTTTCAGGGCCAGATCAACTCTCCTGTGGGCATGGGGCTATTAGACTTTGGGGGGCCCCATATACAAGTCTTTTTCCTAATTTAAAATAAAATGATCATAATTATGTTATCGAGGCTATTAATTATATACTTGACTTTTAATTAACATAAAACTGTTCTGTAGTTACATTTCAGTCTTAAAACATGTAGAATATAGTTAAGTTAATTCAGAATAGCCTACTTCTTACCTTAGAACAGCTTTCAGAGACGTGCCAGCAGCCAGCTGCTTCCGGGAGCAGCATGGAGCCACTGCATGCAGGAGCCTGCCTGAGACCTGCTGCGCCGCTGGACTTTTAGCAGTCCGGAGATCGCGATCAACTGGCAGAGGCTCCAGGATTGACCAGTAGATAGCGATCAACAGGTTGGTGACCACTGAATTGTATATAGTTATGGATTTATTTTTGCAGGGGCCCCCTTAGCCCAAGTGCGTGAGCTGCAGCCCCTAAAGCCCCTGCGTTAATTCGGCCCTGATGCTTTTGTAACTTCAGGGTTATTATTTTTAATTACCGTATCACCTAGGAGCCCCAGTCAAGGACCAAGATCTCATTGTGGCAGGTGCTGTACAAATAGGGTGACCAGATGTCCCAATTTTATAGAGACAGTCCCAATTTTGGGGTCTTTTTCTTATACAGGCTCCTATTACCCCCCACCCCATCCCGATTTTTCACATTTGCTGTCTGGTCACCCTATGTACTTGCATGGTATTCTCCATAAAGGCCAAGAGACTCTAGAATACCCTTCCTTCCCTGGTCCAAAATACCTCTTATTTGTCAGCTTTTAGAGTATGCTGCAGGGTTACTTTTTTCACCTGGCCTTTGAACAGCAATAGGGATTGAGGCAAGTGTTTGGCAGGGGTTAGTTAGTATTCGATTATGAGCTGCTGTTTAGTACAAAGAATGAGTTGATTAAAATAAAAAAAAAAACAAAGACATAATTCAAATAATTGGAAGGGTTATCAGATAGTTTTAGTTATTCTAGATAAGAACAAAATGAAAATACTGAGAAATAGCAAGCAAAGTTTTTTATGCACACACACATTCATGCTTTCTCCCATGCAGCCCCATATAATTGGCATAAGCTCCTTGTAAACACCCAAAGCCACTGCCCTCTCCTTCAACTCTCTCCTTTGCTGTGATGCCTAAAAAAAATTTGACAACACTGAGCCACTGGTGTGAAAGATTAATGCCTAATGTGCTGGCTAGTATCTAATTTTTGACTGACTGTGCCATACACTGTGGAAAGTGTTTTAAAAATATTTGAAAACTTTTTTTTAAAAACTGGCACTGGATTCTAACCCTTTGCCTTTAAAAAGGCATATATGTGAGTCCAGCTGTACAAACCTCAGAAATTATATACCCTTTAAAAACTTATAAAAATGATCTATGTCTGTCTCTTGTATTCACCTTTTGTGGTGTCTTACACTTAAAGACTGGCAGTTTTTGAGGTAAGAATAGTGTTTTTCATTATGTGTATGTACACTGCCTAGCATAATGTGGCCTTGGTCACTGACTGGGGCTCAGTCCTTGGCTCTCTCACAGTGCATATAAATAGCCAAATCACCGCAGATAGTATAGAAGGAAAAAATGAACTGCTGGACAAGGAGGCTACAGAAGCTGAATGAGTAGAATATTTACTATTAAAAATACTACTGTGGTTAAGTAAACCACAAACTAATTTAATCTAACACATGCTTTATTGACCATAATCACTAATTTTTCTATAGTTCTTAATATAAATCTCCGAAGAGCATACATATAATTGTGTGCACGCGCACACACCCCCAGATGGGGTTCACAGTTAATTATTCTATTTAGTTAAGTTGCTAACTCTGATCATAATTTACAGTCACTACAGCAATTTACAGGCAATGCAAAAGATGTCAGTTTAAAACCAAGGATCTTTTATAAATAAAAAAAATGTATCTCAAATTTCTTCTCTGAAGGCCAGTAAGCAAATCCATGACAGCATAGTATAAGTATTTTTGTTTTAAGATGGTAATTGTCTAACCTGCATAACTGGCCGCGTAACGCAGCTGTCCCATTCTTGACTAACACTATCATACTAAACAAGGACCAATAAACACCTGCCATTTGCTTGGTTTGGGCACATTACTCAGAAAGATGAAGCCCGAAACAGGTTATGCAGGTCACTCATGTAATTAGTCCTTGTTTGGGAAAAGTCACATACTTTTTCTATTACTAACAGAATGAGAACACATTAGGTATTTATCTGTATTGGGATGTATTAATACTATGTATTCTGATGAGAAAAACAGAGGGGATGGATGAGTTCACTCTATTTCAAGGTAAACAGAGTATCCAAGATCTCCTATTTTTCCATTTGGGAAGATGAAAAACATCACAATAAAAATAAAGTCACTAATGAATACCTTTTCCAACAATGATCAGTGGGGACAAAGTCACTTTGAACCAAAAAAATTTCTAGGTAACACTTTATTCTAAGGGTTTGGCAAAGGACTCTATTCTACTCAGATCCTTATAAATCCAGAAGAACTTGCCCTGTAAAAATCAGGTCCAAAAGTCTCAAAAGACCAGGAATTTGAGAGAAGGAACTAGTGTCAGTATTGGGGAATCTATGCTCTAACATAAAGCATGTTAACTCCTGGCCTAAAGACATTCTGTGTAGGATATCTACTGTAAGCCAAGAGGTGAAAAAAGAAGATGTTATTCTAATGCGCCAACACTGAATAGTATTTTCAGATAAATATATAGTAAGGCCAGTGTCCTCAGCTGCAGCCAAAGACTTCACGCTCAAGGACTTTTTTATTAAGACAACATGAAGTCTGTTGTTTGCAAGCCCAGGGAATGTAGGCCTAGCCCACCAAACAAGTCCAGAAGTTAGTTAGGCAGATCAAAAATTAGATTTGAGGGTCTGATTCTCAGAAAACAGCAAGATAAGAAGTGCACCTTTTCCATCACTTTTTAGTTAGTTCACGGGAGTCAAAATACTAGCACCAAACCATAATTGCTTTGCAACCCTAGATGCACATCACCACATTGATAAGATTTTCAAAACTATTAGAACTAAATTAAAACAGAGTCAGATGGGGGGACCAGGCAAGAAGGGTATTGCAAAGCCAGACTCAGAGCACAGCTGAGTTTCCTCTTCTCAAATCCATGGAGAAGGAGAAACCAAGTTGCTTACGGGGACCACATCTACTTTAAAGCCTTGAAGAGCAAATGCCTAGTGCCACAACCAGGCCCTCGTGTGCCCACCTCCAAATGGTCACAGCTTTCCTATATGGTTCCAAGGCTCTACAACACCACATTCAAACAGAAGAAATATGAAATGGCTACCCTAAGAAGAAAGTAGTGCAACCCAATTTTAAAAGATTTATGAAAAAGTTTCCAAACTGAAATCATTTTAGTTATCAGCAACTATTGTTATATCAAAAATAACCAATTATTAGACTACATGACCTTTGCAGTCCCTTCTAACCCTATGATTCTATGAATTAGAAATAAACCAAACCATACATGATTAACATTCAGAGAAGACAAAATTTAGAACGTATTACTATTAATAAAAGGCTAAACTTGTGCATGGAATTGTGAAAGTCCCATATTGCTCACATTTTTCCTCCCACTCAAAACAGTCAAGTCCCTTATAATTAGCAATCTGTGCAATCACTTCCGTAGAGTACAGCTTTCTTGGTAGCAGCAATTTAAATTAGTATCAAAGGAATAAAGTGCCACAGAATAAACTTGGAGAGTTTGAGAGGTTGTGATTTTGCTTATTTGGTGTTGGGGGGAGGGAACATTAAGGAAAAATAAACCGTGGGAGCAGGGGGAGGTTGATATCCACACTGAACCATAAGATAAAAGCAATTTATCATACACCTCTTATCACCTCAACTGCATCAGTCCCACCAATCTCTTTCTGCCAGAACTACCGTAACATTTCAGAAGAGTCTCTAACCGCCATACACCCTTACCAACTAAAAAAAAAAAAAACAAAAACAAAAAAGTGCCACACTGCTATATCCATTCCATAAAGTATGGAATTTTCCCTAAATTGCACTCGCCTGAAGAGTCAAATTTCAATTAGTGCTTGACCAGTGTTACACTTTAGTTCCAGTCTTGTAATGCATCATAGCTAGAATCAAATTTAAAAATTTCATTAAGATGATGTTAAAAAAAAGTGAACAGTACAGAGTTTAAGCATAGAAGTTTCTGGTATACAGATTATCGAGGGCGCAAAGTTTGGTTTAAGATCGGGTGTCATAAGGAATACATAAACTGCAATATCCCTGACTGGGGATAAAATGTTGATGGGTCACAGTACAGACATTGAGATATGTGGGTATAAAGTTCATAAAGTGGCTATGTTCAAGTGTGGAGTACAATGAGTGGATACGATGATGAGCATGGACTGACCCTCATTTGGTGAGATTTAATGTTCAGGGAGTTTACGGTTCCAGTTCATATGATCCAACGGAGAAAGTCTCTTGGTCCCTTTCTCATAGTCAAAGAACGATGTCACTCTGGCTCATGCCTCCTGGTACTGTTGGTGGCCGGTGATGTGCTTGATGTAGATGTCCCTGGACCATCGGATGGACTACATCTCTTTGAAAGCCTGGAAAACCTGTCTTTTCACTATTACAAGGCATTTGTTTCTAGCAGTGGTGAACAGTATGTAACTTTTTAAAGTCAAAGGGATAGAATGCTGTTTGTTTTTTAAGCAGCTTTCATACATTTTAAAAACACTTGTTACAATGTGTGGTCATAAACAGAATACTTAATGGCGTAGTATGGCACAAAAGATGTTGTTAGCACTCATTTAGAATGACTTGTACCAATGACCTACAAGTCATCCCAAATGAGTTCTAATAAAACATTTCAATTGCACCTTATCTATCTATCCCAGGTCAAAAAATTAAGGCACACATTATCAAATTAGAGATAAAACCATTTACAGGGATCTGCAATTATCCTCCCTCCCCTCCCAAAAAAATAAAATAAAATAAACCCCAGGAAATTCGGACTTAAGACCATCAACAGTGGTTGTCAGGAGAAAGTCCCTGGAATCAGTATTGGAATCTGGTTAAATGCTTGTGTTGAGCGGAGAAGACATTTTTCAGTATCATTCTGGAAAATATGGAGATTCAGTTATGCTTTCTGAAATGGTAACAAACAATTCTGCCAAGATGACACTAGTATCATTTCTCAATACTCAGTCAGGGGAAACCTGTTGTTGAAAAGCATCATCAGAGTTCTATTTTATAGCACAGCCAGTGTTTGCCTATGCCATGAACTGCAAAGAAAAATTTAAGTTTCAGTAAGACAACACAACAGACAAAGGAACAGCCAGGTCAAAGGAAAGAAGAATGAACAGAATGTGAGGAGAAGCAAATGTTAGTATTCTCTGTGCTAGGGTTTTGATTGCAAAAATTTTTCCACCACTGCCAACACTCATGTAAGTTATTTTAGTGACAGTCCTAAGTAGATGTGTCCACCAGTGTTTAACACTATGTCATTTAGACCTTCTCAAAGCAGGTTTAAGCAACACTGTGTTAAACACCAGCTGTCATAAGAACCTTGTCCACATCAGGTCTCTTGCTACTACCAATGGAATTGCACCAGTTGACGAGTTTTGCTACCCAAATATACAAGAAACACCAAACACATGACCATACCACATCCATCACCTATGCGGAGGAGGGAAGAGTGTGGATTAAAGTCAAGAGATAAGCATGGAGATGCTTACAAGGACATTAAAGGGAAAAGTTAGTACTGCTGTACAGCACTCAGTGGATATGCACCCATTTACACCAAGGATGAATTTAAGTCCTATTTGTTTTAATTCAATTAAGCATTTAAAATATTGTCAACCACTTTCCCAATCTATGCTCCCAAGTTTAGATCCACCTTCCTCTGACTTCAGTAGCTCTGCAAGTTTAGACAATGTACTTTAACTAGAAAACAGCCCTACCCTTATTAATTCATACCACTTATGGCTCAGAAAAACCTATTAGTTCATCTAGTCGATCTACCTTTTACAGTCTAGTTTTAGGTAATTCAAGCAATAGTATTTCTAGCGCTATCCTTGAAGACTATCCTATACACCAACAAATCTCAGTTTCCAGAGTTCTGGGAGAGCATTCCATCAATTCATATAATGGTGATATAATATTTAAAATCCCAGTCTTTACATGCTAACATTGTTTGCTTTTAAATAGCACTACAAGCTGAGAAGGTTTTCACTGAGCTACAGATGCTAATATCAAAATCTTTTTTCTGACTGGTACTGTGAATTTTAGTACCCTACAAAGTATGTGAGTAGTTCAAGTGCATTCATTCCAAGGTATATTGTCTTTGTTAACATTTCTCCGACAGTTTCAGTCATCTCATCTTGATGAGCCTAAATAATTCTGCGAAATCTGCAACTGTGGATTACCCTCTTTCTTAGATCACTAATACACTGAACACTGGTTCTAGTACAAAACATTTGTGCACCCAAGTTTCAACATGGCAAAAAGTTAACAGTGACAGTTAATCCTGTTTTCCTTCTCTTAATCAGTTTTTAAATACATGGTATTCTCTCTCTTACCCTGTCTATTAGGTTTCCTTAATAGCCTCTTGTGAAGGACTTTATCAAAGTGTTTTTGAAAGGACTCAGATCAGCTGGTTCTCCTTTAACCACTATACTGTTGACAATCCTAAATAATATCTTTTTTTTTTAAGTTGATGCTGCCCCTTTAAGTCATTTGACGCTCTTCTCTAAAAAGAAGGAAAACACATTCAATTATTGACACTTCTTGAGTACTGGAGCTGCCCAAACCTGCATAAAATGTACATACATCACAATCACAAAATTCAGAAAGAACTGATTTTCTTGCTATTTGTAGTGGCTTTGTGACACTAAAAGCTAGACAATAGAATTAGCAGGTCCCAAGACTTGAAATGCAGACTTATTTTCCACATAAATAATTGGTCTTATAAGAAGTTACTGGGTGTGGGGCCATATTTAAAAGGAGTTGCCTGACTTTTAAACAAAGCACTCAAGCATTTATATAGTATTCATCCTATGTTAATTTTCCCTAACAAAGGCACCCCACTTATCTTATATCCACAGCCTCTTTTTAGCAAATGGTCTTTTTAGCACAGGTGCTAAAATCTCTCTAAACAAAAATACCAAACATCCGGAGGATAATCTGGGTGGGACTGAAGAAGTTCAGAATTAACCTTTCCTCTCCCAACACTATATTCCAGGGGTCAGCAACCTTTTGGAAGTAGTGTGCCGAGTCTTCATTTATTCACTATAATTGAAGGTTTCGCGTGCCAGTAATACATTTAAGCATTTTTAGAAGGTCTCTTTCTATAAGTCTAATATATAACTCAGCTATTATTGTATGTAAAGTAAATAAGGTTTTTAAAATGTTTAAGAAGATTCATTTAAAACTAAATTAAAATGCAGAGGCCCTCGGACCAGTGGCCAGGACCCAGGCAGTGTGAGTGCCACTGAAAATCAACTCGCGTGCCGCCTTCGGCACCCGTGCCATAGGTTGCCTACCCGTTATATTCTTTAATCATAAATGTTGTCATCTGAAAAGCACGAGAATTCCATAAAAGTATCAGTTAATTGGATCAAACCTATACTTTTGGAGGTGTTCTTCCCTAAAACCGGCTATTTTAAACAGACTAGAATTGTACCAACAATAGTGTACTAAATTAGAGAAAAGGATGTACAAAATGTGTTCTGGCAAAGACTACATAGTAGCCTATAGAGAACTGCCAGGTCCAGCCATTTACAAGATTCTGTTTTTCAGAGGCTCCTCCATCTCAATTATAGCAACATTACAGTTATAAAAAGCTATATCACAGCTAAGCCCTGCTGGCCATTTGTAGCATACTATTGACACACTATAAAGGAAAATGGCTGTTAAAAAAAAGATGCAATAACTAGAAAGAACCAGCTGTATAGTTTGAGCCTACCTACGTGGCAATATCTCAGAGATAGGAGTCTGAAGAAGACAAAACAAAAACAGGATTTTGTAAGCAACTTTGAAAGGACTGACTTTAAAACTAAGCCCTGCAGGACATATAATAAAAGAGAGGAAAAGAAGATGTAGGAATAAGGGAAGGAAACTAGAGAGGGAGAGATGAAGTAAAGTAGAAAGCAGAGGGTGGGGAGCAACACAACAAAACGTGGAAAGAGAGAAGGAACACCAAGCAATTGAGGCCTTGTCTACACCGGCAAGTTTCTGCACAGTAAAGCAGCTTTCTGCAGTATAACTCCCAATGTGAACACACTGCAAAGCCACTTAGTGAGCAGAAACTGTGCAGTTGCAGTGCTGTAAAAATAACAAAAACAAAACAAAAAAAAACCCCCAAGAGGTGTACAGCTTTCTGCGTCAGGGCTACAGCCTGATCGATTGCAGCAGCCTCTGAGAGGTGTCCCACAATGCCTGTTCTCAGCTCTCTGATCATCTATTTGAACTCTATTGCCCTGCACTCATGTGACCAACTGTGAGCCTCACCCCTTAAATTCTTTGGGAATTTTGAAAGTCCCCTTCCTGTTTGCCTGGTGATACGTGCAGTGGTCTCAGAGCATCTTTCCAGGTGGCCATGCCTGCTCCACACACCAGGCAATCCCCCGCTTGGAGCAACGCCAAGCCGCTGGATATCATCAGCACTTGGGGAGAGGGGCTGTCCAATCCCAGCTGCACTCCAGCCATATTATCATACCTACAGACAGATTTCACAATGCATGACAGAAAGGGGCCATGACTGGAACACACTGCAGTGCAGGGTCAAAGTGAAGGTGTCAAGGTTCCTCCTCCACTCTGAACTTTAGGGTACAGATGTGGGGACCTGCATGGACACTTCTAAGCTTAATTACTAGCTTAAATCTGGTAACACCGCCACCATCCAGAAATTTCAGTGTCTGGAACACTTCCTGTCCCCCCTAAAACCTTCTCCTCCCTGGGCAGCCTTGAGAGGCTTTTTCACCAAGTTCCTGGTGAACACCGATCCAACCCCTTGGATCTTAACACAAGGAGAACTTAACCATCCCCCCTTCCTTTCCCCCACCAATTCCTGGTAAGTCCGGATCCAATCCCCTTGGATCTTAAAACAAGGAAAAATCAGATTCTTAAAAAGAAAGCTTTTAATTAAAGAAAGAAAGGTAAAAATCATCTCTGTAAAATCAGGATGGAAAATACTTTACAGGGTAATCAGATTCATATAGCCCAGAGGAACCCCCTCTAGCCTTAGGTTCAAAGTTACAGCAAACAGAGGTAAAATCCCCTCAGCAAAAAGGAACACTTACAAGTTGAGAAAACAAACATAAGACTAACACGCCTTGCCTGGCTGTTACTTACAAGTTTGACACATGAGACACTGATTCAGAAAGATTTGGAGTGCCTGGATTGACATCTGGTCCCTCTTAGTCCCAAGAGCGAACAACTCCCAAAACAAAGAGCACAAACAAGAGACTTCCCCCCACCAAGATTTGAAAGTATTTTGTCCCCTTATTGGTCCTCTGGTCAGGTGTCAGCCAGGTTTAATGAGCTTCTTAACCCTTTACAGGTAAAAGAGACATTAACCCTTAACTATCTGTTTATGACAGAAGGAGCCGCAGAACGCCTACTACAAGGCATGGAAGGCAAACTGCCACTCGAGTGCTGCACCCATGAGCTGCCGGTTCTACAAAGAGCTGGACGTGATACTCGGTGGCGACCCAACCTCACTGCGAAGGCCACTGTGGATACTTTGGTCGCTCGCATGCCAGTCAAGAGTGGACCGAGTTGGGAGGTGGAAATCTTGGACAAGGATGTGGAGGGGGAGCCAGAAACAGAGGGCAAAACTGAGGTCAGAGATGCATGCAGCCAGGAGCTCTTCTTTATCCTGGGGACAGGATTTATTATAAGGCCTCTCCGTAAAGTGCTGGCTCTCCCCAAGGAGCATGTGCCCAGTGTACAGTATGGTCCTGGAACACTGATTTCCCCTGCCCCTGAGGTTACTCACCATTTTGGAGGTCTTGTGGCTGTGCGCGCTTGCCTGGAGACAGCCAGTTAGTGACAAGTATGTGAATAGTGGCTGTGTTTTAAATCACTGAATCAGTGGTCTATGGCCACGTCCAGACTAGGAATTAAAATCGATTTTAGATACGCAACTTCAGCTACGAGAATAACGTAGCTGAAGTCGAATTTCTAAAATCGAGGTACTCACCAGTCTGGACGGGGCGGCATCGATGTCCGCGGCTCTCCGCGTCGATTCCGGAACTCCGTTCGGATTGATGGAGTTCCGGAATCGATGTAAGCGCGCTCGGGGATCGATACACCGCGTCCAGACTAGACGCGATATATCGATCCCCGAGCAATCGATTTTAACCCGCCGATGCCGCGGGTTAGTCTGGACGAGGGCTTAGTGTTGCAAACATTACTACTTCTGTAAAATGTTGCATTTTGGCTTCACAGATATGACCTTGGAAGCACAGCCTCCCTCTTTGTTATCGGCAGCTGAACGGCTGTGCAGAATTAGGAAGCACCACAAAGAACTAAAGAGGACTTTCTGTGTGATGTCATGGTGACTCCGCAGCCAAAAAGCACAAATTGAAGGAGTGGCGGAACAATGAGAAGAGGGACCGAAAGGAGAATGCAGTGCGCCAGAACGAAGCCATGGAGCGGCTCTTAAAAGCTATGGAGCGGAAAGCAGACATGTTCCAGGCACTATTAGCACTGCAAACTAAGCAGCTCCACGCCCACCCTCCCCTGCAGCCACTTCTGCAAAAAACTCTTTCCCATGCGCCCCCTAGAAACAGCCAACACACTCTTATCAACCTCCTGGATACAGTCTGTACCCACTACATTCCACCCCCACCCACCCCCCATCACTCCAGCCCTACGGACTTCTAGTACCCACTGCACTCAACATCCATCTGTTACAGTTTAGCCCTGCTGAAGTACAGTACCTGTTGCACTGTACTGCAAAGGACAAGGTTGCATATGATACCTGGACATACAAAAATCTAACCATCCCAGGACCCCACCTCCTCCTGGGACCCTCCCTTCCCCCTCAATGCTGATGTGTTTTTTTTTCTTTGTCTCACTCCTCCAGTTGTTGTTTTTTAATAAAAGGATTGTTTTGGTTTGAAAGCAATCTTTATTCCATTAATTGAAAGCAAACAGAGCCCTGCAAAGCATCAGACAATTTTCTCAAACCTTCCTAGTGCGTTGTCTGCACCAATCACAATCACCTCCTAGCATTACAAGCACTGCACTCCCAGAGCATAGCAACAAATATTAGTGGCTTTCTGCTTCAAACTGCTGCCTCAAGTCATCCCCAATCCTTATGGCCCACTCTGTGGCCCTCTAATGGCCCTGGTCTCTGGCTGTTCAAATTCAGCCTCCAGGCACTGAGCCTCAGCAGTCCAGCCCTGAGTGAAGCTTTCCCCCTTCCCTTCCCAAATATTATGGAACGTATAGCATGCGGCTATAAGCATAGGAATATTGTCATTGGCCAGGTCCAGACTCCCTAAGAGGTGGTAGCTAGGTCAACGGGAGAAGCTCTCCCATCAACATAGCGCTGATTAGGTCGGTGTAACTACACTGCTCAAGGGTGTGGATTTTTCACACCCATGAGCAACATAGTTATACTGATGTTAGTCTGTAGTGTAGACCTGGACCAAGTACCCTACAATGCCTGGGGACAAGGAGGCAATAGTTAAGAGCAGCAAGCCAGAACTCTGATTACCCTATGGTCACAAGCCTATGGAAGTACTAGGATTTCTAAGCATAAGTGAGAGTGCTTTTTCAAAGATGCATTCATCTATTACAGATGAAGTGCATAAAACTATTAATTTTGTACGTTTTTCAAGAAGCTCACTCTTGTGTTGTTTTCCCCAACACTGTCAGCAGAAAGCAAAATCACATTTACAAAAACCCGAACCTCTGAGAAAAGATAGGGTATTACAGCTTCAAAGACCAAAATTGTTTAAATTTGTTTCTGCCCACAGAACGAAAGTAAAAGGGAAGAGAAATATATAAACAAGCGAAATGTAAAAACAATAAGATGTAGAAAGCTAAGGCAAAATGGTGAACATTTTTTTTTTTAAACAACAAAAGACTGCTACTTAAAAGGACAAAATAATTCCAAACAGAACTTCAGAAGTTTTACTTAAAGCCCAAGAATTCTTTATAATGTTCCCTTAAGGTAAGCTCTATATCACCCTCAGTCAAATGTTTCCATGTCTTCAAGTTAATATCTTACTCTCAAAATTAAAATGTTGTTGTTTAATTGATAACATTTAAGCCATATGCATGTATCTTGTATATAACATATTAATCTATAAACAAAATACACTTGATATTTCAGAAGTGCAGAGATGTTCATTTTGAAAAAGAAAAGTGTTAATGTATTTGCATTTTTAGTATGCAAGATGGGAAAGTTACTACCTTTGTGATTTCTGTTTATCTAAAGATATCATCATTTAGTATCTTCAATGCTGTATTAAACAGCTGCAGGATGAGTCAGGTGGAAAATTATATCTTAAGAGGTTTGACTCTGTAAGGCACTTGTAAGCTTTGACTAGTCCATGATAAACTGAAAAAAATGCCTCTAGGCCTATATACAGATAGCAACTCTAATTCAGACTAAGGCCTTGTCTACACTGCCACTCACAGCGCTGCAACTTTCTCGCTCAGGGGTGTGAAAAAACACACCCCTGAGCACTGCAAGTTTCAGCTCTGTAAAATGGCAGTGTAGACAGCTCTACTCCCAGCACTTGTAGCTACTCCCCTCCTGGAGGTGGGGTTTTTTTTAAAGTGCTGAGAGAGCTTTCTCCCAGCGCCGGTGCTGCGACCACACAGCCACAGCAGCACTTTAACACTGCTAGTGAAAACATGCCCTAAGTTAAAAAGACAGCTGAATAAGGACAATTCTGGAAAAAAATCCTCTCTGGCTAGGGCTCCCAACTAAGTACTAATTAGTGCACATTATGATTGGTCTTGGAAAGATTAGATTATTGGTAAATGTTGATTTCATCATATACATAAATCAACAATCAAAATTTACAGATGGCTGAAGAAAATGCTGCTTGTGAATTTATTTATATTTTAACAATTATAGAGTTTTAACTTTTTCAATCTCAATCTGTCATTAAATTATTTTATGACCCCCTTCCCACATCTGTGAAAATTTAAATGGATAAAAATAAAAATGCTCAAAAATAAATATTTATATTATCCATCAAAATGTACATAAAATAAAAATCAAATTCTGCCAAACCTAATTATGATGTGGACAATAGAATGAGGCCACTGGCTAATTCCATACAGAATACTGTGCCAAAAAAACTGGCAGATGTTAACTAAGCTACATTACTCACCTAGAGTGGTTTCAAGATCATTTGTTCAAATATTCAGTGTTGAATCAAGACTGCAGAGCAACAATATTGGTTTCTAAAAAAACTATCGTTAACAAGTATTTGAGGTCTGTTGTCAATCATCTACATCTGGAATTTTCAAAGTGTTCAACGCTAGCTTTCTTCTGCTCTCTTTTACTTCAACTGAAAAAAAACAATACTACCCAATTAACCGATGTCTACCACCACAGAAAGTCATATAGAACAGTGGTTCTCAAACTTGGGCCACCACTTGTTCAGGGAAAGCCCCTGGTGGGCTGGGCTGGTTTGTTTACCTGCCGTGTTGGCAGGTTTGGCCAATCGTGGCTCCCACTGGCCGTGGTTCGCCACTCCAGGCCAATGGGGGCTGCAGGAAGCAGCACGGGCTGAGGGACGTGCTGGCTGCCCTTCCTGCAGCCCCCATTGGCCTGAAGCAGCGAACCGCGGCCAGTGGGAACCACAATCGGCCGAACCTGCGGACGCGGCAGGTAAACAAACCAGCCCAGCCCACCAGGGGCTTTCCCTGAACAAGGGGCAGCGCAAGTTTGAGAACCACTGATATAGAACGTTCAGAATAATGAATAAAGAAGCCAAGATTTGAACCCTCTGAATTTCAAATCAAAGAGAAGTATAAAACAAAAGATGTTTTATTCCTCTTACAAGAAGTCTTGCAAATCTTTCAGATTTAACCATTACAGTTACTAGACAGGATTTATCTTTATCTTCTGCAGTATTCAAGCACAATGATTCTATACACAAACTATTTGATAATCCAGAATGGATATAAAAGGGGAATGTTCTGCTTTAAACAGCTGGGCACTGAACTATGAGAAGAGACAGAGTGCATGACTACATATTTAACAGATACATTTATGTCAAAGCTAAATCCAAATTGTTAGTAAGCAGTCAAATAACTACGGTTTAGTTTTTAAAATTACTGGAATTATCATGCAAACATCACTTTCTCACTATACTGCTTTCACCTGTGGAATGCTTCCTTTACCAGAAGCAAAAACATTCAAATGTGCATGAGACAGAATCCTTACAAGTTGTTACTATTTGAATTGTTTTACACTGAAGTTGACACGTTAACTCCTACATTGACAGCATCCCTTTAAAACAACACTGTTAAATCTAATCAACTGCAAGATGTGAAATAATTCACTGGCAATATTGTGACTTGACTTTTTGTTTGTTTCTCTCCTCTATGCCCACATAAAAGGCCAACCACATCTAAAAGAAATTCACTGACTCTACAAATAGTATGACTGACCACATGCACTATTATCAAATACAAGATATTTGCAAATGGGGGGGGGGGTTCAGTGATAGCAACCTTAGTTATTTATATCAATACTTCATAAGACTTCTGACAGAAGATTTTTTTAAGGTCTGCCACTTTGAATCAAAAGCAAAATTAAACCAAGAGTTGAAAAATTAAAGATCTATAAAACAATCCAGTTGCTTAGTAAAGTGCTCTGTATGTGTACTAAACTGAGGAAGAGATTAAAATAAAATCTATTAGCCCCAAAACAGTGGTAAACTAGCCACAGCAGATAAGAGAACTTCTGACTTTAAGCTTTCATTAAAATTGTTTCTAGACCTTAAGATCATGAAAATAACCCAAATATAAACAGATTGTAAACAAATGAAGCAGAGTGATCTTCCTGCACCTGCTGGTAGACTCCTGCAATGCCCCTTCAACTGCTGATGGTAACTTTACCAAGCAGTAGCAGGATAAAATTAACAAGTTCTAGCCAGTTTCACAACTACAATTCAGAGCCTTGCTGGCAGCAGTGCAACTGTCAAGAGTGTCAGTTTCATGCTGCTGCAGTAAAGAAGAGATAGGAGCAGCAGCAGAGAAAGGCAAAGAAACTATACACTGAAGGACCCCATAAAGAGAAGATGCAGTAGGCATGTAGTATAGGCATCTCCCCAAATCCTCCACTTCACAGCTGGCTAAGCAGGAGGGAGTAAAGCAAGGCTTAGTCTACTCTCGAAGTTTGCCAGTACAGCTATACAGCAAACCCACCTAGTGTAGATGAGCTTAGACCTGCAAAAACATTACTTCTATAGTAAAATGCATTTCTAAGAAAAGAAAAACAAATTATTAAAATCATTTTACACAGACTTGGCAGAATTTGATTTTTATATAATCTCTATGAATAATATCGTTGTTCGATTTTAAGCCTTTTTTCTGATTTTTATTTAAATGTTCACAGTTGTGGGGCACTGGGGGAGGAAGTCAGACAATTATTTAATGACATGATGAGATTCAAGAAGTAAAAGCTGAGATTCCAAAAGTAAAAGTTTTGTAATTATTTGTTTTCAATTATATCAAAATATACAAAGGAAATATCCTTAGAACTCTAAAGTTCTCAAGCAGCACGTTTCTTATTTTGTCTCGCTGTACATTTCAAGTATTATCTGGGGAAATTATTTTTTCAGCAGTTTGTGTGAAATCGGCATTTACTGATATTAACTGATAAAAATCACATCCTTACAATGCTGATTATATCCTTCCTGTACAACTATTTTTGTCTTCCTTATTTTGAATCTTTGTTGCACAATAGTCACTGCAAGTGGAGAGAAATGCTTATGGTTTATTAAAACTTTACAGTTCAAACAAAGAAAGATGCCTAGGACTAACGGCACCAATTATTAACTGCTGAAAAGATCAATTAGATCTTGTAGCACTTATGAAAAGCAACAGATGGCAAAGAGTGGGACACTACAACAATAAAGACAAAGGGGGTGGTTTTTGCTCAGATTGTTTCGCCCCATACTCCCTTCAAATTAACAGAATGAACACCTAGGGATATTACAAGTATTTTAGAAGTAATATTATAGCATCTTAAAGTGCACAATTGAATTTATCTTATAAAAAGTTACATGAAAAAATGTAAGCCTTAAAAATATGTTTTAAGATGTTAAGTACTGTTTGAAATCTTTTGTACACTAACCAAAACCATCTACATTCGCCAGGTTTCATAACACACACCATCCCCAATGCTGAGAACACTCAGCATTGCCCCTCAAAGCTCTAAAATATATAGCCATGCAAAACTGCAGGAATCTAATATTCCTATCCAGTGATAAGTAGATTTCAAGTACAGATGGAAAAGGCAAGTTGAAAGGGACTATATGAGAGGGGAGGGATAGTTCAATGGTTTGAGCATTGGCCTGCTAAACCCAGGGTTGGAAGTTCAATCCTTGAAGGGGCCATTTGGGGATTGGTCCTGCTTTGAGCAGAGGGTTGGACTAGATAGATGATCTCTTGAGGTCCCTTCCAACCCTAATATTCTATGAAATGTGATCCTGCAGGTTTACATTTCAGGGGAAGAGCCAAGCCTGTCTCCAAGACACAGAAAACTTTTATCTTCAGAATTACCTGTTAACCAATATTGGATACCCCATCATCTGTTCCTCTTTTTTCTTAAAAATTACAAAGCCAAATGATGCAAATTATTTGTTTAAAATGAAGCTATTACCAAGCAAGCTGCTTCAATGGGTAGGGAAGCAGAAACCTGAGAGCCAAAAATGAAAGAGCAGGTCAACCAGTTGGTCTCCTTTCTTAAACATGAAGCACTTTTTAATTAAAGATGGATAGATTTACACAATAGGCACTGACAGAGATAAAACTGTATAGACTTTAGGTATACAATTAGTTCGGTTACTATGGGGAGGAAAGATTGTACTGTGGTCAAATACAGACATGCTGCCATGACATTTTGTCTGCACCAAATTATACACATTTATCAAGAACGCAAGACATTAACAGCATCCAAATCTGACTGAAGACAGCTTATTTGGAAGCCTAATTTTTTTTTCTGCTTATGATTCTGGTGGAGACTTGCCAGGACCCATAACTGTATGGTAATAATACTGAACCAATGCTCTATCACCAAATGAGGTTCAAGGCCTTACACATGGCTCTCTTAGGCATCTCTTTTATACTACACAGCGCCACACAAAAAGAGTGCTAGGCAAATGGCCAAGAGTCTCTAGGCTACTTCTTATTTCTCTCTTGTGGACAAGAAAGTAAAATGAGAAGAGGAATATTAGGCTAAATTCATCAGTGACATACGATCAATTAAGTTAACACCAAGGATGAATTCGGCCCCTTTGGTAAGAATGCCACAAAAATGACAATTATCAATTCTGACATGGCATTGTAATAAGGTGTCGATGCATGAAAATGCTGCATTGTGGTGAGAGTAATGACTCAACATCATGGCATGATCCTCCAAATTAACATGTTGTGGATCTCCATGAGTCTGTTCACTGGATGAAAACTGGATCTACCCTGAATCCTGATTATTTATGGACCCAAGACCCTAAACTGTACAGTCAGAATAGAGCCCAAATCTAGCTACTTCCAAATAAATAAATTCAGACCTCCACAAATCTGAGCATCAGTGCTACAAAAACCCAGATCTAGCAATTGGATCCTGTAGGATCTATCCTATTTTGGCCCTCATCAGCCAAATTCTATGACATGAATGAAGTATGGCTGCTTCTATGGCACTAAAAAAGTTCAGACCCCATTGCATCCCAGCACTTGAGCTTAGTTAAAACCTAAATCAGGCATCTGGAGCTTGGCAGTTTTTTGGCCAACACTGCACAACCTAAATAAAAAATTGTGCAACAACATTGGAAAAAATCTGGATGCTGACACATCTCAGCCCAGTAGCACTGCAGAAATAAAATCTTGTACCTGGATCCTGCTAATTTTTAACTCCAGTCCTCCAAATTCTACTCTGTAAACAAAACTAAAACAGCAGGTCCCAGTAGACCTAAAAAAAAAAAAAAAAAAAAGTAGACCTTTTTGCAAACTGGCAAAACAGTAACACAAGTAGATTCTTCTTGAGCCAGGTCTTTTTTTTAAATCCCAAATCCCAGAATTCTTCTAGCTAAAGAGAAATGCAACTCCAATTCTACTGCAAAAATCCACAGACTGCTCACTAGCACTGCAAAGAACAATCTGTACCCAGAGTCTTTTGGAGCCTACAATTTTTTTACCTCAAGCTCCCAAACTGAACTGTCAAATTAGACAACACAAATTGCTAATCTCACTCAAACAGAAAAATCTAGACTCCAACACTTCCTGGCGCAAGAACAATGCAGAAAACATATACCTGGCACTTACGTCTCACCAGATCCAGCAAATTTTTATCCATAAACCCCTAATTTTACTGTTTAGAATCTAGCTGCTCCTAGGACATCACAGAAGTCTGGCCCCTGACACCATGAGCACTTGAAACAATCCAAATATGACTCTGGATCCAGCAAGGTCTAGCCCAGTTTTTCCATCTCCAAAGTTTTACTTTTTAGCTACATACACTCAGAGTAAAGTTTTCCTTTTCTACACTAGTTTTCTATTTACCTTGTACAATTGTACGGATGGGAGGAGTGGGGTAGCAGAGTTACAGAGTGGCACAGAGTGGAAACAAGTGGAAGCTATGCAGAGGGGTCCTAGCTCTGTTGGGGCCTCACCTCCTGGATGCGTTTGCGAGCCCGCTGCAGCACCTCTTCGTAGCCCTTCTGCCGGAGTTCACTCAAGCTCTCGTAGTACTCTTCGGGGTCGTCGGTCTCGGTGAAGAGCACCTGGGAAAGGATCTTCCACCCGCAAGTGTCCAAACTATGGCCAAGGTAAACCTGTAACTGGTAACACAGCGCGTCCATCTCCTGCTCTGACAGCTGCGGGGCCCCGAACAACACCGTCCACATGCCCGAGGGCTCCTCGGGGAAGACGGGCAGGCAAGGCTCTAGCTCCGAGTTCACCGAGCACAGCTGCTGATGCACGGCCCGCAAGTCCTGGAAGGAGAAGAGGCCGGCCCAGCTGCACTCTTCCCCCGAGGAGTCCGCGTTTGTGGCCGGCTCGGCACCTTGCTGCACGGGTCCCGGCAACAAGAACAGCGGGGCCGCGGGCTCATCCTTCACCAGCTCCAGCACCTCGATCTCCTCGGCCGCACTAGCTGGGCTCGGCGCCGCCGCCTCCGTGTTGCGCGGAGGCCTCCGGACCGGACTAGCCTTCGTCCGCAGCGGGCTCTTCAGCATCCCTTCTGCCCCGGCCGCGGCGCCCTTCTCGGTGCTCCGGAGCAGCGAGTCCGCGCGGGGATGCGAAGAGCTCCTGGCCCGGCTGGAGTCCGCCCCACAGGCCGGGGTCCGGCGGGCCGCGGGGGCGTCAACCTGGGCAGGGGCCCTGTGCTCCGGCCCCCCGAGGCTGCCCCGGCGCAACTCCCGCGAGCCGCTGCGCTGCCGCTGAGCCGTCCGGTTGTGGCAGGTGATGGCGAACTTGCCCTCGATCTCGTTCCAGGCCACGATGAACGCGAACTTGTGCTTCTCTCGCTCGAGGAAGGCGTGGGGCCTCACCGCCACCCAGTCCGCCTCCAGCGTCTCCTCCAGCGCGAAGGCGGACATGGTGCTCCGCTACGCGGCCGCGCTAGGCATCCACATCCGCCGCCGGCTCACTGCCCGCCTTCAGCCATCTTGGGGGAGAAGGATGCGCTGGGGGGGAACGGCCGCTCGCGAGCTCGGCCTCCCGCTGCCGCTTGTCTCCCAGCGCGCGCGACGCGAGCTGCGCCGGCCCCGCCTCCCGCCGCGGTATTGTCCTGCACCTGGCGGGCGGGCGGGCGAGCGCCGCCGCGGACAACACAGCTCCCCGTACAGGTACTTCGCACGATCACGTGGGCAGAAGCAGGCTCTGTTTACAAGCGACGCGGCCGCTGCGGCATCTCACCCCGCCTTAGGGTCCTGTCCCGCCCCCAAGCCACTTGCTGTCCCCGCCCCTCCTCCGGCTCCTCTCCTGTGAACGGCGGGGGGCGCGGGCGGCCGGCGCTCCTCCCCCCAGGCCGCCAGACAGAGCTCCCCCCTCCTCCACGGGGATGCTCCGCCCGTTCCCCTTCCTCACGCTGTCACCGGTCCGTAGCCTGCGTCAGGCTCAGGGGAGCGGCGCGAGGAGCCGCACGTGCGGCGTTCAGAATCGGGGCGGCCTAACCGCCATGGGGCGGGGGAGCTGGGGTCGGCTTGTCCGGGGAGCAGGCGCAAGCGCAGTTGGAGGGAAACAAAATAAAAGCAAGAGTTGGGGAGAGAAGAGCCTGTAGGTGTAACGACACTTTGAGCAACCCTCCCGTTTTGCAACTAGCTGCAGTTTCTGCCGCATAAGGAAACTATCTGTGCTCCTGCTCAGGAATTGCTGCCGCCTGGTCCATGAGGTTGAACTGTTTCTGTCGTTACACCGGCCGGCTGAGGCCTGAGTGTTACGTTACCCTCCTCATCGTCTCTGTCGGGGGGATTTAACTGGAGTCTCGCCTTCTCTGCAGGGAGGGGTAATTCGAAGTCAGTCCTCTTCCTGACCCCACAGCTGCTGGCTCTGGCGGATGAAATGTCCAGGGGGGAGTGCCATGGGGCGCTGCCACCTCTGGGATAACAGGGTAAGGGAGGAGGGGGTCAATTCCTCCATCTCTGTCAGTTCCGGGGCAGCTCGGCTTTCACGCTTCCTTTTGTCTTTGAAAACCCATTGTCTCTCTGGGTTCCATGATTTAGTTTCTCTTCCATTTCTTGGCATATCATCCTTCTTTTTCCTTCCAACAGATCTGTAATCCCAAAACAACCTCAAAGGATTCTCCCCTCATTAGCTGCTACTCCGTGTAGGAGTCAAACAGACAGCAACTAATCACTAACCCATCCTGCTGTTTCACTTTCTTCTCCACTGTCCTCTCTTCTCACACAAACTTTTGTTTCCAAAATTGCTTCCCTTGTTTTTTCAAAAAGGATACACCTAAAATGTATTTTTCTATTTCAGTTACCCAGCCCAGGAAAGGACTTACTTGTCATTGAAGGACATGTAAATCCCATGCTGTAATAATGAAGCCACATTCACTAATGGTGGGTGTGGTTGGCTTGGGATTTTTTTGTACTCTTCATCTGCCCCAAATACAGTCTTTCCAGGAGAAATGGGAAAGAGTTTGGTGTTTTATGTAGGTTATCTTATTTCCTTATGTTGAGTTACTCATTGTGATACCTGGGCAACTGTTGCACAAGTTAAAAACAAACCTCTGTTACCAGCGACTGACACAAATAAAGGCCACGTCTGTTGCTGGTACTCCCTCCCTTCCTCCTGACTAGAAATTGAATAAATGCATCCTGCATGACAAAGTAAAACCATCAAACTGAGGTGCAGGAATACCTCAAAAGAGTAATTTCCAGAGTCAGGGGACCTCTAGCAAGAATGCTCGTCCTTGCTTTAGAAGTTCATGTCCGTAGATAGATAGCAAAAGCACCTCTGGCAGATAACAGCCTCTGTGGTGGGACTTGGGGACAGAAGCAGTCACTGAAATAGCCAAGTCTTGGGTGGTTTTATAGATGATATCTTGATGTAAACTGAGAGCACCGAGGCACAGCAATTACATGCTCGTGTTTACCTGGCCTACTTAAAGGTGGGCAACTTTATTCTGCGTTGGTTGACACTTCAAGTAATTCCAAATACAGAACATACTATATCTAAACTAGACAATTGCACTGTAAGGACCGCATCATAAAAGGGATAACAAGTCACCTGTAATTCTGCTTCTCTTTTGATATAATTTCAGTGGATTCCTGCTTTTGCGTCTCAGTTTCTTAGTATGAGACTAGGTGAAATATCTAACTTTCAAAGATTTTTGGCACTGAGAATTCACCCTCAGTCTGAGGCCTACTGCCAGTGTCATGGTGCCCTTTAGAATGTCTCCTTTCACTTCCTGGATGAGTGGGAAACAGTTCTTCTCAAATTTAAATGTAACAACAATAATAGGGCCCCAAAATATTTATATGATAGGGCAAGACCATTAGAGAAAAAACAGTAATTGAAAAATGTTGCCCCCCCACACCTTTTCAGATCTGAGAGGAGGTGATACATGAGTAAGAATCCGTCCTGAAACAATATTGTCAGAGAAGCAGCGCAAGTAATTAAATGATCCCTTTTCTTATGGCAGGAGTCCTAGGAGTCTCTTAAAAAGTCCTATTTTTGGAAACAACAAAGTTTGAGGATAACCTCTGCAAACCCAAACATTCTCCGAACACGGAGGACCAAAGACACTGTACAAAGCCATCTCATGTACCCTGGAAAATTATCGTGACTTCTTGAATGCCAAAACTTGGAACTGAAGGGAAAAGTGAGGGAAATGTTGACTCAATAGCAAACAGCTGGAGACAGGACCATATTATATGGTCCTCAGGCTGAGGATGATATACGTTTTGTACTTGTAGCAGAATGGTCACCCCACTCATGCCTTGAAGGACTAAGAACAGCCCTGGGAGAGGGCTGGGGCAGGGGAAAAACTAGGCTGAATGGGGGAAACAGCCACAGGTGGGGCCATTCCCCAATCAGGCCACAGCTGGCCCTATAAGAGGGCTAAGGGCCAGAGAGTAGAAGAGACTCTCTCTAGCTTATGCGAGAGAATGACTTGGCTGCCTGGGAGCTGAGAAGAGTACCTAAAGTGGAGCAGTGTTGGGGAAGGGCAGAGGGAGTTTGAGAGCCTCAGGCCTTGCTAAAAGGCTAAAAAGGGCCAGAGCTAAGTGAAGGCAGCAGCTCCTAACCCCCTTGCCAATGATGAGTGGTTTACAGACTGTAGTCTGCCCCAGTGAGCAGGAGTTAGCAGTAGCCACTGAGGCAAGGTGGGGATAGAGGGTGGGGAGACCCAGATTGTGGGTTACTGCTGGGGCAGAACCCTGATGAGGAGGGGCACTAGGGTCCAGGAGGGACATGGGGGCCAGTGGCACGTGAGAAACTGGCCTGCAGGGGGTGCTCTAGGCTGGAAGAGCTAACTCCCAGGATGATCAGCAGGAGGTGCCGTGCCGGTGAGGCATCACCCGGTGACAGTACTCCAAAGGAGGTATCCAGAAGGAAATGCATTCCTTTGCAATCAAGCATTGGACTAGACACATGCAGAGTGGTGTGGAAAACATGACTACCAGACATAAAAAGTTAGAAGGAAAGAACATCAGCTCAAAGAAAAACTGGTTTGAAAAAGGGAGATACTCCAGTGAAAGATAACTTCTATTTATCATGTAGTTTAAATGCCAACACAATTCAACAAATATCAGTCAAACATAGCTTCCAATTGAAAACAGTTTTGTGTCCAGAGAGGAAAGCTATAGACTGTTTCTGTCAGGTATTCAGAAATAAACTCTTCAGGATATGAGTGTAAATATCAATCTGATTTTGTCTTTAATAATGCACAAATGAAAAAAGTCAATGTGTAATACATACCAGTAAATATATCCAGTCTTTCTACTAGTATTACTACTTTTGAGACAATAAAACTGTGGAATCACTATCTCAGGTCTTTGTGAACCCTGATGGACATAGTGCTGAGGACTTGCTCAGAGAGGGATGTATTACCCTAACAAGGAAACTCAAGATTGACCCAACAGTAGGAATTCAGTCAAAATGGTATCTTTAGAACAGGAATGGTTTCACTCCTTGACAACAGATAGGCTGCTGGTGTCCTGATACCACAGCTTGTCATGCTGACCAATACGGTCTTATTTTTGTCTTGTATACCCCCGTTGGTCTGTCTGTTTCCATATTTCGTCTCTTGTTTTATACTTAGATTGTAAACTTTTTGCGGCAGGGACTGTCTGTTCTGCGTTAGTAAGCACGTAGCACAGTGGGGTCCTGGTCCATGGCTGGGGCACCTAGGTGCTGTGATAATAGAAATAATTAATAATCATCATCCCAGGGCCAGCGAAAGATGAAAAAAGGCACTTTGAGCCACTGCTGTCACCTGGGAATCTGTGAGCCTTGATATATCTAATAAGAATCTGGGCTGGCAAGCCAGTTAAAAGGTAGATTTAATACCTCATAATGTGTAGTGGCGAGATAACTTCTATAGATTCCTCAATATGTTTTTTCCTGCCCACCAGTATCACCTACAACTTATCCAGATTGAGTCCATGCCAGCTAGTTTTCAGACAAGATCCTAATTCAGCCAGGCACTGGGAAATCAAGTAAACTACAGAATCCGGGTTCAGTGAGAAGGAGACACAAAGCTGAGTATGGTTCAAAACACTTCACAATCTCCACTAGCAGCCTTATATACAGTAAATGTTCAACAGGAGAGGTGGCAGGATGAAACCTTGAGGAACCCCACATCTGAGTGCTCTCAGAGAGGAATAACAATTGCCTATCACAAACCTCAGGGTCCTCCCTGAAATGAGCAGTGTGAACCATTCTACAGTGATCTCACCCACACCTGGATAAATCATCTTCTGTCTACTAATGCCCTGAACAGCAGAAACATTCTTTAAAATGTTTGCTTAAACATTCCTATCACCTAATTTGTGACTCCTACAGAAAGAAAAGTGCTTAAGGCTTAACCATAATTACATCCTCTTGAATGGAATCCAAATGTTTAAACCCTTTGCATAAGCTAGTTCTAGTGCTAAGTCTTTCTGAGGAAACCCAAGTCCCATCACTGTATGGGAAGCCTAGTATATTGGGAGGATTTAAATCATTTTCAAACAGTTCCAGTCTCCCATGCTATTGTAACGTCATTTATGTCCACATTGTCACATACAGTGTTTATCAGTTACGCTACTGTAGTTAGAGGGCAAGTCAATCAAAGGGTTTGAAGCACTGCAGCAGTGAAGATATTGTTTTTAAAACTGCCTCTGTCTTGAAGAATTGTTAAGTTCTGGCAGATCTATGTGTTACAACAGTTTTGAACAGGTTGTGTTGCTAGTGTGGTTCAAATTGCAATGCAAGTAAGGTAAAATGCAAACTTAAATCTACTGTTTGTAAATATCTTTTGTAGACTGTAGCAACTTTTCTAAAGGTGCATCTACACTAAGTGAGACAGGGCACTTGATTGCATGAAGTGGTTGGTTGTCCTTGTGATGGTTTAGTGCATGTAGATAGCAACATTTTTTATACTTTGATGTGTCCACTTATGGCACATCTTTCAACTGGGGCTGTATCAATGCATTCCAGGACTCATTAAGTACCTATTTTATCATGCTCACAACTGTCTTCTGGAAGCAGAGACTTTTGGTTAATAAAAGATGGCATGCACTTAAAGCAAGAAGTTGATATTGGCAGCATTCAAGACTAAAGAATCCCTCTTTGGAAAGCTGGAAAAGATACGAAAATGAAATCTGTTAAATTTAGACACAACACAGGAGTGGGGAAAGATTAGGGTATAATTTTAGTTTAATACTATAAGAATATATATACTAAGAAGTATAACTGAAACCGAAATTGTAATTGGAGAGACAACTGAGACAGCCTCATGCTGAAGTTGATGCAGGTCTCCAGGAGACACCCTCTGCTACATCCATTCATATGAGCAGTGTTTTCCTGACTGCTGGTCCCACTTCGTAGGTTGGTTGAGTCAAGAATCATGGTGCTTGCTGCATTTGATGGTTCACAGATCCATTCTTTCACTCACCCATTACTGCAACTGCAATTCTAACAGGCTGTTTCTCCAGGTGTGCATGGGATGAGAGAGGCCATGCAGACCAGATTGTGCAGATTTTTATTAGCCAGTATAGGAGCTAGAATTTCAATTTTTAAAAATTCACATGGCTATTTTGTTGTTTATATTTGAATTTTCTTTGTGGTTTGTGGTTTTCCCTTTCTAGTAATAAATGTTCTTGACTGATTGTGTAGACTTATGGTTGTGGCTAACTGTATTGTTTCCTCTTTCTTGAATGCGTTCCTGTGCGCTATTAAAATCTTGGTGTTACAGCATTGATAGACATGCCATAGATATGGCTGAAGAGACATTTTCTTTACAAAACAATTTTGAAGAATCAAAATAATTTGAGGTGTAAATTTCTCACTACTGTTGTCAAACCAAAAGTGAATTTCTGTGGGACTGTTCAGTAAAATTAGATTTGTCCAGTCACAAAGCATGTAACTAAGCATCTAAGCATACACAAATGTTGTTCTCACTTTTTGCACTTGAAAAACATATCAGCTACTTTTGAAAGCTTCAGACTTGCCATAGTTCTCAAGACCTAGTACCTTTGAGATGTCTGCCTTTCTGAAGATGAGTAAAACTATCAGGACTGAGTTAACTCTTGCATCCATGTAGCAGACAGCATGATAGTAATTGGATAGAATACATGCGCAGAACTGTGTGAAATGTATACTTGGATGCTACAAACCATCTCCTCTTCCTGATAAAAATCACTTTCGGAGAAGGGAGAGTGGATATAAAACCATTTATCAGTCTGAAGTGGCTGTATCCCACAAGGGTATGGACTCATAATACCAATGGTCTCCTGAATGGTTGTACCTGCTGCCAATATGACTTGCCATCACCAATAGTCATTCTCACTGTCATAATGAGGATGCATTTCCTACTGAGAGAAGAAGGTTATAACATGAAGACTTCCCTTTATGTAGATGTCTGCTGATGCTTTTGCTTGCCAACATCGGTTCTGGGTCCCCTGAAAATATGGCTTACAGTTGGGAAGAGGAATAAGATGGGGGAGGTGAAGGATTGCATATATTGAAAGATAAAGAGGTTAATTACCAGTGATTATTCAAATATATTGTTAATTTACATAGAACCTCACTCTTAAGTGTGCATGGATCCTCTACATGAAACTGGAACCTCATATAAAGTAGTGACTTGGAACCATGCACATGCTCTCACTCTCTACTGAATATTTGGATATATGGTAATATAAGGAGCTGCAGGCTTCAGTTCCTTCCACCTAATAAGAATCTGTATCTTCAACTCTTAAAGTGGAGACAGAGGGTAGGAAGTATGAATCTATACTGACAACCACTGGAAAAACCACAGTTTCTTCTTTTCCTCCTTTGAATATTGTCAGCAAAATCTCCACTTTTGGAAGATTAACTAGCAGTAACAGCGCTCACAGGAGATGGATCTGAACAGCTGGTTAAATGAAAGACTGTAGAACTACTTTTCTGAATTAAGTATTAAACCCAGAAGCTGAGTCACAGCAATAACTAAGGGCTTGGCTACACTTGCAGGTGTGCAGCGCTGGGAGTTACAGCTGTCTTCGTACAGCTGTGTAGGGAAAGCGCTGGAGTGTGGTCACACTGACAGCTACTAGCGCTGCAGTGTGGCCACATTTGCAGCATTTGCAGCGGTGTTGTGAGTGGTGCATTATGGGCAGCTATCCCACAGAGCACCTCGTCCCATTTTGGCACCATGGGTTGTGGGAAGGGGGCGGAGGGTGCGGGTCATTCTGCTTCCTGTCCCAATGCCCTGTGATGCATCGCTTCGTATCCCGGCAGTCCCTGTTTTTCTGTCCACGTTTGGCACCATCTTGACTCTCTCCGTGGTTTGCGTGCAGCACGATTTCTGTGGGAAATGGAGCCTGAACTGCTGAGGAGTATGCTGATGAGTCTCGCCAGCACATCACGTTTGGCAGTTGAACTATTCCTTAAGATCCAAAGTGATGAGGAGTCTGACGATGATAGCGAGTTGCCTGACGCATACGACACTAAATTGCTTGTGGCATTCACGGAAATGCTCAGCACTGTGGAACGCCGCTTTTGGGCTCGGGAAACAAGCACTGAGTGGTGGGATCACATCGTCATGGAAGTCTGGGATGACGAGCAGTGGCTGCAGAACTTTCGGATGAGAAAAGCCACTTTCATGGGACTGTGTGAGGAGCTCGCCCCCACCCTGCAGCGCAAGGACATGAGATTGAGAGCTGCCCTGCCAGTGGAGAAACGAGTGGCTATTGCAATCTGGAAGATGGCAACTCCAGACAGCTACCGATCGGTCGGGAACCAGTTTGGAGTGGGAAAGTCGACTGCTGGAATCATTTTGATGCAAGTTTGCAGGGCCATTAATCGCATCCTGCTAAGAAGAACTGTGACTCTGGGGAATGTACAGGACATTCTGGATGGCTTTGCACAAATGGGTTTCCCTAACTGTGGAGGGGCGATGGATGGGACACATATTCCTATTCTGGCACCACCCCACCTAGCATCCGAGTACGTTAATCGGAAGGGGTATTTCTCTATGGTTCTCCAGGCACTTGTGGATCACCGTGGGCATTTCATTGACATTAACACAGGCTGGCCTGGAAAGGTGCATGATGCACGCGTCTTTCGGAACACTGGCCTGTTCAGGAAGCTGCAGGTAGGGACTTTTTTCCCAGACCAGAAGATCACAGTAGGGGACGTTGAAATGCCCATTGTGATCCTTGGAGACCCCGCTTACCCGTTAATGCCTTGGCTCATGAAACCGTATACAGGGGAGCTTGACAAGAGCAAGGACTGGGTCAACTACAGGCTGAGCCGGTGCCGAAAGACAATGGAGTGTGCTTTTGGCCATTTAAAAGGGCACTGGCGATCTCTGTATGGGAAGCTAGACTTGGGGGGGAAAGCAGCATTCCTGCGGTTATATCCACGTGCTGTACCCTCTATAATATTTGTGAAGGGAAGGGTGAAACATTCAGTTAGGCATGGGCCTCCGAGGTTCAACGCCCAGAGGCTGAATTTGCACAGCCAGAGAGCAGGACTGCTAGAGAGGCCCAGCACAGGGCTTCAAGGATTAGGGATGGCTTGAGGGAGGAATGTGAGGCTGAAAACCAACAGTAACGTTTGGTGCCTTGCACGGGAGTGAAGTGCAGTGGTTACAATGTTAGTAGGAATCTCTTTTTCCTAAGCTGATTTGCAGTGCCTGTTTCTTTCCTGGGCTAAGGTATCTTTGACTTTCTGCAATCATAAAGACTGTTTTCAAAGCCAAGAATTCATTTATTGAAAAGAAAATAACTTTCTTGACAGACACACAACATTTTGGGAACCTAAAAGGGCAGGGGTGTGTGGTGGGGAACTGTACAGTCACAGGTTTGACTATGTCCTGTCTGGAGTGCTGTGCAATGACTGCTGCACTTCAGGATGCCTATACTGCATGGTGATGGGGGTTGAGTGCAGAGGGTGAGGGTTGTAGTTCTCAGGGCTGGTGGGTGAACATACAGGTGTTGGAGGCAGCTGGTGGTGGTAAGAACCTGGATGCTGGGGAAGGGTGTTTGGAGCTGACATTGGGGCACAAGGGAAAGAGCTTTGGGAGGGGGGTAGTGCTCGGTAGTGCTCTGCCTGCATGGCTACAAGCGCCTGGATAGAATCCTCTTGGTGCACCAGGATGCTTATCAGCTGCTTTGTGCTTTTCTTCCTGGCCACTGCGTTTCTCTGGCGGATCCTGCTTTCCCTTTCCCTCCAGTCCTGCACTTTTTGATTCTCTCTGACAGAGTGATCCATAACTGCTTGCAGCAGGTCGTCTTTTCTTTTTTGTGGCTTCTTCCAAAGGTTTTGGAGTCTTTGAGCTGTTGATAACACGGGCTGCTGAGAACTCAAGGTTGCTCATGGAAAGGCAAAAAAAGCAACAGTTAACAGAGGCAGCATTGTTTATATCTTGGACAATTATTCCCACACAGTGAAGGAGTTTACAGTCTTCACTTTAGCATAATTTTCCCATACCAAAGAGAGCACACAGGAGCCCCGAAATGGTGAGTAAGGGGGACTGATTGCTTTAGGGCTCTGTGTTAGGGAAAGCAAACAGCTGCAGCAGGCACCTACACTGAACACTCTCCAAACATTTTTCACAGGAGCTGATCCTGGAAGAGATCTTGCTGCTGCGGGTCACCTGGGAAGGGGGAATGATTGCTTCAGGGCTGTACTGGGGTTTCTGTGTGTTGGAGAAAGCAAAAAGCTGCAGGGGGCACCTACACTGAACGCTCTCCCAACATTTTCCACAGGAGTTGATCTTGGAAGATATCTCTCTGCTGCGGTTCACCTGGGAAGAGTGGGAGGGTCTTCTACAGCAATGCAGGATCTTCTACAGGATTCTGCCCTGGCCCCTATGCAGCATGCCTGTGTGCAGCAATGGTCCCCCCACCCCGCGTGGCACAGTGGCGCGGACGCGACAGCCTGACTGGGAGAAGGACCACAGTGGCTCTCCCAATAAACTTGCGCAAGCGCATTGCCCACGCTCTGGCTGAAACTTTTGAAGAGATTACCGAGGCCGATTACCACAACGTGATAGACCACATCAGTGGGCTGTTCCATATCTAGGCATGCATGCATGCATGCAGCCCTAACCCTCCCTCCTCTCCCGAAACATTTCCATCCTGAAAATAAAAGCCGCTTCCCGGGAACCCGCTCCTCTGCTTGTCCTTCACCAAGTACCAACTGCTGCGACTGGCTGCCTTCCTCCTGGGACTCCGGGGTGTCTCCCCCCGCCCCAGTACCCTCACTCTCGGTTTCCTCCTCTCCCCCCCTCCTTCTTCTCCCCCTCCGCTCTGAAGTGTCCATCGTGGTCCTTGGATTGGCGGTGGGGTCAGCCCCAAGTATCGCATCCAGCTCTTTGTAAAAACGGCAGGTTGTGGGAGTAGCACCAAAGTGGCGGTTTCCCTCGCGGGCTTTGCAATAGGCACTCCACAGCTCCTTCACTTTAACCCTGCACTGCACCGTGTCCCGGTCATGGCCCCTTTCCAGCATGGCCCTTGATATCTGCCCATAGGTATTGTAATTCCTACGGCTGGAGAGCAACTGCACAGCTTCCTTCCCCCAAAATTGATGAGGTCCAGCAACTCGCCATTGCTCCATGCTGGGGCTCATTTGGTGCGTGGAGGCATGGTCAGCTGGAAAGATTCACTGATTGCACTCCACACGTGGCTGAGCAAACAGGAAGGGGATTTTTAAAATTCCCGGGGCATTTAAAGGGTGGGTCACTTGAGGCCAGGACAGTAGAGTTCGAACTGATGAGCAGAGTGGCTGAACAGGCATTTTGGGATACCTCTGGAGGCCAATAACAGCACTTTTGGTGGCCACACTGGCAGAGCAGTGCTGCATCACCAGCGCTGCAATCGTTATTCCCCAGACAGAGGTGGAGTACAGCCAGTGCTGTAGCCAAGGAGATGCAGTGCTGGATGTGCCTTGCAAGTGTGGACGGTGAGTGAGTTGCAGCGCTGTAAAGCCACCACGAGCGCTGCAACTCTCCAGTGTAGCCAAGCCCTAAGTAAATGTACGAAGAGTGTCAGATAGCAGCCTTACAGATATCAGTAATAGCGATAGTATGCTGTAAAGGCCATTGTGCATTAACAGAATGCTCTACAAGTGAAATATAGTTCTATGTACATATATAGTTAATAGAAAAATGTGTCTATAGATGGTGCTCCAGAATATGCAACATTGTTCTAGGTTTTGGAAAACAAATAAGTTGTTGTACACTGCAAATTGCTTCCTCTGTGCAACTCTTTACAGCTCTGTGAAGAAGGTGGGAAATACCTGTTGTTGTTTTTTTGTTTGTTTTTAAATATGATGCGTACTTCTGTCTGATTACTATCATGCTGTCTGCTACGTGGATGCACAGAGATAACTCGGTCCTGGTGGTTTTACTCATCTTCAGGAAGGCAGACAATGGCTGTAAATAAAGCAGGCCATGATATAGATGTCAACTGCTTTGAAGGTTTATCTCTACCATACTCTGATCAGCCCGCCTGTTTGATAACCCACTGTGGTGGTTGGATTCCAAGTGGGGAAAAATGAAATGAAGGGGAGGTGTTAAAAGCTTCATTCCTCAATCTGAGAGAATCAGAAGGAGGTAGTGACCCTGCTCTCCCAGGTGTCGGAGTACCAGGAGTCGCTCAGGCCTACCTAAGTCTTAAGAGAAATGCTAAGCTTAAGATAGATAATATGCAGATAGGTCTTTTTGTTGTTTTTAACCCTTTTCCTCTCTGGTGGTTATGTTCAAATGGATAAATCAGTCAGTAATGCTGTGTTTTGAAGAATCTGTTTTTGGAGTCCCTATGTTTACTGACTGTTCACAGCTCTCAGAAGGAAGTCTGTAGTAGGGGCCAAACCCAGTAGGCACTGCTAAAGAGAGAGAGTTGGTAAACAGGGGTGCTGAAATCTGGAGACCCAATCTAAAGATGGGATGGAATTCCACTTTTAGAGACATGCAGCTGGTGGGTCTGTCACCTGAAAAGCGTGCCCATGGAGGGTCTGAATTGGGGTGAAAGGAGCAGCTTGCTCTGAAATCCTGACAGCTGTTAATACTGTGAATTAATCCTCTGATCAAGTTTACTTTTGCTTTCTGGCATAGTGTTCCATTAACAAAGGCCGTCTTTTAGGTTCTCATCCATAGCAGACCAAATATGCCAACTTTTAGTTGTGGCAAACATTTTAAATATATATCTGAGGTTCCCTTTCAGTGAAGTGCCCTGGAGGCTCATCTGCTCTCTTTGTTGCTGGACTTACCTGCTCCCCTCTTTTCCATGTAGGTTTCTCAAATGGAGGTGTATTCTCTTCAAGTTAATCACTACAATTAATTTACCAGCTACTTTAAAACTGCTTGATCAATTGGGTAAACAACTAAGTTTAACTTAATTGTTTGTATTTCTGAGAGGCTTTAGTAGCAAATGTAAAATTTAATATTGATTGATGGGACAAATCCCAGTTCTCTTTGCTATAAAGCTTTATTTGATTTTTACCAGTACAGTCACATGTCCCCTCCAAAAACTCCTGTCCATGGATATGATTAAGTTGGACTTTAAATCTAATGAAATGATCCATCTTGATTAGGGACTGTGTTTGGTGGATGTTTTAATTTGTATAATTCAGATTTTAACTTTATGCAAAATAATTAAAAACCCATTTCAGGTTTCTTTAGGTGAAGAAGAGTGAATTACAATTAAAATATTGTAGGTTTATGTGGTAACAAGTTTAAGTGATTATTGTACTCAATTATATTTATAGAACAAGCTGAGATGCACCAGTTGCCTCTTCAGTACATGTTCTGTTATCTTGCTTCATCCAGTGGTCTGTGTGTGAAAGGAACTGGAAAATAGTGTTTCATATTAGGACTGTTTGTTGGAATAGAGAGAAGATGTAGAGTACCTCAAAGCAAAAAGGGAATGGCTTCACATACCATGTCACAAGTTCATTATGTCAGTGTTGACTCTTCCAGGCATTATTTCTACCTGATTAAGGCTATACAGGAGTCCGTTCTGCATGCCTGCATAGAGGACTAAGGGGGGATAAGATGCCCCCTTGCTCTCATGCGCTGGTGAGCTGACAGTGTTGCTGCACTTACTGGTGTGTTGGGGGGTATGTTGTTCCCGAGAAGGCTGACACCACTTACTTCTCCCCCAGAGCAGTGAAGGGAGACCAGAAGACAAGTTGTGGCTCTGAGTCAAATTGGGTCTCCTCCTGAGATGGCACAGCTATGCACTGTCCCATTCGCAAGGCTTGTGTCAAAGCCACAGATTAGTTCTTTGATTCTTGGGGGGACAAAAACAAGTGGAAATGAGGTTTATTTTCCATTCAGAAATTTGTGTGTGGACTAGGCCCTAGTAGTGGCACCATGATTAAGATTTTCCAGATCAGCTGAGATGTGCTCAACATAAGTCCCAGGGTGGGAGAAGGGGAAAGTCACATTTTTTGCTTCCCTGATTCTGGGATTTCCAGGCATTAGACCTGTCCGTAGTCCAAGAAAGAGCAGATTTTAGGCTGCTCTAGATTGTGCCAGCTGCCAGCAGTTCTTGGTACACTCTTAGGCACCAACTTTTCAAGGAGCTGGTGGGTGCTCGGCCGCACCCCAACTCCACTCCTGCCTCGCCCCTCCTGCCCCAACTCTGCCCCCTCCCTGCCCCATTGGACCCCTTCCCCAAATCCCTGCCCCAGCCCCACCTCTTCCACAAGCGCTCCACATTCCCCCACCTCCCCCCTTCCTCCCAGCGCTTGCCGCAGCAAATCAGCTGTTTCGCGGCAGGAAGCGCTGGGAGGGAGGGGAGAGAAGTGGAGCCGCAGCACACTTAGGGGAGGAGGCAGATGCGGAGCAGAGGTGAGATGGGGTGGGGAGCTCTCTGCACCCACCGATTTTTCCCCGTTGGTGCTCTGGAGCACCCATGGAGTCGGTGCCTATGGGTACACTCCAGAAGTCATGGATCACCAGATGTTATAGTGAATGCTCATCATTGCAGCACCCACTGATATCAGGACACTACACTGTAGGGACTGTTCCAGTCTAGCGCTCCCTTGTCCATCTGCCTGTTTCCACAGTGGTCTGCATCTTCCATAGACTAGTCCTCCAGCCAGGTCACCTCTCAGTCCAGTCCCCTTTCTGGGGTTAACAGAAAAGTCCAAAACAGAAAGGACCAGAGTCTAATGGTCTTTGTGCCAGGCCCTTAGCCCCCATCTGGGACTCATAATTCTTGGTATCTTTTAATCCTGAGGCCTGTACTTCCTCTGTTGCTTGGAGAGAGGTAGGAGAACTCAGGCCCAAACTCTTCTCTGGGTTCCCACCCAGGACCCTTTGTTAGGCAGCTAAAGACTGTTCTGTCAATCCCGCACCAATTCTCTGGGCTGCTCCTATCTTTTTCCTGCTTGTCAGTGTCTTCCACAGGTCTGCAGAGCAAAACATAGCAAGACACAGCCCTTGCGCCAAGGATCTTATAATCTAAATTCCCAGTCCTTCAAAGAGCTCTGCACAGGCAGACCCCTGTGTCTGCACAAAGCCTCTTGCAGGATTGAGGCTTTAGGCAAGCAGTGACATATCAAGTGGAGGTGGAGAGGGATCCAATCAAATATAAACAATCTTAACATACATTTGCTATTATTATTAATATAAATAAATAGAGGTAACTCTGTGTTCTTCACCGACTCTAAAGGAATACATATTTGGATACAATAGGACCACCTGTTTTATGTATGAAATATATGCAATTATATTGTAAACAAACTTTGCTTCAAGAACATTTTTGGCTCTGCTGTGAAATAGCACAATGAGCCTTTGTTATGCTCTCAGCAGAGCTATTTATGTTTTACAAGTGACTTGCCTAAGAACTGATTCCTCTGATGTTCTTCTTCCACACACTCAAAATTTAAACTATATTGAAAGAGATGTTTATATGAGCAGAAGTAATTAAAATTATCTAACAGACAAAGAATTCTTTGTCTAACAGTGGGTCTGAGTTGCAGACTTCACATTGACATCTGTATCAAAACTTTCCCCAACTTTGGAGGGCTGTTTAGCTCCAGGGCTTTGATTCAACTGAAATGGAAAATACAATAAAAAGCTCTGCATAATTCACATCAATTACACTCATCTTCAGTTGAAGTGAAAATGAGGCTCACGGTCTCTTAAGCAGAAAAAGGAGGTCACGGAACAAGAGGGAGATAATTGGATGCTGAGAGGAAAGGGATCCTATGGCAGAAGGGTTTTATGAGCATCTGCCAGTGTCTCATGCAGGATCCTTGTAGTGCTGAATAAGGAGAGTGAGCTGCCAACAGCTTCACTTAAATATTCTTAATGCCACTAGAGTGAAGAAGTGCTTTCAAAAGGCCTCCTTCCAAAAATCCTTCCGTCACTACATAGGAGATGAAGGATGGGCTAATGGCTAAAGTTCAAGTGTTGGACTTGGCACATCTGGGTCCAAGGCTATCCTCTGCCACAGAGCTTGTATGATCTTAGGCAAGTCACTTAGCTTCTCTTTGCCACAGTTTCCTATCTGTAAAATAGGAATAATAATACTTGCTTACCTTAAAAGGCTGTTTTGAGGATAAATACATTAAAAGATTGTGGGGTACTCAGTACTGTGGTAATAGGGGTAGGTAAGTACCTAAGAAAGATAGGAGACTCTCTCCCCACGTTCTTGCTGTAATGGAGCCTACTGAACAAAGACTGTAGGCTATACTTATGGGATGGGAGAATCCATTTTGAGAAGCAGTGACTCTGGAAAAGATCTGGGGGTTGTGCTGGATAATCAGTTGAACATGAGTTCCCACTGTGGCCAAAAGAGCTAATGTGATCCTGGGATGCTTAAATGAGAATGAGGAGTAGAGGTTATTTTACCTCTATATTTGGCACTAGTGAAACTGCTCTTGGAATATTGCATTGTTCTGATGCCCACAATTCAAGAAAGATGTTGATAACTTGTAGAGAGTTCAGAGAAGAGCCGCAAAAATGATTAAAGGATTAGAAAACATGCCTTATAGCAATAGACTCAGGAGCTCAGTCTATTTAGCTTAACAAAGAAAAGGTTAAAGGGTTGTCAATCTAGCAGAGAAAGGTATAACATGATCCAGTGGCTGGAAGTTGAAGCTAGACAAATTCAGACTGGAAATAAAGCACAGATTTTTAATGGTGAGAGTAATAACCATTGTAACAATTTAACAACGGTCATGGTGAATTCTCCATCACTGACACTGTTTTAATCAATTTTGGATGTTTTTCTAAAAGATCTATTCTAGGAATTATTTTGGGGGATTTCTATGGCCTATGCTATACAGGAGGTCAAACTAGATGATCAACAGGGGCCCCTCCTGGCCTTGGAATGTATGAATCTATGAAGCTTCTTCATGTGAGTCATGTTCTTTCCTTTTTGTGGCATTATAGTGTATAATTATTATTTTATTATTAGTAATAGTATTTTATGTATTTATACATCACCAAGATTGTGCATCGTGCTTTACAGGAGAATTCATTCTAATGGGTTGGTTGTGCCCATTCTTATGTAACTGTACAAGGTGGAGGAGAGAGTGTAAGAAGTGTTCCTTCATCTCTCACCCACCTGTGCATGGGTGCCATGCAGGTGTGGAGCACCGGCTTTGTTCCCTGCTATTGCCCCATGGGTACTGGCTGTCTGAAAAAAGGTGGGGTAAAGTGAGTTAATGACCTTGCCTCCCTCCACACCAGTCCACAGGCATGAATGGAATCCTAGAAGCTCTAGGAAGAATTCTGAGTCAGACGGCCTGATTTTTAGAGGTGCTGAATACCTGCAGCTCTCAATGACTTCAGCTGTAGTTATCAGTGCTGCTCATTGCTAAAAATCAGGTTCTGTATTTCTTTTGTGCACTCCCACCCACACCATTTCCAAGACAGGACATAACTTAAAGCCACAATCTGGTCTTCAGTTCAACATCACTCAAAAATAGGGGATGACAGACACCAGTTGTGGGGTGTATGTGCCGCGCACAGTACATAACCAAATTAATTGAATAACATTGTTGGTTCTCTATGCTTATGAGCTTGTTCTTTGACATAATAAATAAATTGAGAATTGATTTATCTATGAAAAAAAGACCGCTGGCCCAGGCCTCTGAGTTGAGCGTTGTTACTACTTTGCTGATAGATAATGTTCTGCTGTTTCTTCCAGAAACCACTGAGGGGCAGCAGGTTTTCACAAATAAAAATTTATTTTCATCTTTTTCATAAGTAAGAAAATGTTGAATTGTGACTGACAGACTTAATTGTTTTAATGAATTTTGTGTATCAGCTCAGAAGCGTATATCAAATATGCCATTGTAGGGAGACTCTATAGGAACTGTACATTGTTTTTACTATTTATATAGTAGCATCGGTGTGCATGCAATCTATAGACAAGTAAAAACTGGAAGTATCTTTTCAAGATGTATGTGTAAAGCACCCCTGAATGGCCAGAGGTGTGGTAAGATACAGCACCTGAGTAAATTGATCAGCTCCCAGACAACAACTAGGTATTACATTTGGTTATGAAGCCAGGATATTAGGAGACAAGAATAAGAAAAGCGTTGATTTATTAACCTGCAACTAGCCAGATGTATAATGGAATAGGATGCTACCCACACATCTCTTTATGCTTTAGATAAATAATTGATTTGTTAACGAGTCATTTTATTAGACCAGATATTGTTCTAGATAATTAAACCAAACCATGAATGCATACACAAGTACATATTAGGGAACACCAGTACACCCTGTTCTTAATGTTCTTGCTATAGTTAATGTAGCTATACCTGTATAACCTGATTCTCCACTGCCTTGTATCTGTATAGTCTTTTACACCTGTGAAAAGTAGACTGACATAGAGTACAGGAGTGGAGAATTCTGGTTTATGTGCCTTTTACATTTACTTTACCAAGTAATAAATAACTATATAAGATGCAAGGCAGCAGAGAATCAGACGCATGATTTTTTACTTTTATTTGCAAGATTAAAATAGTTAATCAGTTTTGCCCTACAGCTGAGGGTTTTCTGTTTGGTTCATTCATTAAGGTGAAAAAAACATGGGCCAGATCCTTGTCTGGCCAAGCTGTTTTCTGCACAGGGCCCAAGGAGTGGTGCATTGGGCATTATGACACATATCTGCCTTCTCTTTCCCTATACAGAGCCGTGACCATCTGCCTGATAAAATTTTTCAGCATTGCCTCAGGGCTGCTCTAAATTACATGAGCTGGTAACAGCCTACTAGGGGCCATTCTACTAGCCCAAGATGATTGGAGTGCAAGGTGTTCTGACCATACTCTTAGACCCTTGGAATACCACCTATGCAAAGGGATGGGGAGGAACAGGTGATATAGGTCCAGCTGTGCCAGTTTTGTGCCACATGGAGATTTCTCTGTATAAGGGGAATAGTAATAAAGAATAAAATTGTCAGACACATGGAAGAACATAAATTGTTGGGCAAAAGTCAACATGGTTTCTGTAAAGGGAAATCATGTCTTACTAATCTATTAGAGTTCTTTGAAGGGGTCAACAAACATGTGGACAAGGGGGATCCAGTGGACATAGTGTACTTAGATTTCCAGAAAGCCTTTAACAAGGTCCCTCACCAAAGGCTCTTACATAAATTAAGTTGTCATAGGATAAGAGGGAAGATCCTTTCATGAATTGAGAACTGTTTAAAAGACAGGGAACAAAGGGTAGGAATAAACCGTAAATTTTCAGAATGGAGAGGGGTAAGTAGTGGTGTTCCCCAAGGGTCAGTCCTAGGACCAATCCTATTCAACTTATTCATAAATGATCTTGCGGAAGGGGTAAACAGCGAGGTGGCAAAGTTTGCAGATGATACTAAACTGCTCAAGATATTTAAGACCAAAGCAGACTGTGAAGAACTTCAAAAAGATCTCACAAAACTAAGTGATTGGGCAACAAAATGGCAAATGAAATTTAATGTGGATAAATGTAAAGTAATGCACATAAAAAAAAATAACCCCAACTATACATACAATATGATGGGGGCTAATTTAACTACAACTAATCAGGAAAGAGATCTTGGAGTCTTCGTGGATAATTCTCCGAAGACATCCATGTAGTGTGCAGCGCCATTCAAAAAAGCAAACAGGATGTTAGGAATCATTAAAAAAGGAATAAAGAATATGACTGAGAATATATTATTGCCCTTATATAAATCCATGGTGTGCCCACATCTTGAATACTGCATACAAATGTGGTCTCCTCATCTCAAAAAAGATATACTGGCAATAGAAAAGGTTCAGAGAAGGGCAACTAAAATGATTAGCTTGGAAAAAAGAAGACTAAGGGGGGATATAATAGAGGTTTATAAAATCATGAGTAAGGAATAAGGAAAAGTTACTTACTTGTTCGCATAATATAAGAACCAAGGGCCACCAAATGAAATTAATGGGCAGCAGGTTTAAAATGAATAAAAGGAAGTTCTTCTTCACACAGCACACAGTCAACCTGTGGAACTCCTTGCCTGAGGAGGTTGTGAAGGCTAAGACTATAACAGGGTTTAAAAGAGAACTAGATAAATTCATGGAGATTAAGTCTATTAATGGTGATTAGTCAGGAGAGGTAAGGAATGGTGTCCCTAGCCTCTGTTTGTCATGGGGTGGAGATGCAGGTCAGGTTCACTTCTCTGGGGCACCTGGCATTGGCCACTGTCAGCAGACAGGATACTGGGCTGGATGTACCTTTGGTCTGACAGTATGGCTATTTTTATGTTTCTTATGGGAATCTTTAGCTGACTCCTTAAGTCACCTTTCTGTCCCATCCGTGCTGCCATAACAGCGCAAAGGATCAAATCCATTCATCTCAAACAAGCAAAAGTTAATTGTCTCTCCAGTCAATAATGTGAATATTAACCTACATAATAATATTCCAGAAATGTCATTCTGTGTGTGTGTCACTCTGAAGCCTATTATGTCTTTAGAGTTAGTGTGAAGCAATGGAAACAGCTGCAAGGGTGGTTGAGGGCTCTTTTTGTTCAGAATATCACCATGTTGAATCATCACTGGGTTTCATAGTCTGTTACTATCCAATTTTTCCGCTCTCAGCCATTTTCATTTACAAAGTACAACCATCCAACGTACAGCTACAGCAAGGCATGTATCTATGCCATGCCGAGTGTCCTGGACCATTGTGATATCAGATAACTTACCCAATCACCGCCCTTATTCTACAGCTAATTTGAATGCAACAGGTTCATTAGTTGTATGAGGAACACTGCACAGATAGTAGATTACTTGGCCCAACTGCCAGATCTGTGGGCCCAGCTGCCAGCCACACAAATCAACACATATGTCCCAGCACAATCCCCTTAGACACAAATCAACACAACCATCCACACTATATAATCAGCACACAGGACAGACTCAAACACAGCTACCCTCTCACCAGAACACTTACCTCTCTCATTCACCAGCTGTACAGATCATTACAAATCTCCCAGCACAATTCCCCTCCGACCCCCAGACAACAACATAGCATACAGAATAACCCCAAATATACGTAGTCTTGGAACCAGCAGAACCAGTCATACTAAATATCTAGATGTAGTCAATGATAATAATAGGGTGGAACAATAATAGCATGTATGAAATTAGAATCCTAACATACATAAAGTCATAAAGAAAGATAGAAGCAGCTTTAAAGAAAATGGTCTTGATTGACTCTTTAGCTCCAGGGGCAGTAATGCCAGGAGATTAGGGAGAAATTCCAGTTTCAGGACTCTCCGCAGAAAACATACATCACTGCATTCTTACCTCATCACTTTAATTCTGTCCCTTTGTGTGTATGCAGTATGGTACAGTGTTTAATTGTATGATTACATGTTATTTTTTCCACAGGATTCAGTGCACACAGTGAATTCACAAGGGAAGAGAATTAAGGTTGTTTGGGCAACCCCTAAATCTTGCATCTCCTGACTTTCAAGTGCTTGAATTTGCAACCTAAATAATGTTATTTTAATGTAGTTCTTGTTTTATTTGTTACTTAGTTACCTATTGTTAAAAGGTCTTTCATTTCATGTTTTTTCCATTGTCCTCATCTTTATAATTAAAATCTATTATTTATAGTGAGCCTGATTGACATATTTCGTCTTCTGGGTTTTTTTGAGAAGTGCTGACTTGACCATGTGCTTTTTCTGACGCAGGCAAAGTGAGGAGAAAGTAATAACCAAAGGCTTCATGGTTTGGGAATATGTTACCTATGACAGGTTCCTTTCAGAGTAAAAATACATAAGTGATTGTTTTCAAATGAAACCTTTTTAATTAAAAAAAGTTTATAATTACTCTGCCTGCCTGCATATGCAAACATGAAAAGCAGTTTGAAATTCATTTTCTTCCCTTTGGCAACCATATAAAAACACAAGGAGGCAGTGTTGGTATATGTTTTAAAAAGCCTTGTGGCTGAAAAGAATAATGCTATTCAATTTATTGGAAAAAACAGTTTGTGTGGAAATCATGTGATCTCTTAATGTGGACTTTCAGGAAGCTATATACAAGTGATAATTCTGAAGAAATCCTTTTTTATATTTTAAAAATGTACTAATTACTGCACAGATAAATGAAAGTAAACTGAAAGTTTGGATCGGGGTTCTCACCAGGGTTGCCAACTTTCTATTTGCACAAAACCGAAAACACTTGGCCTGCTCCTCCTCCAAGGCCCCGCCCCTGCCCTGACTCTTCTCTCAGGCCCCAAACCCACTCACTCCATTCCCCTCCTCCCTGTCACTTGCTCTCCCCACCCTCACTAACTTGCTCATTTTCACTGGGGTGGGGCAGGGGGTTGAAGGGCAGGGAGGTGAGGGCTCCAGCTGGGGGTGCGGGCTCTGGAGTGGGGCTGGGGCTGAGGGGTTTGGTGTGCTGGAGGGGACTCTGGGCTGGGGCTAGGGGTTTTGGTGCAGAGGGCGCGAGGGTTCTGTCTGGGAGTGCAGACTCCGAGGTGGGGCTGAGGTGTGCCATTAATGCCAGAAGCTTTGGTCCCATATAGATGTGAATCAACACACTTGCATTGAGGTTTTGGCCTCACAACATTTAGTGTCTTTCTTGTTTGCAGCTTCCTTCTTTGTTTGAGCTCTAGGCTCTTCTTCCTTGAGCATTCACATGCACAGATTGTGGTTTATTGAAAACTGTGTTACAATTGTGATCTCTCACTTTAAATTCGGGGGAGGGTGTTTCTTGGTCATGCTTCCAGACTCAAAGCTCTGTAGGAAGCATGTAATCAGTCTGCAGCCATCCACAGGGCCGCCCAGAGGATTCAGGGGACCTGGGGTCACCAACCGCTGAATTACCGCCGAAGACCCAGCTCTTTGGTGGCGGGTCCTGGGGCGGAAGGACCCGCTGCCGCTGAATTATCTCCCAGAGCGGGAGAAGCTCCAGGGGCCACGGACCCCCCGAGAGTTTTCTGGGGCCCCTGGAGCAAGTGAAGGACCCTGCTCCAGGGGCCCCGAAAAACTGCAGGGCCCAGAGCCTGGGACAAATTGCCCCACTTGTCCTCCACGGGTGGCCCTGGCCATCCAGCCTAAAGTAAAGTGAGTTGTACCTCTCTTTTTTTAGGGAGCAGCCTACTTTTTTTTTCTATTTTGGGGTTCTTGTGTGTTGTTCTGAATTCTAATAAATAAAGTAGTGTTTTGCTGCAACCTTCTAGCAAGTGTATTTATGTTTTTAATCTAACTTCGCTGTGTGTTTTCTATGGATATAGAAAGCTTCTCTAATTATTTGTTTTGCAGCAGTACCCACATTGGCCTTGATGCTTTCCATGCACATAAGAAAAGGCAGTTCCTTGCCACTAAGACACAATTCTGTAGACTGAGTCATGCTGGCAGACACGTATGCCTGTGCAGATTCTCATTGAAGTCAGTGGGGCTCTGCCCAGGCACAAAAGTTTGGTCACATGGATTCAGTTGCAGCACCCAACCCTGAGAGAATGTGTGGTGAATGCTGTTGGATTATTTCCTAGATAACTGAGTCATACCTTAGAGTGCATACTCCATCATTAGTCGTTATTGGCTGGGATGCAAAGATGTCACTCCAATCTGTCAGCTCCCCAAGATTCAAAAGGGACTCTGATATGTTTGACCAATATATAGATTTCAACATTGTTGGAGTTGGCAATGAAAAGTTCTATGAGGCTAAGGCTTGCTTTACCCAACACCAGGATTTTTTCCAAGTCAGTATGACTCCTGAGCAGGTAGAGTTCCAGGGGCATGATCAAAGATTTTCTGGTATGACTGCTTCATGGTACTGCCAGTCCAAATTGGCCGTAAGGACAACATAAAAAGCCCAGGGAGGAGCTCTTGGTAGAGTAGTTGCTGCCAGGATGCCCTTATGTCATACCAAACTGACTGTGTTTTTTGGTCCTCTAGCCAGTTTGCAGCTCTTGTAAATCAGTGCCTCTTAGGCAGTTCTGACTTCAACCAGGGGAAAGAGCCTTGTACAGAGCCTGTAAATCAGGGGTAGGCAACCTATGGCACGCATGCTGAAGGCGGCACGTGGGCTGATTTTCAGTGGCCCTCACATTGCCCGGGTCCTGGCCACTGGTCCAGGGGGCTCTGTATTTTAATTTAATTTTAAATGAAACTTCTTAAACATTTTAAAAATATTATTTACTTTACATAGAACAATAGTTTAGTTATATGTTATAGACTTATAGAAAGAGACCTTCTAAAAATGTTAAAATGTATTACTGGCACGCAAAACCTTATATTAGAGTGAATAAATGAAGACTCGGCACACCACTTCTGAAAGGTTGCCGACCCCTGCTATAAATGGATCAAGAGAGTGTAAAAGTTGTTTTAAGCCACCACTTGCACATGCACCTAACTTGTGCTGTGTACACTTTGACTGTAGCCAAAGATATGGCCCATGTTATTTCTGAGGGCTTGGCTACACTGGAGAGTTACAGTGCTGGTGGTGGCTTTACAGCGCTGTAACTTACTCCCCATTCACACTGGCAATGCACATACAGCGCTGTATCTCCCTGGCTACAGCGCTGGCTGTACTCCATCTCAGCCTGGGGAATAACGACTATACCGCTGCTCTTGCAGCGCTGGGGTGCCAGTGTAAACAGTGATTAATCTTACTTACGCTGTAACTGACCTCCGGAACCTTCCCATAATGCTTTAAGTAAAGATAACTCTCTTTGATTTGTTGTGATGCCCCTCTGTTTTGCTGTGAACTCAGGGCTCCCGGAGCTGCTTATCTAAAAAACAAACACAGCTACTATTTGCTCCAGCAGAGGCAGGCAAGGGGGATGAACGTCCACAGCTAGTGTTTGCTTGAGGAGAGAAGCAGCCCGGAGAGGGGGATGGGAGGTCCATTTTGGAACAGCTGCTTATCTGGTCTGAAGGCTATTTGCATTTAGTCAATATGAGAGGGGTGGGGTAAGGGGTCGAAACTTTTAAAATGATTGAAAGTTGGTGCTATCTTCAAGTCCTTAGAACTTGCAAGGCAGGGAGCTGACACAGTGTCAGCTCCAAAAATCCACTCTGTCTGTCTCCCCCACGCTCCCTGTCACATGCCACCCCACCCCCCTCTTTTGAAAAGCATGTTCCAACCACTTGAACGCTGGGATAGCTGCCCATCATGCACCACTCCCAACACTGCTGCAAATGTGGTCACACTGCAGCGCTGGTAGCTGCATGTGTAGCCAAACCCTAAGTTCTTATGTCCTCTTGGTTTCTGGAGGAAGCCTGTCAGCAGGCTTAATATGAGAGTTTGCAGTGTGGTGAAAATATCTAAATATAGGCTTTTAAGTAATCTGCATAAAAACTGTTTGGATATTTTCTTCATTTGTCTGCATCTGTCTTAAAAACAAAATCCCTGTACATTAGCTATTTCAACCTGTTGAAAAAGATGCTGAAGGCAGACCAGTTTCTCTGCAGACTCTTATTGCCAGGTATATGTGGTGCTCAAAGTAGTACCTGAAATTCTCCACTAAAAAGGTATTGTGAGGCCATGGCTACACTGGCACTTTACAGCGCTGCAACTTTCGCGCTCAGGGGTGTGAAACCCCCTCGCCCCCGAGCGCTGCAAGATACAGCGCTGTAACACCTCAGTGTAAACAGTGCCGCAGTGCTGGAAGCACAGCTCCCAGCGCTGCAAGTTACACCCGTAGAGGATGTGGAGTATGTGCAGCGCTGGGAGAGCTCTCTCCCAGCGCTGGCGCGGCGACCACACTCGCACTTCAAAGCGAAGTTTCAAGTGTAGCCATACCCTCAGTTGTAGTCTGGTAACAAGATTGTGACTAATCTGATGAAAAGCTTTTTTTCCAGCTACTCATTCCATGGAAACTCAGGTGTCATTTGTGAAGGGCTGTTTTCCTGGTGGTAGTGGTTTAATTTGCAGAATGCACTTAATGAGTCTGTAGTGACTCATTCAACTTTCATCATGTTTTACAATGATAAGTTGGTGTTAGGGCTGCATTCGAAATTGTTTCTGAAGATGATGATGAACTTTGTCTTAATGAGCCAATCATCCTGCCAACATTTCTCCTGGGCTTGCATGCACTCATCCCTATGAGCCCCTTCTCCACAAGTTCAATATCAAAATGTCCTGGGTTTCTTTTGTTTTTTTTAAATCTGGAGAGGTGTAAAAGTTCCTTTTGTTCCTTCTGACATTAACTCATAGAGCTTTGTTACATGACCAAGAAGTCCATTGCTAAATGGCTGTCTGATTGCCACTCTCACTCTTATGGTCTGCTGAGCCTGTTGCTCAAAGGTTATTTAAAGGCATATTTCATTCAGAGGAGAGGCTTTGGCATCAACCTCATTTGTTTTGGTACAGAGGGTTTCAAAACAGCTGTACAGGCTCCTCGCACATTTCCAAAACAATACTGTTTGGGGATTTGGAATCCAGAGAGAAATCTGGTTTAATTTTTGGGGGGGACTGCAGAATCCAATTTCTAACTAGGTTTATCCAAATTTTCCTGCCCCTTGAGTTTTCTATTTGGGGATCTCTCTACTTGAGTCATATTGTAAAAGCTTTCCATGGAGGTGTTTTACTCCCCCCAAACACAGGAAATTTTCAGAAGTGTTATCTACTGGGGGGGCTTCAGTCTGAGTGCCACCAACCTTGAAATAATTCTGGGGTTTTAGGCTAGGCACCCCAAATCAGGGCACTTTTGAAAATTCTGATCATGGCTTACTGGAGGTATGTTATCTCCATTATAATTAAAAAAAAAATTTTAGTTTATCTGGTTTTAGGCATGCTGGGTTAATACCATTACTACTTCTGCCTATTGCAGTTTGACATTTTAATTTTGGGAGACTGGAGTAAAATAAATTTGCTTATAATTTTTGTTCTCCAAATATTCAATTAGCATTGTACTCCTTTTACACCATCATATTACCAAATCACAGCACTAAGCAAACCCTAATGGTAGCTTCATTATTAATATATCAGCTCTCCCTACCTTGTGTTAAATGAATTTCCAAAGTAGTTTTATAGAAATGTGATTTATTCTCAAGATTTGATACCTCATTTGCAATCAAATTCTGTCTGCATTTAGCTTCTTCCATTACATGTAAACTGATACATGGACATCTGTCTTCACAAGTTATTTCATGTGACGCAAGCACATTTGGAAATTCTCCATACATATTTCAGGCTAATACTTAAGCCACTATATTGGATTTGAACTTCTGTTTCTTAAAAAGCTCCTTCAGCTGTTGTTCAGTTGTTGCTTCCTTCTGCTGCATCAGCTCTGCAGCTCCTTTAGTCACTCCCCAGTTATCTGGTTTTGACATTGAAGGACAGTATGGCCTGCCTGAAGCAGGCATCAGATTCTCCCAGTACTCTTTTCTTGCCCTAAAAATAAAGAATAATGTTTAATATTTTTAATGGAAGAATCTGACGAAATGTTACAACAGTCTAAAATATTTTAATAACTAGATCAAAACAGTCAGTGGATTTAATTCATTTGTATACGTTTTAGCTCAACAAGAGGTCTGGATACAGGAAGAGATTTATGAAGATTGGCTGCGTTTAAAAAAAAAAGTGCATTCCACTCTTTTAAAGCAACATTTTAAGCCACTCACCAAATAGGTATTATTAGCATGGTAGTCTATATTAATTCTATCTTAAAAGTTGCTATGAATTACTTTCATGTTAGTTCAAACCAAAACATATTACAATTCCTTCATTTTAAGGGATCTCTAGTTTTATGGTCCCAAAACCACTGCAGATGCATTGAATTGTATTAAATACCAACAAATGGGGAGGGAGGAAGTACAAATGTCAAGACCAATCCTGGTCAAAGTAATCTGTGAAGTCCCATTGGGCTAATAAAGTAAAGATCATTACAGTGTAAGAATGTAATTCTTTTAACATGCATTAGGCAGTTGTGACATCTCACTTCATATTCTTTATGAAAATATGCTTATGATATGACATAAGAGATGTACTTTATGCAAGATGGGTCTTGTAAGATATCATTGGAAAGGTTATAATTTATTGAATGTGATGATACAGGCATACACATTGGATAATTTCTGTCTCTGAAGTTAGGAATATTGACCATGTATCTGTATTTCAACTATGCTACTTTGGGTGACGCTCATTGCTAACATTTCAGGTACAACAATGGAAAAGCCAGATGGGGATGGCCCATCAGTGAGGACGATGGACTATGAAAAGGCTGGGCCTTCCTGCGGACGCTCCTGCCACTGACTCAAGGACGCGGTGATACTACAGAGTCAAGTGGTCTTGTCACCTGATACTAACATTATCTGGAACTTCTTGTGACTTTCCATTGGAAGGGAAGGAGGGTCAAGTTTGAGAAACAAAGGATTCCCGCCTTATGTAAATCCTATTGGGGGAGGGGAGACAGGCAAATGGGACTCTTACTCTCCATGGCCAGTCTGCTGAAGAAGAAAGATTGCTAACGCCACCTGAAGGCAAGGTAAGGGGGGAGTCCAGACTGACACAGGGGTCCAGTCTGAAAAGAAATATAACTGGAACGCTGAACCACAGAAACTTTGCAACCCGCCTAAAATAACATTTAGGGTAAGAAATTACATTTTGTACCTTGTTTCTTAAGTATATTGAGCTTAACTTGCATATTTTGTTTTATTTGGTCAGTAACCTGCTTTGTTCTGTCTGTTCTCTTATATTCACTTAAAATTCACTTTATTAACTACAAAAATCTTATTGCTTGTTTATAATATACCCCAATGTACGTAATTTCTAACTGGGAGGGCAAGAAGTTGTGCATATCTCCCCCCACACTAAGGGAGGGGGCGAATTTCATAAAACCTTTGGGTTTGTGCCCCTTTAAAGGGAGTGGTCAGTGCTGAGGCGAGCCTCTGAACCTTTCCAGAGCGGATCTCTGTCTCTCTGTGCAGCTAGGTGTGGCCCTGCCTGTGTGCTTGGCTGGAAGAGGCTTGTGAGCCTAACCCAGCAAGGTAAGGTAAAGGGGACCCAGGCTCCAGAACAGGCTGATAAACTGAGCCTTCCCTGTTCAAATCCCACCACATCAGGTGGTATCCCAGAAGGAGGATCCAACCCATCACAGCAGTCATTTCAGTTTGTAAAAATTCTGAATGTCAAGTGTGTACCAGTCTTCAAGGTAATATGGGACTACTACCCCCCCCCACCATCCATTTGTACTGGTGGAAAGGAGGAAGAAATGGAAGAGCAGCACATGCATTCATTATGTTTTCTCCATTATGGAGTTAGTATAGTACCTTATACTACTTGTACTTAAGACCCATTAGTGTCCGCATTTTGTCCACATGACCACATTTTGTTTTAGCCTATAGAAGGCTAGAAGCAGAGGTGGCTCCAGGCACCAGCGCTCCAAGCATGTGCCTGAGGCGGCAAACCCCTGGGGGCGCTCTGCTGGTCGCCGGTAGGGTGGCAGGCAGGATGCCTTTGGCAGCTTATCTGCAGAGGGTCCGCTGGTCCCGTGGCTTCAGCAGACCTCCCACGGGCACGCCTGCGGGAGGTCCGCCAAAGCGGCGGGTCTAGCGGACTCTCTGTGCTTGGGGCGGCAAAATGTCTAGAGCCGACCCTGGCTAGAAGAGGTTCCTGGGTTTTAACTCATGGCTACCAACTAATTTAGTCTGACCTTAGGTCAGCGTACCAGGGCTAAGCTTCTTGGGGGAGGAACAAGTCTCCTTGCAAACATTATACAAGAAGGACATTTAAAAAAAAATGTCCATGTCATAGTAGGATATTACAAATGTAGGTTTAAGTCTTAAGACACTGCCCACAACTCACTTCAACTTCAGTGGGAGTTTTTGGATTATGCTGAGGGCAAGGTATCATGCTCAGGACCTGTTAGGATCAGGCTCTCATCCTAAGCATGGTTTAAATGAACTGGGGTGAAATACTGACCCCACTGAAGATAGTAGGGCCAGGATTTCACACCTAAAAATTAGACCTGAACTTTCAAAGTTATGCTAATTCACATACATGTTCCGAGTTTCTCTGAAAGTTCCATAATCATTTCACTGTACGAGACAACACAGACCACAGTGTATGGTGCATATTTAATATGCCATTTAAGATAAGTACTACAGTTAATATACATACCTTGCTCTGACCCAGGGTTTGGTATGCATGCTCAAATCACTACCCCAGCTACCATGTTTCTCGGAAGCCAGTGGCAAAAATCCTCTTTCAGGAGCCAGCTCCTCAGCTATTGCTCTGATGTGATAAGGCTCAAATCCACAGCAGCCTCCAATGTATCGAATCCCTAGGTTATAGGCCTCTCTCGCATATTTTTGAACATCCCATCTGGTGACAATTCTTGGCTCCAGAGCTACAATGATATGCATCAGCTTTAACTGCAATAATACTTAGTTTTAGCAGACATTTAGTAAAATCGCTTTATATTTTCAGTTACAGTTAAGTTTGCAAACATGCAAAGTACAATGTCACAGGCATGATTGGGCTATTGCAGTAAAGATTTAAACACTGTTAATTGGGCTAGACACTACTGATGCAATATTTCATTACATTTTAGCTTTTAGGTGTCACAATGCTCCTCTGTTGCATACTTGCCAGAAGTTTCCTTGTTCCAGAGGGATAGAGCCTGCCAAATTCTAATCTGACAAAGCCCTAAATCAAATGCCAGCTACTAGGTGGGTATTTAAGTGTAAATCAGAGAGGTCACACTTAAAATACAGGCTTTATTCATATGATCTTTACTGAAAAATGCCACTACCCCTTAAAATATAAATGTTACGTTCAGCTTATGAATGTGGAGTAATAGCATCTCAGTGCTTTAAGGAACCCAGTGTTAATCCCCACATATCAGAAAAAATATCAACAAATGACCACTTTGTGCCTAGGGAAACAGACTTCATTACTTTAATCTACTATATCAAAAGGCTATCAACTTACCTGCAACTGAGTGAAACACACCAATAGCCCCTTGAACTTTTCTCACCCGCTTTTTGAGTATGAGCTAGGGAAAAGCAGCTGTGGCCAGCTGCTCCATCAGATAACAGGCCCAATAGACTTTCAATTCCACCTCTCACATAGCAGATTTTCTCTATCCTACTCTTTGTCCCCCTTGCTGCTGCTTGAGTCCAAGTGATGACAGCTATGCTTCCCTCCTCCTCCAACCATAAATTACTTGCGGGAATCAGAAGGGCTGTATTGAGCCTGTAGCACTGCCTCTTCCTCTGCAGCAGGCACTATGTGCAGATGACTTAGAAGAGGGGTAAGCTCTCTCTTGTTGCACAGATGATGAGTGGAGTAGCAAAGCCATAGGGTTGAGAAGAGACACAAGAGGAAGAAAGAACCAACACAGGAAGGGACAAAAGTGAACAGAGAAATGGGGGAGGGCAGAGGAAAGGAGGAGGCAGGAAAACCAAGAGGGAATGACTGGGGAGATGGGAGAAGAGATGAGACTTAAAGAACAGAAAAGCAAATCCTGCAAATCCCAAAAGGGCCCTGTGGCCGCTGAAATCTGTGTGGTGCTGCTGCATGAAAGTGAGGGGCTGGTTTTCAGAGGCTGCAAGGGAGCATGAACTCCCTTACTGGGGCAGGAGACACATGGGAAGGTACTAGAGCAGGCTTCTGCTCCACAGCAAGGAGGCAGGATTCCTTTCTCTACTTCCTCTTGCAGAAATCCACAGCATCCAAGGAAATTACTCAGGGTGGATGCTGCTCCAGATACCATAGGAAAGGCATATTCAGGGACCACTGGACTAAGGCCTGGTCTACACTAGAAAATTAAGTCCACTAAACTACACTCCAGTATGAAAAAATCCATACCCCATAGCAGCAAAGTTAAAATGACCTAGCCTCCCGTGTGGATAACACTGATCTATCTACTGCCTCTTGGGGAGGTGGATTACCTATGCTGATAGGAGAACCCTACCCATCGGTGTAAGTAGTGCATACATTGAAGCACTGCAGTGGTGCTCATATAGTATTTCAGTGTAGACAAGCCCTAAGTTACATCCTAATAAATGGCTCATGCTTTAGGCTAGGTAGAGAGAAAGAGAGAGGAGATAAGATTGTCCTGGTAACTCATTGCTAGATAAACTAAGGATCTGATCGGCTTACTGACAGCTCTAATGAACCGCTCTTGAAAGAAAAGGAAAGACATTTTAAAATTCTACCTGAAAATCTAGACATTTTTCTAGCTAGTCTAGGATTTTTTGATACTTATGTCCTGTTTTGTTTCAAGATAGCTTTTGTTTTCTGACTCCATAGTGTGTGGGGGGATCCTAGAGAGAGAGAGAGAACACACAGACACACACACACCCTCTAACTGCAGATCAGGTGGCTTGTTTTACCAAGCTTTGCTGATCCCTACTTGACCATATTAGCGATTAATTCATCTTCAAACTCTCAATACATTCCTGTGTCTTCTGCTGGAAACTCCCCAAACACATCCACCCCACTCTCTAGCCTCATTTAAACCAGTTAAAGCACTGAACCTTGCACCAGTGTGACTGAATGATACAGTGCATGCCCACTAACAACCCTGTTTTGGGTACACGTTGTACATTACAGCCTTAGGCATTGCTAGGCTTGTGGACTGTAGTTTCCCCCCCAATGCCTGACAATTCCACAGGAAAGCATTTGAGGCAGGGGTGTTGGAACACTTTATACAGTGGGGACTTAGCCACTGAACTAAACTGTCAACCCTGTATAAGATGGAAACCACTGTGTAGCAGCACCCTCAGCACTCTTACTTCCAGCACCTATGATTTGAAGTCTGTGATATATAGGGTATTTGCTCTTGTTCACCTGTTCTGATTGTTCCAAAGGATGCTTTGAGTGGTTCTGTCCTGCACATGGATCTATGTATGTGCCATAACGGACAGATGCTATGTCCCCTACACTCATTTTCAATGCAGCTACCATAGTAGAAAGTTACCAACCCCTCTCCTACTGAGCAGCCGCCAACCCACTTTAGGCTTGGACTCCAAGGCATTGTTACATAGAAGAGATAAGGAGTTCAAAATACATGAATGAAAAAAGGTTTTCAGCCATTTTTATAAGTTTACTCTAAATAGTTTTTCAGCAGAAGTAAAAGCTCCCTCCCCTCATACATTTCCCTATAGGAGCCAGAGATGGGAATAGTCCAGGCCTAGGTCTGGAGGGAGGCCATCCCTTCATAAGGCCAAGCAAACTTCCTCCCAGCCCTGTCTCTCCCTCCCTCAGACAGTTTAGTTGAGTTGCTGTGGTACACAGATGTTCCTGCTTTAAGTGACCAGAGTGGAATAGAGGAATGAGTGGGTAGTGGAGCATCATAGTGATGTATTTGCAGCAGAATAGCCTACTGCACACCCTATCACTAATGAGCTTTCCTGTGTTCAGATCTCAGGAGAGCAGGAAATGCCCTGTCTGTCTGGGTACTGTGTCAGAAGCGATCCCCAATGAAGTACGTACATGCCACAGAGAGTGTCTGTCAAAGTGTCTGCTAGTCACCCTTTGACTTTCCTCTTGTAGGGGAATCTCCTTGAGGCAAAAGAATATATAAAAATTTAAATTAAGGTTTAATTTTTTTATTTTATTTTCACTTCGTTTGCTTAGAGGTTGGGATGACAGGTGAGCAGCCACAGAGGGAGGACCACGCAGAGCAGATCCAACTAAGTGCCAGCTTGGGTACACTCAACCCCAGAGGCAGCCTATATGTGAGTGGTCTGATAGCTGTCAGCTATTCCCAGATATGTTAAGTGAATAATGTTGCAGCCTAATTAAACCACATCCATTGCATCCCGGTTTTCTTCTGGCGGGCCAGACGATGACAGTAGCCCATGCATCCCTCCCACATCCCTCTGATTCTAGCTAAACAGGAAGAGAAAGTGTATTCTTGTTTCCATCTTTTTATTATGTGAATAGTAGCTGTGTCTGTTTTCAAGGGATGTATTAATTAGCTGCCATTTAAAATAATTGTAGTTTGAAATCTTTCTGCTACTGTATTAAATTCAGTGCTAGCGGTAACTTTTCTGTATCTAAGAAATAATATAAATAACAGCCTGAGCCATCACAGCTGTCAGTGAAAGGCAGGCAACAGAATTTGGAGACTACACTAAGGGAACCAACTGCATTATTGCAGCTGCAACACCAGCACTTGCTGCAGTGGTGCTGAGTGACAGTGATGGATGACATACAGCTGTCTTAAGCACTTGTGGGGTTATCAGCACTTGACCGTGGACATATGCTGTGTTAAAGGTGTAGCAGGGGCTTGCAGAAGTGCTTGCAATTCCACAATACAGTAATGTCGACAAGGTTGCTGCAGCAATTCTTGCTGCACAGCCTCTTTCCACCTGCCCAGAGTTCCTTGATCCTTGTGGCTGAAGCTTCTGGACAGGCTCTGAATTTTTTTCTGCTACAAGGAATGAATTTTAAAATTTGTAGTATCCTTTTGAACTGAATTAAAAAGTAATATTTGATGTGATGGATACCACGTGTTCTATATGTTGCTTTTAGCATTCAGGGAATTAATATCGTAAGAAAGTACCTGATTTTTTTTTTAAACCAACAAATTCAGAGTACGTGAAAAGATCCACTCAAAAGCAATCCTTAGATAAGTCCCCATTCATAAATATAACAGGCCCTATAGCATGAAATCAGTGAAGAAAGTTTTGCTTAAGATTGCTTGTCCCAAAGCAAGAGGATCTGCCACAAGCTGGTAGGCCTATTTAGGAGAGGCATGAATAAGTCTAGTGCTGAACCAGCTACCTTTAAGAATAACTGATTTAAATGCAGACAAAGCTTTTGAGGACATTCCTCCTATTCCATTAATGTTCTTTTTCTGCCCTCAGCACCCTGCCAGCCAAGCATCTTCCAGAAGTGCATTAAATGACTTGATCAACTTCTCCTGTCCTCTCCCCACATGAAAAAAGCACCATGGGATTCTCTTTCATAAACTAGATGCACACTAGGTTATGCTTTTGTATTAGCGAATGCAAGGTCAGAGAGTTATGCCTTGCACTTTGAATGAAAACAGGGGAGGTTTGTGCTGGTTCTTGGAATATACACAAGATTGTTCCTCAAACTTGGACCAGCTCCTGCAAAAGCTCTATCTCCTGCACAAATAAACTTTGCTCCTGAAGCACAATGGAGTTGTCTAGTGCAACAATAAAAATAATGGCCATACTTCTTGTTCTAAAGCTTTGGGCTGTTTTATGGCAAACCTGAGCCCAGACCATTGAGCATCTTGAAGGTCAGTGCAGGGACCTTGCATTAGACATGATATTTGGGAAGCCACTGTAGTTTGTAGGAGACAAGCACATCAGACCTGTGATAGTCTCCTCAGCAACATGGGCTAAGAGCGTCCTTCCACCTCTCCAGAGTTCCTTGGAAGATTGGGGTTTTTGACTGAAAAGATTAACAAAGTGTAGATACACAGTGGTACAGAAAGACAAATAAGCAACTAGTGCTAAGCCTGTACAAATCCAAACAGCAAAAGCAGATTTCAGCCTTAATCCAACAGCCAGTGAAAGACTCAGTAGCTTCGGTATCAGGTTAAGATACTTGAAATGAAATGAGGACATGCAACAGGTCAAATCCAGACCTAGATTAGACAACTGACTTCACTGGTATCCATTCACTTATACCAGAGTTCAATTTAGCCCATTTATGCAGGCTCTTGGCCAGAGAGTAAGCAGTGGGAGGAAAGAATGTTGGTTCTAATCTATGGTACTGGGAATATACTAGCAGATGACCTCATACAAGACAATGTTTCCTGAATAACGAGCATCACCTAGCATTAGAGTGATTACTATGGGGGAAATAGCCACTGTTGTATCCATTATGGAGATGAGAATTATTGTAGATTGCTCAGCAAAGAAAAAAAGTTTACACAAGCAGCTAAGTAGTGTTATGGGGCCAGAGCCTGAACAGATGCTGAAAAGGAGAGGTGCACAGCCTAAAAATGTTTCAAAAAAATAGAGTAGGAACAGCTGTCATATTTCTTGCTACAATACAAGGAAAAAAAGTCAGTTATAAAAGTAAGCTCTATGTTTAGGAATTCCAGTGAAATGGAGGAGTTTAACATGTATGGAGATGGATCCTCTTAGAGAAGGGCTTTATTTAAATTTACAATCTGAGGATTCTTGGCCACATGGTGAAACTGTTCTGTCAGTCTCTGAGCTAGCTGGAACAGATCTTTGGACATAATCCAAGCTATAAAATCTAGGATTACTTTGTACTGCATTTTAGAGAGTCCACTCAGAGGGGCATAGCAAAGCACATCTATTTAAAAAGATTAATGCTATTGGACTGTGTATTGAATCTGATTTTTTTCAAATACCTTCTAGCTTGGTTATTAAACCTTATACTTTAACATGTACAGCTGCTTGATATATGATAAGGAGGAGGATAAGGGCTTGGGGGGGGGCGCAGGGATGGGATCACAGGCAGCTGCGGGTTGGGAGTAAGGGGCACTGGAAGGGCTGGGTGGGCAGGGCTGGGATCAAGACTGCGTCACCATCATTTCTGCTAGTTCTTCCTCTGCCTGCACCATTCAGCCTCTCAGTCTTGGGGGCAGGTGAGAAGCAGGCCTCAATGGTTGAGGAAGAGGAGGAGGAGGAGGAGGATCCAGCTGCCCCAAAGTGCAGTGGCCATAAGCCTCTCAGACCCAAGAGGAGATGGAGAGCGCTGGTGGTGAGAGATTCCTTTCTGAGGGGAACAGAGGCATCCACTGCTGACCTGACATGTCCCAGGGGGCATGCTGCCTGCCTGGAGACTGTGTCCAAGGAGTTACAGAAAGATAAATATTTTTGATAAATGGAGTGAGAATGTTTATAAAATTTGCAGATGACACCAAGCTGGGAGAGGTTCCAAGCACTTTGGAGGACAGGATTAGAATTCAAAATGACCTTGATAAATTGGAGAGACTGGTCTTAATTCAAGAAGATGAAATTTAATGAAGTATTTCACTTAGGAAGAAAAATATTAGATGCACAGCTACAAGCTGGGGAATAAATGGCTAGATGGTAGTACTGTGAAAGAGGATCTGTGGATCACAAATTGAATTTGAGTTAGTGTGATGTAGTGGCAAAAAAGGCTAATATTCTGGGGGGTATTAACAGAAATAATGTATGTAAGACACAGGAGGTAATTGTTCCGCTCTACTCAGTACTTGTGAGACCTCAACTGGAGTAGTATGTCCAATTCTGGGCACAATACATTAGGAAGGATGCAGACAAATTGGAGAGAGTCCAGAGGAGAACAGCAATGTGCGATAAGGTTTAGAAAACCTTAAAAAGGAAGATTTGAGGAGGAGGGGGAAAGAGGGGAAGAGACTTGATAAGTCTTCAAATAAGTTAAGGGCTGTTATAAAAAGAGGACTCTGATCAATTTTCTCCATGTCCACTAGAAATAGAACAAAAAGTAGTGGTCTTAGTCTGCAGCAAGGGAGATTTAGGTTAGACATAGGAACAACTTTCTAACTATAAGGGTAGTTAACCTCTAAAATAGGCTTCCAAGGGAGACTGAAATCTTCACCATTGGAGGTTAAGAACAGGCTGGACAAACATCTGCCAGGGATGGTCTAAGATTACTTGGTCCTGCCTCAGTGCAGGGGGCTGGATTTGAGGACTTTGAGATTCCTTCCAGCCCAACAGTTCTATGATTCTAAAATTCATTTTGGTTAATAGCAACTGCTCTGACTTTCCTTGATTTGAAGTTCTGCACAGTAGTGTATGGATTGATGCCACTGCATGCACTGATACCACTGCAGCTTTATCTTTGCTAAAAATCACCAATTTAAAAAATTGTCTAGGTCTTACCAAAAGGAAATTCTGGCAGATCAATAAAGCCCTGCTTCCCACAGTCAGGAGTATGGAAAGCAAGTGGCTGAGACATCAGGTGTGCTTTCAGTTTAGCAGCTTCCAAGCCCTCTTTCATGAGCTTCACAGTTCTCAGGCAAGTCTCTGGATCAAAATGGCAGTTCACTCCAACAATAGAAGCACCTGTGAAGAAGACAACTTTCCAGTTACACTGCTTTCCAAGAACTGGGCAATGACTTAACAGCAATGAAAATTCTTAGCCAGAGTGAGGTTGAATGCTTTGAAAGCAAAGCATTCAACCTCAACACTACCAGTATGACTGCAAGCCAATCAGAGCAAAATCAAGTGGCAGGACAGGAGATCAAGACACTCTTAAGATCTTGCATGGTTTCCCTCCCATTCTTTAATGGGAAAGCTGTCTTTTCTGTATGTGACCCATACTGCATTCATTTCCCTCATCTCCTGTTTTTCCCTCCAACTCGTACCATCATCAGTGTTATCACATGCCCCATCCCCTTTTCCAGCACCAACATCCAGTGGCTTTAGCCCACTTTTTTGCCCCCTGTGATCCTGGGACTGCTTCAGCAGCCCAAGTAGAGCAGTCTTAGGACTGCTCAACTTTATGCCAGTTACTTATGGCTCAGTGATCTGTTCTAACAGCCACGGATTACCAAGGCATAGAGACACCCTGGCTATACCCCCCTTTTTGCAAGATGAATCTTGAGATGTAGAGATTATAAGGCAGGAAAGCAACCTAGTTACATTTATTAATTATAACCACTACCCTACCTAGTTGAGATGTGTACTTTTATGTTCCTTGTATAGGTGCCTCAGTTCGTCTCATACTCCTAAAACTAAATATTTTTAAGAGTATATGGGGGAGGAACTTTCTTACCAGCCTTTACCAGTTGGACAGCACATTCTCCAGGTGGTACACCATGCAAGTCTCCCTCTGGACCAATGCACATGGTAGCCGCAACTGGCTTCCCAGATTCTTTTAAGGTTTCAACAGCCCATGCAGCTTCTTCAATATGTTCAAAGTACTGAAAGAAAGTAAATCTAATCTATTTTCTTGTGTGTGAGGACCCAGCCTAAGTGTTACACACTCCTTAATCTCTACTCCTCCCACCCAGGTAGATCTCAGGGCCTGAGTCTCCTCTCATTTACATTGGCGTAACTGTTACTCTTAACTTACACTGCTATAAAGATTAATAGCATCAGACCCTCAGCCTCCATCACTGGGATTTAGATTATGTTTGTACAATTTGTTTTTTGTACATGGCTGTGCATAGCACCCCAGAGAAAGAACTACGCCTTTGAGGCTGGATTCCTTCCCTGTTCCTCCCTTGCTCCAAGTGTGTGGTCATTTGCTATTGTTTAGTGCCAGAAGCAGATTATTAACCCTCCTATCTCACCAGCTCTTCTGTTCTCTGCCCATTCCTTGTCTCCACTCACTCCCACTTGCCTGCATGGCCCCTGCTTACCCTTCCACACCTGCAGTGGAGATGTGGGGAGACCACACTGGAGCAGAGATAGCAGGAAGGTGTTATGCCTCCTAATGCTCCTGTGTGGCCACAATCTGGCCCTGAATAATCACAAAGATCCCAGTTCCACAAGGAATACCAAGAACTGTCATCAGCATCATTTGAAGGATTACGGGCCAAATACTGATGAACCTCTTCCACTTCAATTGAAGTCAACAAGACTGAGAAGTGCTTAGTACCTCTCTGGATTTAGCTACAAATGAAGACAAAGGGGTCAATTTTCCATTCTACCTTGTAAAGGTTCTACAGAACACCAGTCTGGCAGCATAAAGGAGCTGTTAAAGTAGCAGGCCTGCCCAGCAGGGAATGTTGCTGATACAGGGTCTTCCCCAGATGGACAAAACTGACAGTCAGTTCCACATCATCACCCTCAGAGGATGTGCTGGAATGTGACCAGAGGACTGGGACCATGCCTGGAGCACTGCTGCGTCCAGCTATTATCAAGGGTCATGGGCAGCAAAGTGCAACTTAGAACAGTCTTAAGGTTCCTCTAATTTAGGATGGTAGCGGAGAAGGCACTCGGATTATAGGGAGGTGCAAAAGTGGGGTAAATCCCCATGACCCGCCCCTTTTATTCCTACACAGACAAGAACAGAGATTTGGTGTTAGGGTCTCGGTTGCATTCTACACTACAATGTCTGCCAGTATTGTATTTGGAAAAAATATATCTGCTACTATTTGTGTAAGAGCACAGTAGCAAATTTTAAAGGAGGCATCGAGATGTGTGAATTCCCAAAAAACTGACTAAAGACTTCAATTCTAAGCTGGCAAATTGCATCAACTGAAGGCACTTGGTTTCTTTACAATTACAGTTGGATTTACCTCTGCAATTAAGAAGTCCACATTCTTTTTGACAAAGACATCCAACTGCTGACGAAAAATTGCTTTAACCTCAGCTTCATCCCTGCCACTCAGATATGTTGGCGTCTGACTGACTCCTCCAGCTACCAAAGCATCTTCTCCTTTAGCCACTTCCTTTGCAATATCACAAGCAGCTTCATTCACTGTCTGGCCCTGAAATATGAGAGCAGACTACATCAATACTGATTTATTACAGAGATGCCTGCATTTCAGAAGAAAAATGAGTTTTAGGAACCATAATCAGTTTCATGTTTAAAATTTCAAATTAGTTTTAGAAATAGCCTGTGCCTCATTAAAACATTTTAAAGTACCACGTAATGTCACACCATCTGAAACTTGTCATAATATGAAAACATTAAATTGTTTTAGCAGCATGTTAGTAAAATAAAGGTCAACAGATCATGTCCTTCAGGCTAGCTAATAGGGCACATAACTATCTGACACTGTCATCTGACACTAACATTATCGTGATTGATGCATATGGTGGTGTATTGTTAGAACAACATTTTGCTTTTATTTATACATCTTTACCTCGATATAATGCTGTTCTCGGGAGCCAAAAAATCTTACTGCATTATAGGTGAAACTGCGTTATATCCAACTTGCTTTGATCCGCCGGAGTGTGCAGCCATGTCCCCCCGGAGTGCTGCTTTACTGTGTTATATCCAAATTCATGTTATATTGGGGTAGAGGTGTAGTAGCATCTTGCATTTTGCAAACTATTTTGCAAATATATTTGATTAATCTCACAATTATATAACATTCATTTTGATAATTCTGAATATTCATCAAAAATACATGATGGTTTTGGGATAAGCTGCATTACTAAAGAGTACCAAGTCTATCTGGTTTCTCACACTTCACCGTGGATCAAGTCTGTTGGTTAACCTGTTGTACTGGGTACCTGACTGGTTACTCACCAGTTATCACAGTATGGATATTTAAAAGTTGGTTTGTGTGTTTTTTGGTAAGTGAACTGTATATAAAGAGACAACATATTTCCAAGAGATTTTAATCATACTAAGATGTTTTGGATCTCTCATAGTCAAGCCATAATTAAATTTAATTAGTATGTATACAACAATCCTCCATCAAGATATTTTATATACCCCATATAAAGATCCTCTTATGAATTTTCTGCTTATAAAAATAATGCTTATGTAAGCAAGTATTTGGTTTCAAACATATTCTTCTTTACAGTTCAAAAGACCACCTATGGGGTATAATATGGATATGTTTTATTTATAATATATATGGATTTCTTTGTAAGAATTGATGTTTATAAATTGAGAAGTGTTGATTGTCTGTGGTTGTTATATCATAATTTAGAATCTCAAATTACTAAGCTGGATCTTGTACATACATCTGTGAAGATCTAAAGAAATTTTAACCAGAGTAGCATTAATTATCCCATTGTAAAGATAATACATCAACAAATTTAAATATATAGGTATATAAAGGAAAACAGATATCAGTACTTATGTTTGATTAATCAATGTAGACTGAAAGCCAAGTTCTCTATACACCTGTTAGCAGTGCTAAGAGAATTTGTGAAAACAAATTAAACAGGAGGGAAAAATAATATTTTGTTTAAAAGGTCAAGATTTGGAATTTATAGAACAAACAGCAAAATTTTCCCTATAGATATGGAAGCATGTCCAACCAACAAAAACGGATTAAAAAAAAAAAAAAAAACTAAAGCATTTGTCTTCTTTATGCAAGTTCAATCACTCACTCTGAATGAATTAATAAAAACATAGGTAAATATGCACAATGTTAATCGGGATAGAAGAATTTAAGAAAAAATGTTTATAGTGATGTTAGAAATAAAGTCATTTGAATGCATTCTGATCATAGAGTAATGTATAGCCACTCTGTTTTGAGACACTTACATATTGGGATCTTCTTGTCAAAACAATGCACAGTGCCAGAATAGGAGTAATGACTCAGGACCCGTTGTTTCCTTCCTTTTGGGATATTAGCAAGTCTTTACATACCTACATACATTGGAAATTATTTGTATCTTCTGGGTAGAATCAGGCTCGGCATATTTATCATTAACTGGATGGAAGTATGAAGTCAGGCTGAATAGGAGTTATGACAGTCTAAGTGGGCAAGACCTGGTGATGTGGTGTAAGAGCAGAACTAAGTATCTCATTCTGATACACACAGTGGCTTTTGGGTAACCCTGATTTGTTAATTAGGCTCCAAATGCTGCCCCAGCACTTAACCTGAGTAATTTCTCAGGGCATGAAGATCTCCACAGGGATGAGGGAAGGAATTTCTTCCCCTCATAAAATCCTCTCCATGTACCAAAGGCTTGAGCAGGCATGTGACCCCCTTCACAGGGAAAAGAATGAGAGGAACCACACAGTGGCAAACCAAAAGACTTGCTACACAGGGCAGAGCTCTAAGCTGGAGTCCACACCCACTATTGTACCCTGTGGGCTCACAATATCTTTCTCCTCCCAGTGCAGCACAATCACAGTAGTCCTACTGTCAGGGCCCCTCTTCACCTGAAGAGGGGGCAAGATTGAGGACCAAAACCAATATTTTGGATGTACTGGTTATTGCTGTGTTGCAGATGATATGCTCTTAGCACCTATTCCTTTTTTTTTTTTTTTTGTTATCCACATATTATTTTCTCTGGGACTGGGTTGTTTCTCCAGATGCTGAAGGATTTCCTGTTACCACTGATCTTGCTGTTTGTGGATTCAGTCCTTAATGTACTCTACTTAAGATAAATAACTTAGTTTATTTGGAGTTAAGCTGACTCAATAGTCCTCCCCCCTCTTCTCACCACTACCCATGTTTTGATTTTTTCCCATTGCCATTGTAAACCAGAGGTCCTTCCTACCACTTCAGACTATGAAATCATAAGCCCTCCCCATTTGATTGGGATTTTTATTTTCATGCCCTTGAACATGACTAAATTAGCTTTGACAAGCTGTAAAAAGAAGCCTCCATGTTCAAACCAGAGAAGAGTATCCATTTTTTCATAGATAACCATTAAAACCAGTGTTTTACTCACAGATATTTTATCAGCTACGTAGTTGCCCCTATTTTCTAGTTTATCTTCGCTGGCATAAAAGGTGAATGTCTGTAAAACATTTGATCCAGCTCTGAGGAATTCCCGATGAAGTTGACGAACTGCAAGGTATTAAAAAAAGGCAAAAAAAGTTTGATATGGTTGTTACTATTTTAGCACCTGTTTGTACACTTACATGTTTATTGGTTAGGTTATGTTAGCTTAGGAAAGGTTCTGAATTAATGGTATTGTAAAAAGACATCTTCTACTTAGTTTTGTAGCAAGTATAGTATCTGCAGCGAACACTGCCACCTTCTCTGTTGATTTACCTCCTAACCTGGAGGGACAATTTATAGAGGGAAAGCAGACAATTCAGTCTCCTTAGCCAGTCAAACAGCCTCTGCTGAGACTGTCAGTCTCCAGTAAGGTGATGTTGATCTGCAGTGATCCGTCTAATCAATCATGGAGAACCTTTTATCCTACAATCACCCTGACAGTAAGCTCACTCACTGAATCTTTGGCACCTTGCCTATCTTTTGCTGTAGTCTGTTCTGCAGAACTCCCAAGTTGTAGTCCCTGAATTGACATTCCTGAATGTACCCCAGAACTTGACACACTGCAATCAGCAATTTTATATGTTCAGCCCCTGCCAGCTGAAACCCAGACATCACATAGATAGAAATAGTTTTAGGGCCCTGAGAGGCAAAGCCATGCAGCTACACGTTTGCAGTTTTGCTATCAGAATGGGAGGTTGGGACAGGAAGTTAAGGTTCCCTGAAAATAGAAGGAATATTTGGACAACCAACCTCAGTTTTAGGCACCTTTGACAAGTAAGTTTTATTGTTGTTCTGATTAGAAATACTTTTCTGATAAGGAGAATAATGAATTGTTATTGGCTGTTTTAGGGAAATTGTTAGCCTACCAGAGAGTATTATGAGCTATGTGCTTTGTCAGGAGAAAATTTATAAAAAGTTTAGTTAGAACATGTACTTTGGAGCAGTCTGAGGAAGATTTCTTTTGGGCAAGGATCTGATAACTAAGTTCTCCAGCATCTAGACAGAAGGAGGGGGCCCCAGAAGCCTGGTTGTTGAGTCCTCAAAGCTCTCTTAACTTTGGTAAATATAAGTTTAAATATGCTCTGAACCTACTGTGACAGCATGCATGTGCTCTGATCTAATAAAAGAGTAGTTTTAGGTAAAAGCACTCTGGTTTGTATCACATATCAGACAGAGGAACTGTGTCCCCATTGATTTATTCCTGACACCACCTGGAGAGAAACAGTTAAGTTACCATTGCTTTGGGTTCTGCAAACTCTGGCTAACAAAGTGTCACTTAGCAGGATTGCTGTAACGTAGTAAAGTGAAGAGGAAAGGAAAGCAGATGTCAGCAAAAGAAAGAGGAAGTATGGAAAGAGATCAGACTAAGGGCATGTCTACACATGGCTAAGCAGCACTGCTGCCATTGATGCAGTAGTGTCAATTTAGCAGGTCTGGTGAAGACACACAAAGTCGATGGCAGAGTGCTCTCCCATCGACTTCTGTACTACACCTCCTCGAGAAGCATATGGTAAGTCAGCGGGAGAGCATCTCTCATTGTCACAGTGGAGTTTAGGAAGCACTGTAAGTTGACCTAAGTAACATAACTTAGATTGACTTACAGCTGTAGTGTAGACCAGCCCTTAGATCAGTGTGAGAAAGGAAACACAACAACTGCCCAGGAAATTAGTCAACAATGAAGATAAGGGATCTGCTCTAGCCTGTGAAATAAGAAAATATTAATTGTAGCACTGTGGTCACTTACTGCTGCCTGAGTGCCCCTTTTTTCTCATTCACAGGGCTCCTTAAACTCCACACAGTCCAAAGGAAAGTTACAATGTTCTCCACCTGGGGTCCAATTTATTCAGTCTCCAGGTACATACTGACACTCTGGGCCCCAATCCCAGTTTGGAGTTCCTCTCTTTCCTTAGTTGGAGGGTTCCCAGCCCTCTTTCCCAGAACTGGGTCAAAGTTCAATGTCTCTGCAGGAACCAGGCTTGCTCCCTCCAGCAGCTTCTTCAAGCCAACTAATGCTTCTGTGGCTTCTGTTTCCTGAGCATTTCCCAGCTTACCTCCAGGCTTCCTACCTGAAACCACCTCTATCACTCTCTCAACCCCATTTTCTCTGTAACTTTCTGCTGGCTTTTACATCAGAATCATTTGATTCCTCTCAGGTGGGGCTCATCTTGTAATCAGGGCTGGCTTAGCCCCAAGCTCTCCAGCACACAGGCAAGCCAGCCTGTCACAGAAATAACTATCAGTCTTGCAAATTAAAGAGCACAAAAGCAATATTTTATGTGAAAATGTTAGTGTACTGCCAAGCACCCTCCTCTTATGGCCAGCATTTGCTATTCCCCCTTTTCTATCCAAAGTTAATACTATTTATTATTTTATGGTGGTAGCACCCAGAAACTCCAACCAAGACCAAGGGCCCATTTTACTGGGCATTGTCCATATATAATGAAAAGAAGGTCCTTGCACCCAAAGAACTTGCAGTCCTAAAACAAATGTCATGTGTCCCATAAAGTTAAATATAATGCTTTTGTTGAGCCCAATCCTATACTTTTGGAGGCAAAACTTCCAGTGATTTTAGTATAATTTTACCTATGAGATCAGGTCTATTAGAAGTAATCAGTGATCAGTTTGTATATAGAACGCTGCAGTTGTCACAGTAGGTGAACAGAGATTAACAATTTATTTTACACACAGTCCACTAAACAGAAACCAGACAGATGCTAATTTCACCACCCTAGGGAGATATGAAATAGTAAGACAGAAATGTAAGCCCCTGTATCCCACAGTCAAAGCTTAGCCACACAGTCCCTTGGACTTTTATAGAGGTGTATGGTAACATGATATAAAAATGTCTATTTCCAAGGCCGATGTTTGGAGAGGTTTTTAAAAAAAAGCCTTTGATATCATATCATATCATATATATTGCTGATAGACAACCTGATTCATTAGCCAACTCTGTGGATGCAACACAAGGACTAGAAAACACAGTCTTCAAGAAATACAGGCTTCCAGCCCAGATCTAGCTCAAATGGTAGTCACTAGAGTTACTCCTGGGGGGCTTCTGCACCACTACACATCTGCAGAATTTATGCCTCCACTGATTTCTTTGCTTCCCCACAGAAAAATGACTTACTGCTGGGAAGGGCTGCATGACCGCTCTTGTGGCTTCAGAATGTTTTGGGTGCCCAGGGCAGCTGGCAGAGAGATAAATCACTGTGGGGCAGGGGAAAGACCTGGCTGGTGGCTTCTACCCTGCACCAGGCTGAGCTGCTAGTCCCAGCTGGACTGGGGAGGGCGAGACTTCCTCTTCCCTTGCATGGCATTCAGGTCTGAGTCAGATACACTCTCAGATTTCTTCCCTAGCTGCAGAAAGCTCTGCAAACTCCTCTCCCTGTTTCCTGTACCCATCACTCCTCAGCTGCAGGGGGAGGGATCACTGTACAGACAGCTGCTTCCCCATCTGCCCAAGCCCCATGCATCTAGATGCCATCATACCCAGACCTACTGGCCAAGTCTCACTCCTACCCGCACTCAGAACCGACCTTGACAAGCCCTACTCCTCCTGCACCTGGACCACACTGACAAGCCAGTCGCATCCCCATCCCACTGAGCCCCAACCAGCTGCACCTGGACCCCCACTCCACTGAGCTCCACTGTTTTACTTTTCCTGTCTACCTGGCCAGTGCATCCGAGTTCAGATTGCTTTCCAGAGCAGTCACAATGGTGCACTGTGGGATACCGCCCAGAGGCCAATACTGTCTAATTGCGGCCACACTAACCCTAATCCAACATGGCAATACCGATTTCAGTGCTACTCCTCTTGTCGGGGAGGAGTACAGAAACTGGTTTAAAGAGCCCTTTATATTGATATAAAGGGCCTCGTTGTGTGGATGGGTGCAGGGTTAAATCGGTTTAACGCTGCTAAATTCGGTTTAAACACGTAGTGTAGACCAGGCCTGTATCTATATACACGGGCAAGTTTGATTCCACTCAGTAGAGGGCAGTGCTGAGCACAGAAACCAGACTACTCTTATCCTGCACTCACACTCTGGAATAACCCAGGAGGCTGCTCTAACAGAACATTGCTTATACCAGCTATTACACAAGAACCAGTCAGGAACATAGCCTACTGCTCAACTTCAGAGTTCTGAAAGTTCTTCAAATCCTGCATCACGCAGCAGTATCAAGTTTCAATATCACATCCTTTGAACAGAGACAGTCAAAACACTCCAGCTGTGAGCAGCATTTAATTTTAAAAATAGGTCATTCATTCCAAACAAAGGGCCACTTCAGAATACTTCTAGGATCCACTAGTTTGTTTTTTCTATCAGCCACTTTCTTTACAATTTTCACAGTCCACATGGACCCTGTTTCTGCTGTGTGAAACTACAGCACACCCTCTTCTAGTGCAGTAATGCTCATCACTGTAGTATGCTGGTGCCTATGTTACAGGGTAAAATAAGTGCTGTTCTCCTGTGAGCCAATGGAAATCTTACCCTACACTAAAACAGTTAAAACATGTTCAAGACTCACCCCCTTCAGGGGGGCGGGGGGGTGAATGTGTGCGCATGCATGTGTTACTTTTTTAATAAAGTTATCACAAGAATCCAGCCAACCCTTCTCTGGGCTTGGCTGCTCCTAAAGTTTCTATCTTATGACAGCTGAGCTCCAGAACCTATATTGTGCTAACCACAGGAACCTTTCCTGTGTCTTTTGTATCCTTCATGGGCCAATGAACAGTCAGTCAACAAAGCTGAAATAGCAACTCCCTGAAGGGTTCCAACTTCTGCTAAGAGTGTGGGACAATAAGAGAGACCACACATTCTCTTACAGTGCCTTAATAATGCTTGACTTGTTTTACCTCCCTCTCCTCACAGGCTTCAAGTGTTCTTCACTGATGATTGTGGCATCCCCAGCAGAGTGCACAGTTCACAAAATCAAGGAACTGGTGATGCAGGTGAACCAATAAAATTGTTTCATAAACATGCAAACTAGATGAATATCCTAAACAACCAGGTAAGGAATTAGCAGGATCTTAAATTTCTCAATATTTAGAGAGGAAGGATAGCCTTATGATTTAGACACTGGCCTGAAACCTCACAATAAATGGGTTTAAGTCATCAATTTTAAGGCCAGAAGGGACCATCACGATCATCCAGTCTGACCTCCTGTGTAACAAAGGCCAACACATTTCACCCAGTAATTCCCAGCTGGGGTACAGACTTCCTAGGTTACTTCTGGCATATCACAAATATCTCTTTACATTTTTAAATCTATTTGTAAAGGGGGATGTTACTTCCTTTGACTGTCTTGTCTATTTAGATTGTAAATTCTTTAAAGGCAGTGATTGTCTCTTCCTAGGTGTACAGTGCCTTGCACAATAGACCCCATCATGGTTGGGGCCTCTAGCAGCTACTGGAATCTTAACAATAATTTAAGAGTTCTTTGCAGTCATAGTTCAGGTGTATTAGCTAAAGATGTGCTGTATTTTTAAAGTTTTAAAGTACAACTCATTCAAATAATTTTTTTATTTCAACCCACCATGTGGACAAAATCTGACTTTGCACATATGACCAAGCAATAGTATTAGAAATCTTGCAAGGGTTTCAGTACGGTGATAGCATTTTAAATTGTTTACACATCTCCCATTGTAGGCATTTAAGGCTCATTTCTGAACTCTCCTATCTCTACTTAGGTAACATTTCTCTCCCCTAAAAAAACCCACAAAAAAACAAAAAAAACCACACACACACCCTTGCTCTCCCCATCATCTGTCCTGCCCATCTCCTCCCTCACATGGTCTGCTTTCCTTAGTCCTCATCTTCTCTTTCTCTTCCTAGGCTCCCATTCTTTCCCTCAGTTCTTTTTCCCTCCCTGCCCCCTGTCCAGAGCCTCCATCTCTTATGTGCTTTCCTTACAAGGTAGGAGGGATTAGATAGTTCTGTAGCAGTTCTCATACCAACTGGCCGCGCCAGCTGCTTCCCCTATTTTCCACACCTACTTTCTGTGTAACATGACCGTGCAGGGTGGAGAAGCAAAATTCAGCAGTGCAGAGGAGGCACTGCACTGCACAGAAGAGGGAATGTTCACACTTCATATTAAAGGAATACATTTATAAATAGTACATAAAGAGTTAATAAATATTATAAGCATGTTATAGACATGAGTAATAGGTTATCAGCGCATTACTAGCAAGTGTCAGAGATGGTTTTAAGCCTTGTTAAAAAGGCATTGTGAGACGGCTTCCATATAAACAGAGGCTCAAAGAAGACTGAAAGGATTAGGTCAAGGAAATATTAGTTATTTTATAGACCTGTTATAAAGGCTACTTTGGCACTCCTATTTTCTGTATTAAATTTAAGGGCACCACATTCAAAATGTATCAAAGGAAATACTTTTCTACCCATTGTAAACTGGCTTGTGGAATATGCTGCCACAGGATGTTATAAGGACTACTAAGTTTCTAGAAAAGATTGCATACATAAATAGATAATTGCATCTACATTACACTTGTTATGCTATAATTTTCAATCCTCATGCTTTGAGGCAGAAGCTGATCACTTGCTAGGTCACGAAGAAATTCCTCCTCATGGTAGAGAATTGTCCCATTAGGTGCATTTTGCGGGAGACAGAAGAAGGTTACACCATCCATTGAAGTATGTTGCATTGGCCACTGTCAGAGAGAAGATACCTAGTCTGTTCCACTTTAGCATTTCTTATGTTCTTACAGCCAGGATTTTGGAGCTGTGCTCCAGTTCCAGGCAAAAACCTTCGGTTCCACTGCTCCAGAGCTGCACTGCGCTCCAGCTCCGGGCTCCACTCCAAAGCCCTGCTTACAGCCTTTAATTTTTTCTCGTTTCACAGTGGAGTAAATCTTGAAAGTACGAGAGTATAGTGGAGTATATGAAGAGATCTCTAAGCCCTTACATTCATTATTAAAAACTTCTAATTTCTTGTAGGTATTAAATAAACAAACTATATCATTTTAAGTCAATACACAACTCCTAAAATAGCCCCACTACAACAAAGGTACATGAGTCTTAAATAATCGAGCAGCTGTTTCAATACTTGTATTTAAACACCTGCTAGGAATTCTAATAAAAAAAATATAATTGGTTTATTATATATAGTCAAAGATTTTTACATTCTCCATGATTACAGTTTCTTGTTAAGACTGACCTGCTTCTGGGTGTTCTACTGCAGCTTCTGGAGTCCAGGGTCCAGCTTTTACATAACCTCTCTTTTCAAGAGCTATCACAAATCCTCCATCTCCAATCACAATTTCTCCAGCATCTAGACGTTCTAGAATACCCTGAATAATAAGGGAGGAAAGGTTGATGGACTGTAGCTATGTAGTTTTGTAGGCTACACACTTTTCAAGATAGGGACTTTGTCATCCTTTGTTTTTTGGGAACAGCCAAGCATAATTTGAGGGCTATTGCAATCAGCAGCAGTAGCAACATGTTATTCTGTTTCTTTAAAGCATCTTTCAGGCTTAAACAATGGCAGAAGGTCAGTTTTCAAAGAATGTAGGATTTTATTATAATAAGCATACATATAGAACCTAGGCTCTCGACTATGATCACAATTTTATTAAAAATTGAAAAATGCACCATTCCCAAAAATCACACGCAAGGGTCCAGTCATGCTCCTGTGAAAATAAATGGTTAAAATCCCACCCATTACGGGCCCTACGTGCTCCCAAAATATTTGTTAACTACTGGAAGAGAAACACTAGTGTCCTACTTTTTTAGTAACTCATTTACTCTTCAGCTGAGATAAAGGTCACCTAGGCAATGCTGCAACACAAGTAGCTTGTGGTACAAAATGACACAAGGAAGGTATCATGCCACAGCTAAAAAAGCATGCATGTAACATTTTACTGACACACAAGGGGGATGAGGGCTTCAGCTGGGAGTGCAGACTCTGGTTGGGGCTAGGGATGAGGGATTTGGAGTGCAGGAGGGTGCTCAGTGCTGTGATGGAGTCGTTTAAAGGGCAGGAGGGAGCTCTCGGCTGGGGTAGGGGATTGGGGTGCACAGGGGAGAGGCTCTGGCTGGGGGTGCAGACTCTGGGGTGGGTCTGGGGATGAGGGGATTGGAGTGCAGGAAGGTGCTCCAAGCACCAAATTAAAGGATTTGGAGAGTGATCGGGGCTGGGGCAGGGGGTTGGGGGAGCTCAGGGGTGCAGGATCCTGGCAGCAGTAACCTGAAGCAACTCCTGGAAACAGCAGCCTTTCCCCCCTCCAGAGGTGGGGCCACACAGCTCTGCCCCATCTGCAGGCACCAACCCCGCAGCTCCCATTGACCACAGTTCCTGGTCAATGGGATCTGCAGAGCCGGCACTTGGGGCAAGGGCAGCGTGAGAAACCTCCTGGCTGCTCCTGCTGCCAGGAGCTGCACAGAGCTGCTGCACATGTGGAGCGGAGCAAGGCAAACCCTAACCCCACTCCCCAGCTGGAGCACTGGAGCAGGGAAAGCTCCTAACCCTACTCCCGGGCAGGAGCTCAAGGGCCAGATTAAAATCTTTTTTAATCCCTTTCCTAGGTGAAAGCCGTACACAATCATCATGGAAAACTAACTAACTAAGGCCTTTTTAAGTTAGGCTCCCCACAGTTTCCTACCCATGCTACCATGAGTGGAGTTGTACCGGTTGGTGCTAGCAACAATAGGAAATTTTAGGGATAATTGGTAGCATAGCTACAGCTTAATTTACTGGACATTAAGGGGAACAGTAAAAGTAGCTGTAAATACAGTGTTTTATATAAAGCAAAACTGAAAAAAAATTTCCCTCTGATCCCTTTCATTTATAGTAATCTTAAGTGTTACTTAGAATAGTTAAAACATTTTCACACAAGTGCAATGTTCCATGAACGTGGTATAATTACATGGTTTCACAGACCCTTTCATGAAGAGATATCTGGTATATGCTATTACTCTGAAACCACTGAATTTTGTTTAGATATTTTTCAAATGTTTGGTCTTATAAGTGTAATGAATTGTAGCCTGTTACCATCAATCTAAGTATATTTCTTCAACTAACTGTCTGACTGTACAAAGGCCCTCATTTATCTATGTACCTTCACAAAAAACATAGGGATTTAGTCATATAAATATATGAAGGAGTAACTTTAATGTTGTACAGTTGCAAGGAAGCTAGGGATAGAAATCCCATCTGATTAAGAATTGTGCATATGGTATTTTAGCAACAACTTAACATACAGCACTCCTAGAATTTTAAAGAATAATGAACACTGTTCATCCAGCATATCAAATAATATAAAACAACAAATGATTCAAATTTATTCCTGGTAAGAACTCATAACTGGCTTCATTTCCTCACTCATTTGATCAAGCCATTTCATGCCAAATATGAATGTTGCAGCATAAAATTATATGAGAATAATTTATCATAATAATTTAATAGCTCAATGGATACATTTATGATCATGGGATTATATTTTGCTTCTGTTAACTCTTCAACTTTTCACTGTTTCTACCTATTTGTAGAAATGTTTATATATTTACCTTTTGATTTATAAAACAACAATAAGAGGGTTGTAAGAGTTTTTAAAAAGGTAAAGTCCTAAGACAGTAGTTTTCAACCTGCGGTCCACGGACCCCTGAGGGTCTGCAGACTAAATCTAAGATTTCCAAAAGGGTGCAACCTACATTTGAAAATTTGTAGAGGTCTGCAAATGAAAAAATGTTGAAGACCACTGTCCGAGGAAAGAGCAGGACTGCAAATTCTGTTACTAAGGCCTTGGCTACACAGGCACTTTACAGCACTGCAAGTTTCTCGCTCAGGGGTGTGAAAAAAACACCCCTGAGTGCTGCAAGATACAGCGCTGTAAAGTGCCAGGATAAACAGTGCCGCAGGATGTGGAGTACGTGCAGCGCTTTGAAGTTTCAAGTGTAGCCATACCCTAAATGTGACAATGCCTGTTGAACCTGCCAACTATAGAAACTGCTTCTCAGCCTCAAAATTGTCTGAAATCAGCTGATGTAGCTGATGAAGTGGGTTTTAGCCCAAAAATTTAGACCCAAATGTTAATCTCTAAGGTGCTACAAGTACTCCTATTTGTTTTTGCTGATACAGACTAACAAGACTACCACTCTGAAACCTGCTGAAATGCCCTGGGAGGAAAGGGTCTGTGGCTGGAAAAAGGTGGCAATATCAGAGAGATGACTACTGCTGTTCTCAGAACAAGATTCTGCCTCACTCAATTTGCATGACCGTTCTATTTCCCACTCCCTACCTCAGCTATGCACTAGCAGCAGCAACCCCGATGGGAACAGGGGGCGGTGCCCGCCCATGGTAGCTCAGCAAAGCTGCGTCTCCAGACTCTGCAAGTGAGGGGTTCAAACCCTTAGCGGGAGCTTTGGCAGCCGCTTCTCCTTGGAGCACGTTACGGAACAGCTGGAGCAGCCACAAGCAGCTACCCACAAGGGACATGCCGGGCCGACCACTCCCGTCCCCCCAGCGGCAGGGCCGCCTTTAAGCCAGTTCAACCAATTTCCCCGTATCGGGCCCCGCACCTAAGAGGGCCCCATGCCCAATCCCTGCTGGTGCGCTGTACTGGGGTGGCCCGGCTTCCCCAGGGGGCAATTTAAAGAGCCTGGGGCTCCCAGCAGGGACTGGAGCCTCAGGCCCTTTAAATTGCCACCAGAGCCCCACTGCTGGAGCCCTGGCGTAGGGCTGCGGGGCTCTGGGGGCTATTTAAAAAGTCTAGGGCTCCCCTTGCTTCTACCGTCCTGGCCCTTTAAGTAGCCTCTGGAGCCCCACCACTTCCCCAGGGCTCCTGTGGCTATTTAAAGGGCCAGGGTGGTAGAAGCAGGGGAGCCCCAGGCCCTTTAAATAACACCCAGAGCCCTGGAGTAGCAGGGGGCTCCAGCTGCCTCTGCTGCCCCGGTCCTTTAAATAGCCCCCGGAGCCCCGTCGCTTCCCCAGGGCTCCCACGGCTATTCAAAGGGCTGGGGCAGTGGAAGCAGGGGAGCCATGGGCCCTTAAATAGCCCCCAAGCCCTGGGCTGCTGCTGCTACCCTGGTAGGGGAGAAAGGAGTAGAAGGCACTTACCCTACCGGGTGGGCTCCCCTGTACCCATACCCCCTCCCACAGCCAGCCCCTGCTGCACCCCTGCCTGCACCAGCCCTGCACTCCCTGCTCTGTCTCCAGCCAACCCCTGCCGCACCCCCCTACCTGAAGCCAGCCAGTCCCACACTCTTGTCTCCAGCCCTGCCAACCCATGCCGCACCCCCCTGCGGCCCTGCCCGAAGCCAGCCAGCCCACCCCACCCCATATCCCCGTCTCCAGCCAGCCCCACACCCCTTGCCTTGCCTGCAGCCAGCCCCTACCTCCAGTCAGCCCCTGCCCTGCCTCCAACCAGCTCCATGGTGTGCCTGCAGTTCCCAGGGCAGTCACCCTGCACACCTGCTTCAATTAGGGGGGCAGGGAGCAGCTAGGACCTACACCTGTGCACACCCTAGGGTGACCATACAGCAAGTGTGAAAAATTAGAACAGAGGGTGGGGGGTAATAGGATCCTATGTAAGAAAAAGACCCCAAAATTGGGACTGTCCCTATAAAATTAGGACATCTGGTCACCCTAGCGCACCTCCAGGGAGTGGTGGGGACCCACACATGTGAAACAGAACCCATTTCTAGTTCTGGCCCATCTTTTTAAAAAAGACCTTTAGGTAGGGGTAACATACATCTCTATTTTCCCAGACATGGCCAGCTTTTTGGTTCTTTAATCACCATCTGGGAGGAATTTTTAAAAATACGGACATATGGTAACCCTATTGGTACAAAAAAAAATACATACTGTGGCACATCCCTTAAATCAGAACTTTTTACAGGGACCTGGTTGCTAAGAAACGAAAGGCTTTTTTTTTTTTAAACAGGGATTTTTTTTTAGTTATCCCTGCTGGGGCCCCACAGAAAATGTTCGAATTGGGCTGTGCACTTCCTAAAGCCGGCCCTGCACAGTGGCTCCAGGGAGCCTGCACTTGGCATGGACTGGGGACTTCCCGCGCCCCCATCGGCTCAGAGACAGGTGCGAGTCCCCGGGCATTTACCTTCTTCTTGGTGTGCTGGGGGCTCGCTGCAACAGGCGGCGACTGCATCTTTCCGGGGCCTTAACAGCGCTGCCTTTGCACCCAGACACTTACTGACGGCAGCTGGAGTCTGTCCCGGCGGCACAGCGAGTCTCGGCGAACACAGCCCAGCCCGCCCCCTTATAGCCTCGGAGGAGGGGCGGGATGCGGGGTGGGACCTGGGTGGCCGGGGCTGCCCTCAACTCCCATTGGGGAACCCGCAACATCCTCCCTTCCTGGGACCCTGGCCCCGCTCCCGCCTGCCAATCCTGTGCGAGCCTGGCGCGGCTCTGCCCGGGCACACGGGCTTTGGCCCCTGGCCCTCTCCGACCGACGTGGTGTAACTTCACACTCGCTGACAGGGAAGGCAGCAGGACCGTGCTCGCTGGGGGGTGACTCCGTGTCCCCGCTCCCCACCCCCGCAGGGCAGCTCTCACCCCCCCCCCCGCGGGCTAGGCGGGGCGGGTCCGGCCCCCTCTGCTAAGGGCATTGGCCACTGGGGGTGCCGGGGGAGGCAGTTTTCCATTCCTGCCGAGTGAGCCGAGCCAGCCCAGCGCCTGCGAGGGTCCAGCACGCGCCATGCTGCGGGGAGCCCGGCGGCTGCTCCCACCCCAGCTGCGAGGCCGAGAGCTCGCCTTACCCCGCCGGGCGCGCCCCCTTAGCAGCGGCTCCGGCACTGCGGGGCGGTGAGTCCTGCCTGCAGGCTAGAGCCTGTCCTGCCTGGGGGTAGTTCGCGGCGCGCGCTCTCATCGCGTTTTTCTGGAAGGAAAATGTTAGGGAGGATGGAAGAACTTCGCTAGGCGAGAGCTTCCCTGTGCCCAGGCGCCACTTCCTGCGGCAGCTGTTGTATGACCCCCAGTGACAGGCCAGAGCGGGCGAGCTGACCTAATGTAGGTCTCCCCTGTCCCTAAATTCTGCCATAGCCATTCCCTTCATCGTTTTAACAGCTGAATAACAAAGTAAGTGCTGCAATTCACAGAAAAGAGGCACCCCCGAATCACACCAGTTTGCTGGGTTTGACAGCAACAAAGGCTTTAAAATACTAGTGAAAGGCCTCAGACGGTTTTGGCTTCATTACAAGTGAAGAGGGAAATCCATACTAGCAGCTGCTGCTAAAATTAAACATATTCATAGCAGGAGCTAGCCAAAGAGCTCTCTGAACCACTTACTGTTAGTTTTTAACAAATCTTAGAAACCTAGGGAAAGTCCAAAGGATTGGTGGAATGCCAGGGCATTTCCAATGTTTAGAAAGGGAACCACAGACCATATTAGCTTGAGCTCAATCATTGGCAAAATACTGGACTGGTTAATCCGGGACTGTATCAAAGAATTAGAAGCTAAAAATACAATTAATGCCAGTTTAGCATGTTTTTTTTATGGAAGGTAGGTCTTGTCAAGCATTACTTTTTTAAAAAGAACAGGATTACAGCAACTAGGTTGATTTACTCTACCTGGATTTCTCTGTGGCATTTGATTTAGCACCAAATGACATTCTGATTTTTAAAACCGCATTACATGGAACCATCAGGGCACACCTTAGATCAGTGTTTCCCAAACTTGGGATGCCGCTTGTGTAGGGAAAGCCCCTGGCGGGCCAGGCCAGTTTGTTTACCTGCCGCGTCTGTAGGTTCGGCTGATTGCAGCTCCCATTGGCCGCGGTTCATTGTCCCAGACCAGTGGGGGCTGTGGGAAGCGGCACGGGCTGAGAGATGTACTGGCTGCCGCTTCCTGCAGCTCCCATTGACCTGGAGCAGTGAACTGCAGCTAGTGGGAGCCATGACCGTCTGGACCTGTGGACGCGGCAGGTAAACAAACCGGCCCGGCGCACCAGGGCTTTCCCTACACAAACGGTGTCCCAAGTTCGGGAAACACTACCTTAGATGGATAAAAATGGCCTCACTAACAGATCCCAAAATTTAGTTATTGGAGAGATGTTTCTAGAGGGGTCCACCAGGGATTGTTCTTGCTCAAACATTATTGAATATTATTATCAATGATTTAGAGTAGACCATGATATATATAATCTTTGCTGGTAAAGTTTGCAGATGACTCAAAAATTGATGGGGTAATAAATAACAAGGAGGACAGGTTACTGTTACAAAGTGCTTTGAATTGGTTGGTTTAGGTGGTCACAATCCAACAAAATGGATTTAACAAAGTTGAATTAAAGGTAATACATCAGGGAACAAAGAATTCAGGTTATACCTACAGGATGGGATACTTGGTTTTGGAAAGCAATGACTCAGAACAGGATTTAGGGGTCATCATGGGTAACCACCTCAACATGAGCTCTCCTTTCAAGGCTGTGGCAGAAGGGCTAATGCAGTCCTAGGATTTATAAAAAGCTGAATATCAGGTAGAAGTGGGGAAGTGATTTTGATTTTGTATACAGCTTTGGTAACACTGCCACTAATACTAATACTGTGCCCAGTATTAATGTCTGCATTACAAGAAAGATGTAGAAATACTGAAGAAAGATCAAAGGAGGGACACAGAAATGATCTAGGAGCTGTTGTGGGTTTTTTTGTATGTTTGGTTTTTTTGCCTTCCTCTGAAACATCAGAGTGTGGCCACTGTTGTAGATGGGGCACTGGACAGGGTGAACCAGTGTCATATGGACACAGAGTGTGAGGCCAGAAAGGATCACCAGATCATCTAGCGTTATGAGATGGTATAGAGCAGTGGTGGGCAACCTGCGGCCCCATGCTGCCCGTCAGGGTAATCGGCTGGCAGGCTGTGGGACACTTTGTTTACATTGACTGTCGGCAGGCACGGCCGCCTGCAGCTTCCAGCGGTTGTGGTTTGCTGTTCCCGGCCAATGGGAGCTGTGGGAAGTGGCACAGGCCGCACAGACTTGCTGGCTGCTGCTTCCCACAACTCCCATTGGCTGGGAATGGCAAATCGTGGCCACTGGAAGCTGTGGGTGGCCACGCCTGCAGACGGTCAATGTAAACAAACTGTCCTGGGGCCCGCCAGTGGATTACCCTGATGGGCCGTGTGCGGGACGCAGGTTGCCCACCACTGGTATAGAGGGTCTGCTGCCTTAGATGCCTAGCCAGTGGTCTTGCTCAAATGCTCAGGGTCTTACTGATCACCAGATCTCAGTTCAGGAAGAATTTTTTCCCCAGTTCAGATTGGCAGGAACCTTGGGGTTCTTTCACCTTTCTCTGCATCATAGAGCATGGATTACCAGCTGGTATCATCTGTCATATCCAACCTAATCAGTTCCCTGCCATTGCAGGGGCATTGGGCACTGGTAATACCTCAGTCTCTTCTATTCTCTGCCTGTGTCATAGAACTGTTTAGTGTCTGCGATGCTTAGCCTAACCCAATTTACTGGGCTCAACACAGGGGTAACTGGCTGAAATTTAATGGCCTGTGAGATACAGGATGCCAGACTAGATAAAGGTACATTTTTAAAGGTATCTGTTAACTGCTAGCTTAGGTGAGAAGATGAAAGATCAATTTTGTGTCCTGTTTGTGACTTTCTTTTTCCAGGGAAGAAAAGCCATCTTCTTTCTTGGGAACTAAATGGAAAGATACAGCAGAGACAGTGATTATTGGAGGTGGTTGCATTGGTGTAAGTCTTGCTTACCACCTGGCCAAGGCTGGCATGAAGGATGTCATTCTGCTCGAAAAGTCTGAACTGACGGCTGGATCTACTTGGCATGCAGTAAGAAAAATCTTGTTAAATCACTAAGATCTCAAATACAAAAAGAGATTTCAGATGACTTGTAAAATCTGACAGTAGAGCAAAGATTTTATTTCCCCCATTCCATGGCCTTCCAGAAAATCAGTTTCTCTATTATTTATCTAGATACAAAGGATATCACTAGGTTCTGTTCCTAGATCTATGATAGACTCACTATCTGACCTTTGAAGAGTCACTTAGGGTATATCTTGACTGCAGTCACTGGCTGTGATTGCAGTTTGAGCCAAGACACTTGAGGTACTTTTAATCTAGCTGGATAGGGGTCACCCACAACAGTGCAACTCTGGCAGCATGAGCTTCTGTGTGGGCTAGCCCCACTAGAAATAACCTAGGGTTCTGGGAGGATTTTTACAGCCTGAGTTGAAGCTCATGCTGCCCTGGTTTTACTGTTCTGGCTCCCAAGATAGATAGATTAAAACTTTCTTGAGTATGTTGACTGTTATTGCATCCTGTGATTGCAGTATAGACATACCCTTAAACTACCCATGCTGCCCATCTGTAAAGTAGGATAAATGTTGGTAATGTGTTTTAAATCCAGGCTATGCCCACACTTTGAATACTGCATGCAGTTCTAGTTGCCTCATTTCAAAAACAATATATTTGACTTGGAAAAAGTACAGAGAAGGAGAACAAAAAATATTGGGGTATGGAGGAGCTTGCATATGCAGTCCCCAGATTAAAAAGACTGGGACTGTTCAGTTTAGAAAAGAGATATCTCCACTTAGTCATGATCAAGGTCTATAAAATCATGACTGGAGTGGCGAAAGTGACTAAGGAAAAGTTATTTACTGCTTCACATAACACAAGAACCAATAAAAGATATTTTACCTCGCCCACCTTGTCTCACAGGAACCGGGAGTCACCTAATGAAATTAATAGGCAGCAGATTTAAAACAAAAATAAGAAAATACTTCTTCACTCAGTGAACAGTGCACTTGTGGAACTCATTGACATGAGATGTTATAGCCGAAAGTATAACTGGATTAAAAAAAGATTTAGATAAGTTCATGGAGGATAGGTGCATCAACAGCTATTAAGCAAGATGGTCATGGATGCTACCCCTTGCTCTAGGTGTCCGTAAATCTCTGACTGCCAGAAGCTGGGACTGGACAATGGGATGGATTGCTCAATAATTGCCCTATTTTGTTTATTTGCTCTGAAGCATCTGGCACTGGTCACTGTCAGAAGACAGGATACTGGGCTAGATGGACCATTGGTTTGACCCAGTATATTCTTATGGGATTCTTGGAGGGATGGTGCACAGAAGTGAAAATAATTGTTAAAATTTATTATAGAAATGTGGCAGTACTGTTATAGTTTGTTTTTAAACTTTAATTTTTACTTCTAAAGGAGATTTGTTATACTTAAAACAGAAATGCAAGAGATCACTATAAATTAGAAAAACAGCTTTTTTCTTAAGTTGAACAAAAATATTGTTGTCCCTCCTTTCAAACCGAATGTCTCATTCTGACACCAGCATTGCCCCTCTGTCAGGTGGTAATATAACACACATGCTTGTAATGTAGCAATACTTTATTGTACATATTTTTTTTAGTCTAAGTAGGGGAGAGAAGCAGTGAGGAGGTGACATGGATTTTTTGTTGAATCCTTTGTCTTTGGCATCTGCATGTGTGCAGAGAACAAAGCAGGACACTGAGGCTTGGTCTGAATTAGAAAATTAAGCTGGCTTAACTGTATCACTCAGGAGGTGTGAAAAATCCCTGAGTGGCATAGTTAAGCCAGCCTTACCCCCTGTGTAGACAATGCTAAGCCGACAGAGGAATGCTTTCATCGACCTAGATGCTGCCTCTCAGGGAGACGCTGTAGCATTTCAGGTGTAGACAAGCCCTTAGAGAAGGGCCCATAAGCATCTCAGAGAGGGGTATGTGGTAGTTACTGGGCATGCTCAGTAGCTGTCTCTGAAGCTATGCGGAGGGTTTCCATTAAGGGCTGGCAGTCTAACAGGTTCCACACAAATCAGTGTCTGAAAGCTGAGTCAGAGCTCACTAGGGAAAGGTTATAAATAAGAGGATTTGGAGACTGCTTTGTGGACTCAATGGCTGAACAGTACAGGGCTAAGAGGTGTCTATTGTGAGAGCTGCGTCCCAGAGCCTATGCCACATTGGATCCTCCAGACTCTCTATCTTGCTGAAAGCTGAGGAGATAACCAACTATGGACACCAGTACTGCAATTGCTGCTGGCCATGGAGCTCTTCGGACTGTTGTTGCTGAGTTGATTCTGAGGAGATGAAAGAAGAACTAGCTCTGAGGAGTGCAGCTGACACACATACACTTTTGATGCCACAGTGCAAAATCTGAGAAGTCATCTCTGAACAGATCAGAGGGAAGGGTGTACTTATGTGTATTTGCACTAAGATATAATTCACACTGAAACTTATGTAACAGCAGCAAAGTAGGCAAGTCCATGTGAGAAAATGCCAGTAGAGTTACTGCAAAGGACTCCACGTGGACTCCTCCTGAGTGTCGAAATGACAGTCTGGACCTATACATTGAATGCTTCTGCCGACATGCACAAGCAGAAATTGTGGAAAAACAACATCACTTGCCTCATAACCTAATTCGTGCAGAACGCAATGCCAGCCACAGCCTCAGAAACCACTCTGACATTATCATCAAAGAGGCTGATAAAGGAGGTGCTGTTGTCATCATGAACAGGTCTGACTACCAAAAGGAGGCCGCCAGACAACTCTCCAGTACCAGATTCTACAGGCCACTTCCCTCAGATCCCACTAAGGAATACACTGAGAAACTGCACCATCTACTCAGGACACTCCCTACACTGACACCGAAACAAATCAACATACCCTTAGAGCTCTGACCAGGGTTATTCTATCTACTACCCAAGATCCACAAACCCGGAAATCCTGGACGTCCCATCATCTCGGGCATCGGCACTCTCACTGAAGGACTGTCTGGATATGTGGACTCTCTACTCAGACCCTCTGCCATCAGCACTCCCAGCTATCTCCGTGACACCACTGATTTCCTGAGGAAACTACAATGCATTGGTGACCTTCCACAAAACACCATCCTAGCCACCATGGATGTAGAGACTCTCTACACAAACAACATCCCACACACAGATGGAATACAAGCTGGCAGGAACAGTATCCCTGATGATGCCACAGCACAACTGGCTGCTGAGCTCTGTACCTTTATCCTCACACACAACTATTTCAAATTTGATGACAATATATATCTCCAGATCAATGGTACCGCTATGGGCACCCGCATGGCCCCACAATATGCCAATATTTTAATTGTCGACCCGGAACAACGCTTCCTCAGCTCTCGTCCACTCACGCCCCTTCTCTACTTACGCTACATTGATGACATCTTCATCATCTGGACCCATGGGAAGGAGACTCTGGAAAAGTTCCACCACGATTTCAACAGCTTCCACCCCGCCATCAACCTCAGCCTGGACCAATCTACACGGGAGGTCAACTTTCTAGACACCACGGTGCAAATAAATGATGGTCACATTAACACCACCCTATACTGAAAACCTACCGACCGCTATGCCTACCTTCATGCCTCCAGCTTCTATCCCGGGCACATCACACGATCCATTGTCTACAGCCAAGCACTGAGGTACAACCGCATCCGCTCTAACCCCTCAGGCAGAGACCAACACCTACAAAATCTCCACCAAACATTTTCAAAACTACAATACCCGCACGAGGAAATAAGGAAACAGATCAACAGAGCCAGACGTGTACCCAGAAGCCTCCTACTGCAAGACAAACCCAAGAAAGAAACCAACAGGACTCCACTGGCCATCACATACAGTCCCCAAATAAAACCCCTCCAACACATCATCAAGGATCTACAACCCATCCTGGACAATAATCCCACACTTTCACAGGCCTTGGGTGGCAGGCCAGTCCTCGCCCACAGACAACCTGCCAACCTGAAACATATTCTCAGTAACTGCACACCGCACCATAATAACTCTAGCTCAGGAACCAATCCATGCAACAAACCTCGATGCCAACTCTGCCCACATATCTACACCAGCGACACCATCACAGGACCTAACCAGATCAGCCACACCATCACCGGTTCTTTCACCTGCACGTCCACCAATGTAATATACACCATCATATGCCAGCAATGCCCCTCTGCTATGTTCATCGGCCAAACTGGACAGTCTCTACGGAAAAGGATAAATGGACACAAATCAGATATTAGGAATGGCAATATACAAAAACCTGTAGGAGAACACTTCAACCTCCCTGGCCACACTATAGCAGACCTTAAGGTGGCCATCCTGCAGCAAAAAAACTTCAGGACCAGACTTCAAAGAGAAACTGCTGAGCTTCAGTTCATCTGCAAATTTGACACCATCAGCTCAGGATTAAACAAAGACTGTGAATGGCTTGCCAACTGCAAAACCAGTTTCTCCTCCCTTGGTTTTCATGCCTCAACTGCTAGAAGAGGGCCTCATCCTCCCTGATGGAACTAACCTCGTTATCGCTAGCTTGCTTGCATATATATACCTGCCCCTGGAAATTTCCACTACATGCATCTGATGAAGTGCATATTCACCCACGAAAGCTCATGCTCCAAAATGTCTGTTAGTCTATAAAGTGCCACAGGATTCTTTGCTGCTTTTACAGATCCAGACTAACACGGCTACCCCTCTGATACTTGCAAAGTCATTAAGAAGAGTTTTCACAAAGATTCCAAATGGTGGCTGCAGATGTTTCTATATATAAATGTTAATCTTCAGGGAATTGTAGCGCCTTGTCACGAGGTGACTGGGCCTTTTAGAAGGGCAACTGCATGCAGTCTATCCATGGCTAATGCTGATGAGCCAGCCTGAAAGTAGTTATAGGTGAAACCGTGTTATATTGAACTTGCTTTGATCCACCGGAGTGCGCAGTGCCCCCTCAGAGCACTGCTTTACCGTGTTATATCCGAATTCGTGTTATATTGGGTCACGTTATATCGAGGTAGCAGTGTATTTAACCCTGAAGCAAGGGTAGTCAATAGGCAAACTGCGGATCACCAAGTGCTTTCGAGTGGACCATGAAATCTTTTTATTTACTTATTATCATTATTGTTGTTATTTTTGTATTAGTTTCTCTGGAGTCTGGACCTTGACTGTACCTTGACCAAGAAATTTGGACCTTCACAAAAAATAATTGATTATCTCTGCCCTGGAGGGTGGCCTAAGTAGTTGTCTGGGCACCAACAGAGACTTCTGGCCTGTTGTGACTCCAGACCTCAGCTGGTTTCTGATCTCCAGTCTCTGACTCCAGCCTACCTCTGACCTTATTCTTGCCTTCTGATTTCAGCCTTACACTATCCTGGATCTCCAGTCACTGACCCCCGTCTAACTCTGACTCTTGCTTTTGGATCCCAGCTCTAGCAAATATATGATGCCTGCTCATTAACTACTGTGTTGAATGCTAGGCCTGCTGTGACTCGTACGCCAGACTGCCTGTACCCTGGTCCCTTACACCTGGATACCTGCAGGCATTTTGGTTTGGATCCCTCCAGAACCATTCTTGTCAGTGATGCATCTCATAATGATTGTACAGCAGCACCGTAGTGGGCTGTAAAAGTGGGTGGCCAGGTGACTGATATACAAAGGGCTGATGTAGAACAGGTGGATATGCTCATTTGTGCATTTATAGATCCCGTCTCTGTGAGATAGACAGATAGATATATACTGAAACATAGTTTAGTGAAAAAATTAGTTGTGACACCTGTTCCCCTGGGGTCCTCACCCATATTCACTAGTACAGTAATTTAGGCAATCCTGAGCATACTGACGGTCACAATTTCTTTATACCTGTCATTGATAGGCTGACCAGAGAGTTAACAATAGTGTACCTCCACCTTTAACAGGTAGTCGTGCAGTGGAAACATCTACTCCTGCTGTGAACCTTTCTTCTGAGATGAATTGCTTGTTGTTATACCCCTCTACCCCGATATAATGCGGTCCGATATAACACAAATTCGGATATAACGTGGTAAAGCAGCTCTCTGGGGGACGGGGGTGCTTTACCATGTTATATCTGAATTAGTGTTACCACAAGTGATTCCTCTGCGCCCCCTGTTACTTGCTGCAGCCCTCCCCAACTTTCTGCATTAAACTTTTATCCATTGATTATTTCATCTAATGCTAAGTCTAGGTCCTCTGCTGCTGTGCTTTGTCACTAGCTCTGCCCTCTGAGCTAAATGTTCCTAGGTTAAACAGAGGCACTGCAGTGATGATACTATTTAAAACACTCTCCATGTGCAATTTACCACTAATATCTTGGATTTTACAGTTCACATCATCTACAGTCCAGTTCACACAGGCGTGACTCCACTGGCTAGGGGCATCTACCACACACGCTGGGCAGTCCTCAAATCGCTTCTCTCTCAGGAAGTGTTTGATGATTCTGTACAGCAACTTGTACATTTGCACGCATGAAGGTTTTATGGTTACAGCCTTGCACAGTCTTGATACCATATTTCTTCCACATTGTTAGATAGTACAGACTTGTAGAATAAGCGTCCCATTGAGCATCTGATTTTGGATGCAGGCAAAAACAGATCAGGCCCAATCCATTTGCTCCTCCAGAGCTGTTGATGTCCTTCTCCCAAGTTCCTCTGAAGAAACATCACTCAGCCGCTGAAAGATTTTAAAATAAGAACTGCATGTAAGGCATCATTGCTCTTTTTTATAATGTGCTCTTAGAACCTTTTTACTCTGTGAGTCAAAAGAGCCCTCTTCAGCTTGTGACTTTACAAAAAAAAATTGCCTCTGTACAGGGTCAATCTAAAAGGCTTTGCAGGGGCAGCAACCTGCGGCTTCTGAGCCGCATGCGGCTCTTTGGCTGCCCCCTTGTGGGCAGCCATTTTTTGAGGGGGTATGAGGTGCAGGCTCTGGCTGGGAGGCGCTTACTATAAGCAGCTCCTTGCCGGTGATGCAGCAGGGCTTAAGCAGGCTGACTGCCCTAGCCCCACGCTGCTTCCAGAAGCTGCTGGCTGCTGGCCCATCTCTGCGTGCCCCTTGGAGGGAGGGGGGCAGCAGTTCTCTGTGTGCTGCCCATGCCTGCAAACACCACCCCCACAGCTCTGGGCACGCAGAGACGTGCCAGCAGCCAGCTGCTTCCAGGAGCTACGTGGGGCCAGGGCAGGCAGGCAGCCTGCCTGAGCCCTGATGCGCCACTGTCCGGGAGCCACCTGTGGTAAGCACCTCCTGGCCAGATTCTGCACCTCACACCTCAATCCCCTGCCCCAGGTCAGGACCCCCTCCTGCACCCAAACTCCCTCCCAGACCCTACACTCCCTCCTACACCTCAATCCCCTGCCCCAGCCCGGAGCTCCCTCCTGTTTATATTCAAATTCAAACAGCTCAGTAACAAGGCAACTGTCTACCAATAAAACTCCTGGAATTTCTTGTGAACAGGAAGCAGATGTGCTCTGTCTTTACTAGTATGATTGAAAAAGTCTAAAGTCAGAAATAAAATAGATCAGATAAATACCTTCCATCAAAAATATGACAACTACAAAGAGAAAGATAGAAGATAAACATCGAGAATTTCAAAATGATTGGATTGAGTCTTATGCTTTTATAGTGAGTTCAGCTGGACTCCCGTCGTGCCTCATTTGCAATGACAAACTATCCAACAATAAGAAAACAAACCTATAAGGACATTTTGAAAAGAAACATTGGATATTTGCTGAAACCTATCCAGCTGTCGATGTGAGGAAAAAAGCAGTAGAGGAGCTCCAATGCAAAGCAGAGCAAACAAGATGTACATTTGCTAAATGGATGAAGACTGCTAGTTTCGTGGCAGCTAAACAAATCGTCAAACGAGGGAAGCCATTCACAGATGGAGAATATGTGAAAGAATGTTTCATTAAAACATCAGAGCACCTCTTCAGCGATTTTAAAAACAAAGATGAAATAGTTAAAAATATTAGAGAAATGCCATTATCTGCAAAGACTGTAAAGGACAGAACTATTAAGATGGCCACAGACGTAACAAGCCAGCAAGTTAGCGATATTAGATCAACACCAGATTTTTCCATTGCCTGCAATGAGACATGCAATGTGGATGACTTTGCTCAGGTTGCCTTACTCGGCAGATACGTTAATGATCAAGGTCTTTAAGAAGAGTTGATTGTGTTATTGCCACTCAAAGGACAAACTCGGGGCAAAGATATTGCATCTGCTGTCACTGAACGTCTGAAGAAAAAGATATTGACATCAATAGAAAAATTTCTGTTGCTACAGATGGAGAACTGAGCATGAAGGGGCCACACAAAGGTTTTGTTTCTTTACTGAAAAAAGTATGGAGCATGATGTAATTTCATTTAACTATATAATCCATCAGCATTTGCAGGAATCGATCAAGCACAATTTGAACTTGAATTAGCGGATTTGCAAGACCAGGATTTATGGTATTCAAAATTGAAATATCTTGTAACTGAACTTGAAAATCTGGAAAGGCAGAAATTCACCCTGGGGCTCCAACACAAATGGTCTGAAGTGGACGACCTTAAATGGCAAGACCAGATTATATTTGATGTTTGGAATTGTCTATTGGATACATACAGTCAGCTGAAGAAATACGCATTTGGACTTCTCTCAATCTTCGGTTCAACGTACTTCTGCAAACAAGTGTTTTCCAACATGAATTTAATCAAAAACAAACTGAGGAACCAACTGCAAGATGTTAGTCTTGAGTCCTACTTGAAAATCAAAATCATGGCATATTCGCCAAACATTGAGCAATTCTCTAAAGATGTCCAACAGTAGAAGTCACATTAAAAGTATTGGTGAGAAGTAATAACTTTAATATGTTCAATTATTATTAGTTGACACATTCTAATTCTACAAGTAGGTTTGCATGTGATGCAGCTCTTGAAATATTATGTTCAAAGACAAAAACAAAAAAGTGGCTCTTCTTCTTTGAAAGGTTACCGACTCCTGCTCTAGCCAACTGTGCCACCGTCACCAGGTTCTCTCCAAGCTCCTAAACATTTTTACACACAATGTACCTGTGACTCATCTTTGTACAACCCTCCATTTGAATTGTTTGTCTTGTAGTCAGGGTCCAGAGTTTCAAACAAAACCTGGATCAATGATTTGGCTTTGTGTTTCTCCTCCGCATTGTCCTTGTGATCACATTAAGCAGCAGCAATCTGTGTTTCCCTGCTCCCAAGACACATCTCAAACTCCTATGTGTCAACAGTATATTTGTTTCCTTAGTTCCCATAACTTCAGCTGTATGATGTCTCTTTATGAGCTGTCTGTTCTGGGACTTTTAGGCACTTCCATCTTAAATCAACAGGTCTGTACCAGCTCATCCTCTTTTATGCTGCATCTGTGTGATATTCTTAGCTAGTAGTGTTTCAAAAGTCCATTCATCTGTCTCTCTAAGCATGGAGGAACTTCTGTTTAAGGACATAAGATGATAGGGGCTATAGAACCCTGAGCTTTGTATTACTTTTATATCTTTCCTGAGGTAGTTCTCTTACAAAATTTAAAACTCAAATCAGAACAAGTGATATGATAAATAGGTAGTCTAATTTTAAAAGGTTAATGTTTTTCCCTATGATTTAAGTGTGTGAAAATTGGGAAAAAAAATGTAATTAGATCCTAAAAAGACATAGACTTACTTCGACTGTAATCTGCTTTGGGCTGAACAGGCTAAAATCTGGCCTCTCTGGTATTCAGTAGACAGCCACAAACAAGGCAAAAGAAAACTCTCTGCATTTCTTTGCTAGCCATAGTGTAAATTCTGGTATTCAGCACAGAATTAGTGACTGCGCTGGCAATGAACCGATCAGCCTTACATAAAATGGCACACTCTTTTACTTTGTGGTCTACATCTATGAGCAACAGAATAAACAATGGAGACAGTCAGGCGATGAATACACCGACTACAGTCACAAATGTCCTAAGCAGTACCATCATCTCTTTTGAGTTATGCTTTACGACTACTGGACTTTACCAGTGTGTAAATATGCACTGTGGTAAATTGCCGGTACTGTTATGCTGGGTCTCACGCTCTCTCTTCTTTGGGGAAGGTTTCAGGGCACCATTGTTTGCCTCTGAACTGGTATTTTAATTACCCCACTAGCGTCCTTGAGGAGGGGAGTGGAGAGAGAGGGACCTGGGCCCGCCCTCTTCTCCAGGTCCCAACCCTGAGGTTTGTGGTGAACCACTTGAACTAGCGAATCCTTCCCCTGGGCTACTTCCCTCTTCTGCCCTTCAGCTTGGAAGGGGCTTCTTGCCCTCCTTTTACACAAGCCAAGTGCCCCTTACCTAGGGTTTCTTTTGGATTTCTCAGCCCACCGCAGCACTCCTCCAAACTTTCCTTTTGTCTCTCTTCAATACTGTTCTCTTCTCCAACTCCTTCAAACTGCTCTCTGCTCCAACCAAACCGTCCTGCTCCAACTCCCACACTGTCTGACTGAAGCAGAGGTTTTTATCACGACTGACTGCTGGTGCTCTAAATGGCTTCAGGTGCTCTAATTGGCTTCAGGTGCTCTAGTTAATCTATAACAAACCTTCCTCCCCTTGCAGGGAATAAGGCTCCCTGCTAACACTCTCCTGCTGCCCTCTGGCCATGCTGTATCATATATTTCCCCCCGCCCCCGCTCAACACCAAGGGGTTGGGCTACTTGGGACAAGAGGCAGTGCCGTCGCGATAGGCCATCGGCGTTGCCATGTTTGCGTCCAGCTCTATGCTGGACCCGAAAATGGAAAGGCTGCAGAGAAAGGAACCACCTCGTCACTCTGGCATTCTTCTTGTTCATGTGCATCCACTGGAGCAGGGCATGGTCTGTCACGAGGGTAAACCGCCGCCCCAGGAGATAGTAGCAAAGAGGCCCAATTCCCCTTTTTATCGCCAGACATTTCTTTTCGACAACCGCGTACTTTTGTACCCTGGGGAGGAGCTTCCGGCTGAGGTACAAGATGGGGTGCTCCTCCTCCCCTACCATCTGGGAAAGGATGGCAGCGAGCCCCACCTCCAAGGCGTCCATTTGTAGGATGAATTCCTTCTCGAAGTCTGGGGCTATTAGTACTGGATGGCAGCATAGGGCTGTCCGTAAATCTGCAAATGCTTCTTCTGTCACATCAGTCCACTTCACTATCTCGGGGCCCCGAGCTTTTATCAGATCTGTCAATGGCCCTGCTCTTGTGGCGAAATGAGGGATGAATCTCCGATAGTATCTTACTATTCCTAAAAATGCTCTGACCTGCTTTTTGCGGATTGGTCGAGGCCAACCTTGTATTGCCTCCACTTTGTTCCACTGGGGTTTTACCAAACCTCTCCCTACTACATGCCCGAGGTATCTGGCCTCAGCTAGTCCTATCTCACACTTGAGAGGGTTAGCAGTGAGACCAGTCTTTCGCAGGGCATCCAGCACTATTTCTACTTTTTCTAGGTGCGTTTCCCAGCCAGGGCTATGTATGACTATGTCGTCTAAATAGGTGGCAGCATACTTGGCATGAGGTCGTAATAACTTATCCATAAGTCTTTGGAATGTTGCAGGGGCCCCATGGAGTCCAAAAGGGAGGACAGTATGTTTGAAACAGGCCATCAGGTGTAGAGAAGGCAGTTTTTTCTGTGGCATCCTTGGCCAGGGAGATTTGCCAATATCCTTTGGTCAGATCCAGAGTGGTTGGGTATTGGGCCTTGCCTAACTGATCAACTAGCTCGTCAATGCGTGGTATTGGGTAGGCATCAAAGTGGGATACTTCATTCAATTTCTGGAAGTCGTTACAAAACCTCAGGATGCCATCAGGCTTGAGGACTAGGACGATTGGACTGGACCACTGGCTGTGGGATTCTTCAATGACCCCGAGTTCCATCATCTTCTTCACTTCCATCCTAATTTCTTCTCTTTTAGCTTCCAGTATTCGATATGGTCTTATCGTCACCCTTACTCCGGGGCTGGTGACAATATGATGTTGGACTACTGTTGTTCAGCCCGGTTGTGTACAGAATACGTCCTGGTTCCGGTGGATCATTTCAGTGACCTCTGTTCGTTGTTCTGGGGTTAATTCAGGAGATATCTTTACCTGTCCTGTGGGTCATCTGTCTGAGGTGGAGCTCCTCGAATGACCAGACATGTCTCTCTGTCATGCCAGGGCTTCAGTAAGTTGATGTGGTAGATTTGCTCTGGCTTTCGGCGGTCTGGTTGTCTAACCTTATAGTTCACTTCCCCAATGGCTTCCACTATCTCATATGGTCCGTGCCAGCTGGATAGAAGTTTGCTTTCTGCTGTCGGTACTAACACCATCACCCGTTCCCCCGGCTGAAATCTCTGTACTTTTGCCCGACGGTTGTAATATGTCCGCTGGGCCTCTTGTGCTTTTTCCAAATGTTCCCGTACTATCGGAGTTACTCGAGTTATTCGCTCTCTCAACTGTGTCACGTGCTTAATGACATTCTTTCCTGGGTTGGGTTGTTCCTCCCAATCTTCCTTGGCGATATCTAATATCCTGCTTGGGTGGCGTCCATATAATAGTTCAAAGGGAGAAAAACCCGTGGACGCCTGGGGGACTTCCTGTATAGCAAACATTAGATACGGTAGAAAGGTATCCCAGTCTTTTCTATCCTGTGCTACCACCTTCCAGATCATACTTTTAAGGGTACGATTAAATCGCTCAACCAGTCCATCTGTTTGTGGATGGTAGACTGAGGTCCGTATGGCCTGGATGCGGAGCAGGGCACATAAGTCTTTCATTAGTTTTGACGTGAACGGGGTTCCCTGGTCTGTCAGGATCTCCTTAGGGATGCCCACTCTGGCGAAAACCTGTAGTAGTTCTTTTGCTATTGCCTTGGATGTGGAGTTTCTTAAAGGAATGACCTCTGGATACCGTGTGGCATAGTCAGGGATGACTAGTACGTTTCGGTGGCCCTGTGCTGATTTTTCTAATGGGCCCACTATGTCCATGGCTATCCTCTCGAAAGGGACATCAATAATAGGCAAAGGTACTAATGGGGCCCGCAAGTGAGGTCGGGGGCTATGCAACTGACATTCAGGGCAGGAGGCACAATAACGCTGGACTTCTGCGCGTATCCCTGGCCAATAAAACCTTCTTAGGATTCTGTCCAGTGTCTTGTCTACCCCTAGATGTCCCCCAAATAGATGACTGTGAGCTAACTCTAGTACTGCCCTTATGTGTTTCCGTGGGACTAAGAGTTGCTCTACTTCTTCCCCTTGTATTTGCTCTATCCTGTACAAAAGATCACGTCTGAGCACATAATATGGCCTTGGGCCTTTGATTTTTCCTTCCACAGGCACACCATTTACTTCCACTTCCTCCTCCCTCACGTTCGCATATAATGGATCTTTGGCCTGGTCCTGCCCAAAAGTCTCACGTGCAGTACCGAACTGACCTAATTCTAGGGGGCCTATTTCTACTCTTCCTCCTGAGGTACTCCCACTTGGGCTAGGAACCGCCTGCGAGTCTTCCTTGGCCTGGATTATCTCCTGGTCTCCTGACTGGGATCGCCTACCCACAAGGGAAGTATTTTGATTCACTGCTAGAATCCTGGTCCCTAACCTTTTATCTGCCCTTCGTTCTCGCCTAGACCTTCGAGGTTTTCCAGGGGATGAGAATAACTCTGGAGCAAATTCGGCAAACACTGGGGTGAGGCTATCTGTAGTTGCCTCCGTCTCAGCCTGGGGGTTGCTACTCTCCCCTGGCTCTATTGGGGTAAGTAAGCTTTCAAACCCGGGGAAGTCTCTCCCAATCAAAACAGGGTAGGGGAGCTTGGGGACCACCCCTGTAGATAGCCTGGTAGTATTTCCCTGGATCTCTATCCGTACTGGAATTGTAGGTTAAAAATTCACAGTGCCATGTACGCATGTTACCCCTGTGTTTTTGGCCCAGGTTAGTTGGTCTGTTCCCGCCAACTTCCCCGAGACCAGCATGACAGCACTCCCGGAATCTATTAATATTATGGTCTTTATACCTTTCATTTTTACTGGTCTGGTATATCCATGTGAGGTCATTGTGACCCCTACCAGGCCGATTAGGCCACATTGCTCCCCGTAATCCCCCAGATTACACTGCATAGGTTCTTCCTTGTTGGGGCATTGGGCTGCTATATGCCCCAATTCCCCACACTCATAACACCGCCCCCTTATTCCGGTTGTCACTCTCTGCCTGGGGCTATTTAGCCGGCCCCCCACCTCTCTTCCCAAACCCCCAGGTCCCTTCCTGGCCTTGAGCCATTCCTCAGTGTCTTTCCTCCTGGTTACAGTTCTCCTATAGTTCTCCACAGCCCGGGGCCTTGGGTTTGGAGTTGGCTTCCTGGATTGCTGTGTCTCCCCACCTGGGGTCTGGAACAGTTCGTGGGCTGCCAGCTGTCTTTCCACAAGGGAGACCAACTCATCATAGGTAGAGGGATCATTCTGGCCCACCCAAGACCTGAGACCTAGTGGTAGCCCCCTCATATACCGGTCCAATACCAGTACCTCCATCATCCTCTCAGAGCTAAGGGCCTCAGGGCGCAGCCATTTCCGGGTCAGGTGGATCAGGTCAAACAATTGTGATCGGGGTGTCTTGTCCTCCGTATATTGCCACTCATGGAACCTCTGGGCTCGCAGTGCTGTCGTTACTCTGAACCTGGCCAGGATCTCTGCCTTTAGCTGGGAATAATCTGCTGCAGCCTCTGCAGCCATATCATAGTAGACCTTCTGGGCCTCCCCACACAGGAATGGGGCAAGGATACCAGACCATTGATCTTGGGGCCAGGCTTCCCGCAGGGCTGCTCTTTCAAAAGCCAGGAGGTATGCCTCCACATCATCCTCCCGTGTCATTTTCTGCAGGCAATGGCTAGCCCATATGGTCCAGGTCCCTTCACAGTTGCGATTCTGCTCCATAAGGGCCTTCATCTGGTTCACCAGGTCTTTCAGCAGGGCTCGGTCCTGAGCAGTCTGACTCATCAACAGATAATTGGTCTCCTGCTGCATTCTAGTTGCCTCCTGTTGGGCGGTTGCTTGGACCCGGGTAGCCTCCTGCAGGGCCACGGTGTCTTGTAGAAGGGCCTTGACCACGTCATCCATCTTAAGAATGGGAGGGTTTTGCCTAACACTGGACTAAGTCCCCAGCACACAGATCCCACTTTTGACACCATGTGTGTTAAATTGCCGGTACTGTTATGCTGGGTCTCGCGCTTTCTCTTCTTTGGGGAAGGTTTCAGGGCACCATTGCTTGCCTCTGAACTGGTATTTTAATTACCCCACTAGTGTCCTTGAGGAGGGGAGTGGAGAGGGAGGGACCTGGGCCCGCCCTCTTCTCCAGGTCCCAACCCTGAGGTTTGTGGTGAACCACTTGAACTAGCGGTTCCTTCCCTTGGGCTACTTCCCTCTCCTGCCCTTCAGCTTGGGAAGGGGCTTCTTGCCCTCCTTTTACACAAGCCAAGTGCCCCTCACCTAGAATTTCTTTTGGATTTCTCAGCCCACCGCAGCACTCCTCCAAATTTTCCTTTTGTCTCTCTTCAGTACTGTTCTCTTCTCCAACTCCTTCATACTGCTCTCTGCTCCAACCAAACCTTCCTGCTCCAACTCCCACACTGTCTGGCTGAAGCAGGGGTTTTTATCACATGACTGACTGCTGGTGCTCTGAATGGCTTCAGGTGCTCTAATTGGCTTCAGGTGCTCTAGTTAATCTATAACAAACCTTCCTCCCCTTGCAGGGAATAAGGCTCCCTGCTAACACTCTCCTGCTGCCCTCTGGCCATGCTGTATCACAGCACATAAAGGATTATTGTCACCAAAACAGTAATAAAGATACTTATGCAAAATACAACCTGTTTCTTGGAATGAAGAGGCAAAATTGTTGAGCATGCGTGTGTTGTAAGTTCGTCCCTTTGGGCTCAGTGCTGGTCACACACAAGGCAGGCTCTGAAAGCTCCAATCACTTGCATTCTGTTTTGATGTTTTATTTCTTTCCATCCTTTCCTTGGATAATGGTGCCAAAGACTCAGCAGGAGGTGGGAATGCAGGAAAGGGCAGCGAGACTCATGAAGAAAAGCATACAATGAATGTTCACAACCCCCATCCCCACTTCACACCCTCCACAGCTGGGAGTGGGGTGGGGTCTCTCTCAGTGGGAGCTGCCACTGAGCGGGTACTTCCCAGGAGAAGGCCACTCTGATGATACCCAGTCCCACTGATTACTGTTATCACCGGCTTCTGTGGGCCTGATCCCAGCTCCAATTGAGTAGGACTCTGGGAATGTGGCTGCTGTTTGATTGAAGGAGAGAGGCCAAGGATTTGTAAAGGTAAATTCTATTTTTAAGCAATCTGGCTGATTCAAATGAAACCCTAGAACGCAGCGCATGAGCCATGAATAGATGTTATTCTAGAACCTGCTGTTACATGCATCTAAGTCCTAGTTGAGTTGTTAAAGCCCTACTCTGCATCCCCAAGGTGTTAAGATGGAAGCTTGTGTTTATTGCTAATTATTAATTTGTGTTCTTGCCAAGACCTCCCTTTTGGGGGGATTCCACCCACAGACTATGCAATGAGACACTGGTGATTAGAACCCCATATTTATTACTGCAGGGCTTCTCTTCCGGCAGTGTTTCTGGGATGCGTTTTGCACTGAAAGACCTTTCTTCAGGGTCCCACAAGTTCAATGCTGTCAAGGTATCCAGGGAAACCAAGATAAGCCAACATCTTCCAATAAGTAGGAAAGCCCTGTACTTTGTATGTGCATCATAAGGCCTCCTTTTAATCATACCTCTCTATGGGTATTGGTAACAAACTAAAAGTGGAAGCTCCTAGGGCTACAAACATACTGCCTTTCCTAATAAACCAGATCATGTGGAACAGGCTCAGAGTTTTCTTTCCAGACATAAGAATGTTTACTTTGTAAAGTATTCCAGTTAACAAATCACAAATTGCCAATAAAAAAGTACACACGGTTGTGAAATTTGTTATTTTTCCAAGGGTGATCAATAGCATCAAGTCTATGAAATTACATATAATCAACAATGCAACTTTTAAAAGTCTATGCAATCAGTTGCCTTTTTTCTTAGAATAAGTTTTTGTGTATATTATCAGAAAGCCATTTCCTTGAGGGGTGAAAATAGGCACTTCCGTCTTTAATCAACAGGTCTGTTCAAAAGACTCATCCCTCTTTTATTCAATGGTTGTGTAATACTTTCTTAGCCAATAATCTAGGGTTGATACTTCAGAATACCATTAGCCTCTCTTAGGTGGAGGAGAAACTTCTCTCTGTGTATATTGTGGTGAGGGGGTTGTCAAAAGGGAAGTAGGTTGGACCCTTGGTATTGAATTATACTGTTGTTAGGTTACAGTTTGTCAACAAGAAAAGGCATATGGATGGCACATTCCCCTTGTGTTTGTGCATGTGTGTTTAGGAATATGGGCAGTAGGTCATGTGGGCCATCGCAAAGTAGCCCCTGCACCCTTCTTAAATTGTGCCCTCTGTCACTTTGGTTGTGCCTTTTAATTTCCCCCAGGCACTCTGTGATAGGGCTTTAGTTGTCATAACACTTCTATTTTCAGTAATTTCTCACTATTTAGTGTGGTAAAACATCTAGGGTTACAACTTGCATACAAGTAAAATGTAAAGGGTTATCTGAAAACAGAAAAAAAATTCTTTAGGGTCCTTTGAATGTAATGATAAACAAAAAAAATTGTAATTGTTGCTTTGCTGGTGCTGCTACAAAATATCTCCATGCCTGTAGCCTCTCAAAATGTTTTTGTTAATCTTATTTTATTTACTGTTTCTTATAGTCTATTGTATGGTGGGAAATAATACCTCATATTGTTTCTGTGTGACAAATGCTTGCCAATGCTAAAGCATGATAGCCAATGGCTACTTACAAAACTATTTAACTAAAAAAGATATGTCTGTTATCACTATTCCTTTGAAGTCCAGAACAGCTCTCTTATCCCCCTCGTCTGTTGCACATGGTAAACTTTTAAAAGTTTATTTGATAAGATTAAAAACTGTATGTTTAGCAAAAGAACATGACAGTTTTATATTGAGCGGGGAAGGGGGAGTCAGGAAAGGAGGAGGAAGTGGGCTTGGAGCTGTTTCTTCAGATTACCATGTCAGAGGCTATAGCCTTATCTGTGAACTTCATGCACTGACAAAGCTCTGGCTTTTGTCTTTTTACAATTTTTATTTTTTTTACCATAAAACCCATCTGTTGCAGGTTTTGTACTGTATCCTAAATTTTAAAGCTTTTTTTATAGCTTACAAGTAGAACAGGATTTGTTTTACTTTTTCTTGCACTTTTAAAATTCTTTCTGTTCTTTTTCTTTTCTACAATTTTAAAACTTTCTTTCTATCTGCCTTTATCTCTCAAATCTGCTTTATTTTGTAAATTATTTTAAAAGGGCTTATTCTCTGTCTACTGAACTTTATTTAAAATGTGTAAAAACCTATTTTCTTTTGAAAAATCTTCTAACCATAACACATGAAAAAACACACAAATAGTTCTAATGCACCCAATAAAGAAAAATATTTAAAAATTTCAAAATTGCTACTGAGACAAAAGTGTACATGTCCAAAAATGGGACTGGATGGCAGGACATAAATGAAAAAAGGGTCATGGAAACTTATGAAAATTTATATGATGAATAAAGGTACAGCAGTTAAACTACTTGCCAGTACTTTTGTCTTGATGGGTTGTAATGGATGGAGTTGCAAGATGAAGAATTCTGTCATAAAGGGGTGGGTGAGAGACAAAATGGAAAAAAAAAAAGCTCCCATAACAGGATGATTGTCATATTGTGAAGAGCTAGTCAACAGTTCTTCCTACAACAGTACTTGGTGGTATTACATTAAGACAATAAAATAGTCTGCTTCAGAATATCGTGTTGTGATACAGGTTCAAAAGGGAATGCCTATTATGTAAAACCTCAGGGTGACATAGCTTGCCTCATGACTACAGTTGAAAAAGAGAGGGATCAAAATTATTATTGTCAGCAGTTCTGTCTCATGTCATCTAGATACTGGCTCATATAACAACAGTTTTCCTGTAGTAATGCCACACTAGGCAGAACTTAAAATATTTTATTTATTTATTCATTTATTTTATATAGCACAGTAATGTTCATGACACTTTTACAGACAATATATTGCTCCTGCCCCAAGAAGCTTGCATTTTAATTTAGACAACATACTGCTTCAGATTTTCTCTTTCAAAGTCCAGCCAGCATTGCTACAACTAAGGGTCATATTTTCAATCAATTGTATTTCTGCTTTTACTCAGTGCTGAAACCTGGCTTGCAAGTTCTCAGCTCTGGAGCAATGTTACAAAATTTCAGATAAATTGTGTTAGCTATTTTAGGCACAATACTGTGAAAAAAGTTGTTTGACTTTCATTTTATTTAAATAAAAACAGTTCAGAAAGCACAAATTTTACTCTAACATTAATAGGAGACACAAGTGTCAGGCCAAATTCTGCTCATATTTACACCTATCTAACCAGCTTTGAAACAAGTGGTGGTTGCCTAGGTGCAAATGGGAGCAAAATTGAGCCTTTGAAGGATACATAGACCTCTTCAAGCCATATTCTATCCTGAATCCCTGTGCAATCCCAAGTCATTAGGAGTAAGTCAGTCTGGACAGAATCGGGCCCTTCGTTCTTAATTTGAACAGTTGTATTCTAAAGCAGTGCTATCATGTATCATCCCAAAAATTCTTTATGTAATCTTCTTGACATGCAAAATTCAATGTAGTATGCTGTTTAATTATTATAGAATGGTTAATAGATCATAGCACAAGGACAATGAAATCTTAGTAAGGTGGTCTGGTCAAATCTGTAAGGAGACGAAGTGTGTGTGTGTGTGTGTGTGTGTGTGTGTGTGTGTGTGTGTGTGTGTGTGTGTGTGTGTGTGTGTGTGTGTGTGTGTGTGTGTGTGTGATGAAAGAAATAATGAAATTTCTATCAGAATGCTGCTGTGATAACGGGTGCAGTATAAAATCCAGAGTAGAACACAACTAAAATACAAGAAACTAAACATATAAAAATTACAGAAGAATTCTATTATAAAGATGGATTTTGGCAATATCTGTTTTGATTTTTATATGCAAATGGTCACCACATCTAGATCAGCAAGGTAGTTAGTTAATTTCTCAAATCAGACATATTAAAGAACAATCTCCATCTGGCAAAAATAGAGCAAACTCTTCTTGGAATTTTAATCCTAAAGCAGGTTGGTCAGGTTATAATTGGCTCTAGATAGCACTCTTGAAACCAATTAGATTCTTTATCTACAGCCAAATAGCATTCCAAAAAGTGTGAAATTCCTTCCTACATTTAAAAAGGTCAAAGATATTACTTCCAATTTGATCCTTGTAACTAAATGTCAATGGGTGGTGTTGTATGGTGAATACATCAGAGACACTATCAAATGGTTTTGAAAAGTATTTTTTGGCCCATATAACTAATTAATTATTACCAACAGCGATCACTACAACTGAATTTCACTTAATATAGATTATTAAATACATCCAGGGGAGGAACAAATGACTGATCAGGCAATTTTTGTACAAATAAAGGAAGACAGTACAAAGGTTATGATATGAATTGAGAGAAAGCAAAATATATGTAAATAGCTAGAGAAAAGTGAAAGTTTTAAGAGGTAAGATATAATTTATTTCTTTATTCATTTTATTGAGCAAAACAGTAGATCAGAGCTTGAGGACCTAATTTTTAAGAAGTGATCAAGACATAAATTAACTGAAAAAATGGCAATAAAATTGCACTAGGTTCTGGCTCAAAACGATTAAAGACATTCAGATTGTGAACAATATGGAAGATACTTATGGATCCAGGCCTTAGTAACAAAAATAATTCACAGTAACCACAACTGAAATATATATCATTAGGTGGATAGTTTTAAAAGGTTAGATTGTTTGTTTTCCCTGGGTCTCTTTTGGGGATAAGGGTTTATACTATTGTATAAATTTTAAAATACCAAAAAGAGAGACTCCTCATAATGAAAATTTGGAAACTACTTTCAAAGTCATTGAATACATCCCTTGTAAGGGCAGGATAAAGTCCCTAGACAGAGCATTTCTAAGATATTATTGAACTGTTACCACATTTGATCTTAGTGATGCAATATATGCTTATGGCAAAGTATAAATTGTTATAGGAATAGCATTAAAATTAAATGCAATACAAACATGTTTTTAAATAAACCCAAATCCTGCTAGCCTTATTCATGTGAGTATATAGGTCCAATTGACTTGAAAAATTAAAGGCTTAAGAAAAATATACAATACAAAGTAATTAGAGATGGCAAACTGAAAAATGTCAAAACCAAAAGTCGTTTTACATAAGTGCTTATTTGGCAACTGTAAATTGAAACTGTCTGCATTCTTGAAAAAATTATAAGAGCACTTTTAGGGAGACAGGATGTAATCAGAAGTGGCGCCAGGGTTTCTGACGCCCTAGGCGGACGGCCATTTTGCCGCCCCCGGGGGGTCCGGTGGACCTACCGCAGTCATGCCGGCAGCGGACGATCCGCTGCTGGAAAAGGTCCAGTGGAGCTGCCACAGTGATGCCGGCGGGCGATCCGCTGGTCTAAAGGCTCCGGTGGACCTGCCGCAGGCAGGACTGCGGTAGGTCCGCCGGAGCCTTTAGACCAGCGCACCGTCCGCCGAAATGACTGCGGCAGCTCCACTGGAGCCTTTCCAGCAGCGGACCGTCCTCCGGCATGACTGCAGTAGGTCCACCGGACTGGCGTGCCACCCCCCCCCGGCAAAATAGCGCCCTCCCCCCCCAAATTCTGGCCATTGCCTAGGTCGCCTAAATGGTAGCGCTGGCCCTGGATGTAATCACCTGTATTAGGATTCAGCCAGGATACCAGTGTTTATATGCCTCCTCTTGAAAACCCCATGATCTTTTATTATTATTTGTTTATGTTTTATTGATTTTTTTCTTCCAAAAATAAGAGAAGAACAGACAAAAAGAAAAAAGAACAAAAAAGTGAAGGAGTGGAAGTGAAAAAAAGGACAAAAAGTAGTGGGGATAGGAAAGGAGAGTGACATCTCAGTTTCCAGCCAGTAGAAATTGTCAAAGGTTTCTAAAAAGTTTGATCAAATCTATCTGAGATCCCTCTTCTCTGAAACATTAGCTGCTTTTTAGCTCCTAGGTCATCCAGGTTGTTGTGCCAAGCTTCTATCCCTGGAGACAGTCTGCTCTTCCACCTAAGCAATGCAAGTCATTTGGCTGCAAGCACTGCTCTACAGAACCAAGCTTTCTGTGAGTTGGAAAGTTTTTAAGACGATAGGATATATCCCAAAACACAGTTCTGAGAAATAATTTTTCATGCGGGATCCATTATCATATTATTCCATTTCCCTTCTTCTAACCAAAAGGATTCTATCCTGGGATTGTCCCAAAATATGGAGACCCACATCTCCAGCAGCAGTATATTTTGGCAAGGTCTACAGGATTTTTAGAAACCACAGCTAGTTGGGAACTCAGTTTTATGTCTCATCCAAAAGATTTATGTAGAAATATGAATAGTTTAAGCAAGGAATGAAACTATGGTAGAGAACAAGTACAACAGAGATATTGTGACTTGACAAACTAATGAGAGAAGACTGTGGAAAAAACATCTGTGCATAAAAGGAGAATGCTAGTAAACTAGGAAACAATTTTATTATAAACAAACAAATAAATAAAAAGAACTGTTAGCCCCAGCCAGGTGTTGTTTTTCTTTGTATTGACAGTTCCTTTTGAATAACAATATCTGGAAAAAAGCTGTCTGGAAAGGGGGAAAGAAAGCAATGCATTTCCAAAAACACTCATATGTTGTTTTTTGTTTCTTATTCAAGGCTGGGTTAACAACTTACTTTCATCCTGGAATAAATCTGAAGAAAATCCATTACTACAGCATCAAACTCTATGAAAAATTGGAGGAGGAAACTGGGCAGGTGAAAGACATAACTTTAAAAATATTAATTCAGATCAATATTAGTCATGCTAAAAAAATTATGGGAAGATTTCGAATGGATACATTGCGTGTGTGTCTGTGTCTGTGTGCGCATGCATCTAAAGGGAGCTCTCATACCACAAGGGCTCACTTTATCTGAATGTAGTTTGCCGTCTCTATGTCTATCCTACATTCATTTTCTAGCATTTAACTCCAGAATACTGCAGATGCTTCCCCACAATCCTTCTAACTCTTAAATAGAAAACAGATTTCAAAATTTGAACACATATTATAACTCAGAAACCAAGCAGGCAAACAGACTGTAGTATCATCTTTCTATTTGAGTTAAAACAGCATTCAGGAGTGAGCAATCTGACAATTAGGCATTCCTGGTTTTAATTTAAATGGTTTGATTCTGTCCGTAATTGAGAAGATTGCTGTAGTTCATCATATCTATTTCAGAGCTGTGCTTCTCTTTGGTGACTAAATCACTTTCTCCAGCCAACATTTTCCCTCCTTCGTGTTTGACACTGCAACAAAAACAGTGATTTTCACTTTGCTAATCTGCCAATTTGATAATTCTCACAAAAAACCCTGTGGCCTTACCCTGCCTTTCAGCAGGATTAAAGATATTAGCAGAATGCCATAGTGAATTCTGCTATTACTAGATCTAATGCAGTACTTGCACTCATATACTACGAGTATTAAAGCACAAATAGTTTAAACTATCATACTTAACTCACGTGATTAAAAAAATTAATCATGATAAAAAAATTAATCACAATTAATCACAGTTTTAGTTCGCTATTAAACAATAATAGAATACCAGTAGAAATTTATTAAATATTTTTGGATTTTTTCTACATTTTCCAATGTATTGATTTCAATTACAACACAGAATACAAAGTGTATAGTTATCACTTTATATTATTATTTTTATTACATATTTGCACTGTAAAAATTATAAAATAAATACTATTTCTCAATTCACCTCATACAAGTACTGTAGTACAATCACTTTATGACAGTGAAACTTAAAAAAAAAATTTGTTATATAACTGCATTCAAAAATAAACAATGCAAAACTTTATAGCGTCTGCGAGTTTACTCAGTTCTACTTCTTGTTTAGCCAATCGCTCAGACTGACAAGTTTGTTTACATTTACAGGTTTCAGAGTAGCAGCCGTATTAATCTGTATCCACAAAAAGAACAGGAGTACTTGTGGCACCTTAGAGACTAACACATTTATTTGAGCATAAGCTTTCGTGGGCTACAGCCCACTTCATCATATGCATAGAATGGAACATATAGTAAGAAGATATATAACATACAGAGAACATGAAAGTGGAAGTAGCCATACCAACTGTAAGAGGCTAATTAATTAAGATGAGCTACTAGCAGCAGGAGAAAAAAAAAACTTCTGTAGTGATAAGATGGCCCATTTTAGACAGTTGACGAGAAGGTGTATATGTAATGATCTATTTATATAAGATATTAAATATTAACTTTTAAATTTATCTGACCTATTTTTTAAAATGTATAGATAGGGGAGATACTGCCCACAAAATTGGCTCATTAATCCAATCTTAGAGGTTCAAAATTAATAGAGAATAATGAAATACGATAGAGGATTTATTTTTTTTTGTTACAACTTATTTTGAAGGTAGTGTACATTTAAGTAACTTGCTCGCTCAGCTTAGTTAGGCTTTTATATGTTAACAAATTGTTCTTTACTCTCCCCAGTTCTACATTTGGGGCCTGATCCTTCAAGGGGATTTAGGGCTTGTGGTCACCGAAGTCAATGGCAAAACTCCCATTGACTTCACTGGTGTAGGATCAGGTGTTTAGACTGGGATAAGACAAAGTCTTAATGATAACGCATTAATTTATTTTTGCTCTGCATATTTTAGGCTGTGGGATTTCATCAGCCAGGCAGCATCAGAATTGCTTCCACCCCTACTAGAGTGGATGAATTCAAGTACCAAATGACGCGAGCTCGTTGGCATCCAACAGAGCAGTATCTTATTGGGCCTGAGAGAATACAAGAGCTGTTTCCCATATTGAACATGGAAAAGGTAAAGAATAAAATGTTGTGAAAACAACTTTCCTTGAGGTTAAATGTTGGACTTCCAAAGATATACTGTAAATCCAGGGCCTGATTCTCTTGTGCACTAAGGCCCTTAGCATAAAGGGTTTCGGCTCAAGCAATGTAAAGGGGCTTAGTGTAAATGAGAATGAGTCACCTCCCCATGTGATTCTATTAGGGCAACATTAACAAAATCCTCTGGGGGAGTTTCTATTGCATGGGAGAGTAAATTCAGGAAGAAAGAGAAAAACAGAGCCTGTTCAGGACACAGAGCTGAAACTCAGATCCAAGTATTCTAAGAGAAAGCTCAGCAAAGGCAAATAGAGTTAATGTTGGCATACTGTTCCTGTTCTAAACTCCCTTATCTAATTGCTCAGAATTAGGCTTAGCAGAATTTGATTTTCACTTTTTTATAATTTTACTGGATAACATGAATGTTTATTTTTGAGCAATTTTTATTTTTATCAATTTAAATTTTCACAGTTGCAGGAAATTGGGAGGCATCTGACAGTTGGGGGCATCTGACAGTTGGGGGTGGCTGACAGCAGACACTGAGATTTTAAAAGCTACACTTTATAACTGTGAAAACACAAATTGTCAACATCACGTGTCAAAATATGCAAAGTAAAAATCTTTAAATCAAACCCTAATAAGTTCTCAAGCAGCACTTTTCTTTCTTTGCCATCTGTACATTTCTATTATTATCAGTGGAAATATTTTTGTATTTGTATGGTGAAATCAGTGTTTACTGACATTTAGTGATAAAAAAATCTAATCCTCCCAAGCCCACTCATAATGAAGCAGTGCTGTCATGGAGTAGGATATGAGATTGATACTGGAAACCAAGAGCCAGAGTGGAGGCACAGGGATTCTGTATGGATGGCTTCCTTCAGGTACCTTGGGATTTTCACAGATCCTAGGGATCCATTGGACTTGTGAGCAAGAACTGCAGTCCATTCTGTAGAAGCAAAATCATTTTTCTAGTGGAACAATTAACAGGGAATTCCATGAGGTGAATTTTGCAAAGATTTCCTCTGATTAACTCCCTCCCTGCTAGTTTTCCCATGAGAGGGGTTTATCAGGGCCATTATTTTAATTTTTAAAATGTGGTAAATGTTTTAACAACTACCATAGATTTTCATGGGATGAGAAATGATCATATTCATTTTAAAATGGGCAAATGATCTAAACCTTCTGAATGTTACTACTTATGGTGAATTGTCTGAAACCCTTTATGAGATTTTTGGAAGACATTTGACACATTCTGTTCATTTGCGTTTCTTTCTGAAATCTTCATCCTTGGCCTCTATCTCTATAATCACAGATAGATTCTGATGCTGGAGAATCACACTTCCATAGGACAATTACAGAGTTAGCCCGTTGAAGTCTTGATAATATAATATGCTTTTAAAATTGGTTTTCAGTTGACTCAAGAAATTCAGTTTAATATGAGAGGCAATGAAAGCAGCAAATTTAATCTGAATTAATCTTGTGTGATCCACTTAGGTTTTAGCTGGCCTGTATAACCCTGGAGATGGTCATATTGATCCCTATTCTCTCACTATGGCCTTGGCTGCAGGAGCCAGGAAATATGGTGCCCTATTAAATTACCCAGTCCAAGTGACAAATCTGAGCCCTAGATCAGATGGGACCTGGGAAGTTGAAACTCCACATGGAATAATTAGAACAAACAGAATTGTGAATACAGCAGGTAAGAATTTAAAATATACTTTGATACCTTTTAAAGTTTAAAAAATAACTGGTATAAGATATAGTAACTCAGATTCAGCAGTAGTACTCTACTATTTGTCTTGTAGTAATGTGTGCAATATGTTTTCCAGTAACTCTCTAGTTCCTGCTGAACCCATAAAACCCATGATTTGGTATCAGGCTGTCCTGATTTTTTTAATGGGCTCTTGCCTCGCAGTAGTATTGTGGAAACTGAGTGCTTAGTGGAAGAAATACCTTTCAATTATCCATGACTAGACATTATTATTATTTATTATTTGTACGGAACAAAAACATTAATAATATTTCTTTTCTCTCTCTTTCTCTGGTTTGTCTCCAACAAAAGACTAGGGGTCAGATTATCCCATTAGCTTTTACAAGACGATCTGGTGGTCTGGTTTGGGGTAGCTGGAAGGGATAAAATGCTACCTCTGCAGTATAGTCCCCTCTCCTTAAAATTATGGAACACACATGGGTGCTCCTTGGAAAACAAACTGGAATGATCAAACGGGGGTGGGGCAGGGAGTGAAGGGCTGGCTGCTCTCTATTATATCTTTCCTCAGAGACCTATTGTGGTGCAGCAAATAAGATAAAACTGATCCTTTCAGTTTTATCTTACTCTGTGTTGCCTTCAGATGTGAAACTGCATTCCCATATCCCTGAAGGGGAAGATTTTTACTGTTTGACTGGTAGGTTAAACGTCCCCTTTTTAACAATATATTTTTATGCTCCATAAATATTAAGTTAAAATGATTTGTATTTATTTTCCTCTGTATGTAACTTTTAACATTCATTGTATTAAGTATTACTTATTTGGTATTAAGCAGTATGTAAAAAACTCCCCTTATTATATGCAGGTAGTAACATGGCATTTTTTTAGTATGATTGCACAATACTTCGCATTATAAGACCCTATGTTCGGTTGCTTCTAATTTTGCCAAACGTTAATCTTTGGACTGAAATTTTCCATGCCTAGTGGCTGTTTCAGGTTGATTTTTTTTGTTTTTTAAATTTCTGCCAAAACTGTTCAGCCATTTCAAAGAACAAGGCTAGGGAAAAATAAATTGTTTTGACCATGTTAAATTCTTGAGACCTTGAACAGTTCTAGTGCCCCCATGCTTTGAAGAAGAAACTTTTAAATTTGGCAGGGAGTGACCCCTGTGTTAGGGATGTGCCTTTTGCCTGTGAAAATCCACCCAAATTTGGCCAAGTTATAAGCCTTTGAAAAATGTTCAGTAGAGACTTACTAGAGTTTAACAGGTAAAATCTCCAAAGATTTCATCCTTAAAGTGTGCCTGAACCTCTCACAGATCCTAGTGCTGACCAGACCGCATATGCACCAAACTAAGGCTATAGGGACTCAGAAGGACTGGTTCCAGCTGCTCAGGCCAGGGTGGGACTAGGCTAGGGTGACCATATGCCCGTTTTGCCTGGGACAGTCCCTTTTTGAAGCCCTATCCTGATCACGTCGGCAAGAGCAAATGAGACAACTACCCACTTCGCAAAAAAAGTGGGGTGCGGTGTGGAGATGGTGAGCAGCGATGCCAGCCTCGCCTTGCAGGGAGGGGAGGCAAGGCTCTGGCAGGGGGCAGGCAGGGTTTCAGCGACCAGCAACCCCAGCCTCATGAGTGGGGGCCTTGAGCAAGTGGCTCAGTTCAGCAGTGTGCAGTAAGGGAGGGCTCATGCCAGCCCCGTGCGGGGGGTGGGGCGGGAGAGACAGGACTCGGGCCAGCGCTGTGCCAGGCATCAGCACTGGAAGAAGGGATAGAATCCCCACGACCCACCAGGCCACGTGAAGGAGTGAAGATTGGGATTGAATGAGCAAGGAGAATGGAACTCTGAGAAGGAGCCAGGGATGGGGAGGAGACAAGGGACAAGTTAGAGGGGATGGTGCAGGAGGGATTAAGCTTGGTGAAAACAGACAGCATTATCTGTGCCCACTAGAGCACACTCTGCTACAGAGCCTGGAATGGAATTCAAGATTCCTGAGTCTCACCATTTTTCTGCAAATAACTGTGAAAACCAGTGGTAAAGTGTATGTTTCTAGTGCTTGTCCACACCGAGGATGACAACATACTATTGCTATCAAGTACTCCCTTAGCTTAAGCAGCAGAGGTTCGCTTGATGGATCTAAAAGATTCCAGCCCCACTGATAGCCCATGTGGATGTCATATGATGTCACATGATGGAATTTCTGGTTTTTTTTCTATTTTTTAAAAATCCTATGCAAGTATATACAAGAAAACTGCATTAAAAGAACATTATTAAGGTTGCAAAGACAAGCACTCAAAAGTTTGGATATGCCAGAATTAAGATGTTTCTTGCAACTGCAGTTAGGCCCCATTGTGCACATGCACTGTGATAATCTTTAATTCCATTACTGCCTGCTATATTACAGAGGACCATAGACTGCTCTGGGAATGAATTGGAGTTGTATAGTAAATGGGACTGTTTTTGGTAGGACTCTAGCCTCATTTGTTGCAGAAGTTGGAAACTGAAATGAATGAAGCGGGGGATTGCAGGAAAAGAAAGGATAGCCTCATAAATACTGAGTGCTGTCCTGGGGAACTGGATTTTATCCCTGCGTCTGTTATAGAATTCCTGTGTGATGTTGGGCAGGTCACTTAAGCCAAACCTCTTAGAGCTGGTCACTATTTTTATGTTCCTCATTTTCTGGTAGCCCAGCTTGAGATCCTGGGGCTTGATTTGCAGAAGTGCTGAGCTCTCACATCTGCACTGAAGTCAACGGGAGCTGTGCTTGAATATATGAATGGCTATACAATGCCAAGTATTCTGCAAAATCAGGTCCTAGATAGCTCAGATTGGACACCCAAAATTGGTCATTTGTTTGTGTTAGTCACACTGTGCATAAGTTCTCCGTCTGTAAATTGGGGATAATACCACACCTCCTCTTCACAAGGATGGTGGGAAGATAAATTAATTAATGTGTGTGAATCACTCAGATACTATAATGATGACCACTACAGAAAAACGGATGAAGAAATTAATAATTCTGTGTCTGGAGCAGGGTTTGAATTCGTGTAGTAAAGAAAGCCAATGGCCACACTTTGAACAATGAGAAAAAACTTTGGAAGCTGCTCGTTAATAGAGCACTATCCATCTTGTGTGTAGTATCTCACTGATGAGCGCACCAGTGCCAAGGCAAACCCTATATTATGAACAGGACTATGCACAGCAAAGAAGTAACAAATTTCCTACTGATCTGCGTAGCTGCAGCCTATGACTCCTGAGAGGCTTTGTCTCTGCCCCAGCAGGAGATGCGACATGGGAAACCAAAGACTGCATCTAAAGTGTACAGAAATTGTGGTATCTTTACACTTCCTGGAGGACTATGCACACTGTGTACTGAATAAGATGAGTCCTGTGAAAAAAATAGTTTCTGATCATCTAATTAGAGACTGTATCATATTTCAGGTTCCACAGACAACCTTGATACTGGTATTTTCTATCTTTTGAGTGCTTGACTTTGCAACTATAATAAGGTTCTTTTAACATAGTTTTCTGTGTAATTGTGTATGGAGCGATGGGACTGCCTACAACAGCATGTGGGCCATCAGCAACTGCTAGTAGCAGAGATGAAACACTACCTGGTTGAGAACCACTGGTCTAACTGATCACCATATTGGGGTTAGGAAGGAATTTTCACCCAGGTCAGATTGGCAAGGATCCTCAGTGTTATTTGCCTTGCTGTGCAGCATGGGACAGGGGTCACTTGCAGGTTTAAACTAGCATAAATGGTGAATTCTCCGTAACATGAAGTCTTTAGACCATTATTTGAGGACTTCAGTAACTCAGCCAAAGGTTAGGAGTCTATTTCAGGAGTGGGTGGGTGAGGTTCTCTGGCAGTGTGCAGGAGGTCAGACTAGATGATCACTATGGTCCCTTCAGACATTAAAGTCTATGAGTAAGTAAATGCACATAAACTTGCACAAGGTTATAAAGTTATCTTATATCAAGTATCAAGATCACTGGGAATGAAGGTTTCTTCAGGCCTCTGACAAGTTCTGTCCGTCCCTGTGATCCTGTTCTTCCTCCCTTTACCTCTCACTGTGTTCGTTAGAGGATACCATGTTTTCTTCCCTCCCATTCTATGCTTTTCCAGCTCATCCAGTTCTGCTCCAAAATGGTTTTACTCTTTCTTAATCAAACACATGCAGCCTGGCACTGGAGCTGGATGAAACATGGGATTTCCAGTTTATGGGAAATGCTGCTGTTTCAAAATTTGAGTATGGTCTGAACTGGGCCAAAACCAGAATTTTCAAAATTTCCTCCCAACTGGAACTTCCCCAAAAAATTCATTTAGGAAATACCGACATAGTATTGTATTTCCGAAACTAAATCTGTTCCCCTGACCCCAACAGCTGCTGAGTGAAACTGTCTGTCATTCTTGGGTAATTGTCATTATTGCCCAAGTAAGTGGCAGGAAACCTATCTGCTGGAATCCTGCCTTTGATTTGCCAAAAGTTCGCTGGACCCGAGATGTTTCCATGAAACCTGTTGGGTGTTCTACAAATTGGTTTTTTCCAATAGAACTCTGTTTTCTCAGAAAACTTCTGACCAGCTCTTCCTGGCACCTTTGGATCTCTTATATACTCCAGAATCTTTTCCCCTGGCTGTCAAGTTCCAGACTTGCCTTGTCATCATTCTCAGAAGTTTTGAAGGCAGTGGGAGCTGCTGGACGCTCAGCATTTTGGCAATCAAGCCACTTACTTACGTGTCAAACTTCAGGCACCCATTTTCTAAAAACTTGGCATTAGAGCATATTGATGAAGTATTGCACATTTAATAATTTTCCTTATATTTTATAGTGTGATCGGCATCCTTTTGGTTGTGTTGTCAATTGTCATTATATCCAGCTTTCCTCACAACTGCTGTCCAGAACTTATCATTCTTTGCAAAGCCAATCTGCAGCCTTGTGAAATCTCTTAGGCTTTTTCATTTGCTTTGATAACTTATTAAACCAAAGATATGCTTGGCTAAGTCTAATTCTAATGTGTATCTAAGTGTTCAGCCAAGCACTGAACATTTAAAGTTGATATTGCTTAACATTCTGCGTCAGGGTATGCAACCACTACTATGACCAGTATATGCTATTAACATTCTTTCAGCCAGCATTCACTCTTCATTTCAATCCCAGCCCTTTAAATCATTACTGTTAATTTTGATGCCAGCCCTGGCTAGACTCGTTGCTAATTCTTTGCACAGCAGGGTTAATCAGAGAGCTGTCTACTCTTTTTTTTGTGTGTGTGTGTGCACAGTCAACATTTGCTGTGGAACTGGAATGAACAAGTTTAAACCAACTTGTAGCTGTTCCACTTGTGAGTTTTCTATTTTTAAATAAGCAGGCCCCTAATAAATAATCCCTGACATAAACTAACTGGTGTTGAACTTGCTAAGGAGGCTAGCATTGTATTTATAATAGAGTTATTAATAAAACCTGAAGAAATGGTGATTTTATTTTAGATATGCATACTGCATATACAAATATTTGACCTCACAGCAGTTGTTCCACTTTACAACAGTTTTGGAATGTACTTAGAAATGGAACATTTATTTTTTTAACTGAGTTATTTTTTCTTTTACAATATCTTACCAGATTACCATGCTGTGTAAATTTGCTAAACAATACTAACGCTAAATATTTCGCTCTGAGATGTTTTTAATCACTTTGATGTAGAAAAATTCTAAAGGTATAAATTATGCTTTTGCTTTAGCTATCTCTCCCATGAGAAGAGGAGTTTAACATTCAGTTAGAATTTTGTTTCTCAGAGCACACTCTTTCTTTAAGATTTTTTTTTTTTTTGGTTCAGAATTTTTAAGCACAGAACCAATGATGGATCCCAGCTGTTGTCCTGGGCTAATTAAGTATGCAATAATTCATTACTGCAGTACTGAATCCTATAGTCAACATAAAAAATAATTAAGTACAATACCTATATAAGTGGATTTAAAAAGTGGTGTTGAATAACACTGGAGGTTCTGCTTATGATTAACTCCATATCAGTTGTAGTAAAAAATCTAGCATGAGATCATATACAGACAGCTGCATTGTAGTAATATATTTCAGGAAATATCTTCAATTTTAAGAAGCTGTTTACTGCATCTTATAGTGCACATTTTGAAAGGCCTACCAGTTTTGTTTGTTTGCAGAGGAGCAGATACATGTTATGCCATCCATTTGCCCTTCTTGTTCTGTTTTTTTGTGAGCAAGTAAAATAATAAAAATTATTACAGTTCTGTTCTTGGAACATCAGTTTGTCTTATTCCAGGATGAGGCCAAACCAATGAGGGGCTATGTCACCACTTATCCCGGAACCTTGGGTGTTTCACAATGCTATGCTGTTGTAGCTCCCAACCTAGGCTGCTTACAAACAGCCAAACAGCAGGCAGGTCACACCCTGAGTGTCTGTGAATAGCTGCAGCCCTGGTCCCGCAGCTCTAACCCCCAGCAGCCTTCCAGCAGTACACCAGCCACACTCTGGCTTTCCCCAGGCTTGGTTACTATGTGCAGGGTGCCCTAACACACTCTCAGTCCTGAATTTTCCCAAAACCTGTGTTCTGCACTTACCAGCCCTCTCCTGGACAATTCAGACTTTAAGGTTTGTTGCTCCTGTACATAATCAATATTCAACAGTTTGGTCCTTTATATGGAGTTACGAAAAGTTCAGCTTAAACACAGCACTTGGTTTAGATTAAAAAATAAAACAAGTTTATTAACAAAAGAAGATAGGATTTTAAGTGAATTCAAGTATAGGAGATAAAGTTAGAAATGGTTACAAGCAAATAAAGTGCAAAAACATCTAAAGTCTAAAACTTAATTGAGCAAGTGTTGATTCAAGGCTTTGCTTAAGATAGCCTTTCTGACCTACAGTCTTCCAGGAAGATGACGACTGACTTTTTCTTTCATCAGGATCACACCCAGAATCCCAAAGGTGCTGGTGCCTTTGTCTTCTTAGGTGAAAGAGAGAGAAAGCATGGAGTTTTCTGCCCCTTTGATTTATAGTCCAGTGAACCCTTGAAATGGATTCTTCTGATTATCCCTCAAAGCAAAGTTTATTCAATCAGTAAAGAAAGTGACATGGAGTCTGGTAGTGAATGGGACTCCATGCTCTTTCTTACCACCTGTGTTTTCTGAAATGCAAATTTGCTTTGTCTCCTGCTGTCTCCTCCACCTGCTGTCTTGAGTACCCTGTTTACTACTTATATTTAAATTGAGGTAAAAACACATTCCTTATTTAGGATAGATATGTTTAACAACCTTTACCTAGGCGGGGTGTGGTTTTGTGTATGTGATAACATCATACAGGAGGATTTCATAACTTTACATGTAATGCTACATACATACATATCACCATGATGTTATTGACCAGCACATTGTTAGTTTTTAAATGATACATCATAAGGCATATTTTGTGCCGAGATTATTACAGTAGTATGTACGGTGTGGATAGAGAGGTGCTTTCGATCATACAGTATTTTCACAATATCTCCCTGAGTCCAAGTAATTTTTGGTGGAAAAACTACGTGGGATACTAAAGATGAGATTATTGTCATCGTCTTTCTGTTCTTCTGTATGTATTACCAGGGGTTCATACCTTAAACTACTCTTATTCACAGGGGATTTGGAAATCCCTGATGTTAGCAGACTCCACAGATCCAGTACTTCCAGACTGATTTTGTGCTAGTTTACTTTGTTCCATGGCATATGCCCCCACTCACAGCCCCCATATTATAATCATGCAAAACAACGTTAAGTAATAGAGTTTTGTGAGAATATAAAAAGAGATATGAGTTGTATTCATAGGAATTAGCACCGTGAAACAGAGTAAAGATCCACATACTCCATTATCCTGTTTCCAACAGTGGCCTGTACCAAATGCTTCTTTAAAAAGACCCTTCTAAAAACAATTTTTATCCTATCTCATATAACTGTGTATGTTTTCATTACTGTATAAATGTCTAACCTTTTAATTCCTACTAAGGTCATGGCTCAATTATATCTTGTGGCAATGAATTGCATAGGTCTATTATGTATTCTGTAAAGAAAATATTTCCTTTCAAGAATTTTAAATTTGTTGCCTTGTTCTTGTATTATAAAGAGAGTATAAGTAGGCACAACTGATTTGTCTCTTGTGTACCATTCCTTATTCTGAATACTATTTTTTGTTTCACCTCTTATTTATGACTTCTCTAAACAGTGGTAGTCTTTTCAGTCTTTTCTTCACAAAAGTGTTCTATGCCTCTATCCATTTTTGCTACTTGTCTTTGAATGCCTTTTTCCCCCTCTTTACATTTTTTAAAAAGAGACGGTGAGCGGAACTGAATAAATTATTCCAAATGAGGATGGTTTATATAAAGGCAGTGTAATATCCTCTTTATTATTTTCTATCACATCCTTGTGCATGCTAATGTTACTTTCTTTTTTGACTTCCTGTGTGCACTGATCAAAGATTTTCATTCAGTGGTCCTCACAAGTACCCAGGCTTTTTCTGAAGTGGTTACAGTTAATTTAGAACACTGTATGAATGGTACAGATTATTCTTTCCACTGTGCATTATCTTGCATTTGTCAGCATTGAATTACATATGTCAATATGCTGCTCATCCACATACCATGTAGCTTCTCTAGGCCACTGGGAAGATCTGCGTAGCCTTCTGTATTCTTAACAAACATAAAAAATGCTGAATTCCAATGATCCCTAACCAGCAGAAGGCAAAAGAGACTTGTGGCTGCTTTAAGTTATACCAAGGGCCTTTGAAACCCCAAGAATCAAGGGAGTGTGAAGATGACATAGCCACCTTTGATGAATCCCTTGGGTTGTAGGCATATTTGCAGTATTTTGGGGTGCACATTGTTGGGATTCCTTCCAAGACCTTTTCCACTAGGCTTATCAAGAACACCTTGTCCAGTTCTGGGACAACACTTCATCCAGTCCTCTGGAATCCAAAGCACTCAGTTTGACTCCCCATTTTGTCACTCAGGTTCCTTTATTTGGCATACAGCAACGTTGCGCTGAGTTGATCAAACTCAAATGCAGAGAGATGAATGGAGGGTACATCACAGCTCCCAAGTTACACAGAAACCCTCTCTCTTTACATACATTTACACATCTCATGGCCTTTACTGTACATTACATCGCACATTTTTTGATTGGATTGGTTTCTTTGCAGGAACCAATCCCAGCACAGCACGCTCTCTCCATACTTTGCCCATGCTCAACCTATTATTTACCTCATGTCTACTGTCACGCTGTGCAGAGTGGCTCATGACTGTGACGACCTACCTCAGGCAGACTGTCAAAAACACAGCAGACACCCCGAATTGGTGGTATGTTCTATAATTAGATTTCACCAAGCCAGTAACAGATGTGAACCCCTGGATCCCTAATATCAGCCTCACCATGGAGTCACAGACAGTCCCCTTAGATTCTCCAGTCTATCTTGCCACCCATGCAAGCTGGATTTAGTGATAAATGGTCACCTACACCAAAAAACACAAAATATTCAGGTTGCTTCCAGTCCCAAGAGAGCAGTCACTTACCCCAGATCAGTCGGTACCCTAGATCTTACACCACAGACAACACCTGTAGTCAATCCCTCTAATAAAATATTTTAAGGTTTATTAACAAGGAAAAAGAAATAAGAGAGTTATTTACAGGTTAAAGTAAGCAAACATATACACACAGATCTAAATCCCAAGAGTGATAGCATTATAGTAATCTGTCTATTCAAAATAGCTTTCCAGGCAGATGCAAGGGGTAACCTTTATTTTGAGTCTGATCAGCTCAGTGTAGCATTACTGTATGCCAAATAAAGGTTACCTGAGTGACAAAATCCATTCACTGAAATTAATGTTCACATACAGCATGGTTATTTATTGTGTTTCGTAGGCTTCTGGGCTCGTGAAATAGGCACAATGATTGGACTGCACCATCCTCTCATACCTGTTCATCATCAGTATGTTGTCACATCAACTATCCCTGAAGTGAAAGCCCTGAAAATGGAATTGCCTGTGCTTCGTGACTTAGAAGGATCATATTATCTAAGACAGGAAAGGGATGGGCTTTTATTTGGTCCATATGAAAGTCAGGAGAAAATGAAACTACAGGAGTCATGGGTAACAAATGGAGTCCCACCAGGTAATTAAAAAAAATTATATGTATCTTCAAAGCTTGATAAACTATAGAAAATAGTTTAACAATATAAAGCACAGTAGCATATTTCCCTTTATGACACTTTCTTGTGTGATGAGAAGGGGAAGCTATTGAAAATTTACGTTGCAACATATGCTTTTTTTGCATATCTTTCAAAATATGACTACAGCCTCTGAAACTGAACAGAAATAACAAGCTGAACACTAAGGCAGACTATTGTATATATGAATTAAATAGATCCATAAAAACAAATGGCTTTGACCAGCATTAGAGAAGTCTCCTGTGCCTGTCTATCTCCTTCCTGCTTCAGTGCTGAGACTTTGTGTCATTAATGATAATAATCAGACCTATCTCTTACATAGCGTTTCTCATCAGTAGATCTCAAAATGCTTTACCATTGCGAATAATAGCATTATCCCAATTTTACAGATGGGGAAACGGAGGCATAGATAAGTAAATGACTTGCCCAAGGTCATCCAAAAGGTCAGTGACAGAGCCAAGAATAGAGTCCAAGGCCAAGTCTGCAGTAGAGACCTATATTGGTATAGCTGCATCGCTCAGGGGTGTGAAAAATCCACCCTCCTGAGAGACACAGTTCTACCGACCTAAGCGCGGGGCAGACAGAGCTATGTCGAGAGGAGAAGCTATCGCAGAGGTGGATTAACTACGCCAACAGGAGAAGCTGTCCTGTCAGCATAGTAGTGTCTTCGGTGCAGCTGTGCCGCTATAGCGCTGTACTTGAAGACAAGCCCCAAGTCTCCTGAGTCCTAGTCCAGTGCCTGAGATGCTAGGCTGCACTGCTTCCCCTTAGATCAAGAAAATTAAAATAAATTTTAAATACAGTTGCCCTCAGTTTATGCTCTTCTTAAAAGGAAGTGGAGTTTTGTGATGTAAAAATATAAAAGGTGTGGATATACAGACTGATGAATTACATACTGCTATTGCTTATAGACAGATATATTTAAAACAAATATTTACAGTTTATTACAAATATATAATATTAATCAAATATTTGTGCAGGTTTTGGAAAGGAACTTTTTGAGTCTGATTTAGACAGAATAATGGATCATATTGAGGCTGCAATGGCAATGGTGCCAGTCCTGAAACAAGCAGACATCATTAACACAGTTGCTGGTCCTATCACATATTCTCCAGACATTCTTCCTATGGTGGGACCGCATCAGGGTGTCAGAAATTACTGGGTAGCAATTGGCTTTGGGTGAGTAAATTAATCACACCATTAACTTTTGTCCATCATGTATTAAAGTAAAGCTAATTAAAACTGCATTCAACTTCAGCATCACTGACCTTGTTTTTTTAAATATACTGGACACTACCCTGTGCCCACAAGTGACCTCAGCCATCTGATCATGTGCATCATATATTTGGCCATATATTTGTCACCACTCCCACCATCCTGTGGCTCTTTCTCACCAACTCTTTTTCTGTTCTTGCTCCTTTTCTTCTGCAACGTGAAACAGTTAACCTCAAGGCCAATATATTGTTGCCTTGTGGACCTGCAGGAAATGAGTAGTGTTTAAAATACTGTGTGCACCAAGATAGAATCTTGTCAGCACTCTTTCTTAGTATACATCTTTCAGTTTATTTGTGCAAATAACTTTGGGCCATATTGGGTATGTCTACACAGAATTAAACACCCACGGCTGACCTGGGCCAACTGATTCAGCCTCCTGGGGCTTGGACTGCGGGGCTGTAAAATTGTTGTGTACACATTCAGGCTTGGGCTGGAGCCTGAGCTCTGGGACTCCATGAGTGGGGAGTGTCCCAGAGCCAGCTCCAGCCCGAGCCCAAACATCTACACAGCAATTTTTAGCCCTGCATCTCAAGCCTCGTAAGCCCAAACCAGCTGACCCAAGCTCGCTGCAGCCATGCCACAGCTTTTTTATTCCAGTGTAGAAGTACTCATTGTCTTCTCCACGGGCTCGTTTGCAGATGCAAACGATTGTGCAATTCCAGTTGTGGCAAGGATGAGTGGAACAAAGGAAGCTTAACATTTGAGGTGCCGAATGGAATGTAATATGTTTTGTGGAGAGGGTTGAAGTACTAAGCAGAGGGTACTAAATGGTATTGGGAGTTGTAGAAGGGGTGTGCCAGGTTAGAGTCCTGGGGATGCCAGAGGTTGAGAAGATGGATACTGTAGGTGAGTGTTGTTGGATGTTAAGGTAGGTGGTGTATACTGAGAGAAGATAGTGTTTGAGGACATTTGGGTGGTACTGCTCATTCTTTCTCATTGAGCTATTCTTACATTAACCATGGTCTACAATTTATTCACCCTAAATTCTTTGCCACATTCAGTTACCTCAGCTGATAGAATCATAGAATATCAGGGTTGGAAGGGACCTCAGGAGGTCATCTAGTCCAACCCCCTGCTCAAGGCAGGACCAATCCCCAGATAAATTTTTGCCCCAGATCCCTAAATGGCCCCCTCAAGGATTGAGCTCACAACACTGGGTTTAGCAGGCCAATGCTCAAATCACTGAGCTATCCCTCCCCTCATTGTGCCAAGATGAATGGATAATTGCCGAATCGTCTGATCAGAATCCAGTAAGGCCTTATCCACTTTTTCTTCACTTTACAAACCCTCATATATAAAACTATATAAGAGATTAAGATGCTTTCCCAGGCTCCCAAAATAAAATTGATTGATCATTTTGAATTGAATGATTAAGTATACTTGCTGTTCGAATTTAAGAGGTTTTAAAAATTTCACCTTTTAACTACACACTTAATATTCTTATCTAAAGCACTGGGTTCCAGGAAAGACTGCTTTGTTACATTAATTGCATTGCCTGTGGGCCCTTTTCTCCTCCCATAGAAGTGATTTCTGTGGGAATAGGATTAAGGTCTATATTGGACTGACTGGAGACAGCAGAGAGGGTTTTATTCCTATTATAAACTTAATTTTAAAAAAAGTATACATTTGTTTAGCTTCTGAATGTTATGATCCAAGGTTTAATGAGGATATTGATGAGACGGGGTATCTGTATTTCAGGGGTCATTGACACTCCACCATCCCCTAGCAGAACACTATAGAAGCAGATGTTTCCATGTATGATGTAATTTTGTGTGTACATTGTGTGTAGTCAAGTATCAGAGGGGTAGCCGTGTTAGTCTGGATCTGTAAAAGCAGCAAAGAATCCTGTGGCACCTTATAGACTAACAGACGTTTTGGAGCATGAGCTTTCGTGGGTGAATACCCACTTCTTCAGATGCATGTGGTGGAAATTTCCAGGGGCAGTATATATATGCTAGCAAGCAAGCTAGAGATAACGAGGTCAGTTCAATCAGGGAGGATGAGGCCCTGTTCTAGCAGTTGAGGTGTGAAAACCAAGAGAGGAGAAACTGGTTCTGTAGTTGGCAAGCCATTCACAGTCTTTGTTCAATCCTGAGCTGATGGTGTCAAATTTGCAGATGAACTGAAGCTCAGCAGTTTCTCTTTGAAGTCTGGTCCTGAAGTTTTTTTGCTGCAGGATGGCCACCTTAAGGTCTGCAATAGTGTGGCCAGGGAGGTTGAAGTGCTCCCCTACAGGTTTTTGTATATTGCCATTCCTAATGTCTGATTTGTGTCCATTTATCCTTTTCCGTAGAGACTGTCCAGTTTGGCCAATGTACATAGCAGAGGGGCATTGCTGGCACATGATGGCGTATATTACATTGGTGGATGTGCAGGTGAATGAACCACTGATGGTGTGGCTGATCTGGTTAGGTCCTGTGATGGTGTCGCTGGTGTAGATATGTGGGCAGAGTTGGCATCGAGGTTTGTTGCATGGATTGGTTCCTGAGCTAGAGTTATTATGGTGCGGTGTGCAGTTACTGGTGAGAATATGTTTCAGGTTGGCAGGTTGTCTGTGGGCAAGGACTGGCCTGCCACCCAAGGCCTGTGAAAGTGTGGGATCATTGTCCAGGATGGGTTGTAGATCCTTGATGATGCGTTGGAGGGGTTTTAGCTGGGGGCTGTATGTGATGGCCAGTGGAGTCCTGTTGGTTTCTTTCTTGGGTTTGTCTTGCAGTAGGAGGCTTCTGGGTACACGTCTGGCTCTGTTGATCTGTTTCCTTATTTCCTCGTGCGGGTATTGTAGTTTTGAGAATGCTTGGTGGAGATTTTGTAGGTGTTGGTCTCTGTCTGAGGGGTTAGAGCAGATGCGGTTGTACCTCAGTGCGTGGCTGTAGACAATGGATCGTGTGATGTGTCCGGGATGGAAGCTGGAGGCATGAAGGTAGGCATAGCGGTCGGTAGGTTTTCGATATAGGGTGGTGTTAATGTGACCATCACTTAAACCACCCTATATCGAAAATCTACCGACCGCTATGCGTACCTTCATGCCTCCAGCTTCCATCCCGGACACATCACACGATCCATTGTCTACAGCCAAGCACTGAGGTACAACTTCATCTGCTCTAACCTCTCAGACAGAGACCAACACCTACAAAATCTCCACCAAGCATTCTCAAAACTACAATACCCGCACGAGGAAATAAGGAAACAGATCAACAGAGCCAGACGTGTACCCAGAAGCCTCCTACTGCAAGACAAACCCAAGAAAGAAACCAACAGGACTCCACTGGCCATCACATACAGCCCTCAGCTAAAACCCCTCCAACGCATCATCAAGGATCTACAACCCATCCTGGACAATGATCCCACATTTTCACAGGCCTTGGGTGGCAGGCCAGTCCTTGCCCACAGACAACCTGCCAACCTGAAACATATTCTCACCAGTAACTGCATACTGCACCATAATAACTCTAGCTCAGGAACCAATCCATGCAACAAACCTCGATGCCAACTCTGCCCACATATCTACACCAGCGACACCATCACAGGACCTAACCAGATCAGCCACACCATCAGTGGTTCATTCACCTGCACATCCACCAATGTAATATACGCCATCATGTGCCAGCAATGCCCCTCTGCTATGTACATTGGCCAAACTGGACAGTCTCTACGGAAAAGGATAAATGGACACAAATCAGACATTAGGAATGGCAATATACAAAAACCTGTAGGGGAGCACTTCAACCTCCCTGGCCACACTATTGCAGACCTTAAGGTGGCCATCCTGCAGCAAAAAAACTTCAGGACCAGACTTCAAAGAGAAACTGCTGAGCTTCAGTTCATCTGCAAATTTGACACCATCAGCTCAGGATTGAACAAAGACTGTGAATGGCTTGCCAACTACAGAACCAGTTTCTCCTCTCTTGGTTTTCACACCTCAACTGCTAGAACAGGGCCTCATCCTCCCTGATTGAACTGACCTCGTTATCTCTAGCTTGCTTGCTAGCATATATATACTGCCCCTGGAAATTTCCACCACATGCATCTGAAGAAGTGGGTATTCACCCACAAAAGCTCATGCTCCAAAACGTCTGTTAGTCTATAAGGTGCCACAGCATTGTGTGTAGTCTTTATCTCAGAGGTCCCAGTCAGAACATTCTGATTGAAGTCCTAGTGAGTGTGTTTGGTTTTTATGTAATCATTTATTATTTGTTTTACGCCAACAGCTTGCTGTGCACTTTAATGTGTAGACAGGTTAATAATTATTAGGGATCGGACTGCAATCGCTACATATTATTAAATTGCCAGATACTTCCCATTATAAGACCTAGTTTTCATTTTTTTATAACTTTGCCAAACTTTAACCAGGTAGCCTTGAAATTTTCTGTCATAAGTGTCTGCCTTAGGCTGAATAACTTTCAGCTAAAACATTTCAGCTGTTTCTGAGAACAAGGCTCAGGAAAAATATATTGATTGGCCAATGTTAAAAAATTTCTGGTGCTCTTTTGTTTGAAAAGATCTAGAGCCTCCATGCTTTGGAATAGGGACTTGAAATTTGGCAGAAGGGTGGCCTTTGTGTCAGGGATGTGCATTTTGTCATCTCTGTGAAAATTCATCCAAACTTGTCCAAGTTATTAGCCTGAGAAAAATCACTGATCACATATGCTTAATAGAGAATTGTGGGACATTCATTACAGAAATCTCTGAAGATTGTATCCATATAGGAATGCTCCAGCCTTAGGCTGAGGAGGAATCTCTCTGCAATTGCAGCTCTGGCATGCTGTGGGCTGGGTTCAGTCTAGGCGCTGGAAGTGAGAGCAAGGAGCTTGCCTCTCTTGTGTTTTCAACTGTTATTTGGGCAGTGTAATGAGGAAGCTGCCTGATTGAAATTCATAGGTGACGAGAGCTGGATGGGGGAGTGGATGGGACAAGAGTCTGTGGAGGAGAGGTTGGGGTATGTGGACTGAGACTGGAGGCTGGGCGGGAAATTGGAACTTGGAGTTGAGGGAAGAAATGGGACAAGCTGAGTAAAGAGCATGGGACTGGAAGCCAGCGGACAGAGGAGCCTGGAGCTGGTTGGGCAAGCAGAGTAAGACTGGAAACCAGTGGGGTGGGGGAATGGGAAGGGAGAGGAGACATCTCTGACCAGGAGCAGAGATTTGTGGGGAGAACTGACACTGGCTGTGCAAAAAGACAGGGACCAGCGGACAGGGTGAGGGTTTTTCATTTGTCTCTGGGGCAGGCAATAAAACTACCAGAATAGAACTGCTTCCTGTAACCTCAAAGCTACAGCTATGAGAGGCAGCTAACTTAGTTGCTGAAAATGGAAATAACGGTGGCTTTGAGTAATTCCTAGACAAAATATTACCAAACAGTGCAAAGAGAATTTGTAATAGTTGATGCCTTTTTTGAAAAATTATTTCAAATGACTCAATATTGGAGGATTTGTTTGTTTTAAAGATATGGCATTATCCATGCTGGAGGTGTCGGAAAGTATCTCAGTGATTGGATTCTAGGTGGGGAGCCTCCTTTTGACCTGATAGAATTAGATCCCAATCGCTATGGAAAATGGTCCACCACCCAATATACAGCAACAAAAGCAAGAGAGTCTTATGGATTTAACAACATTGGTAAGAAGATAATTTATAAAGCATTTTTCATATCCTGAAATATAGGACTTTTTCATTTGTGTAAAACATCTTTCTTTTGTTGTGGATCAACAGAAAGATGGAGCCTGACTCCCCACTGCCTTGCAACTGGTGTAGTCACTTAGGCCTAGATGCACAAAAGGAATTAAGTGCCTGAGTCCCTGCTGATGCACAAAACTGTAGCCAAACCATTGTACAGTAACCTACATTTTCAGGGTAAAAGTTCCCTGGGTGCCTAAGTGTCTGCCTCTGAGCATGCTCACTGCTGCCTCACTCTAGGCATCTCTCCTGCCTGAGCCCCAGGATGAGTAACAAACCAGGGGAAGATAGGCATTTGGTTGCCTAAATCACATCTGGTACCCAATCCAGTAGGAGCCCTGTGAGCTCATCTACTGGATTGGGTCCCTCAGGCAAGTTTACAGAACATTTGGGGTGGGAGGTCTTCCCTCATAACTTTTTGCCCAGTGGTTAGAGTACTCCCCTGGGATGTGGGAGTCCTGGGAGCAGGAGGACTGGATCCTTGGTTTCCCATGTGAGCATACGAACCACCAGGCTATAGAATCATTCTCATGCTTATGCATACTTGCTCACTCTCGGTCTGGCCCAAATGACTCTTCAAGCATTTAGCCAGAGTGCAACAGCTTCAACAGTAGACACTGAATATCCCATGTCCCAAGGGCTAGAGCAGTCACTTGAGAGGTGGCAGATCACTGTTCTAATCCCTTCTCCCCTCATGTGAAGAGGGGCCTTGGGGGTCTCCCACATCCCAGGTGAGTACACTGAGCACTAGGCTAAAAGTTATAAAGGAGGTCCTTCTCCTTTTCTTCTCCCCAACCCCAGCTTCTTGCTAAAACAGAGTAGGCACCTAACTTCAGGCGAGGTTTCACAGCTGAGAACTAGCAGAGATTGGCACTCATCTCTGTGAGGTGAGTGGGGCTTAGCACACACCCCTCTGGTCAGCAGCTCCATGCCCATCATGCTGGCTTTTGTGAATGGCATTCTAAGGGTATGTCTACACTGAATGGAAAATTAATAGAAAATATTACCCTTCTGATTTGGTAGCATGAAACCAAATACCTCTAGAACAGAGGTTCTCAAACTGTGGTCCATGGACCACCAGTGGTCTGCGAGCTCCATTCAGGTGGTCCACAGATAGTTCTCTCTAAGGTGTGCACCTGGGCGGCCGCACACACAAGAATTATGGGCCACCCATCTAATTAGTGGAGCCACGCAGGCATGGCTCCACTAATTAAGTGCCTGGACCCTGGAAAAGACACACACGTAAGGTGAGGTGGTGGCCTTGGGGGGAATAGAGGGTAGGTGGGAGGGGGCAGTGGAGTGAGAAGAGGCAGTGGGGGAAATTTGGGACGTGCAGGGCTGCGGCAGCCAGAGAAAAAGGCGACTTTCCCCAGCTCCAGGGCTACGGCTGCTGAAGAGAGACAGCCCTTCTTCCCAGTCTCAGCTCTGTGGCTGCTGTGCCGGGGTAGAGACCCCTGCACCTCCTTCCCAGCCCCAGCCTGGGGACTGCTGTGGCTGGGGAGAGAGGCCAAATCTATCGCATTAGAAAGGTAAGACTGCTGATACTAAAATATGAGTTGTGTGCTTTTATTTATAGAACAAAAAATGTTTTTTATTAAGATTTTTTTTTATATAGTGCTTTTATCAAAAGTGCTTTACAGTAGTTAGCTAACAGTACAAACAGCATTTGGAAAGGTCATTAAGTGGTCTGCTGAGACCCTCAGCAATTTTCAAGTGGTCCGCGAAAAAAAAAGTTTGAGAACTATATTAGAAATATTTATTTTAGTCATGCAGTTGCTGACTTTAGTTTAACATGTTTTGCTTTCTTGGTGTATGATATTTAGTATGTCTCTTTTCTTTTTACCATCCTAGTTGGTTATCCTAAAGAAGAAAGGTTTGCTGCCAGACCTACAGAGAGAGTCAGTGGGCTTTATGAAGTGCTTAAATCTAAATGCTCAATGGGTTTCCATGCAGGATGGGAGCAACCTCATTGGTTCTACAAGCCTGGAGATGAGATTGGATACAAGTAAATGAACAATTGCCACTTTTGTATTGGTCTGTTGTCCAGAAGTCAAGAGTTGATTGAATCACGATTGATGGGATTCATATACTTTGCAGTCAGTTTAGCTAAAGAAGGTCTCAGAAGCAACTGTTGTGTTTTTTTTGTTTGTTCTGATTTTGTTATCTATATTTTAAAATCTGTTTCATTCTAAAGGTACCTAAATTCTAAAGCACACACATAGAATTACACTGTAACTTTACTAACAGCTCTGGATAAGGGGCAGCATGCAGCTGTATTGGCCAGTAGCAGACTAGAGAACAAACTGTAACTATAAAGTCACATTTCCTCCCTTACTCCGCACTTGCTCTGCAGGGAGTAAATTATTTCATCTCTTTTCATGGAACTAGCTTACTCCTTCTGTGTAATCAGTGAGTAAAGGTGGCGAGGCCCAGGATCCTCCCCACCCTTTTCTGCTCTCCACTCCCTGCCTGTTTGCTTCCAGTGGGAGGTATCAGGCAAGAAACCCTGTTTTCCCATCCTCAGCTGTAGTCACAATTTGAGCAAGGCTCAGCAGGAAAGTAAGGGGAGCCCTACTCTTCCCTGTGCAGCCAGGTGAAGCCTTCAACAATCTAACCCATAATAAAGGACTCAGCAAAGTCAGCAGTAAATTTACCCAAGGTTAATTAATGAAAAACTAGAAATTTTTTCTTACACTTTAACTATTCCAACTGTTACACAGTTTCTTTCCAGTTTTGTTTTTGACTCTCATGTTAAATGGATTAATATTTAACCCATTGTTACACTGAGGAAAATAATGGATAAACTACCTAAAATAAGAGAGGCTAGGTTCTAAAGCTTTTGAATGACTTGCAAAACAGAAAATTTTGGGAATATATTTTGCCGAATAGATCACAAAATGGCTAGACTGTAAGTAACCACATGTATATTCTGCGTTTTATGTGTATAAATACTCTGTTTCAGACCCAGTTTTCGGCGCACAAACTGGTTTGAACCTGTGGGTCGTGAATATAAGCAGGTTATGGAAAAAGTTGGTGTGATTGACCTGACACCATTTGGCAAGTTTATTGTCAAAGGGAATGATTCAGTTAAACTGTTGGATCACCTGTTTGCAAATGTCATTCCAAAGGTAAACAGGACTGTAATAATGTTATTAACTTAGGGCCAGGCACACTGGAAGAGTTTTGGAAATGGGAGACAGGGAAATAGAGGCATAATAAATATAAACATCTCTGCATTTCATCTCACAGAAAGTTTAAAAAAAACACTAAAGAGGAATTCTCTGGAAATATTTTTGTATCAAACAAGACCTTTTGCTAGATCAAGACTATACACAGCAGAGATTATATTGGATTAGCTCAGAGTAGTAAACATCTGCTAGACACCTTTGGCAGGCTCGTGGCACACACATCCTTTAGGTACCAAATCCTGCATGCGTTATTCACATGACTCAATGGGAACAATTGTGTGAATAAGGCAAGCACAATATTTGGCTTTGATGAACAGCAAACTTAAGAAAAAAAATTTACTGAATTTGCATTGGAAATCTATTCTTCAATCAATTTTGGATAGAGAAAGTCTTCTGTAACGTACACATAACACATATTTATAAAAATCTTGACCAAACTTTTATTTCAAGCATCTCATTTTTAATTTCTTTCATATGAAAAATGTGAAATTTCCATTATAAATCAAAATCCTGAGCAGTAGGATATTAATCTTCTACTAATGAGGTTAAAAACAGAAGAAAGAGAAAGAGAGACTCATACTTTCTAATATAAGAGATATGGTTAAAGATTTTTGTATAAACACAAGCATTTCGTTTTCACATTTTACACTAAGGACCTGCAAGAGCTCAAAGAATTTATTTTGGAAATGAAATGATTATATGTTCCGCTTTGTAGGTGGGTGCTACAAATATAAGTCACATGTTAACACCGAGAGGCCAAGTCTATGCTGAGCTAACCGTCTCTCACCTATCTCCAGGGGAGTTTTTGCTGGTAACTGGTTCTGGGTCAGAGCTCCATGATCTGAGGTAAGTGTGTATATAGATACATCTGTGAGGGATGCCTTATTCTGTGAATTGTTCCATTGGAATCAGTGGGAATACTTGCGTATTTATGAACTAAACTTGAATAAGGGTGGCAAAAGCGGGTCAATGTATTTATTTGCAAAGAACTTCAACAGCCTTGTTTTGTCCCCCAACTATGCCTTGGGATTTCTTAAGAAAACTTATCCGACTATATACTGTAAGATTTTGAATACAGCCTTCTTTATTTATTTTGTGAACTTTTTGAGAGACTTTGTTGTTAAGAGTTAAGACTGAACTTTTCACTAACAATTTAAATAATCTGAGGAATCTACAGTGTATGATTATGTCAGGAATGTGTATCTGTTTTAAGAGATATCTCACTGTGTTTACTGCTTGCTCTTCTTTGTTGCCTCTGTGGTTACGCACATTCTGAATCTAAAGACATATCCATTTTAAGTCCTATGATACTTTCAACCCTCTATTCTGGGACCACTGTTTCCCCTTTTAAAACCTCTCCTTCTCTAGCTCTGTACTAAACTGCCTCAATTATTGCACTTATCCTACATATAAGAAAACGTATTTTACACCTATTATTAACCTGCCTTTGTGATGAAATATGCACTGCAATTGGGTCTCAAGAGGGTTGAGGGGGCCTGGAAAGAATCATACTCATAAAATTCCTTCCTTTCCTGTGCTTTTCTGTAGACTCAGGGATCAGAGAGGAAAGGGTAGAGGGCCTGCCAGACACAGCTGCTTCATATAGTGAGGAAGAAATGGAAGAAGGGGGAAGTAGACAGGGGCCTTGGCTACACTTGAGAGGTTCAGCACTGTTGGTGGCTTTATAGCGCTGTAACTCACTCCCCGTCCACACTGGCAAGGCACATACAGACTGTATCTCCGTTGCTACAGCGCTGCTTGTACTCTACCTCCCTGAGAGGAATAAAGAGTATAGCGCTGCTGCGCCAGTGTAAACAGTGAATAATCTTCGTACGCTGTAACTGACCTCCAGAAGCTTCCCATAATCCTTTTAAATGAAGGTCCCGCTCTTTGTTTTGTTGTGAACTCCAGGCTCCCAGAGCTGCTTATCAAAAAAACAAACACAGCTACTGTTTGCTGTGAATGAGCAGAGGCAGGGGGGGCTCCCTTTGGAACGCCTACAGCTAGTGTTTGCTTGAAGAGGGGGGAGAGAGGAGGCTTGAGGAGAGAAGCAGCCCTGCGGGCGGGCGGGGAGGGTCCTCTGTTTGCTGTGAATGAGCAGAGGCGGAGGGGCTCCCTTTGGAATGCCTACAGCTAGTGTTTGCTTGAAGAGAGGGGGAGGGAGGGGGCTTGAGGAGAGAAGCAGCCTTGCGGGCGGGCGGGGGGGGGGTCCATTTCGGAGTGGCTGCTTATCTGGTCTGTGAGGAAAAAAACAAACCCGAGAGAAGGGTGGGGGAGGGAGTCGGAACTTGCAAGCAGGGTGCTGACACAATGTCAGCTCCAAAAATCCACTCACTCTCTCCCCCACAGTCCCTGTCACACTCCACCCCACCCCACCCCTTTTGAAAAGCACGTTGCAGCCACTTGAACACTGGGATAGCTGCCCATAATGCACCGCTCCCAATGCCACTGCAGATGCTGCAAATGCAGCCACGGCAGTGCGCTGGTAGCTGTCAGTGTGGACAGACTGCAGCGCTTTCCTTACTCAGCTGTACAAAGACAGGTTTAACTCCCAGCGCTGTACAGCTGTAAGTGTAGCCATACCCAGGGGAAGAGACTGCCCTGAAAACAGGAGAATGTGGGTTGTGCTGTTCAAAGCAAATAGGCTTTCTGGTTATTTTGGGACTATTTGTGTCCCAGAAGGGAAGAACTGGGTCTGGAAGAGAGAATCTGATGAAATGTGGTACAAGAAGTAGATCCAGAATCTCCTTTTAGTTGTTGCTGCTCAGGAGTAAGAACAGCAGCCTTACTGCTCCAGCTATTATCATAGCAGTGGAAGCAACAGGAGCAAGAGCAGAAGGCTCTTGTCTGCAAAGCAACAGCAGCAGCAGTAGCAGTTTCAGAAGCTCCTCATTTGCATGAACACTTTATTCTTTTTATGGCTTCCACAGGTCATGATGGTGGAGTTGCTGAGCACTAGGCCCTCTTTCACACTGCCCTGATTATCCTCAGGCTCAGTCAGGTTGGTGTGGAGCTCCCCTCCCAGGGAATAGGACTTAGGATTTGGCCCATCGTTATTAGTAATAAATAAATGTTAGTAATTGCCAGGTTAATGGGTTAAAGCAGATAGTTTGGTCAATATTTCTGGCGGCTGCCTCGTACTCATGACTTCCATATTGTTTGTCTTCTGAAGCGCTGCTGAATACTTATATGGTAAGCTATTTGGGCTCTTCATTTTTCTGTGTGTACATCGCCTAGCACAGTAGAGCGCCAATCTTTGGTTGGGGCCTCGAGGCACTATCACAAGATACACAAGTTTTAATTATCATCACCATACAGAACACTTACTTTGAATGTTACAATAAATCTATGAACAATGGCCCCAGGAACAAATGCTAAAATAATTACCTTGAATGAGAATGTTAATAAAACTCTTGTCCTTCACTTGCAGATGGATAGAAGAGGAGGCACTGAAGGGTGGCTACAATGTTGAGATTAAAAACATTACAGATGAGATGGGAGTACTTGGCATAGCAGGTCCATTTGCACGAAAGGTTCTCCAGAAACTGACCATTGAGGATCTTAGCGATTCTGCATTTAAATTTCTTCAGTCCAGACATATTAAACTTTCTGATATTGCTGCTACTGCTATTAGGATATCCTATTCAGGTAAGAGGTAGGGAAAACAGACTATCAAAATAATCGGACAGCCAGGAAAACAACTGGTATGACTAAAATTATGTTGAGAAATGAAACTGATTATGTGTTTGAAATTATAAACAAACATAAGTGAGAGAGAAACGGTACATTGATTGTCAAACATTTTCTGGTCAGGAACTAAGATTTCCAAGATCTATCAGACTCCACATGTATTTTTCTTTTTTTACAGAACTAAAGGCCAGTTTCGAAAACTGTGATCTTTGGCAGGAAACCAGTGTTAAGGAATGATTCTTAATTACTACTAAATTAGTATCTGTAAAGTGCCTTGAAAACAGAAAGTATAGGTGCTAAGTTTTTATTATTTCCCCTTTTTTCTATGCCAGTCACTTTTTATTTTAATTTGTCTCTATGTGCATCTCTACCATACTGGGCCAAATTCAGAGCTCAGTCCGAGGCAGTCCATATTGGTGTAACTGACATCTTCCAGTTTATGTATTACACCAGTGTAGACTTAGACTTGAGTGATTTACCAATTGATAATTTATATGTTCCTTAAACATCATCTCTGATTTTGGCCTTCTTTCCTGTCCTCTTCTTACTGAATCGTTTATTTCCCAGGTTTGGATCATCAATTTAAATTAAAGTAATAGTGCCATAGTTTATGTACTGAGGTACAATTCTTTCAGGAGCTCCTGTGGGGAAGGGAAATTTCTGCACTCTCTTTCTAGTGAGTTCTGTGTAATAGGGAAATTTAGCCCTAATTTTCATAGCACTTCTCTCTGGAGTAATAATGCTAGCATTAAATATATTGGGATTATTTAATTCTAGATTTGATTAGTCTGTTAACTTTGGTTTTATAACAGGTGAACTGGGTTGGGAACTCTACCACAGAAAAGAAGATTCTGCAACTCTGTACAATGTTATCATGGAAGCAGGCCAGGAAGAAGGAATCGATGACTTTGGAACTTATGCTCTGAATGCCTTAAGGCTGGAAAAAGCTTTCCGGGCCTGGGGAGCAGAGGTTTGAAAACAGTTACTTTTACCATTTGATTTTTTTTTATACATGTTTTAGTTGCAGCTAGTGTGACCAAGTTCCTCCTCTACCTTGGTGGGTCCTGCACTTATTGGCAGATTTTCTCACCTCAGTTATCTTCCCCACAGTCTGGATCAGCTCCTCCTGTGTCTGATCAGGAGTTGGAAGGTTTAGGGGGAACCCGGGCCTGCCCTCTACTCTGGGTTCCAGCCCAGGGCCCTATGGATTGCAGCTGTCTATAGTGCCTCTTGTAACAGCTGCATGACAGTTACACCTCCCTGGGCTACTTCCCCGTGGCCTCGTCCAAACACCTTCTTTATCCTCACCACAGGACCTTCCTCCTGGTGTCTGATAACACTTGTACTCCTTAGTCTTCCAGCAGCACACCCTCTCACTCCCAGCTCCTTGTGCTTCTTGCTCCCAGCTCCTCATGCTTCTTGCTCCCAGCTCCTCACACACACTTCCTCTCCTCTGGCTCCCCCTCACCAGACTGGAGTGAGCTCCTTTTTAAACCCAGGTGCCCTGATTAGCCTGCCTTGATTGGCTGCAGGTGATCTAATCAGCCTGTTTGCTTTAATTGGTTCTAGCAGGTTCCTGATTACTCTAGTGCAGCCCCTGCTCTGGTCACTCAGGGAACAGAAAACTACTCATTCAGTGACCAGTATATTTGCCCTCTACCAGACTCCTGTACCCCACTGGTCTGGGTCTGTCACATATCCCTCCCCCCTGCTCAACACCAAGCGGTTGGGCAGCTTGGGAAGCCAGACAGTGCACACGTGACAAGCCATCAGCATTGCCGTGACGGCTCCCTGCTCTGTGTTGCACACGGAACTGGAAAGGTTGGAGGGATAAGAACCACCTGGTCACCCTTCTGTTCTTCTCCTTGTTCCGCTGCATCCATTGAAGAGGGGCATGGTCAGTCACGAGGACAAATCTGCGCCCGAGCAAGTAGTAGCGCAATGCTTCCATGGCCCATTTTATGGCAAGGCACTCTCTCTCCACCACTGCATATTTTTGTTCTCTCGGAAGGAGTTTCCTACTGAGGTAGAGAATTGGGTGTTCGTCTTCCCCGACCATCTGTGATAGAACGGCCCCCAATCCTACTTCCGATGCATCTGTCTGCAGGATAAATTCCTTGGAGAAATCAGGGGCTATCAGTACAGGGTTACTGCAGAGGACAGTCCGTAGGTCTGTGAATGCTTCCTCTGCTGCGTCAGACCATCTCCATCTCCTGATCTCCAGATCAGGTCCACGGGCTTTCACTAGGTCTGTCAAGGGGCTTGCCCTTGTGGCAAAGTGAGGGATAAATTGTCGGTAATACCTCACTACTCCTAGGAATGCCCGGACTTGTTTCTTGCGATGCGGTTGGGGCCAATTTTGGATGGCCTCCAACTTGTTCACTTGGGGTTTTACCTGACCTTTTCCCACAATGTAGCCAAGATATTTGGCCTCTGTAAACCCTACAGCGCACTTGGCAGGGTTTGCTGTAAGGCCAGCTTGCCTGACGGTATCAAGGACTGCCTCCACCTTCTCTAGGTAGGTTTCCCAGTCTGGGGTATGAATGACCACATCGTCCAAGTAGGCAGCAGCATAACTGTCGTGTGGGCGTAATAGCTTGTCCATGAGGCGCTGGAAAGTAGCTGGGGCCCAATGTAGTCCAAAAGGGAGGACAGTATATTGAAAAGACCCTCTGGTGTAGAGAACGCAGTCTTTTCCTTTGCGTCTTCCGCAAGGGGAATCTTCCAGTACCCCTTTGTCAAGTCTAGAGTAGTCAAATACCAGGCATTACCCAGACGGTCCACTAGCTCATCTATGCGAGCTATGGGGTATGCATCAAACTGGGATACTTCGTTTGGTCGCCAGAAGTCATTGCAAAACCTTGTGGTGTCATCAGGTTTGGGCACCAGCACGATTGGGCTGGACCATTGACTGTGGGATTCTTCAATGATCCCCAACTCCAGCATTTTTTTTACTTCTGCTTTTATTTCCTCCCTTTTGGCCGCTAGCACCCAATAGGGCCTCATTGTTATTCTGGCCCCAGGGTTCGTGATGATGTGGTGATATGTCTCGGTTGTTTGACCCGGTTTTATTGAGAACACATCTTGGTTCCGGAAGATCATCTCAGACACCTCATTCTTCTGGTCTGGTGTTAAATCAGGAGACACTCTCACCTGTTTGGAAAGCTTGTTTTCCTGGGTTAGGTCTTTTTGGACAGTTATGCACGCCTCTTGTGCATGCCAGGTTTTCAGAAGGTTGATGTGATAAATCTGTTCTTGTTTTCAGCATCCTGGCTGCCACACCTTGTAGGTTACTCCCCCCACGGGTTCAACCACCTCATAGGGTCCCTGCCATTGGGCCAGAAGCTTGCTTTCTGCCATGGGTACCAACGCCATCACCTGATCGGAACTGTCGGACTTTTGCCTGGGCGATTGTAATGGGTTCTCTGGGCCTCCTGTGCCTTTTCCAAATATTCCCGTACAATAGGGGTGACCCGGGCTATCCAGTCTCGCATCTGTATTACATGTTCTATTATATTTCTCTCCTCATTGGGTTCCTCTTCCCAGATCTCTTTGGCAATATCTAGTATGCCACGGATGTGACACCTGTATAATAACTTGAAGGGGGAAAAACCCAGCTGAGGCCTGAGGTACCTCCCAGACAGCAAACATAAGATAGGGTAGTAGGGTGTCCCAATCCTTCCCGTCCTGACTTACCTCCTTCCGTATCATAGCCTTGAGGGTTCGGTTAAACCTTTCTACCAACCCATCAATCTGCGGATGGTAGACTGAAGTTCTCAGGGTATGTATATGGAGCAGCCTACAGAGGTCCTTCGTTAGTTTTGACATAAATGGGGTTCCTTGGTCTGTTAATATCTCCTTTGGTAGCCCCACTTGGGCAAAGATCCCCACCAGCTCTTTGGTTATCGTTTTAGAGGCTGTGTTCCGCATGGGGACGGCTTCTGGGTAGCGAGTAGCATAGTCCAAAACAACAAGTATATATTGGTGGCCCCGAGCCGTCTTCTCCAGGGGTCCCACTAGGTCCATGGCTATTCACTCAAAGGGAACTTCTGTTATGGGAAGGGGTACTAAAGTTGCCCTCAGGTGGAGACGGGGACTGTGCAGCTGACACTCTGGGCAGGATGCACAGTACCTCCGCACTTCTTCATGTACTCCGGGCCAGAAGAACCGTCGTAGGACTCATGCCAGGGTCTTCTCTACCCCCAAGTGCCCCCCAAAAAGATGACTATGAGCAAGACTTAATATAGCGTTCTGGTGTTTTTGAGGTATTAGGATCTGCTGTACCTTCTGCCCCTGTACTGGTGCCACCCGGTATAAGAGATTCTTCTTCATTATGAAGTACGGTCCTGGTCCCTGAGTTTTCCCTTCCACGGGGACCCCATCTATTTCAGTCACTTCCTTTCTAATGTTGTCGTACCTTGGGTCTTCAGCCTGGTCCTGTCCAAAATTTCCTCTTCCGGGGCTACTCTGCCCAGGATCTAGGGGCCCAGTCTCTGTTGCCTCTACTGGTTCAGAAGCATTAGGGTGGGGGTCAGACTCGAGTGCTTCTCCCTCCTGGGTGGCCTCCTTTTCGGCTGCTCGGGTCCGCCCACCTGCGAGAGTGACCCTCTGGCTTTGGGTCAGTATTCGGGTTCCCAAGGCCTTCGCTGCCCTCCTTTCCTTTTACGACTTTCTACCCTGTCTGGGAATGGAAAATAAATCTGGGGATATTTCAGAGAACACTGGGGTTGACAGTCTACTGTGGATGCCTCACTAACTTCAGGGTTCCCCTCTTTCTCCAATCCTCCTACTGAGAGTAAGTCTCCAAACCCTGGGAAATCCCTCCCTGTGAGCACCAGGTATGGGAGTTTAAGGACTATGCCTGCTGCTACCTCAGTAGTGTTCCCCTGAATCTCGATTTCTACTGGGATAGTGGGGTAATAACCAGCTGTCTCATGGACTCATGTTATCCCCGTACGCTTAGCCCGTGGCAGCTGACTGCAGTTCATGAGCTTCCCCAAGACAAGCGTGATAGCATTCCCTGAATCAACCAGTGCCGTGGTCTCTACCCCATTTAGCTTTACTGGTCTGGTGTACATATTTTGAGTTAGTGAGACCCCCACATGGTGGATTAGGGAGCATAAGTCTGCCCAGTTCCCCAGGTTACACTGCATAGGCTCCTCAGCATTGGGACACTGTGCAGCTGTATGTCCCCACTCCCTGCAGGCATAACATCTGTATGGGGCCTTGGGCATTCCCCGGTCTCTTGGTTTGGACAGTCTAACTTCACAATCCTCTTCTCTCTCAGTCCTCCGACTCTTTGTGGCTTCTGGTGGGCCTTCAGCTCCTCTCTTTTTCCACCTGTGATCTCCTGGTTGCCCAGTCACCTGAGCTCTAGGGCTTGGTGCCGCTAGTTTAACCCAGGGTGCCTCTTCCTTAACTGGTCGGGTCAGCTCCCTTGCTGTTTTTCGCCACTCTACCAGTGCAACAACCTCATCATAGGTGGAGGGTTCTTTCTGGCTTACGCAAGCACGAAGGTCTGGCGGTAGTCCCCTCATGTATCGGTCGATGACCAGAACCACTAGTATCTCTTCCGGACTCCAAGATTCCGTTCGCAACCACTTTTGTGCGAGATGGATGAGGTCATACAATTGGGACCGCGGGGTTTTGTTTTCCTGGTACCTCCACTCATGATACCACTGGGCCTGCAGTTGTTACCCCAGATCTGGCCAGGATCTCTACTTTCAGCTGGGGGTAGTCTGCTGCAGCCTCTTCAGTCAGATCATAGTAGGCCTTCTGGGCCTCCCCACAGAGGAATGGGGCAAGGATGCCAGACCACTGATCTCAAGGCAGGCCTCCCTTAGGGCTGTCCTCTCAAAGGCCAGAAGGTATGCCTCTACATCATCATCCCGCGTCATTGTCTGCAGCTAGTGGCTGGCCCGTACGATCTGCATCTCATCATGGCCATGGTTCAGCTCTGTAAGGGTATTTGCCTGGTTTACCAGTTACCGCAACATAGCTTGAGAAGCCTGGTCCATCAGCAGGCGATTAGTCTCCTGCTGCAGCCGCACTGCCTCCTGTTGGGTGCCTGCCTGAACACGGATAGCCTCCTGCTGGGCCGCTGTAGCTTGTATCAGTGCCCGCACTAAGTCATCCATTGTGGTGGAAAAAAAAACAACACTCTCTCTTTTTTTTTTTTTTAAATCAGCCTCCTTCTTCTGCCGCGCTGTGCACACCAGATCCCACCCCTGACACCAGTTGTGACAAAGTTCCTCCTCTAGCTTGGTGGGTCCTGCACTTATTGACAGATTTTCTCACCTCAGTGATCTTCCCCACAGTCTGGATCAATTCCTCCTGTGTCTGATCAGAAGTTGGGAGGTTTAGGGGGAACCCGGGCCTGCCCTCTATTCCGGGTTCCAGCCCAGGATTGCAGCTGTCTATAGTGCCTCTTGTAATAGCTGCATGACAGCTACAACTCCCTGGGCTACTTCCCCATGGCCTCCTCCAAACACCTTCTTTATCCTCACCACAGGACCTTCCTCCTGGTGTCTGATAACGCTTGTACTCCTTAGTCCTCCAGCAGCACACCCTCTCACTCTCAGCTCCTTGCGCCTCTTGCTCCCAGCTTCTCACACGCACTTCCTCTTCTCTGGCTCCACCTCACCAGACTGGAGTGAGCTCCTTTTTAAACCCAGGTGCCCTGATTAGCCTGCCTTGATTGGCTGCAGGTGATCTAATCAGCCTGTCTGCCTTAACTGGTTCTAGCAGGTTCCTGATTACTCTAGTGCAGCCCCTGCTCTGATCACTCAGGGAACAGAAGCCTGCTTCTCCTGAGGCCGGTAGTGTATTTCCCTTCTACCGCTCTGCTGTAGAGGAAGGAGGGAGAGGGCTGCTGCTACTGCTGTTCCTGCTGCTGTTCCTGCTCCTGCTGCTCCTCTGGCTGGGCTAGACACCACTACCCATCCCTCTCTCTGCTATCTGCTTACTGGCTGGCTAGTGGATTCCCCCCCCTCGGTTGCTGCTGTTACTCCACCTACAGCCCTTGAGCGGGATGGGCTGCTGGCCTGCTTCCCAGAGAGGAGGGGAGTGAGGGATCCCAGCTCTTGTTGCTGAGGACACCATCTGAGTGGGGTCCCTCCTGCCTGGACACCAGACCATCACCACCTGGAGCTGCTGTGGCTGCTGTGGCTGTTGCTGGGGAGCTCTTGGTGCCCGGAGGAGGAGAGGAAGGAGAAGAGGACTACCCGCTGCTGGAGACCGTATGAAGACCACTGTGCAGAGGGCTTTTCTGGACTGAGTCTTTTTCGAACTGTGCTCTTGTGGTGAGGGTTTGGACTGTGTCTGCTGGGGCACCGGGAGTGTGGTGTGGAGCCTGCCCCTGGTCCATCCCTGTCCCCTTTCGCCCCCACCACCAGTGTTGCCCCCTTCAACACCCCTGCTGGCTGTTTTCCTTCTGCTTCAGACTCCTACCTCTGGGACTGAACTGCTTGCCTGGCTCACCAGCCTACTTCCATCATTTGGGCCTGCAGCAGCAGCGGCCAAGCATTGACTTTTGCACAAGTGCCTGTGGATGCACCACCTCCCCCCTCATACTGGACTGACACCCTCCCCTTTGCCACATTTGTCCACCCCACCTATTTCCCTCTGCTGCCTGATAGTTCTGCCCCAGCCCTGTAGCTGTCCCCGCGGTCCCTCTACCCCAATCTCAGCTCGCCCTTTCCCCCCACCCTGTGTTCCCCCAGCCCTGATCGGTTCCCCCTCATGCGCCCACGCCCCCTCTCAGGCGCTTGTGCCCTTCCCCATTTGGTTTCCCCTTGTTCACTGCACTCCCCCCTCTGCTGTTGCCCCCCCCGCTCCCCTAGTGCAACTGGAGGAGCCAGAACCCCCCTCTGCGTTGGTGCCCTGCACCAATCCCACCCGTAGTCCTTGGTTGCTCCCTACACCCCTTTAGCCTTCCCCTTCTGGCGCCCTCCTCCCCTGCCTGCAGCCTAGCGGGGAAGGGTGGCTGCCTCCTCTCCTTCCCCTCCCCTCGCTGTTTGTCCCCCTCCCCGCTCTCGTTATGGCGGGGGATGCGGCGGGGGAGACCCCTCGCAATGCTCCCACTACCCCTCCTCCACCTGCCCCCGTGTCCACTGCCCAAGCCTCTACCTCGACCGCCGCTGCTGATCCACCTACCACCACCCCTGCTGGGGCACTGGCAGCAGCGAGTACTGGGGAGACCTCCGTTGCTGCCACGTCTCTCGCCCCTTCTGATTCGGGGGGAGCCCCCCCAGCCGGTGGGAAGGGTCGGGGTGGGAAGAAGGGTAAGGGCCCCGCTAGAAAGGCCAGGCCCTCCATGGCGGAGACTGCCCCCGCTGCCGCAGCCCCGCTACCGGCTGCGGCGTCCCTCCCCGCTGTTCCCTCCACCAGCTCTGCAGGTGTCCCTCCCTCGGCCCCCAGGGCGTACGCCCAGGTAGCAGCGGCCCCCCCCGCCTGCCGCTGCTCCTCCGCCCGCCACTTCCGCCACCATCTACAGCGGCTGGGGCCCCTTTCCCACTTTGACCAGGAAGCACGGCGTCCGTTGCCTCCTGGTGCCCGCCTCGCCCCACGTGGAGACCTACGTGCGGGCGTTAGCCAGGGTAGTGGGGCCCACGGCCATCGTGGCGGCCTCCAAAATGTACAGGAAGGTGGTCTTCTTCCTGGCATCGGAGGCTGCCGCCCAGGAGGCGGTAGAGACGGGCCTGGCGGTGGGGGGCGTGTTCGTCCCCCTGGAGCCGTTAGAAGACCTCGGGGTCCGCTTGATCTTGACCTCCGTCCCTCCCTTCCTGCCCAATGCCGCCCTGCTGCCCGCCCTTTCTGCCCTGCGACGCCCCATCTCTGTCATCAGCCCTCTCCCCTTGGGCTGCAAGGACCCCGCCCTCCGTCATGTTCTCTCATTCCGCCGGCAAGTGCAGCTTCAACTGCCGCCGGCGGCGCGTGGCGGAGAGGCGCTCGAGGGGTCCTTTCTGATCCCTTACCAGGGAGCCCACTACCGGGTGCATTACTCAACGGGGGAGGCCCGGTGCTACCTCTGCCAGGCGATGGGGCACGTCCGGAGGGACTGTCCCTTGGCCCAGCACGGAGGAGCGTCCGGGACCCCCGAGCCCCGGCAAGGCGCCGGCCCTGTCATCGCCGGTCCCCCTAGCTGCCCGGCACCCGAAGCTGCCCCTCCTCCTCCTTCTCGATCCACCTCTGTGGAGGAGGGTGTGGCGGGGCTACCGCCGGCCGTGGGAGAGGGCTCGTCCCAGGGGTACTCCTCCCCGGTTTCTGCTGTCCCACCACTGCCTCCTCGAGTCCCTGAGCCATTGCCCTTGCCCCCCGAGCCGACCCCTGTTAGCCAGCCCCCGGATGTTGCCATGGAGGGCTGGTCCTTAGTGCAGGGGAAGCGGGGCAAGCGGAAGGCTCGAGTTTCTTTACATCCTTCGGATTCGGAGGCCCCCCGGAAGAGCAGGAAGGGGGGCGCCGATGTCGAGTCTTCCGCCTTGTCCCCCGATGACTCCCAGTTTGTGGTGCCGGCTGGGGATGCCGTGGCAGCACCGGAAGGTGACACCGCCCCTCCTCCGGGGTCCCTTCCCGTGGATGCCCCTGAGGGAGCCTCTCTCGCCCCCTTCCCACTTGGCGTCTCTGAGAGCGCCGCGGTGGGTATCGCCTCGGGTGCTGGCGGGGAGGGCCCTGGGGTGGTGGACTGTGATCTCCCTCCCATCTACGCAGAAATCGAGGCCCTGGGTTTGACCCTGGTCACGCAGGGGGAGGATGACCCTCTGCCGGCGGGCCTCGATCTGGGCGCCCTCACTACATCCCCCCTGTCCCTGGGTTCCCTTCCCCTACCCGCTGTTTCTGCTCCCACCTCTGAGGGTCCCCTGGAATCTTCCCTCGACTCGGCTGCGGGTGGCACTCTGTTGGCAGCTGCCGAGCCCCTTGGGGCGACGGCCAGTGCCCCACTGCCGAGACCCGCTTCCCAGGGGGTGTCCCTCTTGGGTGTGGAGGACCCACCCTCCTTCCTCAGCGGGGACCCCATTGACCACCATCTCTCTCTGGATGCCGAGGCTGCCACACGTGCCACAGTGGCTGAGCCCGGCATCATTAGGGGTCCCCTGCCCACTTCCCAGATCCTTGAGCCTGGCCAGGAGGAGCCACCTTCTGGCGTCTCACCTATGGAGGCTCCGGATCCTGCCTCTACCTCCTTCCCGGATTCTCTCCCTGATCCCCGCCCTACTCCTGTTGGCTCTGTCCTTGTCCCCCCCACTTCCTGTGATGCCAGTGCCGCCCCTGGCGATACCTCCCAGGGAGCGGATTCACTAGTTCTTTCCTGTCCCGACCCCTCAGGGGCTGCTGTTCTCCTTCCACCGCCCCTTCTTGAATCTGGGAGCGGGGCGGGTCATGTGGCGTCGGTCCATCTGCTGCCACGTTGGGGATCTGCCCCCTGCCTACCCGCCTTGGTGGGCCACGGGGCTGTGACGGGGGCCCCACTGGGGGCCAGTCATAGATCAGTGACCCCACCACCCCATGCGCTGAGGGAGGAGCTGCGGGAGTTCCTCGAGGACGTCCATGGCTCCCGGAACAAAGTCCATCTTGCGCTCCAGCGGTGGGGGGATTTCCATCAGGTCCTCCGGGCCGCGAGGGCCCTCATGGGGGAGGGTAAGAGGACCGGGAAGCAGGCCGCCGCGGCCTACCGGCGGGTCCGTGTCTTCCGTGACTCTTTACTCACCTTCGGGGTTGGTCACGGATTGCTGCGCGGCCTGCCGGAGGCCGTGGGCATGTCTGCCAGCGAGGATCCCCCCCAGCCCTCCTCATGGCACCGATCTTCCTTGCCACCTTAAACACCCGAGGCTGTAGGATGGGTCTCCGCAGGAGCCAGGTGCTCTCCTTCCTCCGGGAGGGGGGGGTACTCTGTGGTTTTCCTGCAGGAGACCCATACGGATCCAGCCGCTGAAGCTAGCTGGCGGCTGGAGTGGGGGGACGGGGCCTACTTTAGCCACTTCTCGGTCTGCGCGGCTGGAGTGGCGACCCTGTTCTCCCCCGACCTACGGCTCGAGGTGCTGGGGGTCGCCGAGGCTGTGCCGGGTCGCCTGCTGCACCTCCGGGTCCGCATGGAGGGGCTTGTGGTTAATCTCGTCAACGTTTACGCCCCAACATCGGCCCCGGAGAGGCTATGTTTTTATCAGCAGGCATCAGCCTTCCTCGGCTCCCTGGATCCTCGTGAGTGCCTGGTCTTGGGAGGGGATTTTAACACCACCCTCGAGGAACGGGACCGCTCGGGGACCGAGCAGTGCCCGGCAGCTGCGGACGTCCTCCGGGAGATTGTCGACCGCCACTCCCTGGTGGACGTCTGGCGCGACCACCATCCGGACGACGTCTCGACGTTCACCTTCGTCCGGGTGGAGGCCCATCGGTCGCGCCACTCCTGGCTGGACCGTATTTACCTGTCATGTTTCCACCTTTCACGGACCCACTCCTCCAGCATTCGGCCGGCCCCTTTTTCGGATCACCACCTTGCCACCGTGACGGCCTCTCTCTGCGCGGAGAGGCCGGGGCCGGCCTATTGGCACTTTAATAATAGTTTGCTGGAGGATGCGGGCTTCGTGGTGTCCTTCCGGGAGTAATGGCTGGCCTGGCGAGGGCAGAGGCGCGCCTTTTCCTCGGCGCGGCGGTGGTGGGATGTGAGGAAGGTGCGTGCCCGGCTCTTCTGCCGTGACTACACTCGGGGCGCCAGCCGACGGAGGGATGCAGCGATAGGGCAGTTGGAGTGGGAGGTCTTGGAGCTGGAGAGGCGTCTGGCTGCCAGCCCCGAGGATCCATCCCTCTGCGGAGCGTGCCGGGAGAAGCGGGAGGAGCTCCGGGCCCTTGAAGACCATCGGGCCTGGGGTGCTTTTGTTCGATCCCGCATCCACGTCCTTCGGGAGATGGATCACGGCTCCCGCTTCTTCTACGCCCTGGAGAAAAGGAGGGGGCCAAGAAGCATGTCACCTGCCTCCTGGCGGAGGATGGCACCCCCCTCACGGATCCGGCAGAGATGTGCCAAAGGGCCAGGGCCTTCTACGCCACTTCTTTCTCCCCGGATCCGACCGATCCTAACGCTTGCAGAGTGCTCTGGGACGGGCTCCCAACGGTCAGCACGGGTGGCCAGGACCGGCTAGAGTTGCCTCTTGCTTTGGCCAAGTTCTTGGAAGCCCTCCGTCGCATGCCCACCAATAAATCTACGAGTATAGATAGGCTGACCGTGGAGTTCTACCACGTGTTCTGGGACGTTCTCGGCCCAGACCTGGTCACTGTCTGGGCCGAGTCTTTGCAGAGCAAGTCCTCCCTCTCTCGTGCAGGCGAGCCGTACTCACCTTATTGCCGAAGAGGGGGGACCTCCGCGACTTACGGAATTGGCGTCCCATCTCGCTCCTCAGCGTGACTACAAAATCGTTGCAAAGGCCATCTTGATGTGACTAGGGTCCATGCTGGCGGACGTGGTCCATCCAGACCAGACCTACACCGTCCTGGGCCTCACAATCTTTGATAACTTGTATCTGGTCGGGACCTTCTGGAATTAGGGTGTAGGGATGGTCTGTCGTTCGCCCTCTTGTCCCTGGATCAGGAGAAGGCATTCGACAGGGTGGATCACGGGTATCTCCTGAGCACTCTGCGAGCATTCGGCTTCGGACCCCAGTTTGTGGGTTTTCTCCAGGTGCTGTACACTTCTGCAGAGTGTCTGTTCAGGCTCAACTGGACCCTGACCGAGACAGTCAGCTTCAGGTGGGGAGTACGGCAGGGGTGCCCCCTCTCGGGGCAGCTGTACGCTCTGGTGATCAAGCTCTTCCTCTGTCTCCTCTGCAGGAGGTTGACGGAGTTGGTGCTTTGGGAGCCAGAGCTGCAGCTGGTCCTGTCAGTGTACGCCGACGACGTGCTCCTCGTGGTCCAGGACCTGGGCGACTTGGCGCGGGTGGAGGCTTGCCAGGCTGTGTACTCGGCGGCCTCTTCTGCCCGGGTCAACTAGGTCAAGAGCTCTGGCCTGGTGGTCGGGGACGGGTGGCAGGCGAGCTCCCTCCCACCCACGCTTCAGGCCATCCGATGGAGCGCAGGTCCGCTGCTCTATCTCGGCGTTTACTTTTCTGCCACGCATCCGTCTCCACCGGAGAACTGGCACGGTTTGGAGGGCAGGGTGATGGAGCGGCTCCTGAAATGGACGGGACTACTCCGGTGCCTCTCCCTTCGAGGGATGGCACTGGTGCTTAATCAACTGGTCCTGTCCATGCTCTGGTACCGGCTAACACCCTGGTCCCGGCCCCGGATTTCCTGACCAACCTCCGGATGGCGATTCTGGAGTTCTTTTGGCCAGGAATGCACTGGGTCTCTGCAGGGGTCCTCCACCTGCCCCTGGAGGAGGTGGAGTAGGGCCTGAAGTGCCTACCCACTCATGTCCATGTCTTCCGCCTCCAGGCCCTGCAGAGGCTCCTGTATGGTGCAGGTAGTCCCGGCGTGGCGTGTATTGGTGCATGCCTTCCTCCGCCGCTTCCGAGGGCTCTGATGCGACTGGTAGCTCTTATACCTTCATCCAAGAGGTCTTCCACGAGACCTCTCCGGGCTGCTGGTCTTCTACCAAGACCTCCTCCGGACCTGGAAGGTCTTTTCAACGACCAGGTCCATGGTGGCCACCATGGGGGTTGATCTCCTCGCGGAGCCTCTGCTACACAACCTCCAGCTTCGTGTGCAGGTGGCAGAGTCCCCTGCAGTGCCCCAGAGGCTGGTCTTGGTGGGAGTCACCAGGGTCGGAGACCTCCTGGACTACGGCCGGGGAGACTGGCTGGATCCCCTGACGCTCGCTCAGCGCATGGGGCTCTCCAGCCCTCATACTCCCCAGCGCATACTTCAAAGAGTGAAGGCCGCTTTACAGCGCGCTGCTTGGGCCTACCTCGACCAGGTCCTGCGAGAGGGCACGCCCCGCCCACCCTCCACCCCTGGCCCCATGGACATTTTTATCGTGCCCCTGCCCCGTGGACCCAATCAGCCCCCCACCCTTTCAGTGCGAGCCGGCTGCACGATCTGCAGCTGGTTCTGTTCCAGACCGCGCCAAGGAAACATCTGTACACGCTCGTGCTCCACACTCTTCACTACCTCACCCTCGCGTCCCGCCCCGATACCAAATGGCGGGACTTCCTGCCACCTCTCGAGGGCGAGAAGCCCTGGTGGGCCAGCTTACACTCTGCCCTGGTCCCGAGGCCTGCCGGGGATGTCAGTTGGCGGCTCCTTCACGGGGCCATGAGCACGGACGTGTACTTGGCGCGGTTCACCCCATTCCCAACATCTGCCCTTTTTGTGGCATTAAAGAGACCCTGGCGCAAATTTATTTAGAGTTCGCCAGATTGCAGCTCCTGTTCCGTCTCCTCTTGAATATCTTATTGCGTTTTTGGTTGCACTTTTCCCCTCACCTTTTTATCTACGCACTCCTCATCCATGGCCCCACAAAGTTGCGGAATCTCCTATCAACCTCCTCTTGGCCCTGGCCAAACTAGCCATCTATAAAACCAGGGAGAAGGAGGTTGGCCGACAGGATTTCCTGCGACTGTGGGGCCTATTTCTGCTCCTCCGTCCGTTCATGCATCTGGGCAGAGTTCCTCTGGGCGGCGTCAACTGGCTCCCTTGATGCCTTCGAGGAGCAGTGGGCGTTATCTGGGGTTCTTTGCTCGGTGTCCCCATTAGGTTCCCTTTGTTTAGCCCTATAACCTCACTCCCGATCCTGTTTTTTCATTAGTTGTCCCACAGAATCATTTGGTGTCACAGACCTGTGGATCCTCCCCTTAGGCTGGGGGGAGGTCCTTTAGAAGTGGGCGGGCTTTGCCCGCCCACCTCCTGAATGCCAATAGGACCAGACTCCTGTACCCTACTGGTCTGGGTCTGTCACACTAGATAGAAAGAATTACATTTTCTGGGTTTCTCAATCTGCAATGGAGAAAAATTAGATGGATTTTATTTCAGTCAGGGAAAGCTACTATTACGACGAGCTGTGTCTTTCCCAGGTAAAAATAACTATTATACTCATTATATTTCTGGCAGAGAAACATCTATTTTGGATAAAAACAACGAGGAGTCCTGTGGCACCTTAAAGACTAACATTTATTTGGGCATAAGCTTTTGTGGGTAAAGAACCCACATCTGAAGAAGTGGGTTCTTTACCCACGAAAGCTTATGCCCAAATAAAACTGTTAGTCTTTAAGGTGCCACTGGACTCCTCATTGTTTTTGTGGATACAGACTAACATGGCTACCCCCTGATACTTGACATCTATTTTGGATGCACCTTATTTGTTCATGCTTGTGTTGATTTCATTATATTTTGACAAAATGTCTCATTTTTTACTGAGCTGTAGTTTTATTTTGTATCTTAAAAGATGCTACATTTTGTATTATGGATAGCATTAGGTACTCTGCTTAAAATTACACACATGCAGCTCTCAGTGAATTGCACTTGGCTAACAGAAGAATTTGACCCATTATACATAAAAAATAAAAAGGATTAAATGGAAAACTAGAAACAAAAGAAGTGAAAACAATGAGAGAACCTGTGGGGCCATCACTTACGGATTAAATATTTATTTTTCTAACAGATGAACTGTGACACTAATCCTCTGGAAGCTGGACTGGACTATTTTATCAAGTTAAACAAGGTATATCTGTATTATTTTAAAAGTTATGTTATCTGGAAGGTTCTTTACATAAATGTTTTAAAAGAAAAAACAATTTTCTGTGCATTGCAAATACAGAGAAAAAGGGGTGTTACACTAAAGTACAGTAACACCTCACTTAAAGTCGTCCCAGTTAACCTTGTTTCGTTGTTACATTGCTGACCAGTTAGGGAACATACTCGTTTAAAGTTGTGCAATGCTCCCTTCAAACGTCGTTTGGCAGCGGCCTTCTTTCTCCACTGCTTGCAGGAAGAGCAGCCCGTTGCAGCTAGTTGATGGGGGCTTGGAACCAGGGTGGATCGGCAGCCCTGCATCAGCTCCCCACTCCCCTAAGTTCCCTGTGCAGCAGCTGCCCAGCAGGCTATCAATTGCCGGCAGTTCAGCTGTCCCTCCCCCCACTGCCATGTGCTGCTCCTGCCCTCTGCCTTGGAGATGCTCCCTGAGACTCATGCTTGCTGTGCAGGGGGAGGGAAGGAAGAGAGAGGCTGTCAGGATGTCCCCCCTCCCCCCTGCTCCTGCACCCCACTTACCCCATCTTCCATAGAGCAGAGGGGACACATGAAAGGGCTCAGGATGGAGGGAGCTTGCTGGCAGCAGCTGCGGTCTCAGCAAGCTGATCTAATTAACAAGGCAGTGTACTTAAAAATAGGGTCAGCATACTTAAAGGGGAAATGCGCATCTCTCTCTCTCTCTCTCACACACACGGTATGTGTCTCTGTCTGCAATGCTGTCTCCCCTCCCTCCATTCCTGCTGCCTTGTAGAGTGTGAGAGTTAACCCTTGAGGGCTCAGCCAATTGCTAGTTCATCATTTAGCAGTAAGGCACTCCCTGGGAAATATCCCACCCTCTGACTCCTCCACCTCAACCAAGCTTCACAATTATCATCACTATGTACCAGTATAGTTGCATTTTTCAGGAACATAACTACAACGTTAAGTGAGGAGTTACTGTAATGCCTTTATTATGTGTAGCTTTGTTGCAAAAAAGATTTCACATTTTTCTCCACGTTTGTTTTTGCCAAAATTATATATTAGATCAAACAGTAGTAAATGTACCATCTATGTATGTACAAATACAAGTATGTACGTCTTTTTAACATATTAAAATAATAGCATTTTCAGTAGATTGGATATTTAAGGACCCTCGAGGCACGTATCATTGTTAAAGAAGACTAATGTACTAATTGCTCTGCTACATTTGTTTTAGAGAGAACCAGAAATGTTTCAATCTGCCTTCTATTATTTTATGAGTTGTTCAGTGCAGCAGTATTCTTTCTGCTCTGATGCTATATTTATTCTGATATAGTAAATATTATCATGAGCAATAGATATTTCAAAAGAATTGCTCAAAGTGAATTTGATGAATTAGATACAATAAGCTAAATCAGTGTTAGCGTAAAACTTAGTTATAAAGCCATTTAAGAGATTGCATCAGCAAAATGGATTGCTGCATAATTCGAAACGTAGGGAGTGGGACTGGGCTTAGGGCATAATATTGGTTGTATTTAAATATAAACGACAGGAATTAACACAAGTTTATACTTCTCTTTACTGACATAATTGTTTTGTGATAATTTATTGGCAAATTTTATACTGCATCAAACTTTATGTTCAAAATAATAGATTTAATTACTGCTTTTAATGGGCCTTTCAAACTATCTAACAATTAAAGGGTTAGTATCTAGAGTAGGTTAGACTCTGCTTTGAATTATATCAGGTGAGTCCATTAATTCTGATTGAGTCACCCTAGCTTTAAATTGGTGTAAATGAAATCAGAATTTGGCACAACATGCCAATTGTATTTACCCTAGTTATACAGATAATAGATCAATATTTTTCTTGTGGTTACACTTTGCAATCGTATTGAAGTCTACAGAATTTCTCCAGATGTACACTGATGCAAATTATCATCCAAGAGCCTGAAATATATATGCAAAGAGGTTTAATAATTATTAGAGTCTATTTCTGAAGTAATAGTTAATTTTCTTTTAAGCAGTAAGACAGAATAGACAGTTCATTAAAAGAGCACTGCGGTCAAGTGTTGCTATCTAAAGGAGAGGTTCAGTGATAGCCATAAAATTATAAAGTCCAGTTTGTACAGAAAAAAAAAATTGACAGAACATTGTTTTTATTTAGCAGTGCATATAGTGGGCATGACAGTGACATCTGAAGGTTCCAGTTGTATCCAGTTTTAAAGCCATTTTATCACAAAATATATCTCAAGTTTCACAGGGTGTAATATTCAAGTTCACAGATGGTAGCAAGAATAACCTAGTACTCAGTTCCAGGGTTAAAGCCCCTGCTTTACTTTCAGCTGTAAACACCTTGTCGGTGCCATCTCCTCTCAGTGCAAACATGATGAGTTCATGCCAAAGCCCCCCTGGGGATGCGCATCCTCTGATGTCGGCAGGCACGTCTGTAGTACATTGTGACAATGCATCCAATTGTATCTGGGATCTCTGACAGTCCACCAAAATTGCAACTTGGATTGTTGCAGTTCTTCACAGGCATGGTCATCAGGTCGCTGTCTCACACGAAATGGACCGTTTTGGTATATCAATCACAGGACAAACAGAAGCAAGGCTGATCTATCACAGTCATCATGAGGTGGAAGATTCTTTACTTCTGTATTATGGTGGCCCCAAGCATTTATATGGGGTAGCATACTACTGCGAGGCGAGGCCAAGTCCTCCCTGACAACCTGGAAGCCCATGTCTCCTCATTTACTTACTGCACGTCTTAAACATTGGCATGGTTACCTCACTGTTATAGTAGTCTATGTGCCAACAGAGGAATCTGACTCAGTTAAAGATCATTTCTATGATCAATTGGAACATCTAGTATGCACAGTCCCTGCACATGAAAATCTCATGATCGTGGGTGACATAAATGCAGTCACTGGCTCCCTGTGAACTGGATTTGAACAGGTCATTATGGTTCATGGTTCAAGCAGTGATGTGTACACCAAATGTCATGGATCTCTCATGATGGCATCACTCAGAAGGAGTTGGATCACATAATTACATGCGATAGGCATCTCTTCGCCTCCTGTAGAGTATATCGTGGTGCCGGGATGCACGGCAAACACAGGTCACCATCTAGTGGTTGCCCATATGGTGTTGATGCTCCAACACCAGGTAAGCCATCTGCAATGATGAAGAAGTTTGAAATTGACACACTCTATGTGCCAGGTTTAGCCAACAGGTTTTGTATTGACATCAGCAACAGATTCTTGGCTCTAGCTAATCTGCCAGATGATGTGGAGGTTGCCTGGTCCTTGTTCACTTCTGCCCTCAACCAATCGGCCGAGCAGAGAATTGGCTGTAGGCATCCAGCACGCCAACCATGTCTATCAGAAGAGGCCTTCCAGATAATTAATTTGAAGGCCGCAGTCCACCAGCATGGTGATAAGCACACTCGTAATCAGTTGAAGCAAAAATTTAACATCCTGGCACTCCGAGATCACGAGGCATGTTATAACCAAGTGACGGATGATGTCGAATTTGGCTTAACCAGGGGCAACTTGAAGCCAGCATTCTGCTCCATTTGCAATCTCAGCGGTCAAGAGGTAGTTACTACAAATGGCATCCTGAATGACATTCAAGGCCATCCATATAAATCGGATGATGACATTCTCTCACACTGCGTGGAACATTAGCTCAATGTCCTGAACCATCCTCCAGCTGCTGCTTGTTCAAAGCTGGATGATCTGGCAGTTCCGAATCCAGACATTTGTGCTGATCAGGGCCGGCTCCAGGCCCCAGCATGCCAAGCGTGTGCTTGGGGCGGCATGCCACGGGGGGCACTCTGCAGGTTGCCGGAAGGGCGGCAGGCAGCTCCAGTGGACCTCCCGCAGGCATGCCTGCGGAGGGTCCGCTGGTCCCGCCGCTCCGGTGGAGCATCCACAGGCACGCCTGCGGGAGGTCCACTGGAGCCGCGAGACCAGCGGACCCTCCGCAGCCATATCTGTGGGAGAGCCACCGAAGCCGCGAGACCGGCGAGCAGCAGAGCGCCCCCTGCAGCGTGCCGCCGTGCTTGGGGCGGCGAAATGGCTAGAGCCGGCGCTGGTGCTGATGGCACCTTCTTAGTGCTCCTAAAATGTGCTATTGATCCTGTAGCAGAATCACTTCTGATTCTGTGTGTGGAGAACTGGAATGCTGCCAACCACCTGGAAAGACGGTATTGTGATCTCACTCTATAAGGGCAAGGGATCGTGCTGCAAATGTAAGAGCTACAGGCTGATCACCTTGCTCTCTGTTTCAGGGAAGGTGTTTGCACATGTTTTGCTCGCATGACTGGAGCCTTTGCTACATCAGAAGCGTTGTCCCCAACAGTCAGGCTTTACAAGGAACATGTCCACATTAGACGCCATTTTGGGCCTTCATTTGTTGTTGGAGATACAGCGTGAGTTCAGGAATCCCCTGCACATAGCGTAGGTTAATCTTAAGCCTGCATTTGATTCAGTAGACCATATTGCATTATGGAAGGCCTTAAAGGGCATAGGTGTCCCTACCACTCTGCTGAACTTGATCAGAGAGCTACATAATGGAACCACTGCCCGTGTTCATCTGGGGAACTGGATGTCAGTGCCTTTTAAATCAATATCTAGTGTTAAGCAGGGTTGAGTTCTGGCCCCTGCACTCTTTTGTTGGGCAATGGATTTCATAATGCAGCATTCCATCAGGTCCATGGGCATCTCTCGCTCACAGATCTTGACTATGCTGATGACGTTGCTCTTTTAGTACAGAGCCCTGACAGGTTTCATGAGGCACTCCAACATATGGAGGAGGAGTCAGCTAAGATTGGTCTCCATGCTTCATGGTCAAAGACGAAACTGCAAAATCTAGGACCAGGTCCACCTGCGACTCCAATCTCTTTGAACAACAAAACTGTTGAATCAGTTTCCAGCTTTTCCTGTCTGGGTTCTATACTTATCAGCTCCTCCAATTCTCACACGGAGGTTCTCCGTATTGGCATCGCAGCATCTGCCATAGTTCGTTTACAACAGATATGGAATCAACATCACCTTAGTATGACAGCCAACTTCAGGGTTTATTCGAGCTGTATCCTTCCCATACTGTTGTACGGCTGTGAAACATGGACACTACACCGCGCAGACTGGACAAAGGTGGAGGCTTTCCACACAAAATGTCAACGTCATATACTGGACATAAAGTGGAATGACTTCATCTGTAATGCAGATGTTTATGGTTGCTCGGGTCTACAGACTACTGGAGCCATTGTTCACAGGCAGCGCCTTATGCTTTTCAGACTTGTTGCAAGGATGACACAAGACGTTCCAGCGAGTGCTGTTCTCTGGGTGGCTTGTAACATCCAGGATAAAATTCCACCAACCAAGGGGTGGAGGCAGCCCACAGGCAGACCCATTACATGGGCTCATCAAGTCTATTCCAATGTTGGACTCTCAGGCCGTCAAACCCTTGCATTTGTGCAGGAACGGACCACATGGCGAACGATTGCTATGACCAACTGTCTGGCTAAGCGTTGAAGAAAAGAAAGAAGCTGAAGGTTTTGGCAGCTGGATGAGGGCCATTGGATTTTTTAAGATTATACAGTATGCACGTTAGCTGGGTGTTTCTCCTAAACTGATCCATTGTGAAATAGTTAACAATATTGTTATTTGTATTGTCATCTTTAGATTTTAGAATTAACCACCCATTCCCATGAATTGGGCAACTACCGTCTCTCTATTGTTTAAGGCAGTGTGACAGACCCAGACCAGTGGGATACAGGTGTCTGGTAGAGGCCAAATATACTGATCACTGGATGAGTAGTTTTCTGTTCCCTGAGTGACCAGAGCAGGGGCTGCACTAGAGTAATCAGGAACCTGCTAGAACCAATTAAGGCAGACAGGCTGTTTAGAACACCTGCAGCCAATCAAGGCAGGCTAATCAGGGCACCTGGGTTTAAAAAGGAGCTCACTCCAGTCAGGTGAGGGGGAGCCAGAGGAGAGGAAGTGCGTTTGAGGAGCTGGGAGCAAGAAGCACGAGGAGCTGGGAGCAAGAAGCACAAGGAGCTGGGAGTGAGAGGGTGTGCTGCTGGAGGACTAAGGAGTACAAGTGTTATCAGACACCAGGAGGAAGGTCCTGTGGTGAGGATTCTTAGATTCATAGACTCTAGGACTGGAAGGGACCTCGAGAGGTCATCGAGTCCAGTCCCCTGCCCTCATTGCAGGACCAAATACCGTCTAGACCATCCCTGGTAGACATTTATCTAACCTACTCTTAAATATCTCCAGCGATGGAGATTCCACAGTCTCCCTAGGCAATTTATTCCAGTGTTCAACCACCCTGACAGTTAGGAACTTTTTCCTAATGTCCAACCTAAATCTCCCTTGCTGCAGTTTAAGCCCATTGCCTCTTGTTCTATCATTAGAGGCTAAAGTGAACAAGTTTTCTCCCTCCTCCTGATGACACCCTTTTAGATACCTGAAAACTGCTATCATGTCCCCTCTCAGTCTTCTCTTTTCCAAACTAAACAAACCCAATTATTTCAGCCTTCCTTCATAGGTCATGTTCTCAAGACCTTTAATCATTCTTGTTGCTCTTCTCTGGACCCTCTCCAATTTCTCCACATCTTTCTTGAAATGCGGTGCCCTGAACTGGACACAATACTCCAGTTGAGGCCTACCCAGAGCAGAGTAGAGCGGAAGAATGACTTCCCGTGTCTTGTTCACAACACACCTGTTAATGCATCCCAGAATCACGTTTGCTTTTTTTGCAACAGTATCACACTGTTGACTCATATTTAGCTTGTGGTCTACTATGACTCCTAGATCTCTTTCTGCCATACTCCTTGCTAGACAGTCTCCTCCCATTCTGTATGTGTGAAACTGATTGTTCCTTCCTAAGTGGAGCACTTTGCATTTGTCTTTATTGAACAAAGGATAAAGAAGGTGTTTGAAGGAGGCCATGGGGAAGTAGCCCAGGGAGGTGTAACTGTCATGCAGCTGTTACAAGAGGCACTATAGATAGCTGCAATCCACAGGGCCCTGGGCTGGAACCTGGGCGGGCCCGGGTTCCCCCCAAACCTCCCAACTCCTGGTCAGACCCAGGAGGAGTTGATCCAGACTGTGAGGAATATATCACTGAGGTGAGAAAATCTGCCAATAAGCGCAGGACCCACCAAGGAAGAGGAGTAACTTTTGTCACAGCAGTCTGCAGTCCCAGGAAGATGCCACTACTTCAGTTCACATTTTCATGGTTATCTTTGCAACAGTAAGGGCTAGAAAGCTAAGATTGTGAAGTATAATTCTTTGACAAGGAGGGAATTCCAAGGCAAATTTCAGGACTTAGAATCACAGAATACATTGGGCCTTATATATGCAGAGGCATAAAATTTCTATATTCCTTTTGAATACTGTGCTGGTATGTTATAAATGTGAAAGCAGGATACAGGACTGTAAAGCACTCATTCACAGAAAATGGTTGATTATGACAAACTAATACAACATTCTCAACAATAGTTTATTTCCTATGGGTTGTAATAAGCAGATATTTGATGACCATTTTTGAGCATTTATGGACATTACATTTGCCATGCTTAAGAGAAGATACATTGGGAGGAGGGGAGGGAGGTGGCAGGAGGACCAGAGCTTATTGGTAAAATTTCTAAAAGGGCTGAGGCCCCACAAAAGGTCTCAAGGGCAAAGAGCAAAGTACATAGTGTGCTGTAATTAGCAAAAATGCAGTGCACACAAAAAAATAGACGAATGAAAAATACATTCCCTGGCTGGGAAGTTATTGGACTTTTAGAGTCAGGGGAAAGATCATTTTGAAGGGGAAACTTTCCCTGGCTGCTGCTTCTTCCCCAATATATAAATCACAGACTTCTTTCTAATGGGATAATTATTGAGACCCTTTGCAAAATTTTTCAGGTAAACACTCAAAGAACGGTCAGCAAAATCACAGGTCATTTTTACCATTAGGAACCAGCCTCATGTTATAGTGAAAAACTTCCATATTACTTCAAATAGTTTCAGAAATGAACTTACTTCAGAAAGATTTTCCATGCTTCCCAATGGCAAGATGAATGCAATATTGCCACTAGTGATGAAGAATACAATGATACAAAATTACTTACGGAACTGAATTTTCAATTTTCTTTTAAGCTATACACAATAGTGCCATCGTCTGGACACCAGCTGCAACAATTGGGTAGTTTAGTTAGTGGGAAGATAATTCTAGATGATGAGACACCTTGTGCTTCTATTGTCAACCTTTTTGACCCATGTCGTTAGCCAATGTTTGAAGTGTTACAAGTTATTTCTGTTATTAGGAGAAATTGATGAAGGAGTTAGGTATTTCTTTAATGCAATCCTGTTTATTTACAAAGAATGTATAGTCCTGTTTCCCTGAACATAAACACAGAGATTATATTTATTAATAAATAATATTATTTATTAACATAACATCTTAGCTTTAGGCTATAGTGTTCAAAAATAAATACATATTTAAAAATCAACACATTACAGTAAAACAAGCATATTTAAAATACAAAAATTAAAAACACAAAATCAACCCTTCTCCTAAGTTCAATTAAACTTTTAAAATCACACCCCATAAAAACAATATGCAAAAATAAAATGATAAAGGTTAGAAATACATTATTTCGTGTAGGTCACAAAGAACATTTCTTTCACATACTTTTTTCTTGGTTTTGCAGCAGACCAGGCAAATAGGGCAACCACCGTATTTAACAAACATTTTCATTACATAGCAAGTATTTTAGTTGTTGATCCCATGCAGTAGCAGGCATTTGAGCCAAGAATGAGGTTAACCATTTGTTTCTCAGGTAACAGTATAAACTGCAAGAAAGTAAATAATTCAACCTGGCCAGACCTATATAGACAAAAACGATTTGCTGTCTGTGCCAGCATAACTTCCATCCAAATAGGCTGACAGTGTGGCTTGAAAGCAGAGATCCATGAAGGCCCTCCCTAACACTCTATTGTTAAAAATATCGTATTTCTTGTAACCATGGATACTGTTTAGATGAGAAAGCCAAGGAGATGTATTTATTGCAGAGACAATTGCTATATCCAGTTGGTTACGAATATTTTCCAATCTAAATGTAAGGATTTCACATTCTTGACTTTAGTTCTAGCCCAAGCCCATGCCCCCAGCCGGAGCCCCCTCCTGCACTCAAATTCCTTCCTGGAACCCGCACCCTGAACCCTTTCCTTCATCTCAATCTCCTGCCCCAGTCCTGAACCCCCTTCTGCACCTAAACTCCCTCTCAGAGCCCATACCCCCTCCTGCATTCCGAACCCCTCGGCCCCAGCCCGGTGAAAATGAGCAACTGAGCGAGGATGTGGGAGAGCAAGCGACAGAGGGAGCAGGGATGGAATGAGTGGGGATGGGGCCTCAGAAAAGGGGGGGGCCTTGGGGCGGGGCAAGGGTATTCGGTTTTTGGCAATCGGAAAATTGGCAACCCTCTATCCAGAGGGGGATTACAGAACCCTCTCTCCCTGCAGCGCCTTCTACTTCTCTTTATAGAAACTAACCAGCTCCTCTCCCAGTTGGGACTCATCTTTCATGGACCTCCCAACCAAATAGCAACCAGATAGATAGCCCACTTAACCCCTTCAGAGCCTGTGTGCGGTACATACCCCATTGCAATCACCTTGTCATTAGAATGTCTAGGACTAAATGAAGATAATGTCCCATTAACTGAGTTAGAAGAAAAAAAAATTCCTTATCCCTAGAACCCAGTTGGGCATTAAAATCTCCCAAAATAACAGCTTGCTGTTGGAAACTCTTCTATAAGCAAATCAGTATGAGATTCAAGCCCTTCCCTCAAAGACTCATTATAAAAAAGGAAGCACAAAGTGAGAAAATAAATATTCAGGGTATTAAAACAGAATTATCCACTAAAATAGTACTATAAATCTGAAAACAGGGATTATCAGATATTAATTTCCTAGTTCTGATTTTTAATTTAGTGGAGACGAAAAGGGCCAGACCACTTGCAAATCTACTCCTCTTAGAATGCTTAACACGCCCTTCTAAAAAAAGATTTAAAACTCAATAAATAAAAGGACTCATACTTAGAAAGTCAAAGTTCTTGGACAAAAACTAAATCAAACTGAAATAAGTAATTCCTAAAATCCAAATCCTTGGATTTACTTTTAAGGCCAGCAGTATTCCACGAAACAATTTTGATGAGCATTTCACTGGAATTCCAGTCAGGCCCATCTAATCAATCTACTTCTTCTAGGGCCTCAGGTGAAAAAGAGTTATGAAAAACTGCACCATAAATTGTGTAATTAGGCCTAATTTCCCCGGAATTATGATCCTCATCACTCGGGATGGCTTGTAGGTCTGAGGCTGAGACATTTGCTTTTGCCAGCATAATGGGGTATAGTCCAGTAGAGTTTGCCTGGTTGACCTGGTCATTTATTTTGTTAAAAGAAACTGAGATTCTTTCTGATTGTACATTCATAAACTGTTTGCCTTTTACCTTTTCTATTGGATATCTTCTAAAAGAGGATAAAGAGAGCTCTCATACTCAAATTTTCTTAACCAACCTCCAGTCTTTAAATTCCATCTCCACTCTGTCTTTTGACCCTATATTAGGGAGCCCTTTTATCATTAGAACTTGGTTTCTGAGTACAGAAAACACTGCTTATTCCAGTCTTATATATATATAAATTCATTGTCTCACTCGTACCCAGAATAATGCCTCCTGTTTTTGTTTTGTCCTCCAGCCCCTGGCATCTCTTGATTCTCATTTTGCTTAGACTGTAAATGGGCATCTATTGTGAACTATACAATACTTAATTTGCACATAAGCAGCCAGAGTGAGATAAGCATCTCTTTCCTCCTTCTGCCTGCAAGGAGCATGTGGTTACATTTCGTGACCTGTCTTAACTCACAGACCTAGAGAAGGCCACACACAGTACTCATTGCAAGGTGCAGAAGGTAATGAAATGAAAGAAAGAAGAAAGAAAACAAATATTGGGTCTGATTCTCTAGTGCCTTACATCATATGTAGTCATTTACAGCTGTGCAAAGTGGGTGTAAAATTCTACTGTTCTGATGTAGTATATTTTACACCCACTCTGCATTTACTTTTCGCAGGTGTAAGTGGCTTCACAAGCTCTACAGCAGTGAAGCATCAAGCCCATAGAGTGGTTGAACAGTAGCGTCACAACATGCTCTTCCTTGAGCCAAAGACACATTGAGAGCCTTTTTATTGGGAGAGGCTCAATGGTTTCCAGAGACATGGGGTCACGATGGAGTGAGAAGCAGCTGGGGAACAACCTGTCTGCAAGAGTAGCTGTGGCCCTTTGTTTACATTTTTCAGTACTTAGATGACTTAGTTTGTTTTAGTGAGAAGATCCCTGAACCTCATAATGGAGAAGGTGTTTGTCTAACAATAGTAAATGATTAATGTCCACTCTCATACCACCAGTGTCAACATGGGGCACACCTAAGGGTGGCATCATTGGCATTTGCTAACCAGGTCCACGGGCCCCCTGAGCACTTCCAGCTTCTCCTTTTCCCCATCATAAACCCTTCTTCTCCACCTTGCTGGCCCCTTCAGAAGGAAGATGGCAGTGCTCACCCCTACCTGCACCAAATCTAGAGTAGGGTGGACAGATTCCTTGAGGCACCTCCTGCCTAACAAGAGTGAAAGAATGAAAATCTGGAGGAGGGCATGAGGCAGCACTAGAGAAGAGCTGATGTCTTTGTGTGGTGTGCAGGTAACTGAGGTAGGGAGGGGAAGAAAGCAGAGGGTGTTGGGAAGAGATTGAGCCTTGGGTCAGAGGACTGTGAGAGTGACCATGAACCGGTGGGGGTGTAGCTTTTTGTTTTGTTGGTATTCAGATTAACCTCTGGGTCTTACACCCCTTCCCACCCAGCTCCCAAACTTGGCACTAGCATTGACCTGTCTACCATTTATTTACCCACTGGGTCTTTTCCCATAATTTCATCTATGCTTCAGGCCAGCTTAAAATCTAGGGGCCAAATGCTCCATCGGTGTAACTATTAAAGGCAATTGAGTTGTGCTGGCAGAAAATTTGTCTCTAGATCCAGACTGCTTGCCTGGAGTTTGAAATCACCTGAGAAAACCCAGGATGACCCCAAAACTCTATTGTCTGCATAGAATTTATGCCTGAGTCACATTCACATTAGGCTGAACTAAAACTACCCATTTGGCTAGGCATTCTGAGCTTCAATAGGGCAACTGGTCACCACAGTTTTTATCATATGCATATCTTTAGTCTGACTGCTTGTTCCTAGGAGTGGAGTTGGCAGGCAGAGCAAAGGAACAGGGCAGTCTGTCCAAATCACAGCTAAGTAGGTCTTGTTTTACACTGACTGGCCTTGACTGTGTCCTTTTTAGAAAATTGTCTTGTCCAGTGTAACTATAACTTCAGCTTGCTGCAGGAAAGGAAATCTGTCAAATATTGTGCCTAGAGGGGGATATGATCTTCAGTCATCCTGTTGGCGAGGGGGATATCATTTGGAGGGTTGTCCTGAAACTATTCAAGAGTATCCAACTAAGAATAATTAATGTCAAAATATTGCATGGACTCCGTCTCCAGTGTGTTGTAATGCAATGGTTATAGCAGATTGGAGCAGATGTTGGTGCTGCCTTGCTCAGTTGGGCAGCTATGTATACAAAATTTGGCCTCATGCCAGCATTCGTAAGTAGTCTACCAAATCAATTACAGCATTTCATTATTAAAAGATATTTGCAAATTTCTGCTACCAACTATTTATCTTTCCTGAGTGAGGTATACCATTTTTGGTTTTTAGAAGCCCAAACTTTCTCATTGGGCTAAGTTACTGATTCTTCTTCTTCTTACTACAGAACTGTAAGAAGACATAAACTTTGAAAAGTTCAGTTTATGATTTATTCCCTTTTTCCTTCCTTGAAATAAGAAAGCATGCTTAGAAAAGGTTGGGATTAGGAACTGTACAAAGAAAGTGTAAGAAACAAATGGCACTATCCATAAAAACAAATGTATTCTTGGCAAATACGCTGTGAATTAGACTCTGCAAGGCACCAATCCATGCTATACCATGACAATGGCCCATGAATATTCATAGTAATTACGTAGAGGAATGATTAAAAAACAGTGTGCACATCTTTCAGTTACTGAAAAATTCAGCCCATTATAAACTCCCTTAGAATTTTAAGCTCGTTGAATAGCTAGCTCCGTTGGCATAACATTTGGACAAATTACTTAGAATGGTGATGTCTCATGCAAATCCTTTGGTTGCTCCCGAATTGCTCACCCAAGTATTCTAAAATCTGAAAAGACATCAGTAGCAGTTTGTATTAATAGATAATGATGATGATAATTAAGAATATACTTTGTGCTTACACTATATGTACTGGTTTCTATCTAAAAGTTTGTTAAAAACTTGTCTATGCTAGGAAAAAGCACCATATTGAAAAACTTGTTAAGACATTTTAACTAGCATGGTGTTAATCATGATTTTGCCCTTACTGTTGATAAGGACAGTCATGTTTAACAAGACAACTGTTATGGTTAACCCGGGGTTTTTTCCTTTTCATCCAAATCACAACCAGGGCTGGTTCTAGGTTTTTTGCCGCCCCAAGCTCAGGTGGGGCTGGGGCTCGCAGACGGTGCTGGAAGCGGAGTGAGTGATGTCACCTTCTCCCAGTGCCTGCAGGAGCTTTACCTCCTCCCCTGCCCGGCGATGCAGAGAAGCCCCAATATAAAGGATGGCACAAGGCAGTGCAGTGTGCAGATGAGGCTGTGCAGTCTCGGCTCCCTGGCAGAACTCACCCTCTCCTCCCCAGATAGCAGCTGGGCCCTGGCAGCTCAGCATCCCAGGGCTGGGGCTTCCCCTTCCAGCTGTGGCCAGGGGCGCAGCGCCCACGCCCCATCTAAGTGGCGCAGCTCCGAGAGCACAACTGCCCCAGAAAAAAAAGGATGGCCGGAATGCTGCCCCTGGAAATGTGCCGCCCCAAGCACATGCTTGCTTTGCTGGTGCCTAGAGCCAGTCCTGATCACAACTTTTTTATTTTAAGTTAAATTTATCCCTAGTGTGACAAGGACAGTTCTATTGAACAGTGTTTTAGCTAGTTGTGGTTAACTCTCAGGGGAAATCTAGGGTTAATTACAACCTGCTAACACATAGTTAAATATGACTCTTCGTGTACATGTGTTTAACATTGTCTTATTTAAAACTTCCTATTTAACAAGCTTTCTGACATGATGCTTTGCTCAGTGCAGATGTGGCCAATATGCTTTACAAAGTTAATTTAGCCACATTTCTCCTCAGAAGCTCTGTTCCTATTCTACAGTTTAGGAAACTGAGGCAAAGAACGGGTAAGTGGCTTGCCTTTGCACAGGAGGCTCCTAAAAGGATGGCACAGAGCTGACTCTGAACATATTAGAGAAGCCTACGCTATTAAGCATATTCCTTGGTGCAGTTTTACTACCTCTTTTCACCAACATTTGCAATAATCTTTATTGTGCTTAAAATGACTTAATGAATTAATCTCCCCTGACTCTTAGGGCTTGTCTTCACTAGGAAAAAAGGTGTGCTCATACCTTGTGTCATCTAACATGTGGTACTAACACAAGATAAAATCCCAATGAAGACAAGGCAGTTTGTAGTTTCAACATGTGTTAGCAGGTCAGTCTAAACTCTAAGTTCCTTCCAGCAAACGTGAAAACTCCAACTACCTTGTCTTCACTAGGATTTTGCCTTGTGTTTCTTGCCACGTGTTAGCTAACACGACGTCAGAGCACACCTTTTAGCGAAGGTGCACCCATAGTCAAGTCAGTTAGCAAGTAGATAAATATGAGGTGAATACTGTCCCTGTCTTGCTCTTAAAAATGATTTTAGATTAGTCATTAGCTGAAAGTCAGGATGTTTGGTTAGCATTATGCCTACCTCACATGCAATCCCCATGGAAGCTCCTGTTGGAGCAGCATATCTCCAAACTGCAACGCTCCTGTGATTATAGGTACAGACTGTCATTATCCCCATCTTACTAATGGAGACATTGAGAAAGAGAGGTTACCTAAGTTGTCCAGGGTCACAGAGGGAATAAGCTTCAGAGCCACGATACTGGGAAACAGCTCCTGTGTCCTCAGCTAAGCCTACCAGGTCACATGTTACTCTTCACAGCTAAAACCTTCATTCTGGCTAAATAGTTAAGCTCTCTAGAAAATAATCTTTTCCAATTCCAACTCCAGTTACCTGAAAAGCTTAGTGTGAATATTCTTTTAAAACTGAGAAAAGATAGAACCAGGTTTAAATTTACCATGACCTTACAATTGTTTATTACCACTCCCCCATATATAATTCTACTTTATTCCATTTTTCCTATGTTTGTTCTTATTCATTCATAGTGAGTTATAATGTACCTTTTAAGTGGAATTTTATGTTACACTATACATTTAGAGTGACAAACTAAATGGAATAGTTGCAGTATACTGACTCATTTTCCTAATAAGAATAGGAAGCAATTGTTACCAAGTATAGCCAGACACGGTTAGACTGAATCAGTTTCCTAAATCTTAATTTTATTTCAGTGGACAAAGTCTAAAACCAAACCAAAGGTGCATAAATGCTGGAAGTTTGTTTACCATACAAGTCAGGGCCATTTTAATCCTGCCCTGCAGTTCCCATTGGCCAGGAACCATGGCCAATGGGAGCTGCAGGGTCGGCGTGTGCAGATGAGGCAGTGTGCAGCAGAGCCACCTGGCCGCACCTCCGCATAGGAGCCAGAAGATGGGGGGACATGCTCCTGCTTCCAGGAGCCGCTTGAGGTAAGCGCTGCCCAGAGCCTGCACCCCTGAGCCACTCCCCCACATCCCAACCTCCTGCCCCAGCCCTGATCCCCCTCCCGCCCTCCAAACTCCTCGATCCCACCCCACCTTTCTACACCCCAAACCCCTCATCCCCAGCCCCACCCCAGAGCCTTCACCCCCAGCCAGACCTCTCACACACTCCAAGCCCCTGCTCCAGCCTTGACCCCCCTCCTAACCTCAAACCCCTCATCCTCAGCCCCACCCCAGAGCCCACACCCCCAGCTGGAGCCTTCACCCCACCCCTCTGCCGCAGCCTGGAGCCCCCTCTCATACCCTGAACTCCTCATTTCTGGCCCAACATGGAGCCTACACCCTCTGCTGGAGTCTACACCCTAACCCCAATTTCATGAGCATTCATGGCCTGCCATACAATTTCTATACCCAGATGTGACTCTCAAGCCAAAAAGTTTGCCCACTCCTGATACAAGTGATTTGCATACCCAAATATTATAGAAATCACAAGTCTGGATTAGTTTTTGTGAGAATTTCTTAAGATATACTTTGTTGTTCATTTGGTTTTTTTTTAAAAAGCATCCCAGTGTATATTTTTAGCAGAGTCCAGGAATCCTAGAGTGGGTCATTCCTTGTCCACTCTTCCTGTCAAGAACATACAGAATAGCAAGAAGCAGGGATCATCAGACTGTTATTTCCAGAGCAGTTGCATAGGATATGTCAGTGCAGAATGTGGCCGTTATATGCAAATGCCAAAACCAGGCCCTCCTTGGTACTTGGAATTGGAAGTGTACCTTGTTTAGGCGGGCCTAAGCTTGACGTCATTAAAATTAATGGGATAAGGATTTAGGCTTATATGTGTAATGAAAATAACAGTGAACATGCTAGAAACATTTAGAATTATATCTTGCAAACTGCCTGCTCTAATAGTTTTCATACATTTCTCAAACTGATTAATTAACACGTGAACGTCAAAAAAATTTAGCAGTCATCCTTAGTGTGCCAGTGATTTGTATACTCAGTAGGGTTAACTGTCATCTGTACAGTTAATCTGGAAGTGACCTGTTAAAACAGTGCACATCTGTTGTCAGGTCATACTCAAGGCTCTGATTATACTTGCTGCATTAACCTTCATGCAAACTGTTTTTCCATTTATAGATGATTGATTTATGGGAGTGTAGATTTCTCTGTAATTTTGAGGAGAAAGCACTGTGGAAATGAGAAATATATAAATGAGTGGGTTTCTTCTCTCTTCATCCCTATTCCACCTATAAGTAACTGAAGGGGAGTAATAGAAGCACCATGATAAATACTCCAAAAAAGAGAAGGGTGAAATGATGTGAGTTGAGTTCACCACAATAGGCACCATTTCAGTGCTATGTGATACTGTATTCCTCTCTGATGGACCGCAACCTTGTCATGGTGGAGAGGCTTGTGTGGGCTAAAGACCCTCAGAGCTACATCACGTGGAGCTTTCATACTCCTGGTAGGGTCCCCCTTGGCGAGCAGGTCTGAGGCGAGGCTCCTGACTAACTGTAGTCCAAACTTCACAAGACCCGAACGGTGGATCAGGCGCATACAGAGGACCTTTTGTACTCTGCAGCTGTGAAGGCAGATGAGGGCTGCAGCAGGAGGAAGGTCCCAGGTTCTCTTGGATCTCCTTGCTACTGGGTCAGGGTTTTCCTCCTGTCAACTGCCAGCACACCGGTTTCCCCACGTTAAAAGATTTCACACACAGGTCTCTGCCAAAGGGCTCACACCTGCCCACACAAAGCCCTGCAGTGACAGATGAGTGGCGGTGAAGACAGGAGCAGTGATTTCTGAGAGTCTTTAGACACAAATCTGCACACAGGCAGAAACTGTGTGACAGTCATCTTCTGCTTGGATGAGACAGAAGTGCATTTCGGCAGCAGCAGCAGTTGTGACTGAGCAGGCCTTTTTATGATCCCCTGTGCTCACCCCTATAATAACCTAGTCCCAGATTTCGACCTTAGCGTCCAAAATATGGGGATTAGCATGAAAACCTCCAAGTTTAGTTACCTGCTTGGACCTGGTACCTGCTGCCACCACCCAAAAAATTAGAGTGTTTTGGGGCACTCTGGTCCCTCTGAAAAACCTTCCCTGGGGACCCCAAGACCCAAATCCCTTGAGTCTCACAACAAAGGGAAATAATCCTTTTTCCCTTCCCCCCTCCAGGTGCTCCTGGAGAGATACACAGACACAAGCTCTGTGAAACTACACAGAGAGACTCCCCCTCTCTGTTCCCAATCCTGAAAACAAAAAGTACTTTCCTATTCCCCCAGAGGGAATGCAAAATCAGGCTAGCAATCCAACACACAGATCTCCCCTTGACTTCTTCCTCCCACCAATTCCCTGGTGAGTACAGACTCAATTTCCCTGAAGTAAAGAAAAACTCCAACAGGTCTTAAAAGAAAGCTTTATATAAAAAGAAAGAAAAATACATCCAAATGTCTCTCTGTATTAAGATGATACAATACAGGGTCAATTGCTTAAAAGAATATTGAATAAACAGCCTTATTCAAAAAGAATACAAATCAAAGCACTCCAGCACTTATATTCATGCAAATACCAAAGAAAAGAAACCATAGAACTTACTATCTGATCTCTTTGTCCTTACACTTAGAAACAGAAGATTAGAAAGTAGAACTACTTCTCCAAAGCTCAGAGAAAGCAGGCAGACGACAAAAGACTCAGACACTCAAATCCCTCCACCCAAAGTTGAAAAAATCCGGTTTCCTGATTGGTCCTCTGGTCAGGTGCTTCAGGTGAAAGAGACATTAACCCTTAGCTATCTGTTTATGACACGCCCCCCAAATTGCAGACAGTGGGGAAGCTCACTGGCGGCGATTTCCTTCTAGAACTTGAAAATAAACAGATTAATACAACACATACACCTTTACATATACTCCTAAGTATATAACTAACAGACTTCTACATTTTAAGAACACTTTTTAACTACTGAATTCTGGGAAACTCTCACGGGAGAGTGCATCAGCTACTTTGTTAGAAGCTCCTGTGATGTGTTGAATTTCAAAATCAAAATCTTGGAGAGCTAAACTCCAACGAAGAAGTTTCTTGTTGGTCCCCTTGGCAGTATGAAGCCACTTTAGTGCAGCATGGTCAGTTTGTAGTTGGAACCGCCGTCCCCAAACATATGGGCGTAGCTTTTCCAGGGCGTACACAATGGCATAGCATTCCTTTTCACTGACTGACCAGTGACTTTCCCTCTCAGACAGTTTCTTGCTGAGAAACACGACAGGATGGAAGTTGTGATCTGTTGCTTCCTGCATGAGCACTGCTCCTATACCACGCTCAGATGCATCTGTGGTTACTAGGAATGGCTTGTCAAAGTCCGGGGCCCTGAGCACAGGGTCAGACATGAGCATCGCCTTAAGCTGGGTAAAGGCCTTTTGACACTCATCAGTCCACTTAACGGCATTTGGCTGGGTCTTTTTGGTCAGGTCGGTCAGTGGGGCAGCGATTTGGCTGTAGTGTGGTACAAATCGCCTGTAGTATCCGGCCAAGCCTAAGAAGGATTGGACCTGCTTCTTGGACCGTGGGACAGGCCACTTTTGGATAGCATCCACCTTGGCCTGTAGGGGGTTTATGGTTCCTCGACCCACCTGGTGCCCCAGGTAAGTCACTCTGTTTTGGCCTATTTGACACTTTTTGGCCTTAACAGTTAGTCCTGCCTGCCTGATGCGCTCAAAGACCTTTTCCAGGTGTAGTAGGTGTTCGGGCCAGGAGTCTGAAAAAATGGCCACATCATCGAGGTAGGCAACTGCAAATTCTCCCAGTCCAGCTAGTAGACCATCTACCAGCCTCTGGAAGGTGGCGGGTGCATTTCGAAGGCCGAAAGGAAGGACATTGAATTCATACACCCCCGCATGGGTGACAAATGCTGACCTCTCCTTGGCAGGTTCATCTAGTGGTACTTGCCAGTACCCCTTGGTTAAGTCTATTGTAGAGATGAACTGGGCACGTCCCAACTTTTCCAATAGCTCATCGGTACGTGGCATTGGATAGTTGTCCGGACGAGTTACAGCATTTAGCTTACGGTAGTCCACGCAAAAGCGTATTTCCCCATCTGGTTTGGGTACCAGAACCACTGGAGATGCCCATGCACTGGTAGATGGGCGGATTATACCCATCTGTAGCATGTTCTGGATCTCCCATTCTATAGCAGCTTGGGCATGAGGAGATACTCGGTAGGGTGGGGTTCTGATTGGGTGAGCATTACCTGTATCAATGGAGTGGTATGCCCGTTCAGTCCGTCCTGGGGTGGCTGAGAACAATGGGGCGAAGCTAGTGCACAGCTCCTTGATTTGTTGCCGCTGCAGACGTTCCAGGGTGGTTGAGAGGTTCACCTCTTCCACGCCACCGTCTTTTTTCCCGTCGTAGTAGACACCGTCAGGCCACTCAGCATCATCTCCCTGGACTGTAAACTGACAAACCTGTAAGTCTCTGGAATAGAAAGGCTTGAGAGAATTAACATGGTACACTTTAGGCTTTAGTGGGGAATTGGGAAATGCTATGAGGTAGTTTACAGCTCCCAGGCGCTCTTGGACCGTGAATGGCCCTTCCCATGATGCTTCCATCTTATGGGCCTGTTGCGCCTTCAAGACCATAACCTGGTCTCCTACCTTGAAGGACCGATCTCTGGCATGTCTGTCATACCAGGCCTTTTGCTCTTCTTGAGCATCCTTTAGGTTCTCTCTAGCAAGGGCTAAAGAGTGTTGGAGGGTGCTTTGTAGGTTGCTTACAAAGTCCAGAATGTTAGTTCCTGGAGAAGGCGTAAACCCCTCCCATTGCTGCTTCACCAACTGTAATGGCCCCTTAACCTCGTGACCATACACAAGTTCAAATGGTGAAAACCCTAAACTGGGATGTGGTACAGCCCTGTAGGCAAACAGCAACTGCTGCAACACTAGGTCCCAAGTATTGGAGAATTCGTTGATGAATTTTCGTATCATGGCCCCCAAAGTTCCGTTGAACCTTTCAACCAGGCCATTGGTTTGATGGTGGTACGGGGTGGCAACCAAGTGATTCACCCCATGAGTTTCCCACAGTTTTTCCATGGTCCCTGCCAGGAAATTAGACCCTGAATCTGTAAGGATGTCAGAGGGCCAACCTACCCTGGCAAAGATGTCTGTTAGGGCCAGGCACACAGTGTTAGCCCTGGTGTTGCCTAGAGCTACTGCTTCTGGCCATCGGGTAACAAAGTCCACTAAAGTCAGTACGTACTGCTTTCCTCTGGGCATCTTTTTTGGGAAAGGGCCCAGAATATCCACAGCTACTCGCTGAAATGGGACCTCAATTATGGGGAGTGGCTGGAGAGGGGCCTTGACCTGGTCTTGAGGCTTTCCCACTCTTTGGCATACCTCACAAGACCGGACATACTTGGCAACGTCCTTGCCCATCCCCTCCCAGTGGAAGGACTTCCCCAACCGGTCCTTGGTTCTGTTCACCCCAGCATGGCCACTGGGATGATCATGGGCTAAGCTTAAGAGCTTCCCCCGGTACTTAGTTGGAACCACCAACTGTTTTTTGCGGCTGCCATTCTTCCCGGTGTCCACCAGAAAGAATTTCCTTGTATAAAAGTCCTTGGTCTATAACAAACCGGGATCGATTAGAAGAGCTGAGAGGCAGTGGGGTGCTCCGTGCCGCCGCCCAAGCTTTCTGAAGGCTGTCATCTGCTTCCTGCTCAGTCTGGAACTGTTCCCTTGAGGCTGGGGTCACCAGTTCTTCCTCAGACTGTGGACTTGGGCTTGGTCCCTCTGGAAGCGATGTAGGTGATGGGGTTGTTTCCGTTGCTGGTGAACCACTCTCCGCTGGTGCACCTGAGGGTATTTCAGGCTCTGGCTGAGCCTTTTGGGTATGGCTGTCTTTTGCTTCTGCCAGTTCTGGCTCGCTGGCGCCCTCTGGCGTTGAGGTTGAAGATGTGGTTGCACTTGCTGGTGCTGGTTGCTGTTCCAGTTCCGGGCCTGGGACTGGAGATGCTGTGGCTGTTTCAGTGGTAGGCATGGAATCCGGGTCCACTACCTCTGTCTGGGTCTCTGGTAACACAGACGGGGCCTCTGTGGACGGCTCAGGATCAGGAATGGGTCTGGAAGCTTGCCTGGTTTGGCTACGTGTAACCATTCCCACTCTCTTGGCCCGCCTCACCTGGTTGGCCAAGTCTTCCCCCAGTAGCATGGGGATAGGATAATTGTCATAGACTGCAAAAGTCCACATTCCTGACCAGCCTTTGTACTGGACAGGCAGTTGAGCTGTAGGCAAGTCTACAGCTTGTGACATGAAGGGGTAAATTGTAACTTTGGCCTTTGGGTTGATGAATTTGGGGTCAACGAAGGATTGGTGGATAGCTGACACTTGTGCCCCCGTGTCTCTCCACGCAGTAACCTTCTTTCCGCCCACTCTCAAATTTTCCCTTCGCTCCAAAGGTATTTGAGAGGCATCCGGGCCTGGGGATCTTTGGTGTGATGGTGGTGTAATGAATTGCACTCGCATGGTGTTCTTGGGACAGTTGGCCTTGATATGTCCCAGTTCATTACACTTAAAGCATCTTCCATCTGATGGGTCACTGGGCCGAAGTGAGTTACTGGAGACTGGTGAGGTGGAAGGGTAGGGTGTCTGTGGCTTTACTTGGGTGGTATGTGGGGTCTTTGGCTGTCCTCGGTTGTAGGGTTTATGGTCTGTGTGCCCCCTGGGGTAATCGTTCCCCTTGACAGTAGCTTTCTTGCTTTCTGCCAGTTCCATCCATTTGGCTCCAATTTCCCCCGCCTCAGCGATATCTTTGGGATTTCCATCTTGTATGTACCGTGTGATGTCTTCAGGAACACCATCCAAGAACTGCTCCATTTGTATGAGGAGGTTCAGTTCTTCCAAGGTTTGAATGTTGTTTCCTGTTATCCAGGCCTCATAGTTTTTTGCAATGTAGTAGGCGTGTTTGGGAAATGACACCTCTGGTTTCCACTTTTGGGTTCTGAAGCGCCGACGGGCATGATCTGGGGTTATCCCCATTCGGTATCTGGCCTTGGTTTGAAAAAGTTTATAGTCATTCATTTGCAGCTTAGGCATTTCAGCTGCCACCTCTGCTAAAGGTCCACTGAGCTGTGACCTCAATTCTACCATGTACTGGTCTTCGGGAATGCTGTACCCAAGACAGGCTCTTTCAAAATTTTCCAAGAAGGCCTCGGTGTCATCACCTGCCTTGTAGGTGGGAAATTTCCTGTGCTGTGGAGCAATAATGGGCGCCGGGTTGTTAGGGTTGGCTGGCACAGGCAGCCCAGCTTTTGCCAACTCCAGTTCATGTTTTCTCTGTTTTTCCTTCTCTTCATTCTCTTTTTGTTGTTTTTCCATTTCTTTTTGGTGCTTTTCCATTTCTCGGCGGTGGGCCAACTCTTCTTCTGCTTGTTTCCTTCGGTAGGCCACCTCTTCTTCTTCTAGTTTTCTTTTGTGTGCTGCCTCCTTGGCTGCCTCTTTGGCTGCCTGTTCTCTTTGGTAGGCTGCCTGTTCTCTTTGGTAGGCTGCCTCTTTGATCTGTTCTTCTCTTTCTTTCATCTCCATCTCTTTTTGTTTTATTTCCAGTTGTCGCCTGTGTTCAGCTTCTTTGATTTGTTCTTCGGCGTCAATTTTTGCCTTAGAAGTCATGGTTCCTGTTTTCTTGTGTTGGGGTGCCCTCCGGTGCTTATCTTCTGAACTGCAGGTTCTGTTGCCTCCTGGAGTCTGCCTAGCAACAGTGCTTTTTTCCTTTTCTCTCTCTAGCTAATGTTCAATGAAGGGAAACCAGAAAAACCACTTTATTTGCATGCATATAAGTGCTGGTACTTGCCTCCTAATGGGAGGGCTATTGCATGACAAAAGACCCTCAACAGTTTGGTAATGGCTTCTTGCTTAACATGCAAGCCACAAACTGCCAGAGAGAGCAGAGAAAAAAAAAATTCTCTTTGGTTCCCTTTTAAAACCAACTGTTTCTCTCTCTGCTAAAAAGCCCTTAGCAGAGAAAAGAAAAATATAATATTCCTACTGGCTTCTGGATTCTGTCTATATCCCACCAGCTGCCACTCATATAATAACCTAGTCCCAGATTTCGACCTTAGCGTCCAAAATATGGGGGTTAGCATGAAAACCTCCAAGCTTAGTTACCTGCTTGGACCTGGTACCTGCTGCCACCACCCAAAAAATTAGAGTGTTTTGGGGCACTCTGGTCCCTCTGAAAAACCTTCCCTGGGGACCCCAAGACCCAAATCCCTTGAGTCTCACAACAAAGGGAAATAATCCTTTTTCCCTTCCCCCCTCCAGGTGCTCCTGGAGAGATACACAGACACAAGCTCTGTGAAACTACACAGAGAGACTCCCCCTCTCTGTTCCCAATCCTGAAAACAAAAAGTACTTTCCTATTCCCCCAGAGGGAATGCAAAATCAGGCTAGCAATCCAACACACAGATCTCCCCTTGACTTCTTCCTCCCACCAATTCCCTGGTGAGTACAGACTCAATTTCCCTGAAGTAAAGAAAAACTCCAACAGGTCTTAAAAGAAAGCTTTATATAAAAAGAAAGAAAAATACATCCAAATGTCTCTCTGTATTAAGATGATACAATACAGGGTCAATTGCTTAAAAGAATATTGAATAAACAGCCTTATTCAAAAAGAATACAAATCAAAGCACTCCAGCACTTATATTCATGCAAATACCAAAGAAAAGAAACCATAGAACTTACTATCTGATCTCTTTGTCCTTACACTTAGAAACAGAAGATTAGAAAGTAGAACTACTTCTCCAAAGCTCAGAGAAAGCAGGCAGACGACAAAAGACTCAGACACTCAAATCCCTCCACCCAAAGTTGAAAAAATCCGGTTTCCTGATTGGTCCTCTGGTCAGGTGCTTCAGGTGAAAGAGACATTAACCCTTAGCTATCTGTTTATGACAACCCCAAATGGAGAGGGGGCTAGAAAAGGTGCCTGAAACAGGCTGTCTCACACTCTTCCAACTGGATGGCTGCATCCAGTGGGATCACTCAACTCCATGGCCGAAACAAGAGGTATAAGATAATGAATTTTGCCCCCTGGAATGTCCACACCCTTATGGACTCAGCACAGTGAATGCCCAGAAAGAAGAACTGCCATAATTGCCAGAGAACTGGCAAGACTCAACAAGATAATGGAGCAGGTAATCAAAGAAATCATCTGCAAACACTTGGAAGGTGGTAAGGTGATAGGGAATAGCCAGCATGGATTTGTAAAGAACAAATCGTGTCAAACTAATCTGATAGCGTTCTTTGATAGGATAACGAGCCTTGTGGATAAGGGAGAAGCAGTGGATGTGATATACCTAGACTTTAGTAAGGCATTTGATACAGTCTCACATGATATTCTTATAGATAAACTAGGAAAGTACAATTTAGATGGGGCTACTATAAGGTAGGTGCATAACTGGCTGGATAACCGTACTCAGAGAGTAGTTGTTAATGGCTCCCAATCCTGCTTGAAAGGTATAACAAGTGGGGTTCCGCAGGGGTCTGTTTTGGGACCGGTTCTGTTCAATATCTTCATCAACGATTTAGATGTTGGCATAGAAAGTACGCTTATTAAGTTTGCGGACGATACCAAACTGGGAGGGATTGCAACTGCTTTGGAGGACAGGGTCAAAATTCAAAATGATCTGGACAAATTGGAGAAATGGTCTGAGGTAAACAGGATGAAGTTCAATAAAGATAAATGCAAAGTGCTCCACTTAGGAAGGAACAATCAGTTTCACACATACAGAATGGGAAGAGACTGTCTAGGAAGGAGTATGGCAGAAAGAGATCTAGGGGTCATAGTGGACCACAAGCTTAATATGAGTCAACAGTGTGATACTGTTGCAAAAAAAGCAAACATGATTCTGGGATGCATTAACAGGTGTGTTGTAAACAAGACACGAGAAGTCATTCTTCCGCTTTACTCTGCGCTGGTTAGGCCTCAACTGGAGTATTGTGTCCAGTTCTGGGCACCGCATTTCAAGAAAGATGTGGAGAAATTGGAGAGGGTCCAGAGAAGAGCAACAAGAATGATTAAAGGTCTTGAGAACATGACCTATGAAGGAAGGCTGAAGGAATTGGGTTTGTTTAGTTTGGAAAAGAGAAGACTGAGAGGGGACATGATAGCAGTTTTCAGGTATCTGAAAGGGTTTCATCAGGAGGAGGGAGAAAACTTGTTCACCTTAGCCTCCAATGATAGAACAAGAAGCAATGGGCTTAAACTGCAGCAAGGGAGATTTAGGTTGGACATTAGGAAAAAGTTCCTAACTGTCAGGGTAGTTAAACACTGGAATAGATTGCCTAGGGAAGTTGTGGAATCTCCATCTCTGGAGATATTTAAGAGTAGGTTAGATAAATGTCTATTAGGGATGGTCTAGACAGTATTTGTCCTGCCATGAGGGCAGGGGACTGGACTCGATGACCTCTCGAGGTCCCTTCCAGTCCTAGAATCTATGAGTCTATGAGTCTATTGACATTGCTGCTCTTGGTGAGACCCGCCAGGCCAATGGGGGCTAATTAAAAGAGGATGGAGGTGGCTACACCTTCTTTTGGAAAGGAAAGTTTCCTGAAGAGACACGCGGATTCACGGGATTGGCTTTGCCATAAAAAATAAGATCGCCAGTCAGATTTTGGAGCTTCCCGAAGTGATCAACAAGCAGCTCATGGCTCTTCGGCTCAAGCTCAGCAACAACCAATATGCCACAGTTATCAGTGCATACATCCCAACACTTGATGATGAGGAAGATAACAAGGAACAGTTTTATAGCACTCTCAATGCAGTCCTCGCAGACACACCTAAGGCAGACAAGCCCATCCTCCTGGGAGATTTCAATGCCAGAGCCGGATGGGACTTCCAACTCTAGAGCAGCACATTAGGCAAAGAAGGAGTGGGAAATGTAAACCCCAGTGGCATTCTCCTCATCAGCAAATGTGTGGAGCATGATCCACTCATCACAAATACCATCTTTAGGCAGAGTAACAAATTTGACACCACCTGGAAACATCTTTGGTGTAAATATTGGCACCTCCTTGCTTAAGTTATAGTCAGTGCCTGAGATTATATTGATGTCCATATAACACGAGCCATGAGAGGTGCAGATCACTGTTGGACAGGCCATCGATTAATAAGATCAATCATGTACCTGCAGCTTGCTCCACCACACTGCAAACACCCAAAGACTAAGCGAAAGCAGTATGACGTCAAAGCACTTCAAGACCAAGCCGGACGCGAGATGTTACAGCAACATCTGTCAGAGAAACTCTCTAACTGGCCTGATAACATCATTGACCTTCAAGTGCATTGGGCTCAACTTAAAAATACCATTTACAGTGCATGTGCTGCAACTATAAGATATTCCACTGATCGACACCAAGACTGATTTGATGAAAACAGCAAGGAAATCGTAGCATTAATTCAACAGAAAAGATCTGCATTCTGTAACTGGCAAAATGGTTCCTCTAACCAATGAAAACATGAGGCTTATCAACAAAAATATGAGGCTGCTCAAAGCTAAAGTCCAAAGGAGGCTACATGACATCAAAAATAAGTGGTGGCAGGAGAAGGCCTCTGAGATCCAGGGTTTTGTAGACCAGGATGACATGAGACGCTTCTTTCAAGCAACAAAAGCTATATATGGGTCGAGCTTCAAAGGCCCAACCCCCTTATGTTCCCAGGATGCCTCCACCCGCCTCAAAGACAGTGCGGCCGTTAAGCAACACTGGAAGGAACACTTTGAGAGCCTATTAAACTGTGAATGCATGGTCTCTGAAGATACCATTGAGTCTATTACCCAACACTCAGCTGTGGAACACTTTGCTGATCCCCCATCTTCTGAGGAAGTCTGGCATGCCATCACCCAGAAAAAAAAAATCACGCAGCTCCAGGCCCAGATAGCATCCCAGCTGAGGTTTTTAAAGCTGGTGGAACAATGCTCCAGCACAAACTTTGCCAACTCTTTGACAAAATCTGAACCTGTGAAAAAATTCCACGTGACTTTAAGAACACCAACATTGTTACACTATTCAAAGAAAGTGGACAAATCTTTGTGCGGGACCTACAAAGGCATTGCCCTTCTCTCCATCGCAGGGAAGATCCTTGCCCGGATCCTACTAAACTGCCTTCTCCCCCTTGCCAAGGAATTCCTCCCTGAATCACAGTGTGGCTTTAAGTATCAGAGGGGTAGCCGTGTTAGTCTGGATCTGTAAAAGCAGCAAAGAATCCTGTGGCACCTTATAGACTAACAGATGTTTTGGAGCATGAGCTTCCGTGGGTGAATACCCACTTCATCAGATGCATGTAGTGGAAATTTCCAGGGGCAGGTGTGTGTGTGTGTGTGTATATATATATGGCCTAAAGCCATCCTGAGACACACGCACACACACACATATATATATGTGTGTGTGTGTGTGTCTCAGGATGGCTTTAGGCCATCCTGAGACACAACTGACATGATCTTTATGGACGACAGATTCAAAAGTGCAGAGAGTACTCCTGAGAGCATTCTGCGCCAAAAAATTAAAAATTCAGCACACATTTTAAAATTCTGCAAATTTTATTTATCAAATAAATAAATGTGAAGGCTCCAGCATGGCATTGGGGAGCACAGGCCACTGGCTGCACAGAGGTGGAAGATCACCATCCAGCTCCCTCACTCCAGGACACAGATTCAGCGGTTTGGCTGCACCCAACCTTGACATAGCACAAGGACCATGTCAGCCGCAGAAACACCCCGGGGCCCTGCCCCTTTGTGCCAGGTGCACCAGGAGTGGGCAGGCAGACTCAGCAAGGTGGGATCCAGAAGTGGAGGGGGTTAATGTGGGGAGATACAGGTGTGGGTTGAGAGAGTTCAGCGTGGGGTAGTCTGGGTGTAGGTGGCTCAGTGGGGGATTCAGAGGCAGGGAGGGATCTGGATGCACAGGGGCTTGTTGTAGGGTTCTGGGTGCAATGGTAATGGGACTCTACAGGGGGTCCAAGTGAAGGTGGTTGGGGCTCAACAGGGGAGGGCATCTGGACGTGGGGGGATAGAGCTCAGCGGGGGGTCTGGGCTCAGTGTGGTGGGGATCCAAGTGCAGCTGGTTGGGGCTTGGTGAGGTGGGGATCCAGATGCAGGTGGTTCATTGGGGTGATCCAGGTGCACAGGGAGTGGGGCTTATCAGGGGATTCTTAGTGCAGAGGGGTGAGGCTTGGTGGGCATGAGGGGTTCTAGATGCACGGAGGTTGGGCGGATGCGGGAACAGCTCCCTGTACAGAGATCCCTCCCCCTGCAGATGAGGAGTGATGGGTGCAGGAAGTGGTGGGAAGGGAGTTTGCAGAGCTTCCTGCAGCCAGGGAAGAAATCCGGGGGTGCGTCTGACCCAGCCCCGGATGCCGTGCAGAGGAAGAGGAAGTCCTGTCCTCCCCAGCCCAGCCAGGGCTAGCAGCTGAGCCGAGCACACAGTAGGAACCACCCTTCGGGTCTTCCTCAGTCCCACCCCTTGCCCCATAGTGATTTACCTGTCTGCCAGCTGCCCTGGGCACCCAAAACATACTGCTGGGGAGGGTCGCATGACTACTCTTGTGGCTTCCCTTTGCTTCCCCATCAGAAAGTCATTTTTCTGCAGGAAAGCAAAGAAATCTGCAGGGGGACATAAATTCTGCATATGCACAGAATTCCCCCAGGAGTAAGAGAGCAACACCAGGAACTGTTCATGGCATTCATCAGTCTAACCAAGGCCTTTGACTCTATCAATTGTGATGCCCCGTGGAAGGTGCTCTGTAGGTTTGACAGTCCACAGAAATTCATTTCCATCATCAGACTACTCCACTCTGTGCAACGGCTCAGAGACCAAACCATTCATCATTCGCACTGGTGTCAAACAGAGCTGTGTCATTGCTCCAACACTCTTCTAAATTTACCTTGCCCTGATCCTGATTCTCATCTGTGTCTCCCTTCCTGGTGGAATCGGGATTGAGTATCGTGTGGATGGTCAACTCCTGAATCTCTGACGTTTCCAAACAAAATCACGAGAATTGGCATCACTGATCCTTCAGTATGCAGATGACTGTGTCGTTCTTGTGTATACAGATGCTGACCTGCAAAGTACCCTAAATCTTTTTCCAGATGCCTATCACAGCCTGGGTGTCTCTCTCAATATCGGGAAAACCAAGGTACTCTACCAGCCCGCACATGCACAAACTACTTTTCATACTCCACAAATCACCATTAGCGGAGAACCCCTGGAAAATGTGGACCATTTTCCATACCTTGGCAGCCACCTCTCCTGAACACCCAGCATTGACCCGGAAATTGAATACAGAATCTGCTGTGCCAGCGCATCCTTTGGAAGACTACTCAAACAAGTCTTGCATAATAGGGACTTGCAAACAATCACCAAGATCTTGGTTTACAAGGCAGTTGTCATCCCTACCCTTCTCTATGGGTGTGAGACCTGGGTAACCTATAGATGACACCTCAAGCAGCTGGAGTGGTTTCAACAGAGCTGCCTCAGAAGGATTCTCAGGATCAGCTGCGAAGACTGACACACTAACATCAGCCTTCTCTCTGCAGCCAACATCAGCAGTATAGAAGCACAAGTCATGAAACACCGACTCCTTTGGGCTGGCCTGATACTCGCCTCCTGAAGCAAGTACTCCTCTCTGTTATGTCAGGGAAGAAGGGCTCTCAGAGGGCACTGGAAGTACACCTTAAAAAGGGAAGCATTAACCCAACAAACTGGGAGGACGCAGCACAGAACAGAACACAGTGGTGCCACACTATACACCAAGCCATAGCTCACTTTAAGGAGAACAGATGTGCTCATGAGACAGAGAAGCAACAACGGAAGAAAGAAAGGGCACAACAGTCCAGCCAAAAACTGTTTCTCCTCCAAGATTACACCTGTCACGTCTGTGGGAAAATCTGCAGGGCACGAATTGGGCTCCTCAGCCACTTAAAAACCCACCAAAGAGCCCCCTTGGCAGACATCATCCTCGCGTCGAGGGATAGCCAAAGATACTGTATTCTCTAAACTGTGGGTCACAGTTCTCACATGGGAAATTTAAAGGTGATCCAGCAAAGAAGATGGTCACAGTGGGGGCTATTTGATGTTCACAGAGTTTAGTGCTGGCAGATTCCCATCTTTTTGTCACTATTTTATTACATGAAGATCTAAAGATACAAATTTTTTTATTTATTTTAATAAAACAGTCAGATGGAATTTTTCTTTGACAGTTTTCAGTCTGGACATCCAATAATACATCTGCATGGGCAGGAAAGGCTTGATTCTGTAATGATATGTTTGTTTATTCAGCTATGACCAGGGGCGGCTCTAGGTATTTTGCCGCCCCAAGCACGGCAGGCAGGCAGGCTTGCCTGCAGGAGGTCCCCGGTCCTGTGATTCAGCGGCATGCCTGCAGGAGATCCGCTGAAGCCATGGGACCAGTGGACCCTCCGCAGGCATGCCGCCGAAGGCTACCTGCCTGCCGCCCTCGTGGCGACCAGCAGAGCGCCCCCCCATGGCTTGCCTGGGGGGATGCTCTGCTGGGGCTTGCTGCCCCAGGCACGCGCTTGGCGTGCTGATGCCTGGAGCCTCCCCTGGCCATGACATATTTCTGTGTGGTGTATAGGGTTCTGGTCAGAGTGTGGTCCCAGGTAACAAAGGAGACAAAGTTGGCACTGAAACTAGTTGGTTTGTGTTGGCTACGGACCTGTAGCCGTTTTCTTTAATAAATGTATCCCATGTAATAGAAACTGTGATTCCATATAGCATGACATTTTTTATCTACAATAACTTATATAAAACACAAACCACACCATACTATCCTACCCATTTCATTATAAAAACATTGTGAACACGTAAATGAAATATGTTGCACTCTGAATGGGAAGGAGGAGTAGGTGGAATATACAGGCACTTTTTTGAGGAGCTACACAGAAATTATGGCTAAACTACAGAAACAGTCATTTACTCTGATTTGTCCTGTTGTTTCCTTATTTCCTTGGGCAGGACTCTCCTATCTACAGGGATCTTCCAATCTGGAATTCAATCTGAATCTCTTTCGTTAGTGCATCTCTAAGTGCTCCAATTTACCCAGTAACATGGGAAAGTCCTCCCAGTCATGTTCAAGGCTCAGTTGTGTGTCTGTGCACTGATTTACCTGCACCTTCTCTTTCTCACATTGACCCTCCATTCTCTTCCTAGCTTCATTCACACATATATTGCCAGAGTGGCACTGCTGGTCTATCACTCAAACAGAAGACTGCCTCCACCAGGAGGCTGCCAGAAAGGCTACTCCATTCCCACAGGATATTATCCCTGATCAACCCATGAGAATCAGGGGAGCTGCTATTCCTCTTTAGCGAGGCTGAGGAAGAGGGCTTCAGATGATACTGGATAGGCTGTGGCAGTGGAGGTGCTACCCTGTCCCATGAAGTACTAGATCCTGTGGAGAGGAGAACACACCCTGACACAGAACACCCTAGTGGGTAAGGAGGAAAATGCCACCTCCATCTCTTGAGCAAAGGGACCAAAGAGGAATGTGGTAGGCTATTGTCACTCTTGCAGATGTTTTTTTGTGTCCAAGCAGGATGCAGGATCCCAGTGAGAGGCAGGGCCATAGATGTCTATGTAATGATGTGCCAATGGCCTACATTATTTCATTGCATCCTGAGAGAAGTACTGGTGTTCTGGCTCAGACTACTAGTGGGGCCAGTTTAAACAGCCACTTCTGCAGTATACTGGATTTTATTGCACATGTAATTCTCCTATCATTGGAATACTGGGTCTTATAGGTGTCAGATCTAGACAAAACAAGAGGAAAAAATACTGATTGTGTCATGTTTGTGGACAAGAAATATTTGCCAAAAGATTTGATTTAATCTGTATTTTTATATACAGTTTAATTGACAAGAAAACAAGTGAAGACAAATTTAAATACTTGCATCCATAACCTTGTTGCAGAGCTTGTATAATCATTCATCATCATTATCTTCTACTTTTTCAGCCAGCAGACTTCATAGGAAAGCAAGCACTGAAGCAGATTAAAGAAAAGGGGCTTAAACGGCGACTGGTGTATCTCACCTTCGAAACAGCTAATGTTGATCCAGAGGGAAATGAAAGTGTGTGGCATAATGGCAGAGTAAGTACTGTACATCACTTTACAAGAAACTAAGATTCATTCTCTAGGACTGGAATCCCACTTTGTGTTTCAGGTTACTTTTACTGGAACAGGACAGTTTGGGACAATAATACAATTTTTGAATTTCCATGTTGCATGGCAGGTTCTAATTGTACACAAGAGTTTGAAATATAGAATCTCTAAATTAGAAATGGAAAAGATCTACAGTATTAGTTCACCCATTCTATCCTCTTGCAAGTACAGGATTCTACTTACAGTATATTTCAAAATTATTTGCATAGAAGAAAAGAACAAAACCACAAACCAAAGTTTAGGCCACCAGGCCATCTAAGTACAGAGTAAATGTTGAAACAGCCATTAACAGTTAACAAAAATACTCAGCATGAATATAACATGTAAATAGCGTTTGTTTCAGGTGAGATCTTAATCAAATATAATAAGAATTCAGCATCCTGCTGGTGATTTTTCCAGTTGTTCTTTGAGAGTAAGAAAATTCCCAACTTACCTGATAGCACCAAAAATGGAGACTGTTATGAATTGTATGACACAAATGAGACAGTGTATATTGGAATGTTGATGTTAGGGTGTAGTGGGGCAGTAACCACACTCCTGCCCTAAAAGGCTTAAAATAACCCTGCGAGAGGGCTGTGGCAGGGAACCAGTAAGTCTGGGCTGATTAGGCATGCAGCTGCAGCTGGGCCACGCCCCAGTCAGGCGACAGCTGGCCCTATAAAGGGGCTGCTAGGCGGGTGCTGAATCTCTCTCTAGATACTGAGAGGGATGGGCCTGGCTGCTAGGAGCTGAGCAAGGTACCTAAAGTTGAGCAGGGCTGGGGAAAGGCCTGGGGAGCTCTGGCCTGGAAAACCCCCGGGCTGCAGGACTTGTTAAAGGCCAAGAAGGGTACTGGGGTTGCAGAGGGGCAGCCCAAGGGTAGGCAGAGGCAGCAGATCCAAACCCTCCTTGCCACTGTTGAGTGGCAATTATACTGCAGTCTGCCCCAGTGAGTGGGGGCTAGATGGTGACTGGCAATAGCCAAAGACTGAGGCGAGGTGGGGATAGGGGGTTGGGGGTTACCTGGGGAGGGGAGACCCAGTGAAACTGTGGAGTACTGCAGGGGGCAGAACCCCCAGAGAAGGGGCACCGGGGTCTGGGAGGGACACCAGGGCCAGCGGCAAGGCGAGACACCAGCCTACAGAGGGAGCTCCAGAGGCTGGTGAGCTAATTCCCTGGACGACCAGCAGGAGGCACCACAGGGTGAGTCGTCGCTTCGCTACACAGGGATACAAAAATATTTAAAGTATTTAAAATAGTGCAAGATGTATTTTTAAAAGTAGAAGTTAGTATTGTACAATACCTATTGAGTGCTGGAAATAAAGATAAATGTTTTGTGGGTTTTTTCAGGTTGTTGGCAACACCACATCTGGAAATTACAGCTACAGTACCCAGCAGAGTCTGGCTTTTGCATATGTCCCCACAGAACTCAGCAAAGTTGGACAGAAGCTGGAAGTTGAACTGCTAGGAAAAAATTATTTAGCAACCATTGTAGAGGAACCACTGGTTCTGACTGAACAAACAAGAACACGTCTTCAGAAAAAGGGTGGGAGTGCCAAGGTGTAAACCCAGAGGGAAGTTACAGTAAATTCTCCAATATCAATTGGTTTGACTTATAACCATGAAATACAAGTTTCAGAGTGGTAGCTGTGTTAGTCTGTATCAGCAAAAAGAACGAGGAGTACTTGTGGCACCTTAGAGACTAACAAATTTATTTGGGCATAAGCTTTTGGGTTTTAGCCCACAAAAGCTTAGGCCCAAATAAATTTTAGTCTCTAGGGTGCCACAAGTACTCCTCGTTCTTTTTTCATGAAATACAAAGGAGTCAAACTACTCTGGTTCCCAGTCATCAAGGGTGAGATTGTAATTTGCCCTATACATCCCTGTAGGGAATTAAGGGGATTTAAGATGGCCCCTGGATTCACTGAGTGGACTGCCCATATAACTGCTCTGAGCACAGGGGGAGGAGAGCAGATTCCTGTGGACACGCTCTCCCATCCCCCCAATGTTTGTGGACAGGAAGCGGGTAAAGAATCAACGGTCATTACTCAGCTTCTCCACACTCTCACCAGCAGAGCTGAGCTGGTGCAGAGGGGGAAGTAGTCTGCTGTTAGTATGACCCAATAGCAAATTATTTCCTCTCTTTCAGGGTCACTTTTCTTTCCCTGGTATGCTCCTAGGGCAGTGCAGCCACACATTGCCCCTTCCCTGTAGCCTGGGCAAAGTCACAGCCTTGTCCCCAAAGGAATAGTTATATAGTTCCACATGGACATGTTCTGTACAAAACTGAAGTTGCTCTTGAACATTGGCTTTAGACATTTTTTTTAACTGCAAACTGAGTAGATGATGATTTTTCTCCATCTGTGGTGTTCTGGCAGAACTTTTGATGGATGATAGAAATTCAGTCTTTCCTAATCAAGACATTTTAGAAAAGCTGCTCTTTCTATTGATTGAGTATTTTGCCATGGATCAGTTAGTAGACTATATACAACATTATTCAACATACACAGTATTACTGCTCAATTTCTGGACACAATCAAAATGCACTAACTCATGCACCATTTTTTGTTTAGTTCTTCCTTTCTCTATTAAAAATTAAGCAGCGATGATGACAACGTGTTGTCATATACAAGTAATAAGTGAACATATCTATTTAAACTGCAGTATTTCATTCAGTGTTGTTTTTGATCATTCCAATAAGCAAGATTTTGGATACTGTAGGAGAATATAAATAATGGAAATGTATTAAATTATTATAATAAACTTGTTAATTCCATAAAATATTCAGCATCTACTCAGACATAACATGATCATAATTATTCCATCCTAAAAAAAACTTTTAAAAGCTAGAATATTTGTTCAGAAAGCACTCAACATTAGGCTGTCGATAAGTCCTTTTCCAAGATCATTGAAACAGAAAAAGGGCCCAAAAGGGCATAGTCTTCCAAAGGAATTGGAAACTTCTAAATGTTCAGCAAAGAAGCAGAGGATAAATAGAATATGCCAGTGGAAGCACTGTTTGAATAATGAGCACCTACGTTTGTCAAAGACTTAATGCAAGTTGACATTACATTTTGCAGTTCAGAATATCCTTTTACAAAGCAAGTCAAACTGAAGTATAAAAGCTGACAGGCTTGCACATAGAGCTATCCTGAGTGAGAAATCCATTTGGAAATTATTCTGTTATATTTTCATAAGTGATTCAGGGCCATTTTGCTGAACCAATCAGAGACTTTTTTCCCTAAAGCTGACATTATTTGTAATTGAACACTTTGTGTATTTACTTTGCCACTTTTCCCCCCTCTGGTCATTAAAGAAAACTAGAATACAAAACAAAGCACTGCAATTTTATTTAGAGCAAGGAAAAAACCCTTAGGAACACAGAGTATTTCTCAAGAATATGCAAATTCACTATTCATTGATATGCTGGAATGTAGAGTACTGTAATTACTTTGAGGCTCACACTTTTATCTTCCTAATAGGCTACAGTACACAGAAACATTTGTCAGACAATTGTGGAAGTCACCTCTGCTTCAGCGGTGACTTCTTCATTTACATGTTGAAGCTAGATGCAAGACTGCAGTTTCCTGGCTGGCTTGGGAAAAGGTGCTCTGAACAATGTGTGGGCCAGCCTGTTGGAATGCAGGAGCAGGAGAATGCCACTAGCTTCTTTCACTACCTTGTAAGGCCTGGGCAAGAGCTAACCAATTGCAATCCATGTGCTCAAAGGAGTTCAGAGACTGTTCACTGCATGCATGTCTGGAGATGCATAGTACTCCAAATGGGATGATGAGATGAGGCAGGTCTGTAGTCCTGCTGCACTGCAGGGATCCATCCCATGATGCAACAGTCATGTTCTGCCTTCTGTGCACTGTGTATTCAACTACACATCTGCACTGCCATGTACTTGGCTAAATGGCTAAAAAGCCCCAACTCAGTAAAACACTTAAACATGAGCTTAATTTTAAGCATGTATTTAAGTCCATCCCTATTCAGCAACGAACTTAAATATGCACTAAGTGCTTTGCTGAATTGGGAGCCAAGAACCAAAATTTGCCCTTCAGGATCCTAGAGCACAGAAAGATCCAGCAAGCTCTGAAGACTCTGAAGTTTTACACTCTGAAGAGGGAACTAGCCCAACACTGCAGAAAGTAGAAATAAAAATTGTATTAAGATGATGTTTAGAAAAAAGTGAACGGTACAGAGTTTAAGCATAGAAGTTTCTGGTTATCAGGGAATAACGTACATATTATCAAGGGGTGCGAAGTTTGGTTTAAGATCAGCTGGCACAAAGAATACATAATCTGCAATATCCCCGATTGGGGGTAATTGGTTGACAGGTCAAAGTACAGACACTGAGATATGAGGGTATGATGTTCATATAATGGCTATGTTTGGGTGTGAAGTATAATGAGTGGATACGATGATGAGGATGGGTTGACCCTCATTTGGCGAGATTTAACATTCAGTGAGTTTATGGTTCCAGTTCATATGGTTCAGCGGACAAAGTCTCTTGGTCCCTTTCATGTAGTCAAAGAACGATGTCACTCTGGGTCATGCCTCCTGGTACTGGCCGTGGCCGGTGACGTGTTCGATGTAGATGTCCCTGGACCATTGGATGGTGTCTGAGACCATGAGGCGCTGCATGAGCCGTGCATAGCGTTGACCGATCCCGCAGGTCCGCAGCACGCGCTCATTGCAGGGGTCCCAGGCGCCCAGGGCTCCAACGATCAAGGCATCCATCTACACCTCGTAGCCCTTCATTCTCAGGGTGTCGGCCAGGGGGGCATACTTTTCCAGCTTACAAGCTCGGGCTTCATGAAAGGCCAGGGTCCTGTTCTCAAAGGAGACCGTGACGTCAACAAGGATGATCTTTTTCTGGGCCTTGTCAGTGATGACGACGTCAGGTCGCAGCTGGGTGTCGGTGCTGGGGATGGCGCAGTTCATGGAGATCTCTCCCAGGTGTGGTGCAATGGCTTTCACCAGGCAGTTCTGGATGGCATTATGGTGCAGCTGCCAGGCTCTGGAGTGGGGTTTTCAGCTGCACAGGACGTGGGGCAGGGTCTCGTTGGAGTAGCCGCACTTTCTGCAACACTTTTCTTGGTTCCCGTGGCGGACGGCTCCGTTCAGCGGGATGCAGTTGAGCCGGGCACAGTGGATGAACCACCAGTCACTGAAATGGGTGAAGGCGCCCCCTAATTCCTTCCCCTTCTTGGGTGCTTTCCATTTCCAGCCAACAGGTCTTACATTTTGACTGGATTGTCTCAGCCAGTTAACTCTCTTTCATTTTTAAGTCTGAGGCAAAGGATGGAGGAACAGAACAACTGTGGGAAAAGATATAAAGATATAAAGTAGAGTATTATCTCAGCATACTGGTGATAGACCAAAACATCTCAATGTTCCTCACTGGCCTTAACTGTGACAAATAGGATACTGTGGTGAGCTCGCTGCAAGAATAAGTAACTACAACACCACTCCTTGGCATCTTCCAGAGGAAACGGTGTAACTACCATGTTGCGGCCACACTGTAACTCCCACATGTAAGTCAGTGACTCATAATCAGTTATGTGAAAGGCTATTGATAGTAGTGTTTAACATGGAACAAAACAAGAGAGGAACTCACTCATTTTGGTGGCTGCCCTCATTTGTCTAGATATGTAGTGTTGTATCATCTTGTGGTGACAGGATGCAGCAAGAGGACATGAGTGGGAACAAAACTGTATCTGAAACACATTTTTGTTCCAAGAAGATTAATCAAGCAAGTGTATATGGATGGAAAGATTGGAAAGGCTTTCTGCACCCCTATTTCTAGCAATGCCACCATTTAAACTTAAGTAGGATAGAAAATTTGTAATAATGTAAAAATAGACAAGAATCTGGTAACATTGCCACCATCCAGAAATTTCAGTGTCTGGAACACTTCCTGTCCCCCCTAAAACCTTCTCCTCCCTGGGCAGCCTTGAGAGGCTTTTTCACCAAGTTCCTGGTGAACACCGATCCAACCCCTTGGATCTTAACACAAGGAGAACTTAACCATCCCCCCTTCTTTTCCCCCACCAATTCCTGGTGAGTCCGGATCCAATCCCCTTGGATCTTAAAACAAGGAAAAATCAATCAGGTTCTTAAAAAGAAAGCTTTTAATTAAAGAAAGAAAGGTAAAAATCATCTCTGTAAAATCAGGATGGAAAATACTTTACAGGGTAATCAGATTCATATAGCCCAGAGGAACCTCCTCTAGCCTTAGGTTCAAAGTTACAGCAAACAGAGGTAAAATCCTCTCAGCAAAAAGGAACATTTACAAGTTGAGAAAACAAAAATAAGACTAACACGCCTTGCCTGGCTGTTACGTACAAGTTTGAAACATGAGAGACTGATTCAGAAAGATTTGGAAAGCCTGGATTGACATCTGGTCCCTCTTAGTCCCAAGAGCGAACAGCCCCCAAAACAAATAGCACACACAAAAGATTTCCCCCGACCAAGATTTGAAAGTATCTTGTCCCTTTATTGGTCCTCTGGTCAAGTGTCAGCCAGGTTTACTGAGCTTCCTAACCCTTTACAGGTAAAAGAGGCATTAACCCTTAACTATCTGTTTGACAACTTGTATACCTAAATTACTATACTCAGCTCTTATATACCAGGATGAGATGTGCCTTAGAAATACTTTATACAGAATTAGAAAGAATATGGATTCCATAATTCTGTCCATCTCTATAATGATTTCATTACCATGGATCTCAGTATAGTATTTATTACACCTCTACCCCAATATAATGCTGTCCTCAGGAGCCAAAAAATCTTACCATGTTATAGGTGAAACCGCATTATATCGAACTTACTTTGATTCGCGCGAGCGTGCAGCTCTGCCCCCCCGGAGCGCTGCTTTACCACATTATATCCAAATTTGTGTTTTATCGGGTAGCGTTATCATAGAATATCAGGGTTGGAAGGGACCTCAGGAGGTCATCTAGTCCAACCCCCTGCTCAAAGCAGGACCAATTCCCAACTAAATTATCCCGGCCAGGGCTTTGTCAAGCCTGATCTTAAAAACCTCTAAGGAAGGTGTATATGGTGTATATGGATAGAGGTGTATATGGTAGCTATGTCTGAAACTAGCTTGACCAAAAGGACACAGAAAATATATGTTGGCCCAGAGTTGTCCTCAGCACTGCCATTTCCAGTCCCTGTTGATGTCTGTGGGTCTTGTAGAAAATTCTCTGATCTTGATAATATTTTCTCTAGATCTTTCAAGAGGAAATAGAACTAGCAGGTTACTGACAGTAGCACTATCCAGTCCCTGACTGTGCAAAATAAACTGTTTGCTATATATGTTTGAGTCAATTAAATTTGGTGTTTGAACTTCTGTGTTATCAGAGGATTCAGACAAGAGAGCAGGGACCTTTGGAGGAGTGGGATAAATCATTAAGAACTTAAGAAACTCTCCTAATGGAGGATGTTTACTCAGATACATCTGAGGGAAGAGAAGAGAATGGAGACCTTTTGAAAGGAGACAGAGGTATTATGAATTCTTTATATCTAAGGTATGTTTTCAACAAAACCACATGCAGAATTAATTGGAATGAACAAGATTTCTTTGCAATGGGTAAATCTTGCAAATAATAAGGACATTAAACCTGTTAGTAAAAGATAGCTAACTTCAGACCACTTGCTGCCAAGGTCTGAACTAAAGATGAGGGCAGGCTAAAGTCAGAAGTTCCCAAACTTTTTTATAATGTGGACTACATGTTAACAAAGAGAGAGCCTTGTGGATACCTCCACTCCCATTCATGGTCAAATAATGCTGTGTCAACTACAGCATTACAAGGAAAAGGAATATTAAGTAATTATTGTTGCCCCTTTTTCCAACACTGTTCGTGTATTCTGACACTAACATCTGCCCTCTGCTGAGCACTAGCAGATGTCTGAGGCCTTGCAGGTCAACTTTCCAGTGGAGGAGAAATCAGCGACATAAAGTCAGGGTAGAGTCTAAGTGTAACTTTTTTATTTTCACATCAGTCCTGAAACAAAGGTGACCAAACAGCATGCAGCCAATCCCTTCTTCCCGGAATCTCAGCCCAACACCAACGTCTGGTTCCAAGAGAGCATTGCAACCTCAAGAATGGACTCTAACCAGTGACCAAGACAGAAAACAAGCACCCCTGCTGCTTGCCCAGAACCCTCTCCAGCAGCCACTGCTTCCACACAAAACCTGCATAACAAAAACTAACACAGCATATCTTCCCAGGACCGAACATTTGCTGACATGAGAAGAAAAACTTGTGACTGTGTAAAACCATGCTACCTGCTGCAACAGCATTTATGTATTCTTCATTGTCTTTAATGTAAAACGAGTTTAATCACACTGTCTGATTTTGCTTTTAAATTCATCTCCTCCTCTCTTCTGTTCTATTCCTCTCTCCTCTGAATATTTCTTTTTTGTCTGGACCTCCTCTGCCCCGAATGTCACCTGCCAGCCACCTAGTTCTCTTCTTCCTCTGCCTTGGACTGATTAGCTGATTCTCTTTTCTTCTGGACACTTCTCTCCTATTCCTCTTGATACCTTGTTTAAAGTTGATTTTACAGGGCTACCAGCTGTATAAGCAGGTGGAAGCAACAAGGACAACCAGCACCAGGTGCCCAGCTATCAATCATGGTCCACCACTAGTCCACCGATCACACTTTGGGAACCAGAGAGATAAGTATGAACATGCTAGGAAAGATCTATTGCCATATTCTGACTTCTTCAAATTACTATAAATCAGGGATCTCTTGATTACACAGAAAGATGCTAGCCATGGAAGGAGACTGACAAAGTATTTGACCATAACAGAGATATCTCATCCTATAACTTTATGATAACATTTCATTGCACTTTTTGTCTTTCAATATCACTGTATTTTTATGCTACGGGGGCTGTACACACACTGCTTATTGTCATACATAAATACATTTAAAATGTGGTGTCTATTACTATAATTTTCAAACCAGAAGAAAATCCCTTGGGATTTGTATATATACATTCTGGAAACTTTGTGTATCTGGCCAATGGGACCTTATTCACAGGAACAGCAGTTTGCTTTTTACAGAGGCTTGCTGGTCAGGGAGGAAAAAAAATCAGGTTAGAATTTGTCAAACTCAATTTTCTTCTTAGTTTTACTGATTAATTTTATTTTTCAATACGGATTTTCCTCTCATCTTTTCCCCACTGGCTGTACAGGCTTGGGAGTATACACATGCACAGTTTCAGCTAATTGTCAAACACATGATTGTTTGATCCTTAAATGGAAACTGAAATTAATGAACAAATGATAAATTAAGCAGAGGTTGCAGCTATTTCTGCTCTTTCAGAGAACCCATAATGTTGGCTTTTACATCAAATTGATAATTTGGTAAATAAAGTCAGCAGTACTTTATTGTATTTACTCAAGTTGCCTGAGAAGATTTTCCTGCCTGAAAAAATAACTCTGTTGACATAGCTGTTATTTCTGCTGCTGGGTTGCTTCACTTCCCACACATTAATAGTCATAAGTAATACGTTATAGCAATGAAACTGGCTGAGCTCCCTTCATTGTGCGTGTGAACACAGCATTAAATAATGGCCCAGCTACCCAGAGATTACATTTAAAGGAGAATTCTGCGATTTACTTGCATGGAGACAAAAGCTCTGTGAAACAGAACCTTGAAAACAGTTTGTGGGGAAATGTAGCTTAATATGGGTGGTATGATTTGGCCCACAATTTTTAGTTTTTACTTTTGTATTAAGTATACATTCAAATTGTTAAGTAAAAAGAGAGAGTCTACACAAATCAGTAACTTCTTTAAACATTCCACTGAAAAAATAAAAGGTAAAGAACATATCAAACCAAATATACTTCTCTTTCTTATCCTAATAGCACCATAAGCTTTGTCTGTGTATATATATATACACATCTGCATTGCTAATGTGCACGCTACTGTAGTGCCAAGGTGTTATCTACACAAATAAAGACATCCCTACAACCAGTTAGATTGAATTCATACAGTTTTAGAATATAAAAACTTGGGAACAGCAACAAACAGAACTTTTACAATTCCCAGCAAAGAACAATTGTGAACCCAATGGGGCAGATGAGAGATTGACATGGAGAGACTCTTTCTATGCCAGTGATGAAAATATGAAGTAAGCAAATAAAGATATTTCTTTAAATTGTCAGAAATGCTGAAAGACTTTCTATTAAGGAGTGAAGGAGCATAATCGTTTGTGTATGTTGATTAAAAAGAAAACTTGTGCATAACTCTGTGGGCAAGGAAAGAGTGGTAGAAATAACAACAGGCTACAGCCTTTAGCAGCCTGCTCCCAGATCAGGAATAAAAAGCAATAACAAATAGGGGATAAATCCTAAATGCATTATGAAGCCCTATTCCAAGCAGATGCTTAATATAATGTATACCTCTGGCAGAGACCTGAGATTTCTATCCAAAATATTTCTGTAGTTCCGAAACTGTGGTCAATGGAGTACTTTCTGGTGGTCCACAGAAAGCTGTTTGGACACATAGGCCAGATCCTCTGAAGTATTTAGGCACCTAACTCCTAATTAAATCAACCTTTGAGGATCTGGGCCACAGTGATGGCTCTACTTCTTTGTTTCTAATGTCTATATCACATTTAAATAAGCTAAAGTTACATTAAGTACTTTCTTAATATTTCTTTTCCATTAAAGCGATATAGAAGCCACAGGGATATTATTTGATTGCAAATGGGAGGAGGGGTAGTCCACCCACCCACTCATGAATGCGAGGGAAATTGGTCATGAGATAATCTCTCTATTAAGATATAGTAGTCTGCACTATGAAAATGTTTGAGAACCCATGCTTTATTTGCATCACGAGTGTTGTCAAAGTGTAACAGGGACCAAAGTGCCTCATACATCTCTGTCATATCTCCTTGAAGGGTTATGCACTGTTTCTCTCCATCACTTTTTAATGGAAAATCTTTTATCATTTCTGGAAATTTGACAAAATACTTGTCTCACACTTTGGGACATTGGAGTAGAAAGTGTCTCTCCATCTCAATCTCTTCTGTCACATTGGTTGCACATTGGTTACTCTCTGAGTTTGCACTGTACCCTGTGTCTCTCAATTTCCAACATTAGTTTATAGTCACCCACTTTGTATTTGAAGAGAGACTGCTAGTGTGATGGTTCTGTATAGAGATCTGTAGCCATCTGTCTTTTTATTTTTGATTTGTTCTTCCCAGAGATTAGCATATTTGGTTTTTATTTTTTAAGTTTTTAAGCTAATTATTTTACCATCACTCAATTTCAAGTAGGATGGTCTGTTAGTCTGGAGGAATAGTGTGTTAAGGCCTTGGAATGCTATAGTTGAGTGGATTATTGTGAGGGGATAGTCTGCCCTTAAAGGCAGTAGGGCCTAGCGGTTAACCCACTGTGACACTTGGTATGGCCTTTTAAGGATTTGAAATGTCCAATAGAAAAAGATGAAGACCTAAAGGGGGATAGACATAGAGAGGAAGAGGTCGTAGGAAGGACTAGTGGTTAGAAGAAATACAGGGACCAGGAGCCTGGCAGAGTAAGTGAGGCTAGGCCCACCTCTTCCCCCAACTAATTGGGTATAACTATGGGAAGAGGAGCAGCATAAAGGCTGCCTCCTTAGAATAGGGTGGGACTAGGGGATTGGCTGGGCTGGGGCTGGACGGGAAGGATGTACTAGCTGAGCTATACTTTGAGGGGAGATGGAAGATATAATGAAGAATACTGAAACCAGTCTAGGAAATTATGAAGGAGATAGCAGAGGGGAAGACAGGTCCAGGGCCGGCTCCAGCGTTTTTGCCACCCCAAGTGGGGAAAAAAAAAAAAAAAGCTGCGATCGACTCTACCGCCGCCGCTTCATTCTTCGGCAGCAATTTGGCGGTGGGTCCTTCCCTCTGAGAGGAACTGAGGGACTCACCGCTGAATTGCAACTGAAGACCTGGACATGCTGCCACTTCTCATTGGCTGCCCAAGGCATCTGCTTGCTGCGCTGGTGCCTGGAGCTGGCCCTGGACAGGTCACAGGTTAGGAAAAAGAAAAGGGTAGACATGCCAGAGCTAGAAGAAGCAACAGCAGGCAGAAAGACAGGAAAGATAAAAGAGAATAATCTGTTATAATAATGAAATCACTAGTCAAGGACGTGAAGATAGGGGATATAAGCCCTCTGAAAGTGGCAGAGTGGATTTAAAAAGCACTGGAGACATAAAAAGAGCTAGAAAACTGCCAAGAGGAGGCCTATTAAATACAAAAGCAAGGAACCAGTGGGGAAACTATTAAAGATTAAAATGCTAGGAAAACTGAAAGTGAGCTGCCAACTGCCTAAGTATCTGACAAAGACAAGAGAAGTTGTATATCTATCAAAATGACTGAAGAGGAAGTAAAACAAGGCATAGGGGATGATAAGGTACTATGTGTTGAGTAGCTAGGAGGGGAAAGAAAGCCATCCACAGCTATGCTAGTTGCATTTAAAGGAGAAACCCTCCTGGATAGGATGTCAGATTTTTCAGACAAATCCATATATTCCACCCCCAGTCAGGTGCTACTGATGCCAAAGGTTTGGACATATGGCAAATGTATGAAAATGGAAAATAATATGCAGTAAATGTGGAGGGGAGCACTCCTATAACAATTGTATGGAAAAGTCAGAATTAAAGCTTAACAACTGTGAAGGAAAGTGCAGTGCAGCATATGGAGTCTCCACAACTGGAAAGCAAACGAGAGAAATAGAAACAACGAAAGTTAAAATTTTCATACACATACGTTACTGGAAGACAATTTAAGACCGGAAGAGGAAAGGAAACTCAGTAAGGAGAAAAAGATAAACACACAATGGAATTGTGTCCCCAGTGCAGCTGGAAAGTCAACAAAGAGGAAGGAATGAGAAGTGATCACTTTCCTGTACTTATAGTATATCACAGTAAAGGCAATGTTGAGGATGGAGGAAGGCCCCCTACTTGGAGTATTAAAAAAAAGCAAACTGTTTAAAAACAAAGTAGTGAAAATATTAATGAACAATGTATAAGTGATGACACTGCAGAGTCTGATAGCCATAAGGGAATCATGATGGCTGCAAAGTTACCTATACCTAAGATATCAAGTCAACCTAAAGGTAGAAACAATGTACCATGAGGGGATGAGGAGTGTAAAAAGCAATTAAATAAAGGAACAAGGTACATAAGAAAGTGAAAAATACAATGAATTATGAGGACTTAATGTAATATAAAAGAAACAAGGCAAGTGCACAAAGGTTATTAAAAAGGGGGGGAAAAAAACTAGAGACAATTCTGTGAGAAAAATGCCACCCACCTGCCTCAGCAGCTGGGGGAACTTGATGGGGGCCAGAGGTGACAGGGAGACAGTCCCAGCAGCAAGAGATGGAGACACTCGCAAAAGACAGTAGGTAACTCCTCCTCCCAGAAGTCTCTGGAACCCATTGGCTAGCTGAGGGAGAAGGGTGCTGATTGGCCAGTATTCCCCTGCTCCGAGAATTTAATCTGGTACAGGGGCCACGTGAAGCCTCTTTCAACTCCATTCCAGCAGCCCCACCTGATCTAGGAATGAGAATCCGACTAGAGAGATGCTGCAGGTCTAGCAAATCACCTGTTTGGGGGGTCAGGAAGCATTTTTCTCTCCCATGGGTCTATTGGCGGAAGACCAGGGAGTTTTTTGCTTTCCTTATAGCACTTTCCTCCCCAGTAACTTAAGTAGGGATGTGCTTAGTACCTACTTGAGATATTGGGGTTGAGCTGTTTATTTGTTGCAACTTGCGGACAGTTTCCCGTGTGCTTAAAAGAATATGATGAATGTTCCCAGAGGTAAAAGACCTGGGATTATGGTGATAGCCCTTGGGCTCATAGGATAGGGTGATACCTTTTGGCCTTTGCAAGCCACAGTCAGATCTTGTGGCCCTCGTGGGCCAAGGTCCTCACCCTTCTGCACCCGCTGTCCCACACTGTGTGTGCGTGAGGGGAGGGTGCTAGGACCAGGGCCGGCTCCAGCTTTTTTGCCGCCCCAAGTGGCAAAGAGAAAAAAAAAGAAAAAGAAAAAAAAGCTGCCATCGGCGCCACTTCAGCGGCTGCTCTACCATGCCGCTTCATTCTTTGGCGGCAATTCGGCAGCCACTTCTTCCCTCCGAGAGGGACTGAGGGACTCGCTGCCAAATTACCGCTGAAGACTCAGACATGCTTTCCATTGGCCGCCCCAAGCACCTGCTTCCTGCGCTGGTGCCTGCAGCTGGCCCTGGCTAGGACTCACGGAAAGCTGAGTTCTGGTGGGGTATGCTGTGGAAAGCCTATCCCAAGTTATGGATTATATGGTAAGGAGTCCTGCAACCCCTGCATTTGAACAAATGAAATGCCTGCTACAGGAGAGTATCTGTGATGGTCAGGTAGTGCCCCTCCCCTGTGTTAAAGTTTAATAAAAGCTGCAGCTTGCCACTTAATTCTATGCATGTCTGTCATCCTTTTGCCACTGTGCTCACATCAATAAAAACGATCCTAAAACATCAGAGATATATAGGCAGATTATGATAATGAATGGAATACCAAGTAAGAGCAATTCCATAACAGGCCTCATTGTAGAAGGCTAAGGGATAAAAAGCTCTAATGAAGAAAAAGTGGAAGCCCTAGGCAGAAATATTCCACAACATTATTTGTGGTGAAAATCAGATTATACAAATCCATGTGAGAGGAAAAAAATTAATTAAAGAGTCTCATGAGCACATGAGGAGGAGTCAGGAAAGATGAGGACGCAATATTAAATGGGGAAACTTCAAAGAGCTGTAGCTAAAAGCAAAAATTCTGCACGAGGCAAGGATGCCATATGCAATGAAATGCTAAAACATCTGAATGAAGTGAATTTGAAAACACTGCTAAAACTGTACAACAATATATGGGGGAAAGGGTGAGCTTCAGCGGAGTGGAAACATGTTTGTAGTTGCAGTGTGGAAACCAAGTAAACTGCAAACAAGACTTGATGCCTACAGGCCAATTGCCCTTACATCATGTATGGATAAAGCCCTGGAGAGAATGGTGTCTGAACGATTAACAATATATTTACAGAGAAATGGATTTATAGACAATGTGCAAATTGGTTTCAGGAGGGGAACGAATATAGTTGATCATATAGTAAGATTAAAAACAGAAGCACAAAATGTTTGAGAAATAATGAATACAAGATGGTAGCTTTCCTGGTTATGGAAGCAACATATAATATATTATGGAGAGAGGGCTTATTGCATAAAATAGCACTCCTGGGCATAAATAAAAGAATATGTAAGTGGATAAGGATTTCTTTAAGTAAAAGATCTATGCAGGCTAGAGTGGAGAAAGCTGCTCTGGCATATATACAATCACAAATGGCATTCCACAGGGGAGTGTCATCACCCCTATCCTATTCAACATAATCATAAACAATCTCCCAGACAGGATGAGTGCAGGAACAAGCATTCCCTTGTTTGTAGATTTCTGCACCATATGGGTAAAAAACAAAAATAGCTGAGAAGCAAATCAATTAAATACTTAGGAAAAGTGTGAAGCAGAGCAATGGGGGGCTTTAAATGTTCAATTTGCAAAACTAAAGCAATGATACCCACTAAAAAATAACATTAAAAAAGATTGTAAGCTGTCTCTATAAGGACAGAAAATAGGTGTAGTTAAAACTATGAATTCCTGGGTGTGCTATTTAATAGCAAGCTAACATGGAAATATCATCACATTGAAAATATTGTTGATAAACATGCTGGTAAAGTCACAGGTCTAGAACCCAGAGTTGTACAGCTACTAGGTATTTGACAGCACCAGGCTGCCACTCAGCAGTTGTAAGTAGGTTTGTTTCCACTTCCTGTGAACCACTCTGGAAAACAGACCCTGGAATAGTCTACCTCAAAGGTTTGACAGACAGCAGCCCTATGGAACCTGATTGGCTCCCCACACTATATAAACCCAATGGGCATTCTAGGAAGTGTCCAGGTAATAATGTGGATCTTCTGTAGCTGCTTCTTGCTCTTGAATTCTTGGCTTGATTTGGATTTTGCCTTCCAACTCAGACCCTGGAACCTCAGTTGGACTGTGACCCATGGTATTGGCCTCTGGCCGGAATCAACTCTCTGATTGCAGAAAATGGAACACCCTTGCCCTGCCCTGAGGATCCACCCCTGCCACACCCATTCTCCAAGGTCCTGCCCCTGCTCACTCCATCTCCCCTCGCTCTCCCCAACTCTCACTCACTTGCTCATTTTCACTGGTCTGGGGAAAGGAGGTTGAGGTGTAGAAGGTGCTGCGGGCTGGGACAGGGGTTAGGGTGCAGGAAAGTGTATGGGGTGCAGGCTCTGGGAGGAAGTTTTGGTGCAGGAGGGGGCTTAGGAGGTTGAGGTGGCTTTGGGAGGGAGTTAGGGTGAGGGAGAGGGTCAGAACTGGAGCAGGGAGTTGGGATGCAGGAGGGAGTTTGGGGTGTGGGCTCTGGGGAGCAATTACCTTAGGTGGCTCCCAGAAGCAGCCCCTAGGTGGAGGTGCGTCCCGACAGCTCTACACGCTGCCCACACTTGCAGACCCCACCCCTGCAGCTCTTATTGGCCTTGGTTCCCGGCCAAAGGGAGCTGTGCAGCCGGTGCTCAGGGCCTTTGTAGCAGTTTAAAGTTCAGGCCTAAGCGTCAAATTTTGTCAAAATGTTTTGAAAAATCTGCAAAGCAGGCCACTATTTTTCATTGGCCAGTACCTTGGATTTGTTTACTGCTGTGTTTTAGAGTTTAAATAATTATATTATCTGGCCACATGATTTCTTCAGCTTGAGTTCATGGGATTTCCTTCAGTTTTTATGTTTACATTGGTTTGCCTAATAAGAGTTTGGTACACTATATTCTGAGTGGTTTTATGAGAATGTCAGTATGCTTTTAGCTTTTCAAGTTGGATTTCTTCTGGGGTTTTGTTTGTTTTTTTGAAGTTTCTATCCAGATTTTACTATTCTGGTTTCCTAGATTTTGTTTATATTTATTGGGTTTGAAATTTTTTGTATATAATTTATTATTGGATATAATTCTGTTTCTAGGTTTGTCTGGTATTTGTTTCTACCCAGTTTTTTGGTTTGTGTCAAGTTTCTTATTCAGATAATTCATATAACTGATTTGAAATTTCTCAGTGTTTCATGCTGAACATTGCATAGATTTTCCGTGTATTTTTGACTGGGTGAGTCCTTTACTTTGCTGTCTTTTTTTGACAGTCCTAGTCAAAGAACTTTTCTTGTTTTCTCCCTCTTTCTGAGCAACAGTTCTGGATCTGGTTCTGAGGGTGGGATTGCTTTGTGATATTGTTCAGGGGTTTGTAGGTTTTTTGTTTGTTTGTTTAGTAGCAAGATTGAAGTCCATGTCTGTGCAGGGATGTATCTGTCTGGAGTTCTAGGGATGGCATTGTCAGCGTCCCTTCATAATTCTCCTGTGTTCCCATAAAAGTTCTTTGGGGTCTATGCAGGTTGGTTGGCGCTGGAGAGGTTGGCAGCACTGGCAGAGTCTGTCGGAGAAGGAACTTCTTTGAAGTTGATCTCCGTCCGCTTTGCCCTGTGGGACGTGAGGTGCCCCTTCCCTGTGGCCTGGGCAAAGCGTTAGGCTGGTGCCTTGCTCGGTAGAAGTCGCGGACGCTGGGCCGCTTCCTTCCCCTGCTCTGTGTGGGGGCGGGCCCCACCCCCGGAGGCCCGCCGCCTTGTGCAGGGGGCGGGTGCTGTGTGCTGAGGGCGGTGTCCCCGCAGGCCAGTTCCTGGTTGAGCGGCGGAGCAGGCGGCGGCATGCTGAGGCGGCCGGGTCACGGGCTGAGCTCAGCGCGGCTCTCGCTACTCCTGTGCTGGCTGCGCCTCTGTCTGGCCGGCAGCGCGGCGGCCCCACACCTGGTGGTGGTGCTGGCAGATGACCTGGGCTGGCACGACGTGGGCTGGCACGACTCCCTCATCCGCACCCCGCAGCTGGATGCGCTGGGGGCGGGCGGGGTGCGGCTGGAGCGCTACTACACGCAGCCCCTGTGCACCCCGTCCCGCAGCCAGTTGCTCACCGGCAGGTACCAGGTAGGGCAGCAAACCCGGTCCCAGCGCCGCCTGGGCAGCCCCCAAGCCTAGCGGGAGCTCCGGGGGTGGGCAGGGACTCCCTGGAGCTGGCGGCGTGTGGCACTGGCTTGTCCTTCAGCTACCTTGGCGGGAGGGCCCCGTATTGGGGCGCAACCGACGGCGGGGGGGCGGGCGCAGGCGCCTCTCCCGACCCCTCTAAGACCCGCAGGTCCGTCAAAGTTGTTACCGAGGGCCGTGGTGCTGCTGCCCCCTGGCTGGCGCGTCAGGTGCCTTCCCCCGCCCCAACCCAGGGTGACCCTTTGAAAAGCTCCTAAGCCCCATTGATTGTAGGGCTACCTTGTTAAGGGTATTTAGGCAGCTGAAGATGCAGGGAGGCACCTCATGGGGGTTTTGAAAGGCCCAAATGACTTTTAGACAATGAGATTTAGGCTCCTGAAAAATTAACCCTGAGTTCTCTGAATACATTAGCTAAGCCCGACAGAACTAATGCAAATTATTATTTTTTAGAGCCATGTACAGAGGAGGAAAGCCCAAATTCCTGTGAGGGTCTGTTGCCCTTTAGTAAGGGATCATATAGATTAGTTTGGATGGGAGAGCCCTCTAGTGGGTTCTTGTAGTGTCTCCCTGTGCATGGTGGCAGGATTGTATTATAGTAGACCAGGATGGGCAAGAATTTTCACAAGGGGGTAGCTCCACGAATTTTGGTAAGTTGTGGGCTGCACATTTCTACTATATTACTAGAAAGAGTGCAGGGTCTGGGAGGGAGTTTGAGTGCAGGAGGAAGCTCCGGGCTGGTACAGAGTGTTGGGGTGCAGGAGAGGGTGAGGGGTGTGGCCTCTGGGAGGGAGTTTGGTACAAGAGGAGGCTCTGGGCTGGGACAGGGGATTGGGGTTGCAGGGTCTGTGAGGAAGTTTGGGGGCAGGAGGAGGTTCTGACCTGGGGCAGGGGGTTGGGGTGCAGGAGGGGAGGCGAGGTGCAGGCTCTGACCAGAAGGCACTTAACCACAGGTGGCTCCCAGTCAGTGATGCAGCAGGACTCAGGCAGGCTGCAGCTAGCAGCTGCTGGCATGTCTCGCCGGCGTGCCCCTTGGGGAGGAGAGGGGCAGCGGGTCTCCATGTGCTGCCTGCCCCCTCAGCTCCCATTGGCCAGTATCCGGCCAATGGGACGAAGTTCATGGAGCCACCTACTCCCCTCTCCCCACAGGGGCGTGCAGAGATGTGCCAGCAGCCAGCTGCTTCCGGGAGCAGCTTGGGGCCACAGCAGGCAGGCAGCCTGCCTGAGCGCCCCGCTCTGCCATGGGACTTTTAGGGTCCCGGGCTCAGAGATCGCAAGAGGGCAGAGACCGGACAGAAATGTTAGTAATGATGGGCCAGACAGGCTGTATTTTGCTCACCGCTGTAGGTGATGCTTGTTAGTAGCAACCAGAGCCGGCTCCAGGCCCCAGCACGCCAAGCGCGTGCTTGGGGCGGCATGCCGCGGGGGGCACTCTGCCGGTTGCCGGGAGGGCGGCAGGTGGCTCCAGTGGAGCTCCCGCGGTCGTGCCTGCAGAGGGTCTGCTGGTCCCGCGGCTCCGGTGGAGCATCCGCAGGCACGCCTGCGGGAGGTCCACCGGAGCCGCGGGACCAGCAGACCCTCGGCAGCCATGTCTGCGGGAGATCCACTGGAGCCGCGGGACTGGCGAGCGGCAGAGTGCCCCCTGTGGCGTGCCGCCGTGCTTGGGGCAGTGAAATGGCTAGAGCTGGCGCTGGTAGCGACATATCAGTGCCTTTTACTATCTTACTCCTCTAAGTAGCTATTGCTGTTATGGAGAGTGTTGACAAATCACAGTAGAGAAAGTGTTTCCAGGGAAATGTTGTTTGTAAGCAGCAATTGCTCTTATAAAGTGTTGCTGCAAACAAGCGTCTACTATATGGCCTAAACTTGCCAGGTGTATCTAGCCTAGTATTGCGTATGATCAGTGGTGGTGATGATGCCGCCTTAACTTTTTGCTAGTCAGCAAGACTATACCACAGTAGGTTCCCATGTAAAGTACATTCCCCAGGCAAAAAAATTCTGTGATGTAAAAGCTCTGAGCTCTTCAGATTGTATATAAACTTGAGTACATTTTCTGATACCTTCTTAGAGTAGGACTGAAAGAGTTGTTTTGTCAGAATTACCTGTCCTTTCAAATATCTGATCTAGTTAGGTTATTCTTTTATATACAGTGCTCATCACTGTAGAAGTTAAGTGCCTTTGAAACTTTTTAAAAGAAGCACAAAGATCCAATAGTGAAAATATTTGATTTAGTGATGTGATCCCTACTGACATTTCTAGAATGGTGAAATTTGTGTGCTGTTTGTTTTTCATTTTGTAAGTCACCTGGAGAGAGGGCTATATGTGTTTATAGGCTAGGTAACTAATGTATATTAAACAGTCACCTGCACACTGGTTAATTCACTGTTGGCTTAGCTATGTTAGAAAAATGGACTAATGGTAGTGAACACATTCCATTTAGCAGTGACCTTTTTTCTAATGTGGATGTTACAGCACATCAAAGTATACCCTTTACATCTTTTACCAAAATTCAGGTGTATCATGTCTGTATAAGGAAAAAGATCAAAACTAGCTGTATCCCTGAGCTATTATTGGAGTACTTGTGGCACCTTAGAGACTAACAAATGTATTTGAGCATAAGCTTTCATGGGCTACAGCCCACTTCTTCAGATGCATGAAAGCTTATGCTCAAATAAATTTGTTAGTCTCTAAGGTGCCACAAGTACTCCTGTTCTTTTTGCGGATGCTCACTCTATTCCTCCCTCCCTGTTGCTTGCTCTCCTTCACCCTCACTCACTTTCAGCAGGCTGGGACAGGGGGTTGGGGTGCAGGAGGGAATATAGGCTCTGGGCTGAGGCTGAGAGGTTTGAAGGGTTGGAGGGGGCTCTGAGCTGAGCTGAGGGCAGGGGATTGGGGTGCAAGCTCTGGGAGGGAGTTTGAGTGCAGGGTCATATGGTCACACTGCACCTAATCTCATAGAATCCACTGGACATTTCATGAGTTTTACTTTTTATTACTGTCATTTGTAGTTTATAGATCCAAAATCCTTCAGAGATTGTCACAAATCTGTGTAACATTGTCAACTGTGGGGTGTGCATTGGCCGACCCTGGATCAGGGAGCTGGGGTGCAGGAATGAGGGGTGCAAGCTCAGGGAGGGAGTTTGGGTGAAGGAGGTGGTTCCAGGCTGGGGCAGAGTGTTGAGGTGCAGGAGAGGTTGAGGAGTGTGGACTCTGGGAGGGAGTTTGAATATCCCTTTGCCCAATGGTTAGGGCACTCCCCTGAGGGTGTGAGATCCCTCTTCAAATACACTTTCCCTCTGGTGAAGGGGGAACTCTCCTCCCAGGTGTTTTGTGCAAGTTTGAAGGAAGGTCCCAATCAATGGGCAAACTTGGAGCACGCTTACCAGATGGAGTCCCTCAGGTGAGTTAGAAGGAGGAACACTTATTGAATTTCCCCCAGTTCATGCATTGCACGGAGATACAGGTGTCTGGACTCTTAGGGCTTGTTACACAGCAAAATTAGGTCAACTTAAGTTAGGTCGACCTCCAGCCACTGCAGTAATTCAATCAGCTGTTGGTGTCCTCACCAAGAGAGCTTGCACTGACTGAAGTGAGGCATTGTGGGGCACTGATAGCCAAGTGTGGCTCACAGCTGGTGCCTTACTGTTCTGTTTGTAATTACAGATAGTTTAAACCAATGTAACCAATTAAGGCTCATTGGTTTTGGGGGGTTTTATTTTAAAATTTTGGATTAACGGGTATGAAGTTACCAGAGGATGACGAGTTCTGGAGGTTATATAGAGGCTTAGAAGTCTGGGAAAAACAAGATAAGCATGAGGTGCTCCATATAAGATTTTATTTTTATGCTCTGGGCCTGCAAGTGTACTAGATGTGGGCCTTATCATTTTCATGCATGTATTGGAGTAAGGAAGAGCTGACACCCATATTTATTTATATAAAGTTTGGACAAAAGTATAATGTCTTCAGGTACAAACATCCTAGTGCCCAAAAGTTGCTTATTTAGATCTTCAGTTTCTTACATGAATATTGTTGGTAGTGTATTCAGTCCAGTTCCTCATGAATAGGAGAGCATGTCGTGAAGGACACCACTAAAAGTAGAGCCTCTATAGTAGTCCAAATGGAGAGGTTAACAATTGAACCAGCATGGGGAAGAAATGTTTCCCCATGGAATGACGGTATCCAAATATATGCAGTGGTGTAGCCATTTTGGCCCCATGATATTACAGAGCCAAAGTGGGTGAGGTAATATCTTTTATTGGACCAACTTCAGTTGGTGAGAGACAAGCTTTCAAGCTTACAGAGTTTTTCTTCAGTTCTGAGAAATGTTTCAATATTGTAATGATGAAGTTAAGAGAAAGAAGAATTATAAAACTCTACTAGCTACAGGATCGAATTAATTTAAAAAATAAAGAGAATCTGTGGAAAAAAGTGATGTATTTACACTTTAGCTGTGAACCTCAAGCATGAAAAATAAGGTTCAATTTTTTAAAAGACAGTTTTAGCAATATTGGAGCACAATTTCCAGGTTTTTTTCCAGCCAAGTATCAAGTTTATACATGCAATTAAGTTTTCTCTCTTTAGATTACAAATGAGGCTCAAAGTTTTGACTTCTAAAGTTCTCCAATGGTAGATCAATTAGTAAGAAAATTAAAATTCTAAGAATGTTTAAAATCAATAATCTTTTGAATTGATTATAGATTTAGACTGAATGTAGGCTAGTAAATATATTACTTAAAATGATTATAGCTGAAATCCTTCTCCTATTGAAGCCAATGGAAGTTACATAATTGACTTCCAGTATGACTAGGATTTTACCTTATATGCTGCGGAATAGTCTGGCTATTCTAAAATGTCACTGTGACATTCTGTACCTTGGGGGAGAACCCTGTAACTCCCCATATTCGTCATTTATATATGCTTGTGATCTTGCATGTAAAGGGGAAAAGTTATGATCTGCTGAAAGTCATTTCTCTAACCATATATGTAAATCATTAACACATACAAAGTTATGAGAATTATGTTGTATGGCTGTCACTAAAACATACTGTAAGTTGGGGATTCAGACAGATATTAGCTCCTCAGAGGCAACAGCAAGGGAAGTAACCAACACTCAGGTGGGGTGTGAAACAATTCACCATTGTACAGCAAGGGAGTTACAATTCAATGACTCACCTGCATGAGGCCGCACCAGAGGAATTGCTCAGCCTTGCCTGGAGACTCAGTCACAGCATAGCATTGGGAGAGAGCTCTCCCAGCACTCTGAAAAAATCCTTCTCCGTGAGGGGAATAGCTACCAGCACTGGGAGTGCAGCTATACTGGCACTTTACAGTGCTGAAACTTGCAGTGCTCAGGGGTGTGTTTTTTCACACACCTGAGTGAGCAAGTTGTTGCACTGTAAAGTGCCAGTGTAGACAAGCCCTCAGCAGTGCCTATCCAGACATGCCTGGACTTGTGTTTTCCAAGCACATGGACTGAGGGTATAAAACAGACACAGTGGCCACATGCTGTACCTTTCTCCTTCACCCACCTATGCTGCAAGCAACAAGGACACTCTGAAAACTCCAGCTGAGGGATCTGGCCCAGATTTCAAGGGTGAAATCTGTATATTAAGGACTGCAATATCCAGTGGGGTGAGAAAAATTGCTTAGTCTAGTTGTTGCCCAGTCTAATAGGGTTGAGAGTTTAGACTGGGTGCTTATATATTATTTTTGTTGGCAACTAACTCTGACGTTTTGCCTGTCACTTAATATCACTTAAAATCTACCTTTTATAGTCAATACATTTGTTTAACTCTTTAGCTTTACGAGTGAGTTTGTATGAAGAGTGGGACGAATCTGCTCAGGTTTTGCAAAGGCTGGAGTATATCTATTTTCCACTGATGAAGTGGTGAACCAATTAATAAATCTGCACTGCCCATCTTGAGCAGTACAAGATGATATATTCCTGAGGTACAGTGCTGGGAGCTGGAGAGATTTGGCTCTGGTGCCTTTCTCTGTGTGATTCATGAGTGTTTCTGGGAACATTCATGCAATCTAGCTGGGTGTTGGGTCTCCACATGCTGTTGTGCTGAGTGATCACAGCACCTGGAGGGGTTAGCTTCTGGTCACTAGCAAGGCATTGTGAGAGACAGCCCAGGCTGGAGAGAGTTCAGGGGTCACAACGGTCCCATAGTCCCAGGCTGCACCCCGGGGATCCCATCACAGTCACCATACTGAGTTTTTGGTTGGCTAAATAAACATATGCTTTCTTTACTAATGATGGCTAGTCATGGTACAATTGTAAGCCAACAAGTAGTACAAAAATTTTATAGTCTCTTTCTTTGAAAGAAAGCGGGGAGATGGGAGGGTAATCCCTGTGCATGCAATCTGTAAAGTACTTCCAGAGTCTTCTAGGAAATGCTTTATATAAGGTGGAATTGCGAGACTCCAGGCTCATTTTAAGTGTATATTTTTAAATACTGATACAGTGCTTTCATTGCATACATTGCCATCATGCTGTAACTAATACCTGCATTGGGTTTATTTTTCCAAGATCCATACAGGTTTACAACACCAAATAATTTGGCCTTGCCAGCCCAGCTGTGTCCCGTTGAATGAGAAACTCCTGCCTGAACTGCTGAAGGAAGCAGGATACGATACTCACATGGTAGGGAAGTGGCATCTAGGCATGTACAGAAAAGAGTGCCTTCCAACCCGCAGAGGATTTGATACTTATTTTGGTAATGGCCAGATTTACTACTTTTTTTTTTTAAGTACTTTTACTAACCATATTGAAAGGGGAAATATTTTTTAACAACAAACTCAGAATTAACATATAGCCAGTAAAACAATGTTTTAGCTGTTGTTCCAGCACGATACCAAAATACAGTTCTCTAATTTGGCAGACTACACTTGATAAATAAATGTTGATATCCAAAAGCCTGTTGTTGAAAATGGTCTGATTTTTAAACCCACAGAAGCAAATATATTTTTATTTTAAACTCCACATTTAACTTGTCCCATTGTGCTCAGTTTCTCCACATGCTCTTAGATGAAGCTTTAAACTGATTTTTTCATGTGTCTAGGTTTAGGTCAGACTTCTAACATTACTGTAGCTTGTGTATTGCTTTTTTTAATAGCAGTGTCTTAACTTGAAAAAGCAATAGGCATTTTACCAGACTTGGTCATTTTTTATATATTTTCTAAATACAATGTAGATTTCTTGAATTCATTAGGCACTCAGATACTACCATGATCAAGGTGTTGCAAGAACCTAGATAAAATTACATTTATAAAAAACTGTTAAAGGACCTTTAAAGTTGCAAAGTTAGGCACTCAAAAGTTACACTGCCAAAATTAAGGTACCTGTGTAACTTTAATTTGGCCCAGTTATGAGTATTCATTACAATACAGTCTTTAATTGCATGAGCTTATACTGTTTTTTTCATAGGACCTCTGCCCCATTAAGTGACTGGTTAGTTATTAAATGTTTCCTTTTTATCTTCCATATTTTATATGCGACTCTAGGCCTTAATGTACGCCATCCACACACTGCACTGAATGCAAAACTATTTACTTTCTCCTGGGCTTGCTGTGATGCTCTCACCAAAGTATCTGAGTGCTTCACAAACATTAATGAATTTATCTTCACAACACCTCATGTCACATTATCTGTGAGGATAATGCTGCCTCATTTTACATCTGGGGACCTGAGGGACAGAGATTAACACCAAAATTGTCAAGTGTCTAATCATTTTGGGTGCTCATGAGAGGGAAGTAATTTATTTTTCAGAGCTCTTAGCTCTTTATATGTTCAAACCATGATTCCAGTTGAGCTGTGAATGTTCAATGCTTCTGCAAATCTTGCCCCATCTGTCTCAGGCTGAGCATTGAGAGAAACTGTCAGCTAGTGGTCCAAAATCACTAGATGCTCTTTAAAAACAAACAAACAAAAAAACTCCTCACAATTTATTTCTTGTTTTCAAGAGCATATTTCTGATGTTTCCTTTAGAAAGCCCTTCCATGTCTTTCTTTGATGTCCTCTGCATCTATGGAGCTTTTCACATAAACAATATGGTATAGTTGGAAGTTGTTTGGCTAGGCCTTTAGTTGTTTGGTTTGTGATGGGGTTTCATTAGGTTTTTAGATGGAGTGGGTTAGAAGAAGAAATGTTTTTGGTCAAAGACTTGGATTTAGAAAATGAATCTGCCCCCACACTGAGCCTAAATTTGGTTGCCTTCAGGGTATGCTTAGCAAAATTCCCCTGTTATTCTGGATAATTTTTGAGTGGTAAAGTTAGGGTTGATTTAGGAATGAAGTTGCAATGGGTTTTTGAGGCAATTTCATTGCTTTCAGTCAATGGGAGTTAGAGCTGCGCAGTATCTTTTAAGATTTGACCCTTGATGAACATAAAATTTGTAGGAGAGCCTTATTTCTGATTCTTAAGATCCATAACTTATTCTGTAAAGAATAATTTGTTTCTTTCACCAGTTGGTGTCAGCAGCAGATCAGAAATCACCACGCAGTTAACATGGAAAGCATTCCTGTAATCTGTTACCAATCTATAAATGTAAAGAGTACGATAATTCCAGCATTCATAGTATCTATTTCGGTATAAGCATTCTGTATGTTTACAAAACCATAACTAAAAGTTATTCTAGTTAGCAACAGGCTCAGAACATGTGCATTATTTTAATGCTAGTATCTTTGATTTATATGCATACCAATTTATATGTAAAGTTATTGAACGGCTCTTAAAATTTTTCTATGTTTATATAATTGATACATAGAATTGTATTTTGTGCTTTATTTTCAAATAAATACAAAATGAGAAATGTTAAGGAATGTTGGACTGATTAGCCTTGTCTTTTTTTTTTTTAAAGTGAAACTCTGAAGGAATAATTTTTCTAAATCACAAGTAGTAAATTATATGTTGGCTTGCTCACTGTCACTTTTTCCCTGTTCTAGGTTATCTTCTGGGAAGTGAAGATTATTATTCCCATGAACGTTGTGTGTTCATCAGTGCAAAGAATGCAACACGCTGTGCTCTTGATTTTCGAGATGGAGAGGAAGTTGCAGTTGGATTTGGAAACATGTATTCCACTAATGTATTTACGAAAAGAGCTGTAGATCTTATAGCCAGCCATAAAACTGAGAAGGTGCAGTAGACAGCTGTTGCTTTTTTGAGAACTTACTTTACAAGTTTCTTAATATTTTCAAGCAATATTTATTTATAAGACTTGAGCTTGCTTCATAAACAATAGCTGATAAATATCTAGATACAGAGCTGCATTTATGATAACCCTCACTGTCTTATCAGCGTAGCTAGCCTTGTGCTGCTGTCTCACAGGAACAAAGACCTACACTAAACCTAGAGTTAAATAGGACATACTCTCTTATGAGTGCAGGTTTTGCAAAATACAGATTGATCCACTAGAAAATAGGCCCAGATCAGCAAAGTGCACTTATCTGAAAAGTTCAGCAAATAGAAACGGACAGTATTTCATTGACACTTTAATGTTCAAAGCCCTTATAGAGTAGAACCTCAGCATTATGAACACCAGAGTTATGAACTGACCAGTCAACCTCATACCTCATTTGGAACTGGAAATATGCAATCAGGCAGCAGCAGAGACAAAAAAAAGGCAAATACAGTACCAGTACTGTGTTAAATGTAAACTACTAAAAAAAACACAGGGATAGTTTAAAAGAAAGATTTGACAAAGTAAGGAAACTGTTTCTGTGCTTGTTTCATTTAAATTAAGATGGTTAAAAAGCAGCATTTTTCGTCTGCATAGTAAAGTTTCAAAGCTGTATTAAGTCAATGTTCAGTTGTAAACTTTTGAAATAACAACCATAATGTTTTTTTCAGAGTTATGAACATTTCAGAGTTACAACAACTTCCATTTCTGAGCTATTTGTAACTTTGAGGTTCTACTATATTGTATAACTTAGTGCACATAATAGTTGAAAAGACTTCTACAGGAGATACACAGTGTAGGATGGGGCTGGATGTGAATGAAGATTTTAATCATTGCACAGAAAAATAATTAACAACATAGCTTTACTTCATATAAGGGATATTGTATAAATAATGTTCAAACTCACAAGCCAGGAACGTTTCCCTCATTAGAATCATCTTCCTTATTAAGATGCAGTGTGCTAAATGTAAAATATCTTAACCTGTATTATAAAAAGAAGCAAAGTTGAAATTCTTAATTTATAGGTCCTAGAAAAAATCTGGAATCTCTCTTTCACTCCTCTAATATAAAGACCTGTGACCATGACATAAACTTTTGTATTAAACACTGCAGTTCAGTTAACCCTCCACCCCAAACTAACTTTGTTGTTGTTAAAACTCACAACAAGATAGTACAAATGGGCTACCTTGCTTTGGACAAGAACACATAGAATGCTAGTATGTGGGGCTAATTGACATATTTGTAACAAATGCATTATTTTGTTTTACTGAAAACTGACATATTACATTGTTAATTTACAGATGCACATACTAAAAGGGAAACTGCTAAGTGAAAGCATGACAATTTTCAGAACTGAAATGTGTTTAAGACTGAATTTTTTTGGCTAAACTTCAGCCAGAGCAGTTCAGCTGTTTTCAAGAATGAGTTTAGGGGGAAAATGTTTTGTTAGTACTAAAAAAAAGAAATCTGGTGACTTGTCTTTGAGGAGTTCTCATGGCCCAGTGCTTGAAATTTGGCAGAAGGGGTGGACTTTGTCAGGGAAATGCCTTTTGTCATCTTTGTGAACATGCACCCAAATTTTGGCCAGTTTATAAACCCTTGAAAAACCTCAGTTTGCACATGCTCAGTAGAGACTTGCTGGAGTTTCACAGCTACATTGAATATAAGAGTCTTTCTGCAGTAGGCATGCTCAAGCCTGGGTTGAGCAGGACATTCCCTGCAGTGGCAGAGGAGGCACCAGAACTAAGAACAGGGAGCCTGTCTTTCCTGTGTTGTTAATGATACCCTGCCCTACCTTGTCCCTGCCTGTTGGGGCCCAGGCAACATGGAGGAGGAAACTGCCTCATTCAGATGCAAAGGAGGGGAGAATAGATTGGAACTAGAGGCTGGCAGCGTGAATGGACTGGGATTGTCTGGGCGAGCAGACAGGAGCTAGGGAGGGAGCTAGGGAGGAAAAGGATTTTAGGAGCCGGTGTGTGTGTGTGGTGGGATGGAGGGACTGAGATGAGATGAGGAGACTGGGACTTGCTGAAAATGAGACTGGGACTCAGTGGGGTGTAACTGGAGGCGGGTAGGTAGATATGAAAAGGAGCCAGAGATCAAAGGAAGAACTGGTACAAGGATGGGGGGAACACTGAGCTTGGATGAGGAGTTCTGGGAGTCTGGTGGTGTAGGAAACGTGGGTAGGTGTGGGGAGAGAAACAGATTGGATGAGGATCCTGGAAGGGGTGATTGGGACTGACAGAAGTCACAGGGTGAATGGACCCTTTAAAGGGAGATGGGGCTGCAACAGTGTACCATTATTAATTATCTGCCTCCCAGCCTGAGAAGGTGGGACTAAGAAGCATCAGATGATAGTTCTTCTATAAGGTCCAGGTATCCATTACACTGAGAGAGATCATTCTGGGGGTTAGAATCACAGTGAGCGGGAAGGTTCTGAGCCAGGTTTTGTGGGAAGCTTGGTACCCCAGGGGAGCCAGCCTGACCCACAGTGTCAGAGAAACCACAGGGAGCAAGCAGGCTCCTATGGAAGGCTCTGAGAATGGTATTCTAGGGAACTAGCCTGAGGGCAGAGTGTTCCATACCAGAGCAGGAAAAAAACCTCAAAGATTGCCCAGAAAAGGGCTGGGAACAGGGCCCAGAGCATGTGCTGAAGAGACTTCCCAAAGGGCAGAAGAACATCTTTTGTTTTTTTATTTGTTTTTGATTTGGCTGGAAGACTACGCTACGTATCCAGTACAGGTGGAGAGCCTAGGAGACCCATCTCAGGGAAGGAAACTGAGGCAGAGAGTTGTAGCAGTGCCACCCTTCCCCAGCAGGGGGTGCTGTGAAGCAGCCACACCGTCTGACAGTTGGGCATGGTACTGGGAGCAAGGAGGGGGTGATTAGAACATGCTGGTCAAGGGGACTGGGATGAGAAATCTGAGGAGTGGAGACTGGAACTGACCAGGTAAGGTGAATGTAACTGAGACGAGGAGCCAGGGATAAGAAAGAGAAAGGACTAGCACAGTTTGGAGAGGATAGGGCAGAATAAGAGGGAATGGGCAGGAAAGTGTTAGTGCCAGTAATGGAACCCAAGGTTCCTGAGTTTTGCCATTTCTCTGCTGTCAGCAAATATCTGTGAAATCCACTGGCGAAGCATGTGTCTTATTCCCCTCTAGTGCTGGTCCACTTAGAGGATAACAACCTATTATTGGTATCAATTACTCCATTATCTCCAGGTGTAGAGGTCAATATGGTGGACTTAAATGTTTTAACCCTGCTAATGACCCATATGGGTGTCAATATGATGCCACATTGTGGAATTTGTCTTCCTTTACTTTTAAAGCCTAGGAAATTACAAAAAACTCTATTAAAAGAAAAGTAAAATTGCAAAGTCATGCACTCAAGTTAGGATATGCCAGAATTAAGGTTGCCTGACACACCTTAATTAGGCTCCCTTGTGTATATGTGTTGTGATAGTCTTTTACTGTATGATCATGTACTATTTTTGAGTTATTAGTTTGCAGAACTTGTACAAAGAATTTACCCTGAGGTACTTAGAATACAACTTAGCTTGCCAATAACTAACCGAACCAATTGCAGGAAGATACTTAGTGGAATGAAATGATCTGTCATTGGTTTAAAAATAGGGATGTAAAAAGAAAATGCAATGGAGATTTTTGTGACAAATGACACCATCACTAACCAGGATATTTTGCACATGAAATATGATTGTATTTTGAATAATGAATCTGGGAGTCAGACTTTTTACCCAAAATCCTGTTTACAATTTGCTATTTGATGACTTACAGATTTGTAAAACTTTGCTGTAGTAATAGAAACAGTATTGTATGCAGTTTGGCCTTGCTTTTGAAAAAAGGATAGGAAGCTAAGTTGAGTGGCAGGAAGATCATAAAATCAACTGGCTTTCTTACCATTAAAATCTTCACTAATATTTCAGTGCCTTTTATAAAAAATCTCTCCCAGAATTATGTATATCTTATGCTTAGAGAAATCAGGAGGAAAACAAGACAATTGCTGAATTAATTGGTTCATGTGATTTTTATTTATTTATCTATGCATTTAATGCCTGGGTACTCTTCTCATCTAGCTTGCAAACTGCTTTTTTTCTTCCCTAGCCTCTGTTTCTCTACCTTGCTCTCCAGTCTGTCCATGAGCCCCTTCAGGTCCCTGGGAAATACATGAAACCGTACGCCTTCATCAAAGATGAGAAGAGACGTCATTATGCGGGAATGGTGTCCATTATGGATGAAGCTGTAGGAAATGTCACTGCAGCCCTGAAGAGATATGGACTTTGGGACAACACAGTTCTCATCTTCTCTACTGGTAAGACTATTTAGTCAAATACATTCAATGAGTCGCCTGATATAAGCTGAAGAGAGACAAATCTAACCACTAAGTGATCTATTTCAGAACAGATTTTAAATGCACAGGAGCTATAAAAATAAAATAAACTTTTCCTAAAAGAGGATAAATTTATTTTTCCCTCTTAAACGTAAATAAACAATTTTAAGGGAGTGTTTCTGAAAACAAAGGATTAATGCCAGTGTTAAGAACAATATGCAATGCAGAAAGGCATTGTACAAACTTACTGAGAGCCATGTGTGAGGTGTTGGGGGTCTTCAATTTCCTTTAAATTCACTTGCTTTTAAGGTTACAGTACCTCTCAAGATTGAGCCTTTAGTCACACAGCTCTGCCAATTCACCTCAGTCCTGACTTACGGTGCCCATTTTTCCAGGCACTGTTCAAACTGTCCCTTCTAATGTATGATACAAACAAACATACAGCAGGGACTTGAGTACACCGGGTAGTGACAGATACCCTGTGACATAACTGCCTGGACAATTTATGTGGCCACCCCTCCCCCCAGCTGTTATCTTTCACCAGGGTATGTATTTAATCTTTTCTTACGAAGTAACACAGTGTAATGCAGGTTTAGAGCAAGGGGAGGCTTCCCTGCACTCCTCAGCCTGGGTTCATCTGCTGAACTTCCTTCTCAGTTCCCCCTTGCTTCCTCTTCCTTCCACTTATATCCTTCCAATTACATTGTTAGCCCAGTGTTTACCACCCAGGTGCTCATAGTCCCCCAACAGAAAGTGTAAAATTGGCTTCAGTTAAGCCTGCTCTCTTCCCAGTGCTGCAGCAAACATAGTGACCAAGGTGTCACCACTAGTATCCTATCACAAATTGGTTGAGGCCAAACATCTGTGTTTAATTATATATACTTTTTGGCTTGACTGACATATTACTTTGGGCCCTTAACCTCCTGAAACAAATTTCCACTAATAAAACCAGCTTTGATACTTGCTGATGGATTCTTAATCTGTCAGATTTAGATTGAAAGCTTTTCAGGGCAAGAACTGTCTTCTACTGTATGTATGTTTAGCACACTGGGGACCCAATCTTGTTTAAAACTTCTAGGCTATTACTGTAATATTTAAAAAAAATACAGTCTCCTTACATCTGAACTGAATAGAACTGAATTTAGTTGAAATCTAGAAGTCTTCATAGGATTCAGGGGAGTAATGCAATGTCCTGCATCCTTCAAAATGTTTTTCCCCCTCCCCACTTGGTCTGATTTGGGAAGGGGAATAGCCCTTCAAAGCTTCCAACCTTTATTGTACCCAGGTTTTACTTACAATGGTTTGCTTGGGGGTAGGGCAGGAATTCCTAAACATCTCATTTTGTATTCATTGAAATATTTTGAATGTAACAGCTCTGTTAGCTTTGAGGCTAAAATCTGCCTACTCGTTGAGATTGTATTCATATTCCGATCCCGGTTCAAATTAGGCCTAATACCTGTACTATGTAAACATCTTTGTTCTGGGAGGAACCCCCATTATAAGATGTATTCATATTTGGAACTTCATATGAGCAAAGCTGTATGGAATCTGATATCAATACTTACTGCATATGGTAAAATTGCACCTTCCACTCGTGACCCCAGTACAGCTATTTTCAGTATAATTCTTTCAGTAGATTGTTGACTAAAACTAAAGACATCTGAGCTGGAAACATAGTAGTTACACTTAAACTAAGTTTTCAATCAATTAGCTTGTGCTTTATAAAATCTAGTATTTTTCTTACCTTCGCAGTATACTTTTAATGACAGCTATCTGTAGTTGATTATTTAGATATGTTTAGACAAGTGTTGGGCTGTCAGAAGGAGCCCAAGTCACAGTTTTATCCAATGGGATTTGAACTGTATTGACAATTTAAACTGCCAGAAATGGAACTTAACGATTTAAACCCAAGGAAATTGGGCCTAGATCAGGCAAATCATAGGACAGATATTCATTTTTCTGGTCTTCTTACTTCACTTCACACACCTATTGTCTATAGTAAAACACTGCATGCATTAAAGGCACAGCTTCCAAAAAACACATGTTGAAACTATTAAATCTATTCAGCTTCCTTGTATTACACTTAAAAAAAAATCTTTAAGTTAAATCTTTGAAAAGACCATAGGAAAGTGTTTGAAAAGAGAAGCCCAAAATCATGCAGCTTGGTGTCATATGGGGACTTGGTGCTGTTGTATCCTTGCAGGTTATTTACACCATTTCAGTCTCTCAAAGGTGCTCCCCATAAATGGGAGTGTAGATGCCTATTTGCAGCTATAACATCAGTGGGTAAGGAGGGGGTAAACCCCTCAAGCAGGGTGGAGCTGACTTATGCTTAATTATGGAGCTTAAACTCCTGCTACATCCAAAATCTCAGTTCCCATCCCATCTTCCCCTCAATGCTTTCTCCAGTATAAGGCATGCTCTCCCTTATAAGTCCCAGCCTGCTCTATCTTTCACGTTCTGCAGCTTACCTCCCAGTAAGAAGAGATCCCCTTCCTTCCTGATCTTTCTCACTTTGCTTATCTTCTGAATTTACACCTTCTTTTCAGCCCCCCAAAGCTTGACTTCTCAGGGGAGTCCATATCATTATCCTCCTACTGATGGACTAGGGGGTTAAACCATAGACCCTCTTTCCGCCTTCCCTCCCCCTACCTCAGTCCAGGGCAAGGAAGAGATCCTCCACAGCACTGGGAATTCCATCCAAGATGTCTCTTCCCCTGCTGCAGGACTGATTTTACTGACTCGCCTCCCAATTTTCTCTGACCCTGGCTAATCTGCTCCGGGGTTCCTCACAAGCTGAAAAATTCAAGTAGCGCTTGGGACAGAGAATATAATAGCAATTGGACAACCAGATATATAAAAATTGGCCCTGTCTTGCCAGAGTCGTAATGTAAAGGTGATAACCTGGGGCATTGAAATTGGTGAGGGAGGAGGGAGTAAGGAGTCTTAAGACTACAGCCCGGATGAATATCAATTTTGTCCACACTTCCCATTTTAACTGGAAATTCCCGAAGTCCCTTCTTCAAGGAGGATCATGGGCTGTAATTACATAAGTATAGTAAAGCCCACATTTGGATATCTTCCTCTCATTGCTACAAATCCCAACACAAAGTTATGTATTGATATTGTTCCCTAATGATTTGCTGTTGTTAGCTACGCTGATTGGTGTTACTGCAACAAATGTACAGTCTCCCTGTTGTTGACTCCTTTAATTATGGACTCTAATATAAAGAACACTTTCACTGGAGTCTCACTGAATTATTACAGAAGTTGTTTTAATCTTCACTCCCAAAGAGAATAGTAGAGAGTTCAATAAACATTCTTTCTCTTTCTTCCTCTTTTTGTATGATATGGCCTAACCAGAATTCCCTTGAAAACATGCCAGTTGGCAAATGGAACTACTGCACATTTTAAAAGGACCTTGTAAAATGTATATAGGGACTCCAGATCCTCTTTAAAGTGGTCTAATGGAAAGCTCAGGCCAGAAATGAAATAATCTGACCATTAATACAGTCTGTCTCCATAAGTGCATCACGTAAGTCCACACTTCTGCTGTCTTACTGTTTTTTTTTTTTGTACAGATGAACTTTTTGCACAAGTAAGTAGGCAAGAGTAAGCCAGTGAACTACAGTGTTACCCAATATTATTTTATAATGCAAGCATTTCCGCAGTTGCTTTGTTAGTCTGAAACCAGAAATAAATGAGCTATTAATTATTAAATGATTAAAATATCAGAAGTACAGTGATATCAAGAACTACCAAGTGGTTAGAAAATTATATTGATATATCATTCAGTAAACTTGGTTTTACAGAGCATCATACATACTCCGCTTCCATAATGAAATGGGTAGTGTCAGTGAAATAACTGTGTGCAAACAAAGCAGATATTATGTATGCAGCAATAGCTCTATGACAGCCTTGGGCATTAGAACATATGTAGCTGAAAAGAACAGGACATTGGGGTTATTCCCCTTTGAAAAGTGCCAGGGAGTCTTTCAATAAATTGAAGGGGACTTTCCTTCAAAATCAGAAATAAAGGATGTAATCTCTACCAGTTCAGCAGTCTTCTATCTCAGTAGTCCAAGTCTTTTTTTGGAACATGGACAATGACTACAGGTGAGAATGCTACAAGTTGAAATCAGGCTTCACTTTGTGTAGCACATATCATAATATCTTGGATGGAAACTTGCCAGCACTATAGCAAGCTGGTCTCATTGAGTTCGGCATCCGTTATTTTTTCATTAAAACCTTAAACTTTATCCTAAATGATAAGATGGTCATAACTGCCAAAACAAAACCATAACTTTCACTTAGAGCCCTGCGTAGGACTACTGCCTAGCCCTGCAGTGGAACTGGGATCACATGGGTTCCAGAGGATCCACTGCCATAATAGCAGGAGAGAGATTAAAGAATAGTCCTGTGTAGGACTCTACTTTTCCCTCCCTCGCTCCTAGCCTCTTGTTCACCTCTGTAAACTCTCTCATTCTGGCCAGTATTGCAGTATCTTAGTTACCACAAGAGAGTCCTGTAAGATGTAATGTACTGCTTTTCCTTTCAAAACTTAGTTTACATAGATTTTATAACATGTTGGTTTTCTTTTAGCTAACAGAGCATGTGGCAGACTATTATTTTCCCTCTGAAGATGATCTTGTATCATTTTACATGTGATTGATAAAGTTAAGGGCAAAATTGTGTTATATATGCTTATTGTGTGTTGCAGGAAAAAAAACTTTTTTTCCTCGCTATTCTTAGTTTTTGACACTTTGAAAGACTACATTGCTTATATAAATATTAGAAGTCTGTAAATGGTGTTGGAGGATTAGGATAGTTGCAGTTGTACCTAATTGATTAAAGTTTCATTAAACACTATTTTGAGCATATCTGATTTCAAAAGGCTTCTCACATACCAAAATAAAAAAATCCCAGTAAAATTCCCCAATTAGTTTAGCAATATAAAAGTATATAGAAAAGCAATCACATGATAAAACAATTAGCTGTTTTAAAACTCTGGCCAGACTAAAACTTTTAAAATGTATTTTTCCATCTTAGCACAGATTAAAGTGGCTAGTGCGTTTGTGTCCATACTACAATTTTTTACAACTGTGGCTTAGCCATGTTTAAACTAAATATTTGTACCTGCTCAGTGCTCAAATTAGGTCTTATGAGATGAGAAAGAGAAGTGAGAAAGGTGATAATAGTCCCTCTGGACCCACCTTGGATCATAAGCAGCATGAAGACACCTTCTGTAACTCCCCATTCCCCAATATCTAATTGACCTTGAAAATCCTTCTGTCTTTTCCCTTCTAGTCTATCATCTCTCTCTTGTTCTATGAGCTCTCCCATTAAATTCTATTTTGCCAGGCTGACCTCCTTCCTGACCTTTGCTGCAGATTAGGTTGAGGACTACAGTTGTGGCTTTACATGCCACTGCGTGCTATTCTTCTGCTTCCTGGGAATAAGGTCCTAAGCATGGGCTCAAAGCCCTATAGGCCATCCTCCACCTTTTTTCCCGAAGGCCTTTGTATAGTCCCTAAAGAAAACTCTTTCCTATCTTTCTGGCTGGTTTGAGAAAGTTTTCTCTTCACAAGGACTACTGCTTCAAGGTAGCCTAACATACCAGAAAGGCAGAGTGGCTCTAGCAATTCAGTTTCTGATCCTGTAAGAAGGGTTAATTTTGAATGCTGTGCTCTTGGACACAGTTTTGCATGAACCTGGTTTCTTGTGGTATGGACAGAGTCTTACAGGGTTTAAGAACAAAAGTAGTCATCCTAGAGAATCCCATAGTGCACAGCACAATGTCAGCATGGTATCTGAATTGCAGCTATTTCCAAATTTGGAAATTTGGTTTGGTTGAGGGAACTTCCATGGCCTTATTTGATTGTGTGTGTGAATCTCCAAGTATTACCCACCTATTTAGGGTTAATTAAACTCATTAAAATATATGCAGATGGTATACTGGGTTATAGCACCTACACTTTAATTGGGTGATTGCACATTCAGTATAAACAACCTCAGGTGCTTATCTTTTGGACTTACATATTTCAGTGCTGACTCTGAGTCCTTTTTTGTGGGATCTTTCCTTAGTGAAAAACAAGCCTTCTTGTTAGGAATAAAATAATATTGTATCACCTTGCAATAGCTTTGTGCATTATGCAGGACATCAGAATTGATTCTCTAAGGGATGGTGTGGGTTAGAGTAGTGTGAGAGCTGTTTGGAAAATGCCAGTTATTATTTTGCAGAAATATTCAGCCCTGAGGTTTGGATGAAAAGCAGAATATAGGCTAGTTTCACCTAGTATTAAGGCTTAATTGTTTTGCATGCCTGTAGTGTTGTTATGCCAATAAAATAAAAACCAGCAAGATCTTATTAAAGAGGATAAGGCAAAATGCCATATTTGTTGTGAATACAGAAAGAATCATAGTAAGCAGTCAGTTGTAGCTATAACATTCCATTCAGTTTCACATTCATTCACACACATACAGGTTCTGCCAGATTGTTATCATAGTTACCAGTCTTAGAGTTGCTTGTGCCAAGCCACTGGCCAGGTGGCCTGGACACGAGGATGAAGCCGAGTCTTGTCAGATACGCATCTGATGCTCCTGGAGGATGGTTGAAGAACCAGACTCAAAGTTCTCAGTTTTTAGAGTCTGTCTTTATAAGAATCCATCCTCATTCAAATCCATAGGGTTTGCTTTGTCATGCTGTTTTGAATCTGAAGTGACAATCAATCACTGTTCTCATGTTTAAAATGATAGTCCATCATGCAGATGGCACAGTAGTGATGGCTTGTCGTTATCTTGTTCTTCAGTTTTTTGGCCCCTCTGTCCTTGGGGTAGTTGGGGGTGGATTCCTGTTTTCCCTACGGGGTCATCTGGTTATCTCCATCCTGTGCATCCTTTGGCCGAATGTTCCTGGGTAGTTATTGTTTATTAGGCTAGCACTTCAACCTTTTATTACTCATTCAAACATTCATTTACAATGAATTTACACCCTATTTCACTTAATACAACTATTCTCAAATTATTGGGGCATGACAGACTCCAATGAATCTATCCATGCCACTTATCCCACATAAAAAAACAAACAAGATAGGAATGTAAAAGTGGAGGAACAACAAATCTTTTTCCTGAATTCAGAAAAAACATTTGTAAGGTATTATCGTATCACTTTGAGGACAAACTCTTTGTCTCGGAATGTTTTTCTACAATTAGCACAGATCTTGCAAACTAAGAGGCCTACTTCACTTAGCACAGACTCAGCAGGCTGAGAGAACAGGCTGAGAGACCTATTTCTTTCTAATAATACAAGCCAAATCCTGGGTCTGTACCAGACCATATTTTCCCCAAGACATTTAATGTATTAATTGTTACTTTTAATTCAACAGTGTGGATGCTCTAACTTGGCTACAAAAAGTTGCCCTTTTCCACAGATATTCAGTGAAACCACCACTGATATTAATAATGCTAGTTTTTGTCCTATATGGTCATGCCTTTAAGCTGAACTTGATGGCCGCTATCCAAGGTTGTAACACTAAAAACTGAGCTCTGAACTGGGAACTCTAAATTCTCCCCACCTGTCTTGTTTAGTTGAGGCTTATGAATGTGTACCTGTTTATCTACACTGTGCTTTTTATCCCTGAAATTTCCCACTAGTGCGTCTGCTGGTTGCAATGGTGGAAGCACTAGTATAGACCAGGCAGCACAGGAATTTTAACCACCAGGTCTGATCTGTGCAGTTTTAGATGACACTGTGCTTCTAATGCAAGCAGCCACTACACTAGGACTCCTGCCATTTCTACTACTAGGTTTTAGGGGCAAAAAGGTTAGTGTACATGGCCTGGGTTTATATGCATATGGCTGAAATGTTTTTTCTTACTTGGGTTTATGTATATATCCAGCATTTTTTTTTTCAAGCTTTGGTTTACCGTCTATTTTCCTTTTAGAAAATACAGAAAAATCTGTAGCATCAATAATTAACCATAATGACATTTTTCTGAAGTGTATTGAAGTACTTCTGGAATTAGAGGCATATTTAGCCCCGGCATGATTTTTAGCATGGACTAGCAATATTTAATACAGAATTAAATTATACACAGCTTTGCCCTATAGGAGGGGTTATGCACTGACCCACGATAGCACAATTGCTGACACTAGGCCCTGCCCTAGGACACATATTCGCCTTGCACCACAAATTGTGAGGAAAGCAAGAAGGAACTGGGCGTACAAATTGTTGCCCAAGGTTCCCTCTCTATCCTTAGCAGTAGCTTTCTGATGTGAAACTATGTACAGGCTGATACCTGAATTTGATTCAGGATATCTGATTTTTGTTTTTAATTTGGTTGCTAATTTCGTAAGAACATAGGAACATAAGAATCACCATACTGGGTCAGACCAAAGGTCCATCTAGCCCAGTGTCCTGTCTTCCAACAGTGACCAATGCCAGGTGCCCTTGAGGGAATGAACAGAACAGGTAATCATCAAGTAATCCATCCCCTGTCACCCAAAAAAGATATATTGGACTTGGAAAAGGTTCAGAAAAGGGCAACAAAAATGATTAGGGGTATAGAATGGCTTCTATATGAGAGGAGATTAATAGGACTTTTTAGCTTGAATGACTAAGGAGGGATATGACAGAGGTCTATAAAATCATGACTGGTATAGAGAAAGTAGATAAGGAAGTGTTGTTTACTACTTCTCATAACACAAGAACTAGGGGTCACCAAATAAAATTAATCGCCAGCAGGTTTAAAACAAAAGGAAGTATTTCTTCACACAACGCACAGTCAATCTATGGAACTCCTTGCCAGTGGATGTTGTGAAGGCCAGGACCATAACAGGGTTCAAAAAAAGGCTAAATTCATGGAGGATAGGTCCATCAGTGGCTATTAGCCAGGATGGACAGGAATAGAGTCCATAGCCTCTGTTTTCCAGAAGCTGGGCAAGGGGATGGATCACTTGATTACCTGTTCTGTTCATTCCCTGTGAAGCATCTGGCATTGGCCACTGTTGGAAGACAACATACTGGGCTAGATGGACCTTTGGTCTGACCCAGTAGGGTGGTTCTTATGGTTTTATCCTGGGAAATTATATGGCCCTTAATATCCAGGGTAGTCACATACGTTTTTATAATATAAAAATAATAGCAAAAGCTCAGCTTCTTCTTCGAGTAGTGTCAGTAATGGTGCTCCACTTCATTGTGCATGCATCCCTATCCCTTTGAGCAAAGATATTTTGGTAGGAATGCCCATTTGGACCACGCATGCACTCTGCACATTCTTATCCTCATGGCCTGTACCGAGGATATATTGGGCTACATGGGCGAATTGCCCTCAGTTCCTTCTCAGCTGTTCTTAGCCAGAGCTTCCAATGTGCCTGCTTTGACTTGGTGCCTTTGTATTGTTAGCTAGTTTATAGATGTAAATAGTTCCTTTTTACTTCATTTTTTCCCACTGTTTCAGGGGCTTTTTTTGTTTGTTTCTGGGGTATACTGGGATCTCAATGTGTTAAACATTCTTTCCTGCAGGGAATCTATCCCAGTTAGTCTCAGACACTCTCTATGCCTGAAGTATTTGAGGGATACTCACTAGGAGATGCTTTTTTCATTCCATGGATGAAGGGCCGCCTTTATGCATATCAACCAATACCTTGCTCTTAAAAGTTCTCAACAAGATCAAAAAGGACAAGACCAAAGTCATTTTGGTTGCCATCCTGATGCAGAGACCAGTTTGGTATCTTTACCTCATTCGACTTGCTTCTCATCCACCACTGCAACTTCCAATCAGTTTCTGTCCGTTATCTCAGGATGCCCGTCAGACACTTCACACCAATCTGGAAGGTCTGCAGCTCCAGGCATGGTTCCCTGGGTTAGAGACTTCCTGTTCAACAGAAGTGCAACAGGTGGTGTTAAATGGTAGAAAGGAGTCTGTATCCTACTTCCCTTCAGAAGCAGAGGAAATGCCACCTTTGGTGTACCTGTTGACAGATTTCTCCTGCCTGCTCTTCTGTTTCCACGATCCTAGGCAACCTGTTGGAATTAAAAGATCAGGTCTTACTATGAGTTCCGTCACAGTTCACTTGGCAGCTATTACCGTCTTCCATTCCTCAGTAGAAGGCTGTGTGGTTATTCCACTATGTCAAGATTTCACAGACGTCTGCCTTCCATACCCTGAATGTCAGAAGGGCATTAGCCTTCTATTTGGACAGAACCTAACATTCAGAAAGTCTATCAAACTGTTTCAATTCAGATAGATCACAAGGATCCCAATTTCCACTCAGAGATCCATCTTGAATCGTATCGTGTTATGACTCTGCCAACATTCCACCTCCTATAGCAGTGTTAATCCATTCTACAAAGTTTACTTCCATGGCATTACCCAAGAATGTTCCAGTTGCTGAAAATTGCAAAGCTGGAACCTGAACTTCAATACATACTTTCTCCAACTACTGTGCTTTGGTTCAAACCTTTAGAGCAGCAGCTGCAGTTGTCAATGCAATTCCCTCTTCAGTATTAGAGACTGTTCTGAAGCTTCCTTCTCCTTGTGGGTTTACTGCTCGGGAGTCACTGAAGTGGTGCACCCATAAGGACACTACTCGAAGAAGGGGAGGTTACTCACTTTGTGGAGTTACTTAATTTCTTTGAGATGTGTGTCTCTGTGTGCTCCGCTACCCACCCTCCTTCCCCTCTACTTTGGAGTTTCCTCTATGGGACTTCATAATAGACAAGGAACTGAGGGTGATTTGCTTGTGCAGCCCTAAAGTTCATTGGTTCAGGGCATGAGGATATGTAGAGTGCATGTGTGGGCCAAACAGGCCCCGCTACCAAAAATCTCTGATCAAAAGCACAGGGATGCACGTGCACATGAAATGGAGCACCCAAAGGAGGATGTGTCTCAAAGAACTCTAGTTAGTGCACAAGGTGAGTAACCTCCTGTTTTCCAGAAGTACAGAATTATAGAAATTATAGACAGGAAAGACATCTTCAGTCACCTAATTTAATGATTCTCATATTTATTTTGAGTCTGACTCAAAATATGGCTTAAACTGTCCCAGAATCTAGCATACCCTACAATCCTTTGCAGTCACTAATAACTGTGGTATTTAGCTCCCAGGAAGGAACAGTGGGATGGTCTTTGGATGATGTGAGACTTGGTAGATGGAATTGGTGAGTGAAGTGCTTCTTTTATCAATGTTGCCAACTGTTATGATTTTATTGCAACTCTTGTGGTATTTAGTGCTGCTCCTAGATTCATTTGGTTAGGTAAAAATCTCAGCTCTTTTTTTTCTTTTTTTTTTTAAAGGGAAAAAAAAAAAACTTTTAGTCCTGAAGTTTGTGATGAAAGCTTAAAAACATGAACCATAAAGGCGCTAAAATGAAAGCAAATAAAAAGACCTCCAAACTTATTTTCTATAAATCTGGTTTAAAAATCATGAATCTCATGATTTTGAGGGGCTTGGAATGTTCATACTGAAGTTGGCAATTTTCTCCTCCAATTCCCTGCATAGCTCTCTGCTTTGGAGCAGCACTGCTTTGGGAGGCTACAAGGGAACTCCAAAGTCTCTAGAAGCACTGCTACAAAGCTGAGCATTCTATTAGGTTTGCTGGTGAGCCAAGTCAGAGGCTGCACAAGGAAAGAGCAGGAACAATTGGCTTCTTCCCTGCCTTACCCTAGCATATGGATGGCCCTAGTAATTATGTGATTCTGCCAGTTTCCTACATGCGGCCTGTTTTAAATATCCCAAATGATGGGGCTCTCTCTGCTTTTCTTGATAATGTTCTCAAGTCTAATTGTTCCTCCTTGCACATGTTTAAATGGTTCCTCCCTGTCCTACAGACTGGTCTACGGTTCTAGACTAGTATCATGTCCTAGAACAGTGGGTTCTCAGCCCACGACCCCACGGGCCACTTGCGGTCCAAAACTTACATTTTGTTTTTTAAATCTGTCACGCCAGTATAAATGTTCTCAGAATAGCTTGATTTGAAATCATGAGCTCAGATCGCAAAAAAGTTAAGTATCCTTATGGAAGAGTTTAGGCTTCTCCAATGAAACACCGAAAACAGGGAGAAATACTAGGTTATAGTTTACAGATTAATAGTGGGAATAAAAATGTTGAATGGCTTTTAAAGTTTTATATGTTGCAGACTTCCTTTGTAATTCATTAACTGTTGACTAGCAGTTAACTGTGAGACCTCTTATTCATTAGAAAAATATCACTATTCCAAGCAACTCCACTTTGCGAATAAGTGGAATGTCCTTGTCCTCACTGGTTGATAGAGTATGAGGCAAAATTCCACCACTGATTGATTGATTTAGGAAAGAAACCTGTAATATTGTCTGCTCTGCATCAAGAATTAGTAAGAAGTTGAAGCTGTCACTTGGGTCACTGATGCCTGAAAAACAAATTACCAGATTCCCTACTGACTCTTGCAGGACGGATGAAGGATGTTTTGCACCCTAGGCGAAACTTCCATCTTGCGCCTCCTCCCCCGAGCCCTGTGGCAGCTCTCTGTCTCCCCCTCCACCCTCAGGTGCCCCCCCTGCGGCAGCTCTCCACCCCCATCCCGCCCTGAGGTGGCCTCCCCGCAGCAGCTCCCAGCCCGGGGAACCGTGCGGCTGCTCTCCGCCCCAGCTCATCTCTGCTCTGCCTCCTCCCCAAGCATGCCGTCGCCGCTCCACTTCTCCCGCCTCCCAGACTTGTGGCGCCAATCAGCTGTTTGGCGCTGCAAGCCTGGGAGACAGAGAAGCAGAGCGGGGTAGTGTGCTCAGGTGAGAAGGTGGAGCAAAGGTGAGCTGGTGCAGGGAGTTCCCCTGTGTGCCGCCCCCCCCCTTACTTGCTGCAGACGGCCCTCCCTGCGCCTCCCTGCCCCAGCTCCCTCCGCCTAAATGCCGACGACAGCCGGGGTGGCTAAAGATCCAGCTGCTGCGGTCGCCACTGAAGGACCCGAAATGCTGGCCCCCAAATGGTAGCACCTAGGTGACTGCCTAGGTCACCTAATGGGTTGCACCAGCCCTGGACTCTTGACTTTATCTTTTCCCTCTCCTTTCCCATTTTTGGTACCTATTTAAATATAGAAACAATGTGGCTCTTGTTGGTACATCTATTTAAAAATTTGTGGTATATGAATGCTCCAGAATTAGAAGAAATGCCCAAAATGGCCTTATGAATTTTGATGGTGTGACAGAAGAAACTATTTGATATAGAAGAAACTTAAGAATCCTTAAAAATGAAAATTCAGCAGATATGTCACTTCATACTCTCCTTCCCCTTGCCAATGATATTTCTGTATATGGTATATTATAAATCTGTCTGTTTGCAAGTGGCTTAATTTTAACATGTTTTTCACCTTCAGCAATAAGATTTAGAAGTCACCCTTAGTATGAGTAAGATGGAACTTATTCAGCATGTCAGAGTATGAATGTGCTAGACACAATGCAAAAACAGCAATACATTTTTTCAGGTTCTGATTCTAAAAAGACTTGCAGGCAACAGTGACACATTTACTCCTAATTACAATTAATTTATTACTACTGTACTAATAAAAAAATACTATTGAATCATGTAAATTTCTCAATTTGTTTTTAACTCTGATCTTGTTAGAATTCTCTAATTTAAAAAAAGTTTGGAAGGGCTATTTCTTTCATGCTGCAAGTTGTAAATCATTCTCTTAGGAAACTTCCCCTATGGATAGCTTATTGCATAATTGCCCACTATAGAGCTTCTTCCACTTTCCTCTGAAGCATTTGGTTTTGGCTGTTGTTGGAAACAGGATACTAGATAAAACGGGCCACAAATCTCACTGTATGGCAATTCCAATGTTCTTTAAAATTAATGTATTTTAATTAAATCACCAAGGTAGAGCAGGCTGTGTAGTTCTTGGGCACTGATCATTATGATTATTTATTACAGCGCCCTGAAGTGTGCTAGGTCCGTCACAATACAGATAAAAACATGGTCCCTGGGCTGAAGACCCTACAAGCTACCTTCAGACATGATAGAAAAGGATTGATAGGAATGAATGTTAGGGAAACAGTGGGAGACTTGTGAGGAAGGATAAGTGCCATGTAAATAAAATTGCTTAGTTACTCAGTAAATCTAGTGCACAGCATGATGGAATAAAGAATTGACACCCCCCCCAACACCAACCCCCCCCCCCCCCAAAAATACAAAACTAGCCAGCTAAGATTGTTGTGTGTTGCTAAAGAACTGGGACTTAAGGAGATATTTCAATAAGGTGAGGATAGTGACTTTGCAGACCAGGACTGGCATTGCATATATATAGGTAACTATGTGGAAAAAGTGCAGAGAGATGGTTGTGGGAAAGAAAAACAAAATGTTGTAGGTGGTGTCATTGGTAGAGCTGAGGTGATAAAGGATAACACAATAAGAGACCAGGTCAAATAGGGAGGGGAAGGCTTATGTCAGGACAGGATTAGAATTCCAAAATGACCTTGACAAACTGGAGACTGGCTCTGAAATCCACAAGATGAAATTCAGTGAAGACAAGTGCAAAGTACTACCCCTTAAAAAGGAAAAAATCAAATGCACAATTACAAAATGGAGAATAATTGGTGAGGTGATAATACTACTGTAGAGGTTCTGGAGATTATAGTGGATCATAAACTGAATATAAGCCAACAATATGATGCAATTAGAAAAAAGATAATATTCTGGTTTATATTATCAGGTGTGTCATATGGCATGGTAATTCTGGCCTACTTGACACTGGTGAGGCCTCAGCTGGAGTGCTGCATCCAGTTTTGGGAACTACAATTTTAAGAAAGATGTAGATAAATTGGAGTCTAGAGGACAGCAACAAAAATAATGAAAGGCTTAGAAAACCTGACCTATGAGGAATGGTTTAAAAAACAAACAAACTTGGGAATGTTTAGTCTTGAGGAAACGAGACTGAGGAGGGAACCTGATAGTTTTCAAATATGATAATGTTGACTAAAGGTAGGACAAAAAGTAATGAGCTTAATCTGCAGAAAGGGTTATTTAGGTTAGAAAAATTTCCCTAATACCTAATAAGGATAGTTAAGTACTAGAATAAGCTTCCAAAGGAGACTTTGAAATCCCCATCATTGGAGGTTTTAAAGAACAGGCTAGACAAACACCCATCAAGGATGGTCTAGGTATACATGGTCCTGCCTCAGCACGGGGGTGAGGAGGCTGGAGTAGATGGCCCCTCAAAGTCCCTTCCAGACCAACATTTCTATTTATTCTAAATTCAGGGAGTTAAAGGCAAAGGCAAACTTGAACTTGATGTGGTGGGAAAAGAGGCACCTATGGAGGTATTTAAAGAATGCAGTGATATGATTGGATAGATAAGTGCTGAAATGAGGGGCCAGAGAGGAGGAGGAAGATTCAGTAATGCAGATGAGGAGATCCTTAGGACTTGGATTTTTACCTGTAAGAACAGAAGGGTGGGTTTTTGTTTTTTTTGTTTTGTTTTTTTAATGCTATGCTACAGGAAACTGCGCCAAGATTTAGAAATTGACTGCTCACTTTTCTTCAGCCTACATAGACAAGCCTTAAGAAAAGGCAGATCACCACAAACTCTGTTGCAGACCAACTGTATTGGACCCAAACCTTTATTACCTGAATACCCAGAGGAAACTGATGATGTGAGTGAGCCAAGGTTTGGGCTTTCTGGAATGGATTTGTCACTAAGAGAAGTGGGCAAAATAGCTAGGCATAGAGGGGAGAGAGTTCACTGGAGCAATTGATCAATTTTGTTGACAGAAATGAACAGGGAAGAGGAGGCTTGGAGTGGCAGAGAAGTCCTGCATGCTGGACTCTATAGACATGAGTGTGAATTGGAAAGCTCTAACTGTTGGGCTTCTAGAAGCCATTTCATGTTACTAATAATTGAAATAATATATTAATTTTTGCTCTATTCCCCCATATAGCTCCTTGTCATTACATTAGGCTATTTGCAGCTCTGTCTCAAACTAGATCTCTCTTCTTCCTCCGTACATTTCACCTAGTCCTCTCTAATTCTTTTGCAATCTCCCAGCACTCTGGACATTTTTCATATGTCCTCCATGACAGGAGCATCTCCCTCTCTATCATCACATTTCTAGTTAAATAACAGGTACTTTTTACTTTGGCTTTAGACACTGTTGTCCTGTGTAATATTGTCTGTACCTATTCTTGTGCCAAAGCCTTATGTATTCTGTGGAACCTGATCCTACATTCTATTACACGATTCCTGGATTCTTTGGCATGCAAACTGGAAATTATGCAGCAGTTTCATTTAAGTTTTAAAATAGAAGTTTTTAACAAATTAAATATGAACATGTTTGGTTATTAACCTCAGTGTATTTTATGCAGTTCACACAGTTTGGATGTGCCAAAGATTTTTGTATTCATTTCTGCATTGTAATGAATTGTGCAAGTTGAAGGAATAGTTTCCTGGGTAAGGGGTAGTGGGAGATTTTTGGTGTCTGGTGAGAGTTGAGAGGCAGGATTTTTGTTAAAATGAGCAGCAGTAAAATAGCTCACCGTGCTGACATTGAAGTTGTCACTTTTTAAGGTTTCACATTTAACAGTTTTAAGTACAAACTGTTCTTAAATAAGGAACTGTGTTGCCCTATGGTGTGGATTTGCCAACAAAGTCTGCAGGTGCAGAATTATAATGTCTGTTGAATGCTTTTCTATCGAGTTTTAATATTTTCCAGCCAAACTTCTTAAAAGCTGCCTTTGATTTTATTCATATGGCAAATTATAGGCACAATCAGTTAGAGGTGTAAATAGTGAAAATCAATGTCAAACTACCTGATTGTGTCCACAGATTACCTCTGTCCACATGTTATCATTTGCACCTCCAGCTGATTATAAATGCAGAATTAGTGGCATAGTTGAAGTTAGAAGAAGTGTCCAGTACAATAAATACGTTATAGTCATTGCAGTGGATTCTAGATATTCATTGAAGGAGATGATGTTTCACTTCTTGGAGATTGAGCACAGGATAGTATTGTTGAAAGTGGCAGAAAGGTCGAGAAGAATGAGTTTGGAGAAAGCATCTTAGACTTGGCTGGCAAGAAGTCTTTGGTGACCTTATTGAGCTGTCTCAGTGGAATGGAGAGGTGGGGGCAAAAAGGCATAGTGCAGATCCACAAGAAGAGAGGGAGCAGTTCAACAAAGCAGCATGAATAGACATGTTCTTGAATAGGTCTCTACAGATTAGACGACATGACAGTTTTTAGAATAAAAATCCTTTTAATGTCTGACGTGTATTTAAGAGCTTGGCCCTGTTAGTCATTAACTTGGGTGTAATAAAGTGTCAGGTGTTAAAGGACGTATGCTGTCTATATGTAATGAACACAGCACTCCTACTGACATTCTCAACTGCTCATTTGGATAAAGAGGGTCCAGTCTATAGCCATCTTTTCACAATCTTCCCCTAAACTGGACAAGATGTTGGATGGCAGGTGTAATGGCTAGAAGAATAAAGAATATTAAGGAAATAAATAGCAAGTGTCAAATATCAATTGTGTGAGACGTTCATATGCAGACAGTGTGTGCTCTGCCATTGTGTTTATAATGCAGTGGTTCTCAACCAGGGGTACTTGTACCCTTTGGCATACTTAGAGGTCTTCGAAGGGGTACATCAGCTCATCTAGATATTTGCCTAGTTTTACAAGTCTACATTAAAAAGCACCAGCAAAGTCAGTACAAACTAAAATTTCATACAGATGGTAAGTTATTTATACTGCTCAATATATTACACACTGAAATGTAAGTATGATATTTATATTTCAGTTGATTATATGGTAAAAATGAAAGTGAGCAATTTTTCAGTAATAGTGTGTTATGACACTTTTTTGTATTTTTATGTTTCATTTTGTAAGCAAGTAGTTTTTAAGTGAGGTGAAATAGCCAGGGTACGCAAGAAAAATCAGACTCTTGAAAGAGTACAGTAATCTGGAAAGATTGAGAGCCACTGTCATAATAAATACCTGATACAGTCCTTGATCACAGATACATTTCTTACTAGTTTAGAAACACATTAACTTGTATTAGCGTGATTGTGTCCAGCATTCTAAAATGATTGGTATTTATAAAAAGTTGTTTTATTTGAACTTGTTTGAACCAATAGATGTGTGGCTCTTGCCACTGGCCAGCTGAGCCAGGAAATTCCTGATGTAACTAAGGCACCAAATGGTTAAAAATTTAACCACTCCAGGCAGGAAGAGAAGTGATGTGAAAAACAGATGTAAATCTCTGATTGCCTGAATCAAGTCGTAGTCCATGCTATATAAAACCAATACGTGTGCCTACACTTTTTTTTTTTTTTTTTTAGGCTTTTGGCCCATCTTGTGAAGAAATGGCAGTGTTAAAACCACAGCAGTTCCTCCTTGTTATCCCTTAAGGGGCAAAGAACAGCTGAAATATTCTTAACATTGAATTATGGCTGGGACACTTCTGTGGTTAACACTAAACTTTTTAATTCCTTGTTTTTATTGTTGGTGTTCTTGGGCTGGTTTGAGAGCTTAGATGCTGGCCAGTTTTCATTGGCTGAAGGAATTGTTATTGGAGTGGCGGACAGCTGTCTGCCAGGTTGTCTGCACAGCCTTCCTGTGCTCTCTGCTGTTCAGCTGCACAGTGCTATTGTTCATATTGAGCTTTTTCTTAAAAACTTTCCCAGCTGTATCCTGATATGGTAAATCACTTAATTTAGCTCCAGATTATGTTTATTTTGTGTAAGATAAGCAACAAAATACACAGTCACAGCAGTCTACCTTGAGTAAACTACAAAAGAGAGTATCAGGCATTTACAAAAGAAAAATTTTTGCTGATAAAACTATGAAACTAAGCACAGATGAAGTCACTTGTCCCTGTCATTCACATGTAACTATTGAGGGTTTGGCAGCCCTATATCCTTGGAACAAAGTAATATTAGTTTTAAAGAAGTATTAGACCAAAGCAGATTTTTTTTTTTTTTTTTTTTTTTTGTGAAATAAAATAAGAAATTGAAGTAAATTGACACAATATTCTTGTATGGTTGGCAGCCTGGTCAGGAACTCCTTCACTTTTCTTGAGGCTTTGGGTTTTTCCCAACTTTAAAAAAAACAAAAAACAAAACAAAACAAAACCAACTTCTGTTATACATTACTATGATTGACAGTAGCTATAGACCTAAAGCTATCTCAGGCTGGTTCCGATTCTTACATGTGTTAGCATTTGGTCATGACTTCTTACCTTGCAGCTGTGATTTAAAAGAAAAAACAGTAGGATTGACTCACTGATACAGGTATTTTCCACGCAGCTGGAAGTATAAATGCTTAATAGACTTGTCTCCTTGATACTCATGCATAGCATCTGTAAAAACACAGTAATAGTGGCCTCACTTCCTTTTTTTTTTTTTTTTTTTTTTTACCCTTTATAAAGGTGCTATAAATACATATCCTAATTAGTCCCTTAATGTGTTTTACATACCAGTAGATGCTGTTCTAAAATAATCACACTGTTCCTGTAAACATAGGAAGAGACCCAAATATAAGATTCAAAATAAACTTCCAAATGCCTTAACTGAATAAAAACACCAAAAAGGTGCCAGAAAGCAACCAAGTTCTAGCAGTTAAGAGTTTTGAATCTTGAAATTCAGTACTCCCTGGAATAGGTTCATGACTTGCTACTAGTTATCAGTCCTACCTAGGCATCACTTTATCTTGTTCCTATCTACTGTACATATATAAAGGAATATTTTTAAAGAGGGAGGCTGCACTCGAAAACTAAACTCAAATTTAAATTTAATTCAGAATAAATATTTACAAAACCCCCTTATTTTAAAGGGGAGCAACTGTTTTCTCAATTGATTTTCCTTAAGATGGAAGTGGAAATAAGGGTGTCTCACTTTGTTAAAAGAAGAAACAATCAGTTCATCAAAAGCCCTGAAACTGGAACCAGCAACCTGAATTATTATTGACCATATTTTCCTCACTGAACACTGTGTACACACATTTTGTACAGGATGATGGTGTTAGTGTGTCAGCAGCTCTCAGTGTCTGGAATAGCAGCAGTAGAAGGTATTTATATTTTCTTTCAGTATTTTGAAGACATTTTCATTTGTTTCTACATTAAATGTCCGAATGCATATTATAAAATAAAGAAAAATAAACATCTTTGTAATACTGCAGGGCTTTAGACAAATCCTCCAAACAGAATTTGGCATGGTCTCTGTATCAGAAAGATGTGTGCAGGATCAATTTATCACAGGGGCTTATGAAGAGAAATTCCAAGGGCTGGAGGTGTTCTCTACCCACGACAACCTCAGAAAAATTCAGCAGTTTTTAAATTGTAGATTGGTTCAATAGGGTGCACAGGTGAAAAGAGAAAATTGTGTGTATTAGAATGCTGGGTATGAAAATAAGCATCATGGATACAGTAAGAAGACTAGGAAATTTTTTTTTGTTAGAAAGAACACAAGTCCAGTTATAACTGGAGATGAGCCTGAAACAAAATACTGAGCCTAAACCCCCTCAACAAATATTAGGGCAGTTCTGATCTAGACTGACTAGTTAAAATGCGTTCTTCTTAAGCGCTGAAGTATGATATACATTATACTGTTTGGTGAGTAGGTTTGTAATATCTGAGTGGTTGTTTATATTGTCCCTGCTACCTAAGGCTACATTTTTCTCCTTACCCTGCTCTCAAGTTTCATTGTTTGTAAACGTTAACACTTTATGCAGTGATGTTATTTTGCCTATATAGGATATTAAGGTGGCTCGATTTTAAAGGAACTTTTTGGCATCTGTAATTTTATTCTTTTGAATAGAATAATAACTTTCTTTCAACATTGTATATGACTGGCTATTCCTTATTTTGTGTATATAATTATTCCATACATACTCATATATATATAAAAAATATAAATAAATGGTTGGCATACATAGTTAGGCACCCATGTTGGGCACACAAATGGATTTGGCTGCGTAACTGTAGGTGCCCACACTTTGAAATTTTGGCCATGCTGTATTATTAGCCTTATTGTCTTCAGTTTTTTTAAAAATCATGTAACATATGTACTCTGTTGTAAGTTAAGTTGTTTCAATGTTTTGCCAAAAGTTCATTTTCCAGAGTGTTTTGTACCTGGGGGACACAATAGTCATGCAGCTAGACTTATGTTGATTGGTGAATTAGATCCTTTACAATAGTAAAAACTGCAGCATTTTTCTTAAGGAGGTCAACTATATTTTTCTGTATTCTTAAAATATCTTCTTTTAAAATTGGATCACATTTATTCCACAAATGCTAAAGACTGTTAGTAAATTTATATATTTGGCCTTGGCCTGAAGATATAATAAACAGCCAAATGAAAGGGGCTCTTATGGACATAATTTGCATCACCACTGCCAACTCATGTGTAAATACATTACAGATATAAATACCAGAGAGGAAGAGGAATTATTTAAGTTAAGCACCAATACTGGCACAAGAACAAATGGGTATAAACTGTCCATCAACAAGTTTAGGCTTGAAATTAGACACAGCTTTCTAACCATCAGAGGAAGTTTTGGAACAGCCTTCCAAGCAGAGTAGTGGGGGCAAAAAACCTAACTGGCCTCAAGACTGAGCTTGATAAGTTTATGAAGGAGTTGGTATGACGAGACTACCTACAATGCCATGTGACCCATCTCGGACTGCTACTAGCAAATATCCCCCATAGTCAGAGATGAGACTCTAGATAGAGAGGGCTCTGAGATACTACAGAAAATTCTTTCCCTACAGTCTGGCTGTGGGTCATGTGGATATGCTCAGGGTCCAATTGATTGCCATATTTGGGATTGGGAAGGAATTTTTCCCCAGGTCAGGCTGGCAGAGATCCTGGGGGGGTTTTCACCTTCCTCGACAGTATGGAGCATGGGTCATTTGTTTTAAACTAGAGTAAATGGTTGAGTCTGTGTAACTGGAAGTCTTAAAATCATGATTTGAGCGCTTCAGTAACTTATCTAGAGATTAGGGATCTATTACAGAAGTGAGTGAAGTTCTGTGGCCTGCTTTGTGCAGGAGATCAGACTAGATGATCATGATAGTCCCTTCTGGCCTTAAAATCTATGAGATTGAGTCTATGATGTGGGACTCAATTCAATAAAGAATTAGAGGTGGATAATTAATGCAAATAAACATGCGTTTATGGAAAATAGATCTTGTCATACTAACTTGATCATTTTTTTGATGAGATTATGAGTTTGGTTGATAAAAATAACAGTGTTAATGTTATACTTCTGTAAGGTGTTTGACTTGGTCCCTCATGACATTTTGATTTTAAAAAAAATATATATGAAATTAACAGAGCACACATTAAGTGGATTTAAAAACTGGCTAACTGCTAGTTGTCAAAATGTAAATGTAAACTGGGAATCATCATTGAGCTGGTATGTTTCCAGTGGGGTCCTGCAGGAATAGTTCTTGGCCCTAAGTATCAGAGGGGTACCTGTGTTAGTCTGACTAAAGGGGTACCTTATAGACTGACAGACGTTTTGGAGCATGAGCTTTTCACCCACGAAAGCTCGCGCTCCAAAACGTCTGTTAGTCTATAAGGTGCCACAGGACTCTTTGCTGCTTTCTTGGCCCTACGCTCATTAACATGGTTTATCATTGACCTAGAAGAAAACATAAAATCATCATGAAAAAAACAAAATCATCACTAAGAAGGCTTGGAGATGACCCCAAATTGGGGGAGTGATAAATAATGAAGAGGACAGGTCACTGATGCAAAGTGATGTGGATCACTTGATAAGTGGGGTGCAAGAAAACAATATGCATATTAATAGTTAAATGTAAATGTATACCACTAGTAACAAAGATTGTAGGCCATACTTACATCATGGGGAACTCTGTCCGGGGAAGCAATGACTCCGAAAAAAAATGTGGAGGTCATGGTGGATAATTAGCAGAACATGAGCTCCCATTGGGAGCCTGTGGCCAAAAGTACTAATGCAATCCTCGGATGCATAAACACAGGAATCTTGAGTAGGAATAGAGAGCTTATTTTACCATTGTATTTGGCACGGGTGTGATTGCTTCTGGAATATTGTGTCTAGTTTTGGCGCCCACGCTTCAAGAATAGTGTTGATAAATTGGAGAGCATTCAGAGAGGAGCCATAAGAATGATTTAAAGGATAAAGAAAACATGCCTTATAGTGATAGACTCAAAGAGCTCAATCTCTTTTAGCATAACAAAGAGAAGGTTAAGGGGTGACTTGATTACAGTCTATAAGTATCTATTTGAGGTACAAATATTTAGTAATGGGCTCGTCTGTCTAGCGGAGAAAAGATATAACATGATCCAATGGCTGGATGCTGAAGTTAGACAAATTCAGACTAGAAATAAGAGGTAAATTTTTTATGGTGAGGGAAATTAACCATTGAAACAATTTATCAAGGTTCATGGTGGATTCTCCATCATTGACTATTTTTAAATCAAGTTTGGATGTTTTTCTAAAAATATGCTCTACGAATAATTTTGGGGAAGTTCTAAGGCCTGTGTTATGGCCAGGTTCTGTGGCCATGATGATAGTGCTGCCTACAGACCTTGGAATCTAAGAATGGAATCTTGGGAGTTAGGAAACAGGAGAGTTTTGCAAGGGATTTCTCCAGGTGAAGGAGGACCCTTGGGATACATTTGTTATCCTTAGTGTGTGTGTTTGTGTTTGGTATGCTTGCTGCTTGACTGAAATGTACCATGTGGTCTGTTTGTTTGGGGGATTGCGTGCTTAGCCTAGCGGCCTGCTAGGCAAGGCTGAGAGTTTAATGAAGCTTTGATCACTAAGCACTTTAGCAACCATCAACCCTTAACCAGGGAGTGGGGCTACTCAGGAAGATCAGGGCTTGCCTGGTTTGAGGGTTGCGGATCTCTCGAGACATCTAGATAGACGTGTGTAGTGCTGGGAGGAGCCAGTGGTCGTGGTACACGTAGGTACTAATGACATAAGGAAGAATAGGAGAGAGGTACTGGAGACCAGATTTAGGCTACTAGGTTAGAGATTGAAGCCCAGGAGCTCCATAGTAGCATTCTGAAATGCTTCCAATTCCATGCACAGGTCCAGTTAGAAAGGCAGAACTGCAGGATCTCAATGCATGGATGAGACAATTGTGTAGGGAGGAGGGGTTTAGATTTATTAGGAACCGGGAAATTTTGGGGAAAGGGGGAGCCTATACAGGAAGGATGGGCTCTACCTAAACCAAAATGGACCCAGATTGCTGGCATTTAAAATTAAAAAGGTCATAGAACAGGATTTTAAATTAAGCGTTGGGGAAAAGCCGACAGGTGCAGAGGAGCATGTGGTTTGGACAAACACATCCCTTGGGGAGGATCTGTTAATGGAGATCCTCTATATCCTAGTAAGGAGGAGAGGCTGGAAGATAGTAGGATCTGATGAGAAACTGTTAAATGAAAGAGGCCCATTCAATTACATCATGTAATGGCAGACAGCTAAAAAGTGACAAGTTTGTAAAGTGATTATATACAAATGCTAGAAGTCTAAATAATAAGTTGGGTAAACTAGAGTGCCTCGTATTAAATGAAGATATTGATATAATAGGCATCACAGAAACTTGATGGAATGAGGATAATCAATTGGGCGCAGTAATACAAGGGTACAAAATATATCAGAAGGACAGAACAGGTTGTGCTGGTGGGGGAGTGGCACTATATGTGAAAGAAAGTGTAGAATCAAATGAAATAAAAATCTTAAAGGAACCAAACTGAAGCATAGAATCTATATGGATAGTAATTCCAGACTCTAACAATAAGAATATAACAGCAGGGAATTAGCATGACTAGCATGGTAACAGTGACTGTGAAATGCTCTGCGAGATTAGAGGGGCTGTAAAAATAAAAAACTCAGTAATAATATCCCCATATTGACTGGGTACATGTCACCTTGGTATGAGATGTAGAGATAAAGTGTCTTGATACCATAAATGACTGCTTCTTGGAGCAGCTAGTCCTAGAGCCCACAAGAGGAGAGGCAATTCTTGATTTAGTCCTAAGTGGAGCACAGGATCTGGTCCAAGAGGTGGATATAGGTGGACTGCTTGGTAATAGTGACCATAATATAATTAAATTTAACATCTCTGTAGTGGGGAAAACACTACAACAGCTCAACGCTGTAGCATTTAATTTCAGAAAGGGGGACTGCACAAAAACGAGGAAGTTAGTTAAACAGAAATTAAAAGGTACAGTGTCAAAAGTGAAATCCTTGCATGGAAACTTTTTAAAGACACCATAATAGAGGCTCAACTTAAATGTATAGCCCAAATTAAAAAACATAGTAAGAGTGCCATCGTGGCTAAACAACAAAATAAAACAAGCAGTGAGAGGCAAAAAGTCATCCTTTAAAAAGTACCAGTTAAATCCTAGTAAAGAAAATAGAAAGAAGCATAAACTCTGGCAAATAAAGTGTAAAAATATAATTAGGAAGGCCAAAAAGGAATTTGAAGAACAGCTAGCCAAAGACTCAAAATATAATAGAAATTTTTTTAAGTACCTCAAAAACAGGAAGCCTGCTAAACAACCAGTGGTGCCACTGGACAATCGAGGTACTAAAGGAGCACTCAAGGATAAGGCTATTGCGGAGAAACAAAATGAATTTTTTGCATAAGTGGTCTTGGCTGAGAATGTGAGGGAGATTCCCAAACCTGAGCCATTCTTTTCAGGTGACAAATCTGAAGAACTATCCCAGATTGAGGTGTCATTAGAGGAGGTTTGGGAACAAATTGCTAAACTAAACAGTAATAAGTCACCAGGACCAGATGGTATTCACCCAAGACTTCTGAAGGAACTCAAATGTGAAATTGCAGAACTACTAACTATGTGGTTTGTAACCTATCATTTAAATCAGCTTCTGTACCAAATGACTGACGGATAGCTAATGTGATGCCAATTTTTAAAAAGGGCTCCACAGGTGATCCTGGCAATTACAGGCTGGTAAGCTTGACTTCAGTACCGAGAAAACTGGTTGAAAGAACAAAATTGTCAGACACATAAATGAACATACTTTACTGGGGAAGAGCCAACATGGTTTTTGTAAAGGGAAATCATGCCTCACCAATCCACTAAAATTCTTTAGGAGGGTCAACAAGTATGTGGACAAGGGGGAATCCAGTGGATATACTGTATTTAGATTTTCAGAAAGCCTTTGACAAGGTCCCTTACCAAAGGCTCTTAAGCAGAGTAAGCTGTCATGGGATAAGAAGGAAGGTCCTCTCCTGGATCAGTAAAAGAATAGGAATAAATGGTCAGTTTTCAGAATGGAGAGAGGTAAATGGTGGTGTCCCCCAGAGGTCTGCACTGGGACAAGTCCTATTCAACATATTCATAAATGATCTGGAAAAAGGGGTAAACAGTGAGGTGGCAAAATTTTCAGATTATACAAAACCACTCAATGTGCAGTGGCAGTCAAAAAAAACAATCAGAATGTTGGGAATCCTTAAGAAAGGGATAGATAACAATACAGAGAATATTGTATTGCCTCTCCATATAAATTCATGGTACACTCCATGTTGAATACTGCTTTGATAAATGAAGGGGGAGTTGAGGTAACTCCCTTTTATGGACACCCAGCCAGCCAGTTAGCTGTAAAATCCCTCTTGGTGGCAGTTCTATGGGTTTTTTTTTAACCTGTAAAAGGGTTAACAAAATTCCCCAGGTAAAGAAAAAAGAGTGGGCACCTGACCAAAAGAGCCAATGGGAAGGCTAGAACTTTTTAAAATGGAGGGGGAAAAAACTTTCCCTGTCTATTGTCTCCTTCTCTGGAAAACACGGAGCAGCTATGCTATAAGCAAGAATGCTGTGTAAGGCTTGAACCAGGTATAAAAATTCATCTTTCATACCTAGAAAAAAATCATTGGACAGAAAATGTTTAAATAGACGTTATCAGGTTTATCTCTTTATTTTGGCTTGTGGATCTCCTCTGTGCTAAACCCCAGGTGCTTTTGTTTGCTTGTAACTTTTAAGCTGTGCCCCAGGAAAGCTATTCTTGGTACTTAAATTTGGGAATTGCTCTTAAAATCTAGCAAAAACCTAAGTTCCAAATGTATTTTCTTCCTTTTTGTTTCTAATAAAATTTACTTGGTTTAAGAACAGGATTTGATTTTTTGGTGTCCTAAGAGGTTTGTGCATGTTGTTCGATTAGCTGGTATCAACAGCTAGTTTCCTTTGTTTTCTTTCTCAGCTCTTCCCTGGAGGGGAGTGAAAGGGTTTGAGGGTACCCCACAGGGAGGAATTCCCGAGTGCTCCTTCCTGGGTTCAAAGGGAGTTTTTGCATTTGGGTGGTGGCAACATTTACCAAGCCAAAGTCAGAGAAAAGCTGTAATCTTGGGAGTGTAATACAAGCCTTGAGTGGCAAGCATTAGTTTTTAAAATCCTTGCGGGCCCCCACTTTCCGCGTGCAGATCTGGTCACCCCATCTCAAAAAAGATACACTGGAACGGAAAAGGTTCAGAAAAGGCAACAAAAATAATTGGGATATGGAATGGCTTCCATATGAGGAGAGATTAATAAAACTGGGACTTTCCAGCTTGGAAAAGAGATGACTAAGGGGGGATATGATAGAGGTCTATAAAATCATGACTGGTGCAGAGAAGGTAAATAAGAAAGTGCTATTTACTCCTTCTCTTAACACAAGAACTAGGGGTCACCAAATGAAATTAATAGGCAGCAGGTTTAAAACAAAAGGAAGTATTTCTTCACACAACGCACAGTCAACCTGTGGAACTCCTTGCCAGAGGATGTTGTGAAGGCCAAGACTATAACAGGTTTCAAAAAAATAACTAGATAAATTCATGGAGAATAGGTCAATCAATGGCTATTAGCCAGGATGGGCAGGGATGGGAATGGTCGACAGGGGATGGATCTCTTGATGATTACCTGTTCTGTTCATTCCCTCTGGGGCACTTGGCATTGGCCCCTGTCAGAAGACAGGATACTGGACTAGATAGACCTTTGGTCTGACCCAGTATGACTGTTGTTGTGTTCTTAATGTGTTACAGATTAATAAATCTGATTCTATTTCATGTCAAATGGGAATTATTGTTAATTGAATTATATAAACCTTGCATCTTTACAAAGGGTGAATCCTCTAATCAAGACAATTTACATGCTGAAGCCTCGTCGGTAAGATGGGTACAAAAAGTAGAAAGGCTTGGTAGGGAGCTATTTATATGGAGGTGAGAGGATGCAAAGGTTGAACAGGAAAAGTGGAGCTGAAATTACATAGTATAGCTTTTGAATACAATCCTGGATGAATTTGAGGACCGATTCTTGGGAATGTCACTTTGGGTGTGGGTGTCTGGTATGATAACCCAGGCACATCAAAAGAACTCAAAGATATAATAGGACCATGAGAAGTAAAGACGTGAGAAAACCCAGAAGAATTGTGAGGCTGCACAGTCAAAAGAGTCAGAGGGAAAAAAAGGGGATAGTGCTTTCTAGACATGTAAGGCTGTACCTTTACTACAACTGAACCAAGATAGTTTTGTCTAGCTATGTTATGCTTACTGCTTATTTCATTTTGAATCTGATTTATTTTAATCTCTACCTTTTTAAAAATCCAAACTATAATTAGCCCCTTTGAGTCCTAGGTAAAATGTGCTGAAGTCAAGTGGGTGTACACTGTTGAAATGCAGATGACATTCTGACCTTTTCTGAGAGGCAGTTTGGGGAAAAAACAATACTTCTGTCCCAGAGCATTAATTTGAGGCAGCCCCCTAAGAAGTGCTATCCAAACACCAGTTGTGATTACTTGGGGAATAAGGAAAGCCAGTGGATTATGATTAGCAGGGATAGTGATCGGAAGGTCACATTGTGTCACTGATACTCCACTTTAATGTAGTTTAATGTTTCTTTTGTAATATTTTGACATATAAACAGCAAATAGAAAACATAAAACTCTCTTACAGGCTTCTCAAAATTATTGCTTATTCAGCTAGCTCCAGGCATTAGTGTTTTTTTTTTTTTGCCTTCCCACTGCTCTTCAGAGATAAACACTGATCAAACTGTTTACTAGCTATACATGTCTCTCCTACTCTTAAATATATGTGCTGCACCAGCCAGAATGTTTAGTGTTTGACAGATGTTCAGAGAAGAGTTGGGTAGAAAGAACTGCCTGTCCAGTTTTGTTTGATTCCTCTGACAACCCTAGCAAAACATTGACTATTTATAAATTATAAATTCAATTAAATGTTTCTTTTGATAGAGACAAAAAGTCTCATGTGAATATGAATTGGTATGAATATTAATTACAAGAATAGTTGTGTACCAGGAGAAGAAAGTGCTGGGCTTCTGTATTAAAGTGACATTCAATTTTTGAGCCTACACTTGGTCAATACAAATAAAAGTGTAATGTATTTTAAAAACAAATACAGAAAACCACCACCACCAACCTAAACATTCTAAATAGAGAATGCTAAGGTTATGTTACCTTTCTCCCTTTCCTCCCCAGTATTTCCTGCAAAGGCGATGATATAGGAGAGGAATAAAAACTACTGCTTGTGTCCAAAATCTGTTGGGAGGAAGGTAGGATGTGGCAACATGGATTCTTTGCCTACCCAATTCATTCCATGAAAGTTATTCATATGAACAGGGTTCCATGGGTTTGGGGGCAGGAGGAAAGAGTGGTAGATTGTGAAAGCCATGTAGCCAGGAAAAAATTGTTCTTCATATTATCATTCTTCTGGAAATACTGAAAGGCTTCCCTAAGGTGATGCTGTCACTGTCAAGATATATTTGTACCAGCACCCATCTATGTACACTTGAAAACCACCTGACAGGATTTGGGACTTGTGAGGGAGGAGGGACAGCCATGCTGACGTGGATAAATGGTGTGTTCTCCAGAGGTAATGAAGAGACCCTGGGCTTCTAACCATACCCCAGAATCTTCAGCGAAACCTCATGGATCTTGAGAATCTGCAGATTATTATTACAGTTATAACTGCAGCTGGCTCCCTGCGTGACATATTCTGCCACTGATCTCACTCTGTGGCAAACTTAATGGCATTAATGCCACCGAAATTTCAGTTTAACTTTTGGTCCCTTCTGCAGACTTTTTTTCTATGGTATGTCATGTTCTTGAGCCTTGTCATCCTGCCAACCTTTAATTTTGTAATCTGGGCATGCAGATGAGAGGTGACGGAAGCATATGCCATGCCTTTCCTCCAATTTTCTTTTGGGGTAATACTCAAATTATTTAGTATTCAAAATGTCAGTACTCTGCTTGCTTAGTGCAATTGAGGAGAGAGGAATAGAGCTGTGAGAAGATTTTCAATGCTGGCATATCTGGTAAACGTCTCTAAGTGTTTGCAAAATATATTGATTTTTGCAGTGACTTTTTCTTTGAAGAGGTAGGTAGTTTTTGGAAGTGAGAGTTGCTTTTGCTGCAGTAATGGCAGATATTCACTCTGTATCAAATCTGCAAATCCTTGTAAAAATATTCTAGAGGAGAAGAGACTATGTGAATACTTCTGAAGCAAAAATTGGTTAGTCTCCTACTGTTATAGTCAGGCAGATCACAGGAACGTATGTCAGGATGTAGTTATCCTGTGGTTACGTGCATACTGAGAAGCCAAAATAAAATTGTTTACAACAACCTTGCTAATGTAACTTTATGTAAAATTGTCAAATATGGCCAGTTCTTCAAGTATCATTTGCAGTCCAGCATCTGGATTTTTATAGAAATGTAGTATTTAAAAAAAAAAAAAAAAAAAAAAAAAAGAGGCATAACTGTTTCAAGCCTATAGACTCTACCTTTGTAAAACCTGGGATGTCTTCCACCCAGATTCCTGGGCCTCAGAAAGGAGTCCAACCCGTTTCACTGGAGCTACTACTTATAGTTGCCTGGTTAACACTGATCTAACTAGTGTGGGTTCACCCTTTTGTTGAAATCTTTCACAGCATATTTTTTGAACAAGTAATACTGTCCATTTAGGAGAGACCGGCAGCTGCAGCCTGAAGGGGGCTATTTTGTCTCCTTTTATATTATAGATACATATAATGTTATAGTTTTAACAGCTGTGGGCCCCACCTCCTTTTCTTACTGCTGACTAAGTAGTCTTGGTTTCTATTATGTTTTTCCCTTTTGTATTCCATTAGGAATGGCACGTTTTCCTAGGATCCTAGTAGCATATGACCATTACACATAACATAATCTCTAATTGATATGGCCCGCCACAGTAATCCACATCTAAGCTATATAAAAGCTACAGTACTGCAGTGCACTGCCTCTTAAAAGTACCCAGAAAGCTAATGCTTTGTCACTTTTGCCCTTGTTTTTGCTCTCTACCCTGTATCCATCTATTTTGTTGGTGACATTAAACAGATATTGCTGCTTCCAGTTCCATTACCGTGCTGCCCTGCTAATGCTGGGTCAGCAGGGATCCTGCCTCTGTTTTTCTTTTATCTGGTTGAAAAGTTGAATTAGTGTTGACTAGTGTGAGTCACAGTGTTTATATAGTCTGTGTTTTGTGTAATGCCCTGGCTTTGCATCACTAACACTTAAGGTTAAATACAGTAAAAAGTTGCCCTGAAACATATGTGAACATTCAGTGTATAAGCACCACCACAATCACACTCTTCCTTTGATAACTGGGATATTTTAAAGGTACTCACATAAATGTAAAATATTTACCTCCAAACGTTACTGTTTTATTAGGTTTAGGAAGCTTCAATTAAATAAAGCTATTGGGTAGAAAATTCCAATTGCTCACACCCAAAACCGATATTTTGGCAGTTCTCTACTGTTTTGGTTTTCCATAACCGCCATCATTATTTTCAATAGTAACTTCAGTTGCTAACAAATTTATTTCTCCTGTCAGCTGCAGTACCAGTTACAGGAAAGGCCTACATTTGAATGAGGATTTAATTACTTTTTGAGTCTCTCTGCACTAAATGGTGTAGGTTGTAAATATGGATGGATTTACGGCAGATCCATGGTCCCTAGATGATCCCCAGCATGCAGAATTTCATCAGTGTTTTGATGCGGCAACATAAAGGTCACAATTTCAGGTCTGGCAATAGGCTCACTTCATCCGTCCCTCTGTCATCTGTATTGGTGGGAAGCAGAGAGTGGCTGACCTAGTAAAGAAAACATAGTGTGAGTGTTAAACACAAACCAAACATGATACACCTTGAAAATGTAAAAGCAGCAGTAAACACAAAGCTGGGAGCAACTGGAAGCCTTGGGTGAGAGTATAAAACTACTGCACTATCCTGGGATCAAGGGAAGAGTTTCTTGAGATAAGTCTAAAGGAAACTGAAATATTACAGGCCCTTTTTCTAGAGTGACTGAACATGTGGTGAAGAAGAATAAAAAAAATTACAAGTTGAGTATGAAAAACCAAGCATGCACCTGTCATGCTAGGATTCTGATCCCACCAAAGGGGGAGGGGAATGTATTTAGAAAACCCTTCAGCTCGAAAAGAAAAATCCCACCAAAAGTAGAACTACATGTGTCAGCTAACATCATGACCGTTCTTTTGTTTTATCCCCACCTGTCTCCCTTTGATCCCCACTTTATTTTTACCCTTTGAAATGGGAAGCTCTTTGGAGCAAGAAATGTTGTCTTATGATTTTGGAAAGCACACAGCGCACACTCTGTACTCCTCCATTATTTGTTCTGCTCTCTTAAGTGGGAAGTCTGTTTGTCTCCCGAGAGAGCTTACCGAGCTGTCCTGCAGTATCTTTATTGTTGAAAGTCTTGTGCAAAGATAGGGGTCTTAAACTGGACTCTAAATGTGGCAAGGCTAAGGCTTGTCTTGATCTCCAATGGCCGAGAATTCTGTAGCTGAAGGCCTTCCGTTGTGAATGCCCAGCCCCAAAGTGAGCGAACATGTCAGGATGAGTCACGGTAAGAGGTGGTGACTGATAGGGTCCTAAACCACTGAGTGCTTTAAGGAACAGAGCACAGTCTTTGAAATTGGTCTGGAATTGGATAGGGAGACAGTGTAGCAGTGTGAACCACCACTGAAATACACTTGTTGGTCTGTTATTGAGGAGTATGGCCAGTGTGTGTGTGTTGACCCAATAGCAACTTTCATCCATTCTGGTATACTGAGGGTGTATAAAAAATGGTTTTAAAAAAGGATTCTTTTAAATTTTAAATAGGTGGGGGTTTTTTAGAATTAACCTATTTAAAATTAAATTTAAAATTGACAACCTATGTTAAAGCCTACACTTGGTACTGTTTGCCAGAAGTTGGGAATGAGTGACTGGAGATGGATCGCTTGATGATTACCTGTTTTTTCATTCCCTCTGGGGCACCTGGTATTGGCTACTGTCAGAAGACAGGATACTGGAATGATATAAACACTCAGGTACTATGTTATGCTTGCTAATTTTTTGGATAACCAGACATTTTTGCTGCAACTATATTACATTCATTTAAAAAAAAAGTGACCTGTACAAGTGCTGTAGAAATTGAGTCGTCAGGTTAATCTTGTACATTTTACAGGTACTGAATGTCAGTGCAGTACTAATTGCATGCTCAAAATATTTGCAAAATTGTGGACTGTGCAAAGTAAGCTGATTAAGATCAAAACTGCAGAGGAAGCCTAATATTGCAGGATCTGCAATTTCAGCAATATCGTGAAAGAAGTAGTGCCTTAGCTACATAGTTATTTATATAAATGTATAGAGATATAGTACACCCTCCTGGTTAACAAAAAGAAACACTAAACTAAGTGCAAAGGCTACATTTAGTTGCAAATCAAAATGTTTTAATGGTTATCAGCCTTTCTTTAGGAAAATAACAAAGTACTGGACATATTAAAATCAATTATTCAGAGCAAGGTTTCCTGCTTGCTGTTTTAAATCATAATTAAAATCAGTGATTTGTATCATAGAATAGAATCATAGAATATCAGGGTTGGAAGGGACCTCAGGAGGTCATCTAGTCCAACTCCTTGCTCAAAGCAGGACCAGTCCCTAATGAAATCATCCCAGCCAGGGCTTTGTCAAGCCAGGCCTTAAAAACCACAAAGGAAGGAGATTCCACCACCTCCCTAGGTAACCCATTTCAGTGCTTCACCACCCTCCTAGTGAAAAAGTTTTTCCTGATATCCAACTCAAACCTCCCCGGCTGCAACTTGTTCTGTCATCTGGTACCACTGAGAACAGTCTAGATTCATCCTCTCTGGAACCCCCTTTCAGGTAGTTGAAAGCAGCAGAATCCCCCGTCAATTCTTCTCTTCTGCAGACTAAATAATCCCAGTTCCCTCAGCCTCTCCTCATAAGTCATGTGCTCCAACTCCCTAATCATTTTTGTTGCCCTCTAGTCTCCCTGAAACCACAGTTCAAATCCCAAAGATTCATCCCTTGGCCCTTATGAAGGGTGATAAGTTGAGTTACATGTACTTAGTGTGTGGAAATCTTCGATTCCATAAAAGCTAATATTTTCTTTTCTTCTTGTGTGGATGTGAGGGTAAGGCTTTTAGCTGGGAGCCCATAATCCATATTCAAGCACTTAAATAAATGGTTTGATTTTTCAAAAGTGCTGAGCACCTAGCAGTTTCTTTTTAAGTCAGTGAGGGCCACAAAATGCTTTGCTCTTTTGAAATATTGGTCCATTTCTTTAAGTACCTAAATATGGATTTAAGGGCCTAACTTAGGCTGCCAGTTTCCATATTAGTTTCCTGCTTGGCTGCCACCCTCCAAAAAACAATGGCTGCCTTTCAGCAATATTTTATTTCTCAATCTTTGAAGCATTTTGGGATGAAAAGTGCAATAAAAATGTACATTATTTTTAAAGTTTATTTTATTTATTGTAGGATCAGATTGAAGAATTCAATAAACTTTACTCTTTGTATCCACCTTCGAGATGTCACACAGATAAAGTCCCTTTATCCCTTAGCAAAGAAAATCCCCCTTCTTGCTCAGGTTAAATTGATTATGTGTCTACAGCAGGAATTTACACTGATCCCTAGTTAATTACATAGAAATGAGATCATTTGGCTTCATTGTGAGGATAGTAAGGCTGTCTTCTCTGGTTTATCAGATACAGCACCTCCTTGTTCCTTTGCTTCCACAGTTGTTTCCATTCCTGATTTTTAATCACATCATACAATTATAGTTAAAACTAAAGCAGGCAGTAGATTTAAAGGCTTGAGGAGGAAAAAAAATGCTTTGCCTTGTGTATCTTTAAAATTTTTGAAAATAGTTCTGGTTCATCTAACACAGGTGCCCTGAAAATAGTGCAAAGAAACTGACATGAGTATGTTGCCTTATAGGTCAAGTTTAGTTACATAAACCTGTAGACCTAAAAAAAGTAAAACTCACTCAGCCACTCTTATAAATATTGGTAAGCTTTTTTGCACCTGAAAGTAATATTCACTCTCTTCTCCTGCCACATTGTTTTTGTTCACATTTGAATAGGTAACTCCTGCAAGATTTTGTGAGGGTTTTAGCTGATATTTGTAATATGCTTTGAAGATGCAAAGCATCACATAAAATATTGAGTAGTAGTGTATGTAACTGAAGTTGTTGGTGTCATTTAGCATTATGTAGTGATTGTGATATCCCTGTATTATGTAAATTTGTTTAAAATGAACACATTATAAAATACTTGTCTTAAAAATCATTTATTTGCTTACCTGTAATTTCAGATAATGGAGGACAGACTTTGGAAGGTGGAAATAACTGGCCTCTAAGAGGAAGAAAGTGGACGCTCTGGGAAGGAGGAGTGAGAGGAGTAGGATTTGTTGCAAGTCCTTTACTGAAACAGAGGGGAGTAGAAAGTCATGAACTGATCCACATCTCTGACTGGCTGCCTACTCTAGTAAATCTTGCTGGGGGACATATAAACAGCACTAAGCCTCTGGATGGCTTTGATGTGTGGAAAACTATCAGGTAACTTGCATTTCAAATAACTGTGTCAGAATCCTGCTAAGATAAGACTTTTATCAGCAAGAGCAACAGACCTGAAATTGGGAGAAACCGAGACATATATATGATCCTGAATAAGACTGGGAAAAAAAAAGTAATTTGCTAAATAAAAGGATAGGTTTAAATCCATACACATTTTTCCTCCAGGAGGAGAACAGGAATGAAGAAAGCACCATAAATGAAAGATGCCAGTAACGTTACTTACTTCATCTCTGAAAGGTGTGCTCAGATGCCATGATGACAGATGTAGCATGATAACCTGAATAGAATGGAAGAGAATAGATTAGTTACACATTTTTAACAATGAGGGTGATTAACAATTAGAACAAACTACCAACTGAAATGGTGGATTCTCCATCTGCTGGTGTCTTCAAATCAAGACTGGATGCCTTTCTGGACCTTGCACTTTAGTTATAGACAAGGTATTGGTCTCAACACTGTGGTAACTGGGTGAAATTTAATGGCCTATGATATACAGGAGGTCAGACAGGATGATAGAATTGTCCCTTCTGTCCTCGAACTCTATGAATATAGAATTAGCTTTTGCTAAATGTTTATTCAGTCCTTTGGTCTTTCAAAGATGGAATTCCCTGAGGTTTATCCTACCACACATGGGTTATGGAGCTCTCAGAATCTGAGTTTCTGCATGTATTAAAAGTCCTTGACACGCATTGCAAGAGTTGGGGTTTTCTTGGTGATCTTGGTCTAAATTCCTTTATTCCTCCCTTCTACACTTTCATGAAGCGTGCTATGTGCTAGCTAGCTGCCTAAATTCCATTCCCTCCCTTCTAAGGAGTAGCTTCATTTCAGTGATATTTGAATATAGTTTTGGGTCACTTAAGGACCATTCAAGATGCTAGCTATATAGCAAGGTAAAATAGTGCTACAATTAAAGCAGAGGCTGGACTTTCTAATTCCTACAGACCAAACATTTCAGGTTTAATGCTTTGTGTATTAGTTATTGTTTATAATGCTTTTTGGTCCAACTAGTAATTTTGGTAAAAGCCTTTCAGTGTTATGGGGGACTCTGGGTGTGGGTATTGTATTTCAATAACAGAAATTATAAAACAGAAACTATATAAATATCTCCCTAACAAATTGAGATTGATAAAACTAAAGCTGAGCTCCTTTTCCTATTAATACCTCCCCACTGCCCACATTTCGCAACTTTAACAGCCTCCACCACTGAGATAGCCAGCTAACACACATGGAAACATGTTAGTTTGCACCTTGGTGGTACTTTTCAGTCATGGTAAGCTAACATTCAAGAGCTAACATGACTGATAAATGCATCCCTTTTTCCCATCAAGACAAGGTCCTTGAGGTAGATTTGATACTGACATCAGCACTTGGGGCACATTTGCTCATCTTCAACATCTTTTTTGGTAAAATTCTAATTAATGCAACTGATCCTATTCTATTTGATATAGGTTCTTAAACTGTAGTTATCAATATGGTATCTGAGTGCATTCCAGTAGCGTGTTAAGCAACGTGACTACCACCTGTCACATGTGATTCTATCTCTTTCCCTCTCCCCAGGGGAAAAATCGTGTGGGCAGCATAGGTATATGTTATGGATAGGTCAAAAAAATGCACCTTGCACTTGGAGCTGAAGATGTGAAGGTTTATGATGGTCTTTAGTTTCTGTGAGTTTGCCAGTCTCAGATTAGTCTCCAAGAAGCTCTGCCATCTGCACAAATGAGCTTTAGCCTTACGGTTGAAGGTTTCATTGAGTCAAGAGTTCCGTTGTCTACCACTATTCCGTTGTCTACCACTATTACGGAATCTTTTAGATATGCTGGCCCCAGGCCATTAAGGACTTTGAGGATAAGGCCCAAGACCTCGCAATTGACTAGATATTTTATGGGAAACCAGTGTAGAAAGCGCAGGACAGGTCTGATGTGCTCACAGTAGCCTGTGTTGCAGAGGAGATGTGCTGCAGCATTCTGTACCCTTTGAAATTTCCCAAGGGCTGATGGCTTCATGCCCAAGTATACTGCATTGCTGTACTCTACACAAAAGGTGGAAAAAGTGTAATTGAGGCCAGGTCATTGTCTACTAGGACAGGATGACTCTGCTAGCCAGCCAGCGATAGTAGAAAGTGTGTGTTATAGCAAATGCTGCTCTGTGAGAGCTCAGCATCAGCAAGGAATCTAGGAGCATTCCTTAACTACAAACTGAATGGCTTAGGGGTGTGCGTGTGTGTGTGTATCTATCTTCAACTAAAGGAGCCTGCACTGTGGTTGCAAACTCTTGAAAGTGCTTTTCTCTGCCCATCAGTACTAGTGCTTCTCCCTTGCTTGGGTTCAGCTTTAATCAGCTATTCCTCATCCCTGAGCAGATCTTGTCCAAATTCTGGATTATCTTGGTGATATGGTCGCATATAGTGAAGGATAGGTACAGCTGGGTGTCATCTGAATATTGCTGGCACTTGATCCCATATCACCTTACCAGTTCACCCAGTGGTTGCCCGTAATGTTTAATAGCACCTAGAGAGACCTGGTGAACCCAGATTTTTTTAATTTTGCCAAATTGGAGGCCTCGTTCGCAATGTGACTCTTCATAGAAGAAATTAATATAGTTTCTGTGAATTGTTAGACTGCCCAGTGGGTGACCTTTGATAAAAATGTTTAATTTCACATTTTCCTCAATGAATAGATCAAATTTCAAGGTTGTAGCTCAAAAGATCAGTTGAATGTTGGCTATTGGACAAAAAGGACTTTAATGACATCTAATAAAAAGTTCAAATCTGTTGATTTTTAGTGCTTAGTGGCCTATAATGGATGAAAATAGCTAGAATGTTTAAAAAAAAAAAAAGATAATTTGGAAAATGGAAATTAAGGGCCAGTCAGTTACTTTATTACAAGTCAATGTGTGACAGTACGGTGTGGGAGGGGTTCTCTACCTTTTTCTTTCTGTGGCCCCGCAGTATGTGATAAAACATCCATGCCCCACCTGTGCCACTGCAACTTTTTTTCTGCATATAAAAGCCAGGGCAAGCATTAGAGGGTAGCAAGCATGGCAGTTGTCCAGGGACCCACACCACAGGGGGCCCGAAAAGCTAAATTGCTTAGGCTTTGGCTTCAGCCTCGGGTGATGGGGCCCAGGGCTTCAGCCCCATGTCATGGGGTTTGGCTTTCTACCCTGGACCTCAGCAAGTCTAATGCCAACCCTGCTTGGTGGACCCTCTGAAACCTGCTCACAGCCCCCCAGAGCAGGGTAAGAATCACTGAGCCCCTGGATAAGAATCACTACAGTATAGTATGTTGGAAGATTAGCATATATTCTGTAATAGCGGTTAATTTAAAAAAGTAAACATTCTTAATCTGTAGACTTTGTCTACAATTGCTTGTGACATAGGAAAGAAAAGAATTTAAAATTACATTCTTAAATACTAAAAGTTTTATATATGATCCCACAGACAAAATATTGTTGGGAAAAGATTATCACAACTAGTTGCACTGTGATACAAATTGAGGCTGAAGAAAATGATGTCTTAAGTGAAGCATGTCATAATATTTTTTTCCAATATACATAAAAAAAATTAAGGAAGTGTGAGGAAATGTGATCCAGGAAAATACAATATGTGCAAGACATGGGTTTTTTGTTTTTGTTTTTGTTTTGTTTTTTTTTTTAAAGAACAAAAACGTCCTTAGTGACACCAGGTCATTACCAAAAACAAGACAAACAAATTCACTCTGGAAAACCTTGGACTTCTTCCCAAGGCTACTTTTTGCCTAGTTTAAATAACGCCCTGTTCTGTTAAAGTTCCTATACAAATGTTGTGTACAAATTCACCAATAAACAATAACCTTTCACTATGCTTTAAAAATATACCATGGTTGAAAATACAGGGCCATACTCTTGGCTGGCATAAATTAGCCTTTGATTTCTACAGATGTACATCAGTTTATATCAGCAGAGAATCTGTCCCATAGAATACAGTTCTCCTGTTTTTATATAAACAAAATTCCCTTGGAAGATAATCAGAGTTTCGTCTGCATTAAGAACACACAACTGAGCTGGTGGTGGAACACACTATAATAATCCCCACAAAAAAGCCCTCTTCCTATTAAGTGTGTGTGTGTATGAGAGAGAGAGTGAGTGAGTGAGTATGCAACTTAATAGAACATTGTACCTTAAAAACAAATCTCCTAAAGCCAGAGAATTCTAAGCTATGTTTATATATATTTTTTAAATCTAATCACTAGAAAATACTGAAATACAAAGATAAGGAGTTTTGGAGAACTTTAGTTGAGCCTTCATATCCTTGCTGTCTTGTGCACTCACTAAGTGTCCCTGACAAAAACTGCAGTATCCAGCTGCTAGCTGGATAACTTGCTGAAGCTATCCTGTGAGGGGCTAAGCCACATAGCAGTGGAGCTCTGTAACTGGGAAGTGTGATGGGGCATCTGCCCCAGACTGGTGGAGAAAGTGTTAAAATCAGCCCTACTCACAGCAGACAGCCAGTCAGAGGGGAGCTGCAGTGAGTAGCCAATGAGGGCAGAGCAGGCTCATATATAAAGAGAGCTGAAGGGCAGAGGAGGCAGCTCCCTCTTGGGAGCCCAGGGAGAAGGACTTTTGCCCACAACTGGGGCAGGATCATCTCCAACTGTTGGGTGGTGAATATCCTCCATCAGGGCTACCCTATCAAATTCTTCTCCTTCCCTCCTCGTCTTCCGCCCAATGGCTGCCCTTGGACCCTTTCCAGGACCATTTCCACGAGGAAGTGACTGCCCTCCTCCAAAAGGGCACCATAAAACCTTTGCCATACCACTACCATGGCCATTGTTTTTATTCCCCCTATTTCCTTGCCCTGAAGAAAGGAGGTGTTCTTCATTCCATTTTGGATCTCTGCTCCTTGAACAAGTTTATTCACAAGTTTTGCATCAGGATGATCACTCTCCCCCTTATTATCCCTTCCTTCTCCCCATGGAGCTTGGCCTGTAGCTCTTGATATGAAAGATACATACTTCCACGTAGACATCCACCCTGCTCATCACAAATTCTTCTGCTTCAAGGTGGGGAGTTCCCATGACCGATTCCATATCCTCCCTTTTAGAATTGCTGCTGACCTCCCATGTCTTCATGAAGATCTTTGCTGTCATGGCAGCTTATATGCACCGCCTGGATTATTCCCTCTTCCCCTGTCTGGATAACTGGCTACTTATGGTGCCCTCTTGCTCCCATCTTCTTGCCACCATCCAGACCCTCCATACCCTCCTCGGCAGCTTGGGGATCTGCATCAATAAAGAAAAGTCGATCCTTGTCCCTACCTGCACGCTCACCTTCATAGAGGCACGCCTGTACTCTTGGCAGCCCGCACCTTTCTTCCCAGGGATCGCTTTGCCACCCTCACTTCTTCTCGTATTGCTATGCTCTGACAGTACCGCAAATGTTTGTCCATCAGTGCCTCTCCCTCCTGGGCCATATGGTGGCCTGTACCATGGTCACGCTGTACATCTGTCTCCATGTGTGTTGCATTCAGCTGTGGCTCCACTCTGCAATCCGCAGTCAGATGGCCTGAAGAAGCAGGTCATCATCCCTCCCGCTGTTTGGCTTACCTCATCTGGTGGTGCAACCCGTCCATTGTTCTACCAGGCATTCCATTCATGTCCTTCATGCCCAGCACCACTCTCACCATAGATGCCTCACTCGTGGGCTGGGAGGTCAACCTTTACGGCCGCACGGCCCAGGATCTTGGGTCCCTAGTGGTTGTGCGGCTGCACATCAGCATCGTGGATCTATGGGCAAGTGACTGTCCTGCCAGACCTGCCTGTCCTTCCTCCATTCCCACCATGTTCAACTGCTGTCCAACAACATGATGGCGGTTATCCATATCAACAGACAGGGCAGGGCCGGGTCTCCTTCCCTCTGCACAGAGGCCATCCATCCTTGGAACTGATGCTTCCAGCTTGCACACTGGAAGCATCACAGATGCTTGGACACTGTACATCTAGGCAACAGCAACTCCCTGGTGGACAGCTCAGCTGGTCTTTCCACACCAACCACGAGTAGGAAGTCCATGACTCTGGTCCATCTTTCATTGGTGGGGCATGCCTCACTGGGACCTCTTCGTGACTTCGGAGAACTGAAAGCTTTCTCTCTTCTGCTTCTAGGGAGCCCTGGGCTCAGCTTACAAGGCGATGCCATTCTCATTCCCTAGACCGTGGATCTCCACTATGCCTTCCTGCCCATTTTCCTCCTTCCCCAGGTCCTGCGCAGAGTGCGGAAGGACCGAGTGATGGTTATCCTTATAACTTCCTCCTGGTCTTGCCAGTAATGGTACACCAATCTTCTCCACCTCTCTGCTCACCCCCCAAGTCCTCTTCTGGCCCTCCTGGATCTCCTAACGCAGACGCATGGCTGGCTGCAGCTCCCCAGCCTGAGTCCTCTCCATCTCGTGGCCTGGTATTTGGATGGGGCTTGTGTGTAGACCAGACTTGCTCCACCCCTATCCAAGACATGATCACTCATAGCAGACTCCAGTCAACTGTTATTAAGCTAAGGGGCTCTGCTTTACTATGTGGGCACACCACCATCACATCTCTCCAGACTCGTCTCCATTCCTGTCCTTCTAGACTACCTCTGTCATCTATGCCTATTGGGCCTTGCCCTTTCCTCCATCTGCATCCACCTGGCGCTCAGTGCCTTTCTTCCTCCTGTCGATGGCTTCTCCGTCTTCACTCATCCAAAGACCTCCTGCTTCCCATGGCCTTCTCAGTGACTTTCCCTCCGTAGGGAGGCCTACCCTTTCTTGGGATCTGAATCTGGTCCTCACTGGACTCACCAAGCCACCCTTCAACCCCCTTGCCACCTGCGCTCTCACCCGTCTTTCCATGAAGGTTGATCTTCTTGGTGGGCGTCATCTCCGCAGGGTTCATCAGTGAACTGACAGCCATGATGGCAGATCCACCATTAACCAACTTCCACAAAGACACGATCTCCTTACGTTTTCACCCCAAGTTACTGCCCAAAGTGGCTTCCTCCTTCCACCTCAACCAAAGTGTACAGCTTCTGGTCTTCTGCCCTAAGCTGCATGCCTCTCCTAGTTGTGCAGAAGAAACAATATGAAAGAGATTTCAGGCTTGATTCTGACCTTCAATGCCTGCCATTCTTCAGTCAGTCTAATGAAATCTTAGGTTTTTATGCATTAAATATACAAAATTAAAAATCACTGAATAACATACAACAAGCCACGAAACCTAGCCCGCCATAACAGCATTAATAATCCCAATCCCAACTACCTTGAATCTAATCTGGTGGGATGATTCACATGATTGGAGTGTTTAAAGTCTGTGATTATAATCTGTTCAGGAAGGGTAGAGTAGGTTAAAGAGGTGGAGAGGAGGCAATCCACATTAAAGACATCCTTATTTGTTATGATAAATCAGAAGCACGGGGTTAAAAATGCACCTGTATACATCTGCTAACTAATAAAGCCCAAGAGGCTTTGCTGATGGGGGTCTGATACAGACCACCAAATCAAACTAGAGAATAGGAGTCACTCTTTAAATACTAGTCTGTAATGTGTGGGGAGGGAGAGGGAATCTCTGTTGTTATGGGGACCTTCAGTTTGGGAAACATATTCTGAAAGATTTGTGCAGCTAGTAGTAAAACACCATCAGTTTCTAAAAATTAAAGTTAATTTCCTAACACAAAAGGTATTGCAACCAACATGAGGTAAGTCTATTTTGCCACCTTATTTGGCACTGATAAAGGCTGATCTAGAAGTTGGTGGTTGCCTACGGGCCAGTGATCTTGACTTGATTATATTTAGTGTGGACAGAGAGCTATCCCAACTAGTAATATGTAGTTGTGGTACTTCAAAAAGGCTAATTTCCCAAAACTAAAGAAAATTATGAGCAAAATTGAGTAGGAGAAAAAAATTAGTTAGAAAAATGAGTGAAAATTGGGAGTTCTTTAAGAATAGTTTATTAGATGTTCTAACAGCCACAATTCCACAGTCAAGAAGGATGCTAAAGAAAATGGCTAAAAACTCATCTTGGTTCAGTGGCAAAGTGAAGGCATCAATTAGATATTTAAAAAGCAATATATATAATAATTGGGAAAAAGGGAAAATAGACAGCAATTGATATGAATTAAAAGTTATGAAGTGTAGAAAACTAATAAGGACATCAAGAAAAATCCTTGACTGGCCAGGTTAAGGACAATAAGAAGAAATTTACGTATATTAGGAAAAAAAGAAATCCAAGCAATGGTATAGGTTAATTTCTTGATGGAGATGGTAAAATTGTTAATGATACAGAAAGGGCAGAAGTGTTCAATAAATACTTCTGTATTTGGAAAGTACCAGGATGATGTACTTGTATCATATGGGGATAAAGAATTATCTTCTAGCAGTACATTAGTAACTTGAAGATACATGTCAGACAACATTTATTAGGGATAAACATTTTAAAATCAACAGGCTGTGATAACTTGCACCAAAGAGTCCTACAAGAATTGGCTTAGGAGATCTCTGACCCACTGATGTTAATTTTTGATATCATCTCTTGAATACCGGGGAAATTCCAGAAGATGGGAAAAATGGTAATGTTGTGCTAATATTTTAAAAAGAGTAAACGGGATGATCCAGGTAACTACAGGCCAGTTAGTCTGACATCAGTTCAGGGCAGAATAATGGAAAAGCTGACACTGAATTCAATTAATAAAGAATTAAAGGATATGAATGTTGTTTATTCCAATTAGCATGATTTCATGAAAAATAGGCCTTGTGAAACAAACTTGCATTCATTCTTTGAGATTATTCATTTGGCTGATAAAGGTAGATGTAATATAATTAGATTTTTGTAAGGCAGTTGCCTAGTACTACAAAATATTCTAATTTTAAAAATCAGCACTGTGCAAAACAATAGAGCATAGGTTAAATGGATTAAGAACTGGTTAATGGACAACTACTTTTTTTGAGATCGGTCAATGGGGAATCATCATTGAATAATAGCGTTTCTTGTGGGGTTTGGCAAGGATTGATTCTCGCCCCAACACTATTAAACATTTTCATCAACTATCTGAAAGTAAATTTAAAGTCATTGTTACTAAAATTTGCAGATGACAACAAGGTTAACAGAGTGGTAGTTAATAATGAAGACAGGGCAGTCATGCCACATGATCTGGATTGCTTGGTAACCTGTGCCCATTCAAACAAAATGTTTTTTAATACAGCTAAATGAAAAGTTTTATACATCAAGGAAGGAGGAATGCATGTCATATTTACAGCATGGGGGACTTTATCCTGGAGAACAATGACTATGAAAATTAATTTTGGAGTCGTTGTGGATAGTCAGTTTAAGGAAAGTTTCCAATGCAATGCTATGGAATAAAGGGCTGGTTTATAAATGAGGAGTAGCAAGTTGGAGTAGGGAGGTGATACTACCTCTGCATACAGCAGTGCTGAGAATGATACTGGAATACTTGGTACAGTTCTGATGTCCACCTTTTAAAAAGGATGTTGGAAAAATGGGAGAGTGCGAAAAGAGCCACCCAAAATTATTCAATGTACGCAGGAGGTCAGACTAAATGATCTAATGATCCCTTCTGGACTTTCATCTCTAGAATCTATTAATCCACCCCTTCCCAAATGGCCAAAAAGTAAAACAGATGGGCTTAGTAGCGTGTCTGGAAGAATAACAATTTTAAGCTTTGTTGGGCTAAAACGTTGTAAGTGGAACCTTTTGTAGAAAATGCCCTGTAAGCAGTCTGCTGCCTTTTAAGCCAGGAGCTGTCTAGCTCAGGCACTATTATTCATTATAGCAGTGGAGCTGTTGCATAGGAAAGAAGGCAGACTCACAGACAATAAGATTCTAAACCACTCAGAGCTTTATAGGTAAATCCCAACACTTTAAACTCCACCCTATAAATTTACTGGCAGTTGGTACACATTGCAGAGCACTGGTTTAATAGGCTGTCACTCTGTTTGACACATCATTTAACAAGTGGGCATTTAAGAGCTGCATTCTAGCCTAATTGCAGTTTCTGGATATTCTTCAAGTTGTATCAGTATGTAGCACATATTCAAATTAATCCAGTTTCAAGGTGAGAAAGGCGCGGATAACTGTAATGAGGGCTGCACCTGAAAGGAGAGGTCTCTTCTTGCCAGGAACAGATGGAGAAAAACACCGTTGACCACAGCTGCGACCTGAGCATCCAGAAGCAGTTCAGAATCTAATGAAGGTCCTAAAATGCAAATCTGTTATATAAGGATCAGTCAGGCGTGCAGCTTGTGATACTAACGAGAAATTAAAACCCTAACATTTTTAATGCATTGTGGGGAAAATTTTCCTGCATGGCAGTTTTTGCACACTCAATTTTTAACATTGGATTCTGGTTGTACATTAGCTGAAAGTGCTGTGCGATTTGTTATGTAATACAAATATATATCCTTTGCTCTCTGAATCAGTCCCACCAGTAATTTATAATTTCACTTTTACTCAGAATGTTTGGCTTCCAAAGATGATATAAAGAGGGGAAATATTAATTCTATAATTAGGTATTTTATAATTCAGTATCAATAATATTTCCTCCCAAAATAAAATTGTATATGATTTTAACAGCTTCCTTTAAGATTTCCATTGAGTGTTATCTTACCTGTGTTTGTATTCTAGATGGTAAATGTTTCATGTCAGAAATTATCTTTACTTGTGTCTTACCTGTTGCTTAAAATAAAATAAGATAAATCTAGATACTATCTGAATGGTTGTTTTTGAAGTTCACTATTACGTCATTGCAATTTTTGCGGTATGATGAATGTTTTTATTTTTATTTCCATAATGAAAACAAATGACTTCTAACTGGCTTGCATGTTGCTTTTTATAGATAGTGGACCTATTATGGAATGTTGGTGGTTTTCAGTGTAACATTTAGTTAATATGTAGAGGTTCAATCCTGCCTCCCTTATGCACATGAGTAAGCCCCACTGACTTCATTGGGACTGCTCACCTGGGTTGGGCTAAAATATTATAGCTACTGGATCAAGTAGGTCACCTTCAAATTAGAAGTTCATAATAGTTAATGGACACAATTGTTTCCTACACATATAACAAAAGGAAGTATTAAAATAGCACATGCAGATTTCTAGTGGGCTCTGGAAGGAAACTAATGTTTCCCAATGATCTCTGTTCTAGTGAAGGAAGCCCTTCTCCCAGAAAGGAGCTGCTTCATAACATAGACCCCATGTTTGTGGACACTTCTCCATGTGAGTATACAATTCATTGCTAGTCATATTATATAGACATTTAGTTTGATATCTGTCTAATACGTGTTATTTTCCCCTCAAGAAAAGTTTACCCTTTTGTAGGTGAAGAAAGGAAATACTTACTTGCAAATGGAAGGCATCCTAAGTCACTGCCTTAAAATGGAGTTGCAATAATCGCAACTATAGTGTACTGTTAACTATAGCCTAAATCATTGCCGGGCTGTGCTCTTCATTTCCCAGTGTTCTGAAGCACTTCAATGCAAAGAATAATGTACTGCAGGCTGTGGGGTTATTGAGAGAAAATCACATGCCTCAGGTGCACAGTAAGACCAAAGTGCCTCCTGCACTCAAGATTAGAAGTTATCTCCTAATATCCACATGTCCTGTGGTGTTCTATCTATAATAAGATTGTATTATTAACAGAGGTGAAAGTAAGCCACTGCGGGGAGCCCCAGGCCCTTTAAAGCGCCACCTGAGCCCTGCTACTGGGGCTCCGGCAGTGCTTTAAAGGGTCCGGGGCTCCCTGCAGCAGTCAGAGCCTCTGGCCCTTTAAATGGCTGCCGGACCCTGCCACTGCTGGGGTAGTGGCAGCAGGGCTCTGGCGGCGCTTTAAAGGGCCTGGGACTCCCCGCAGTGGCAGGAACACCGAGCCCTTTAAATCACCTCCTGGGCCCTGCTGCTGCTACCCAGTCCTAGCCCAAGGCCTACTGCTCGGAGTAGCAGCGGCAGGGCTCCCTCGGTGATTTAAAGGGCCCAGAGCTCCACAGCGGCCGGAGCCCCAGACCCTTTAATTTGCTCCTGAGGCCTGGGGCTCCCAGCCGCCTCTGCAGCTGGTAGCTCCAGGGTGATTTACTTTCACCTCTGATTATTGACCTTGCAAATGGAAAACTTTAGTTTGTAAAAGGCTGACATTCCAAGCCTTGTGGCTGCTTTTGTGCCATACTAACATGAGTTGGAGGCTTTGTTAGCAAGTCATGCTGCTCTCTAAATGCTTTGTTTTATAATTCAGCATTTGGTAAGGACTAGGAGCTCTTTAAAACGGGGATTATTCATGGAGATTTTCATTGGAACATGACTCTCCTGGAGATTTTGAAGTTTTTATGTTAATTAAATTAAGATATACAGTAATATATTGAGAGCTAAACACTGACTGAAGAAAGTCAGTGCAGTGGAGATAGTGGCATGTAACCTGTGAGCCTGGCGCATGTCATCCTGTAGTAGCTGGATGGAATGGCTTAGGATAGGCTGCCACAATGTACATCTGGCTCTGTGTTGCTTCTCCTCTAAGCAGGAGCACATGATCTCACCTTGGCTAGTCGGATTAATGTTTGACCGTGCCAGTTTCCCTCTACGGTAGGCCTGCACAACTCATAAAGCGGCGAGGGCCATATTACTCCAAAGAATACAGCTGAGGGCCAAAACACCCCCCCAGCGCCATCCACCCTCCCCCCCCGAAATACATCCCCCACTCCAGCGCTGCCTGGCCCCACAGAAACAACCACACCCCCTGCTGAAGTATAAAGCCTTGCTGCCGCTGTCTGTTTGCCCACTTGGCTCGTCATCCCCCCATTAAATAAGGGGAGGGGAAAAGGGGGACAGTTTGAAAGGATTTTCTGAGGCCATGAACTAAGGGGAGGGGAAAGGGGGGCAGTGTGAAGGGATTGGATGTGACTGTCCAACACACAAACACAGGGGCTGCAGGGAGCCCGGGGGGGGTGGGCAGCAGTCGGGCAGGGCAGGTGCCACGCGCACGCACACACACACACCCTCCTCTACCTTCCTCAGTGATTTCCTGGCTGTCCACAGACAGATGAAAGCCCCCTGTCCCCGATAACTAAGGAGGCTGCCCTTGGACCAACCAGTGCAGTAGCCACCCCGCCCCCAACCAAAGGGGGGGATTTGAGGGAGTCTTGGCACAATCCCCCCCGCCTCCCAAGCTGCGGCTCAAGCCCAGGCCGAGTGCCCCTCCCGTCGTTGGGCACTTACTGGCTCTGCCTTGTGCCCAGCGGTTCCTGCCTCAGCAAGCCCCAGAAGTGAGGCACCCGTTGTACGCCAGGCAGGAGGAGTGGGAGACGGAGACGTGCGCTTCTGGCTGTTAGGGCGATTGGAGCGTGGTGCATGGAGCTATGAGGTGGGCCTCCCCCTGCAGGCAGGGGGAAGACCCAGCAACCCCACCCCACCCCACCCCACCGCTTGCCCGTGGGCTGCACAGTGAGCTTATGTGGTCTGCATGCAGCCTCGGGGCCGCATGTTGTGCAGACCTGCTCTATGGAATACTCTGTAGGCTGGTATAGCCCTGCAAGCAGTTCTTGCAGGCTATCGTGCCCTGGTATGTTGTCACGGAGGCATACTTTAGAGCAGGGGTCTCAACCTCAAATGACCACGAGGGCCCCATGAGGGCTAGTACATTGGCCCGAAGGCCGCATCACTGACACCCCTGACCTCGCTGCGCCCGGCCCTGCCCCCACTCCACCCCTTCCATGAGGCCTCGCCCCTTCCCTGCCCCCATTCCAACCCCTTTCGTGAAGTCCCCACCCAAACTCCGCCCTCTCCCTGCCCCCAAAGGGAGCATAAGGGGTGTGGCGGGGGCTCAGGGCAGGGAGTTGAGGTGCAGAAGGGGGTTGGGGTACAGGCAGGGGGCTCAGGGTGCAGAAGGGGTGTGGGATACAGCAGGAGGCTCAAGTCAGGGGGTTGGGGTGCAGGAGGGGTGTGGGATGCGGCAGGGGGCTCAGGACAGGGAGCTGGAGTGTAGCAGGGGGTTGGGGTTCAGGCAGGGAGCTGGAGTGTAGCAGGGGGTTGGGGTGCAGGTAGAGGGCTCAGGGCAGAGGATTGGGGTGCAGAAGGGGTGTGGGATGCAGCAGAGGGCTCAGGGCAGAGGTGCAGGCAGGGGGCTTAGGGTATGGAGTTGGGGGGCACGGTGCAGGAGGGCTTCAGGCTCTGAGGTGGCAGCGGCGCACACCGGGGCCAGGGCAGGCTGCTGTTCCCCTGTCACTGCTCCCGCTCCGGGAAGTAGCTGGAACCATGTCCCCGCAGCCCCTGGGGGAGGGGGGACTCAGGGCTTCACACACTGCTTGCCGCGCCTTCAGGTACCTCCTCCGAAGCTCCCATTGGCTGCGGTTCCCCATTCCTGGCCAATGGGAGCTGTGGGGGGGAGGCAGTCCCTGGAAGCCCGGGCAACACACAAATGGAGCCCTCTGTTTCTCCCACTCCCCAGGCCACAGGGATGTGATGCCATCCGCTTCAGAGAACAGCACGGGGCTTGAGGGGGCAATCCTGCAGCTGTAGTTTGCACACCCCTGGCTTGGAGGTAGCAGTCCACAGACCGCATGTTTGAGATCCCTGCTTTAGAGACTACCTCTCTCCTTGTGTGGTACTGCAGTGGTTGAACTCAGCTGAGATGCCCAAGCTAAGAGATTCCAGATATAAATCTGGAAGAGGTCTGGAGGCAAGAAGCTTTCAATGTAGAGTCATAGGCTCAGGAGCTCACACTCCACATTGGTTCAACAGTGCCCAGGATGGCTGAGGTTTAATGCTAACTGCAAGCCTATCATATTTATTCAGGATCTCTCTGTAGTGGTAAATTAAGGGGAGTTATTGTATTGGTGGTGAGATGTGAATGATCATTAAAATTGAAATTTTGTACGTCTTGTGCTTCAGGCACATTAAAAAGAAATTAAAGTTCATAAATACTTACCCAGATGCCCTTATTTACAACATGTGGCTTCCCTACCTTTTTTCCGTGCAGCGTCAGCCTACACCACCCATTTGGCCATCCAGCACCAATTGCACATATGTTCAGGAAAAGACAGGACTAAGCCTTAAATATGTAACCTTTCAGCTCTTTCCCTAACTTTAATTTTAATTCTCAAAAGGGTTGTTTAGAGTAAGTAGCTATACCGTTGCTAGATTTTATCAGTTTTGATAAATATTATAAGTATTTTCTCAGGTGCCTTTATAGGTGTCAAAACCTTTCTGCTTCAGATCATCATTTCTTCATCTAATACATGAGAAACAGTTTTGTCTGACACAACAGAGCATATTAATTTATATTACAGCCTTAAGCAGTCTTGGGTCTGGCCTATTCATATTTGGTTTAATTTTTTGCATGGTACTGAATGCCCACAACTTATCTTAACTTAATTGCAGATTGAAGGAGCTGTGTACTTTGCAAGACAAGCTCATTATCTGGTTAGTGATTCTAGTTTTGACAGTGATAATGTAGTAAGATTCTCCTATAAGGTCATAAAAACTCAATGTATATAATTTTATGTCTGTGTTAATAAACATAAATATATTTGTACACATCTCAGCCTGTCTCTCCTTAAGTTTCCTTTCTTTTTTATTTTTCAAAAAGAGGGATGACATGGTTGGAAGGATAGGCTAGAACACTGATTTTGGCAGCTATGTTTTGAATACACAATGTGGGTAAAGGGAAGAGGGACACAAGATTTAGAATAAACCTAAATTTACCATGGCAAAAACTGACCTTGTTATTTTTCCATTCTCTCCTTTCTCCAACACTGTTGACTATATGGCCATCCTGTGTCATATAGGTCCATAAACTGGGTGTTGTTCTTGGTTTCCTTTTCTTTCTCTACACACTATACATCCATGCTGTGTTCAGAACTTGCCTCCGCTGAGGCAACACTTCTGAGACTCCTTTCCTTTCTAGCCATTTCATCCCCTTCTTTATTACTGAGGCCACCTTATCTTTGGGCTTCCTGACATTCATGTTGCTCCTGTCTAGGTCCATTCAAAACACTTCTGCTAAAATCATCTTCCTGACCCATTCTTCTGACCATGCCCCCAAGGTGTAGACATTGAAATAGAAAAGTTAAGGAGAGGAAGTTGAGGGGCAGATTTTGTCTTCTATTCTACACTGTCAATGTACAAAATGTGGAATAAACTCTGCATATTATTTGAGGGCCTGGCAGCAGAATCTGTACTTTAACAGTTGAATTGGCTGGCTTTTTTCTAGCCACTGGAAAATATAGATCTCATGATCAACATGTCCTCTGCAGTTATGATTGCTAACCAGGAAAAGAGGAGGCAGGAAGCCAAACAAAAAGACTTTAATTCAATGTACATTCTTACTAGATTACCAGTTGAAACAAATGGATATGGAACAAATATTATTGGACATAAGATTGTGAACCTTAGCTGGAATAACTTGCACTCACAAAGCCTCTTTACATGCTGAAAACTGTTTCAGTACACCATGAGGGAGAGAACATGGCAGAATAGAAAATGCTTATACAGGATGTTTAAAATACATATTGATCAAGTATGTCTCATTATTGGCCTCAATACAAGCCAGGAGTTCAGTGAGAATTGGGAGGGGTGGGGTGAGTGTTTTCATGTATTTATGTTTCTGAACCAAAAAAAACCCTACATTAAACTGGAGTGAAGGTTAAGAATACTTATACATAGAGATGATAAGCGCTATGGGAATGTTGTAATTATCCGGAAAAAAAACCCCAGATATTAGTAACCTGTGGGAAGTTAATGCTGCTGACAAGAAGAAAACTGAAGCTTTTGAAGTAGGCTGCCGACAAAGACTCTTCCATATTTCCTGGATGGAAAAGAAGACTAATGCTGATGTTAGAAATATTATTGGAGAGAAGCAGACCCTGATGTCGGAAATTAATGTATGCAAACTTGTGTACTTTGGAAATAGCCTTGAGAATGTTATTATGGAAGGAGTGATGAAGGGTCATTGTAGTAGGGGACAACTAGCAAAGAGATGGATGGATGGTATGTGGCAGATCACTGGAAGGTCTGCTGCTGAGTGCTTGAAGTTAGTGATGGACCGTAAGGGCTTCTGAAAATTCTGCTATTATGTCACCGATGTTCAGACATGAATACGTGGATTTACGCTTTTAGTAATCCAGGAGATTGATCCTTAACATGTTTAGATGAACTCAGTGTTTAAAACTGTGTGACAGGATGGTCAGTCTCTATTTTTAAGAGGCTGCTTGAATTATTTTTTGCTTACAGATTTAGTTCTTTCCTGTTCTGGGTGGTGTAGTTTTGTGTGGTGTGAATGAATATGATGTGATGCATTAATTGTTGTGGCTTGCTTTCTCTCTGTTGTACCTGAAATATCAGGAAAAGGGCAAATATGTACACCTGTGTAAGAGCTACTGTTGGTGATTACTATTCACTGGAAGAGCCAGAGTACCCAAGCTCTGCTGCAGGAACAGGTAGAGCAGCCTAAGGCACCTAACAGGAACCTAAGGCACAGGAAACAGTATAAAACAGCCCCCTCAGGAGGAAGGAGATAGCTAGGGAAGCTCTGATTCAGAGCTGGCTAATGAAGCCTGCATAGTTGGGAGGTCAGAGCCTTATATTGATTATACTTAATTTATAGATAGCTGGGAATGGGGGTGTTTTCTGGTCCCTTTCCCCACGGGACTATTAAATTCAACTTCTTTTTCCTTAAATAGAGCAGCCTCTTGGTCTATGACAGGCTGTTGAACAACCTTAACTCTGTCCTTTAGTAACACCAGCCTCCAGTCTTCTTTTCTTATTATGGCTTTATCCTGCAAACCCATACTCATGCAGTTAGGTCCAGATCTTCAAAGTATTTAGGTGCCTACTCCCTTTGAGGATCTGGGCCTTAGTGTTTTGCAGAATCTACACATTGTGATATGTCATTTAAGATCAATTACTTTTCTTAGGATTTAAAGATGCTCAGCCATAGTCTGTGAACTCCTAATAGTTTAAAAAGTCAGTGTAATTAAGTGATCATACATTTCTTTGGTCTTTGGAATATTTGACTTGTATGGGACCAGTATTTCCTGGCACATCAAGAATAGTATGTATTTGGAGAAGATGCTACATGTCATAAAAATTTTTCTACATAATTTATTTAAGAAATGTGATCATGTAATTTAAAAAATGTACTATACTGTAAAATGCATGCACACACCAAAGGTGGAGTTAATGTTGCATATGCTTTCTTAATGTTATTTCCTGATTTGAGTGTTTAAACATGTAATGTATATGTTCTTTTAGTATACCTTTTTTTTTCTTTACTAGATCGTGGGGGTATATATCTCTCTATGCATACAAAACCGATATTGTATATCTCTGAAAATGCAGCTCATGAGGTTCTCCTATTGTGCATGTTTCTGATTCTGCATTGTGTGACTTTGGGCTGAAATAGGAAAACTGTCTCTGAGCTTTGCCCTCTCATCTCTAATTTTTTTACACTGCATAATAGTTATTCCTAGTAGGAATGCACACATAAGACGTTATTGATCTAGTTGTCACTCAGTTGCTTACAGTAAATTAGTTCAACAGAAAACTAGGTTAAAGATTGAAAATATTGACTGCTGTCACGATTACAGGGCCTCCTGTTGTCTGATCTCTGAGTGCACCCCCATAGGTGATGGTCCTTATGCTTTTACCTCTCCTGGAGTGATATCATGAGATTCTCCCACATGTAGACTGGGCCTTGGGTTACAGTACGCCATGGATCCACTGTGGTTACTCCAGCAGGTCCAAATGGGTTCGGCTCCTGCCGTTCTTCCCTTGGGGAACTTATAACCAGTGGTAAACAAAGTGACTAGAAAACGCTAAACAATACCTTGATTTAAGAGGGTTAACTGTAGGAATAAAGCATAACGAGAGAAATATTTTAAAAGAATACATAGGCTTGCATGCAGACTATCTTACCTGAAGACTTGCCATCATCTGTCAGAGACTATAGACAGGCCTCCCTTTGCTGTCTCTCCCAAATAACAGACCTGCCTTGCCTTGAGAGCGAATGATTTTTATCCAGCTGCAGTTTGTTGCACTCCACTGGGAAGTCAAGCCAGCATCCTCCAGGCCAGTTTTCTTGGTAACAACCCCCAAGTGTTTGTAAGGGGTGTCTTATTCCAATCCATTGTTTAATTTGCCTGTTTGTTTTCCTGCAGCCCTGTTGATTTAACCCTGTGTACTCCTACAATAAACATTCCAATAATTAGGTCACAATATTATATTAATAAATTAGTACATAGCAGTCCCACGTCCGTCACAAGCACATAAAAGCAGAAGATTAAAACAAAAAGTCTAGTTCTTTCAGGTCTTTTTTTCAATTAGAACAGTTCCATTTGAAAATTCACTTGAAATTTTTTTTTAAATAACTCAACAAAATTGCAAACAGCAGAGGCAATATTATATTGAATTTAAATAGTACACATTCCTCTGTAATGTAATTATTGAGACCCCAAATAAGGTGCGGAAAATACTTTTAAAGATACTATAAATTAACAGCACTTGTGTCTTGAAAGAAAATTGCAGAAAATCTCTTACTTTTTTTTTTCAATTTTGCTTCATCCCTTTAAAAAATAGCTTTCCAAATTTTTGATGGTTTGGCAGCATGAAGAGTGATGTCAGCTCTTTCATTTTGAAAGATCTGCTTTCTTTTAAACAGCCTTATGGCATTTCATCAAGTTTTGGTGATTCAGCTGAATTAAAACCTATGTTTCAGTATTTGAGTCTAAATTCCCCTAACTGCTAAACCAAACATATTCCTTTCCACAGAGTCATCACTATCATAGATCATAGAATATCAGAGTTGGAAGGGACCTCAGGAGGACATCTAGTCCAACCCCCTGCTCAAAGCAGGACCAATTCCCAACTAAATCATCCCAGCCAGGGCTTTGTCAAGCCTGACCTTAAAAATCTCCAAGGAAGGAGATTCCACCACCTCCCTAGGTAACCCATTCCAGTGCTTCACCACCCTCCTAGTGAAATAGTGTTTCCAAATATCCAACCTAACCTCCCTCACTGCAACTTGAGACCATTACTCCTTGTTCTGACATCAGGTACTATTGAGAACAGTCTAGATCCATCTTCTTTGGAACCCCCTTTCAGGTAGTTGAAAGCAGCTATCAAATCCCCTCTCATTCTTCTCTTTTGCAGACTAAACAATCCCAGTTCCCTCAGCCTCTCCTCATAAGTCATGTGCTCCAGCCCCCTAATCGTTTTTGTTGCCATCCGCTGGACTCTCTCCAATTTTTCCACATCCGTCTTGTAGTGTGGGGACCAAAACTGGACACAGTACTCCAGATGAGGCCTCATCAATGTCGAATAGAGGGGAATGATCACATCCCTCGATCTGCTGGCAATGCCCCTACTAGATGGCCTGCCTTCAAAAAGCACTGAAATTCTATATCCCACAGAATCAGAATTAAATGACACAGTGAAAGAAAATGTACCCTTTAATTCGGAATTGTTAACCAGAATCTGTCAGTACCCTCTGTATTATCTCTTAATCTGACTAGCTAATTCATTAATGAAATGCAGAGTTTTACAAAATCTTGTAGATTATTTTCAGGGAATCACTTTCTCCTCCTCTTGGATAAGCAACTTGAAATTTGTTTTCATCAAGTGAATTTAAAGGATAGGGTTTGTATCCAAAAAAAAAATGTTGATGGGTGGGGTTTTTATATTCAAGAAACTTTCACCTTGGTTTAAAATTCCAGGCTTACCATAAACTAGAACTTCAAAGGCATAATAAAACTGTAGGCCTACTAATTGTAGTCAGTTTATTTTGGAGAAAAAACATCCTTAAAGGCAGAAATCCAAGACAGAGGAATTCTGATTTGTAAAACCATTTGTGACTTTTCTTCAAGCTCTTACTTGTTCTGAGCAAAATTAATCAACATTTATTCTTCTTGCCGTTTGAAAAAAGGCATTACCTCATACATTACACTATTAATTGCCAAAATAAATGGTTGCATACTAAGGGGATAGGTCTGTTCTATGGGGGTAAAAGGGGGAAGTAGAACACTCATAAAGTCTATTATGAAGGAGAAACCACTTCATTTTTGGTAATACTGTATACATCGACATTAATTCATAATGAATTGTATTAGAGTGGCCATAGCATTATATAATATATCTATCTAAATACAAAAGAATTCATCTTGATTAAGGGACACTGTAGACTCCTTTAGGCCCCAGTTTTTACTTACTGTGGCTGGGTGAAAGAAGATTCTGTGAGTCATTACAAAACAGGATTGATTTCTGCATGTTCTATTCCTGATTATCACAAGTTTTGCAAATAAAAAATGGGGGGTGGGGGTGGGAACAACCCCCTATTAGTGCAGTCAATAGCAGCTTGTGTGTGCAGCAGGTATGTGTAGGGATGAGCAATCTGTGTGCTTTGACTAGGATAAACACAGTTAATGTGTATGCTAGATTAATATCTTTCAACGAATCAAAATATGAACAAGTCATTATTTTAGTGTAATCAGCTGCTTGAGCTGACTGTTTGAAATGGGGAAATGATCCGGAATAAGTAACAAAACAAAAGAACACTTCCATTCTCTGTGCTTCCCGGAACACCTGCTTGTTTGAAAAAGTAAAATGCACCAAATGCTTGTCAGCTAGCCTGTGTTGCCTTATTCTTACCAAAATACTACAAATCCAAATAATCTATCATTTATTACAAGGCATTGCCTTACCTCTCCTCAGCATCTTAGTTTGAGCCATTATCCACCATAGGTACTGGAACTAGGAGTGCTGGGAGTGCTGCTGCACCCCCTGGCTTGAAGTGGTTTCCATCATATACAGGATTTGTAGTTTGGTTCAATTGCTCTCAGCACCCCTGCTATACAAATTGTTCTAGCACCTCTGTTGTCCATCATTCCTGTGGTCACCCAGATCCCATTCTTTTTTTCCTTATAGTTCCACTTCACCATTTGTCCTTTATGGGTAGCAGCATCTTTCCTCTTAATAATACAAAGTATTTACATAGTGATTTGCATCTTCAGAATGGTTCATGAACATTAACCCTTACAGTTCACCTGGGAGATGAATGAGTGTTATCCCTGTTTCAGAAATGAAGCTAGAGAGGGTAAGTAATTTGCCTAAAACCACAATGCCAGAACCATGATTAGAGTTCAGGAGTTCCTGTCTTCTAATTCTGGGCATATACCACTAGACCACACACACCTCTTTATTGCCAGTGTATACTGTAATATTTCTTACATTTATACATATCTCAATGTAAAGGCTAAACTACATTTTAAAATAAAATACCTCTGTGTTGGGAACCAGTCAAGTGTTAATCTACTGCAGAATATCAGTGTCAAGTTGTAAACCTCTTAGCCTTCGCTGGGAAGGCAGAGACACTGTAATTGAATACTGTGGCTTACCTGACACACCTTAGACTGCAGTACTGCAAATGGGTGTTTCTATTTCATATTTGAGACCAAAGGTGTCCTTTTGATATTTTTAAAAGATCTAAAACAAATACATCTAAATGTACCTGAAATATAATTGTTTCATAGATTAAAATTAAGATTTCAAATACCCCTATATTTTTTACATTTTTGACAGGCAGAAAAAAACCCCACACACTTATTTTTAATGATCTGCAGTGATACAGGGCCTCAGTCAGAGCACAGAGCTGAAGGGTAGGTGGGGCTGTGTGCACATGTATATGTGAATGAAGAAAGGCTACATATTAAATCATAATGTTGAATTTTGTGGAGTCTGAAATCATAGAAATTATTCATAAATTTACTCTTGTTCTGATTTACTGTAGTTTTTTTCTAGTGTTTAAATTGTGCCAGGTAAAATGTAATACCCTGAGTGAAATCCTGGTCCCATTGAAGTCCACGGGAGATTTTCTATTGACATCAGCAGAGCCAGGACTTCACCATCTGTATTTATTATTCTATTTTCAAAGATATAATCAATTTAAAAAAAATTAGGGAGCAGAATAATTTGAAAAAAGCGAATGTTTTTATGTTGACATGTCCCTTGAAGCTTAAGAGAACACACAGCCTGTATTATACCAGGCTGGTGCTGTTAATCTTCTATTCCAAGTCCTTCATCTAGACTCAAAATGGCATGGTGTACCAACTAAAATCACCATGAAAGAGTGACGAATAGTGGGATATGAATCTAAGTGTCCAGAGTTGTAGCTCAAGTAAATGAGTTAAGATAGTTTGACTTCATTGTATAAGTATAGCACACAGTTATGTGCTATTGACATGACAGTAAGAAATTATAGTCTGGATAATGACCAGAGAGCCTGATCAGTATTCCATTAATTCTTCAAAGGTCAAGGTCATGGCTATTCCTCAAATAGTCTTATTTTAATAAAGTAACCGAAAATCTCAGAGTTTTGCAAAAAATTCATTATCACCATAAAGTAGCAAAAAAGGTCAGAAAATGTCTTTCCTCAATGAAGTAGCAAAAATATCTTATTTCTTCAATAATTCATTGCCTTAGAGAAGCCAAGAAGAGTCCTTGACATTTCAGCTTCCTCCTCCTTCATGGGAAATAATTGTTTCATATATCATGGAATAAAAAATGACAATTAATAAAAAAAATAAAAAGATACACACAAACTTTGCTAGTCTGGGAGCCATCTGCATTTATAAAAGAGTATATTATAGTGGTCAGGGGGTTCTAATGAGTTTTCAGCTTTTATCTGGAATGAGTAGTAATCTGGTAATGAAGGCTGTACACCCAATGACACGTGCAAAAAATTTTAAAATAAGAAAAGAGAAGAGGAAAGAATTTTCATACAGCTGTAACTGGAATGGGAAACCATTGTTGGCAAAGAACTATTGAAATCTTTTACGAATGAGTGGAAACATTCTGGAAATAATTTTTACCAGCATTAAGGGGAAAACTGTAGGTTTTAAATGATTTAGCAGACGAGTAAAAATTATAAATATTTTAGCTGCGTTTCTGTAGAGAATAGCCGTATTGTAGATGGCACAGATATATTACAGTCCAAATGGACTTAGTACCTTAAAACTTCCAGAATATATACAATTCTTTGGACATTGTATCTTGGGTCACCAAGTTTTTGAAATGTTTGTGATACATGGGGAAGGGCTTGGTGTGTTAAGAAGTTTAGAATATCCACACAGGCTCTATTGTTCTTTAAACTGTAGCCCTTTTGGAAGCACTAACCATGAAGAAGCTATTTTGCTGTCACGTTGATTGTTTATTCTCTTACAGAGAGAGAACATTAAGTAAACATTTTATGATCCAAAGATACGACAGAACATTTATCTTTAGTTTTATTAGGAGTTTTCCTGTAGCATCTTATAGGAAGAAAAAAACTTTTAGCTAGAAGTAATTTATTAGCCTGCTTTTTGTAAAATTAAAAATGCATATACATTGATATGTATGTAAAACAGATTAATCACAAACTAGTGCTATTTTTACATGAAACACCATTTTATACTGTTTAAACAGTGGTACTATATATAATATCAAAATGACTATAATTGCAAAATGTCAGTTATTAAACTCAGACACTAGAGGTTTTTAATTTAAAACTAACTTTTTCCATTGTAAAGCACTTTGTGTCTCTGGATTTCCTTATAGATTTTATTTCAGAAAGGATAGGTTTGCAATGGACTCAATCAATTGCAAATTAGTTATACAGGGCAAATGTAAAGTTTAGCATAAGAAAATATTTCAAGATGTTCAGTAGGGGCCAAAAGGTGAAGTCAATGGGAGTCTTGATATTGACTTCAGTGGAACTAGGAATTGGCCTCGAACTGATAGTTGAAACCAGAAAAAAGTGCAGGCTTTGTTATACAGCCAATTTTTATTTAATTCTCATTAAATATACAACAATGTTGTATCTTTTTTAACAACTATTTTTTCTGCGGTTGGTATTTTGATACCTATCTTCCCTCTGTAAAAACTCCCTTAATAAAAATGTACCTTAGTTGCAGAAATAAAGAGTTCCATATTCATTTCAGGCAGAAGAAAATATATTGTAGAAGTGTTACAAAGCCTATATTTCAAGGAATGACAGACTAAACATTTATACAACACATCTTTGTCTATTGTTTAGGTTGTAATTATTGCTATATATGTTTTTAAAAAAATAAAATCTATACACTCTGCTTAGGATTCTGAAAGCATCTCTATTAAAGAAAGCAGCAAAGAGTCCTGTGGCACCGTATAGACTAACAGACATATTGGAGCATGATCTTAGAATAAAGTTAGAATAATTCTTGTAGGTTAAGTCTCCTGCTCATTCATTTGTGGGGACATTTTCCAGAGCACAAATAGAAGTTAAGTGCCCAACTCCTACTGACTTTCAATGGGAGTTGAGCACCTAATGGCTATTTGAGTTTTGAAAATATCCCCCTCTATTTCATCTGTTTAAAAAAGCTTTTTTGTGTTCATTTTTCTCCATCATGTTATGCTCTAGCCTTTGCTTAGTTAATGTGTACTGATATTGTCTTTGTCCTTCCTTTGCCTCCCATATTCTTTTCTTCCCCTTTGTTTAATTAGTTCCCTCTTTTCTTTAGGGATCTTGCTTGCAATTTTGTGCTGCTCATCTCAGAGGCACAGTGCACAACTTGCAGTCCAACAGCCAGGACAGTGTGGGCTAAGGTAGAATTAAGCCAAGGTTGTGTTTACCCAATTCTGGGCCACCACCATAACTCTGAGAACCTGATGGTGCTCTTTAAGCTTCAGATGCCTGTCTCCAGCTTTCTATGAATGGGCGTGCAGCCCACAATTCCTGCAGTGCTCACTGTCCCTTTGTATCACTGACATGCTTGTTCTTCCCCCCTGCAGATCCCCTATTCCCAGGATTGTGTCAGGATCTTTGTAGGCCAGCGTAAAGTTACTTTCTGCAAAGCCTGGGCAGGGAGAAATTCTTCTCTGGCCAGATCTGAGGCTTTAACAGCTGCCACAGAATAAAAGAGCTGTAGCAGAGGACAGAATCCCTCACCATGTATTGTATATCTGTATTGGGAGGCACCAAGCACACTCAGCAATAGTGCTGTTAAAATAATAAGCAAATGAGACAAGGAAAAAGGAGGTCAGTTTCTCAAATTATAAGTAGAAGACACTGTAATATTCAAAAACTCATGATGTCAAATCTCTCAGATCTGCAAATGTTGGTTGATCCCACTGTCCTTTAATTTTTTTTCTTTTTTAGTTTTAATTCCTCAGTAAGCTTGTGTACCTCTTTCTAACAATGCGTTCATGACCGCAGTCTCCACTGCTGTCTTTGGATGTCCATTTATTGTTGTTGTTTATTTTATTAACCCAAAGAGCTTACAGAATAAAAATTTTTAAAGCATCTAAGCAACTTAGGCTTGTAAGTGCCATTTTGAAAGGTGATATAGGCATTTTAGAGCCTAAGACCTCCTTGACTTGCCATGTCAACCTATATCCCAAACTGCCTAAACCATTAATGAAAAATTTACCCCAGTTGAAAGATGCAACAGAGAGATGAAGGTTAGGAGAAGGAGGACAATAAACAAGTGGTCAAGGTGACCAGCTAACGTATCTTGCTAGTACAATTCTTGATAACACAACTGTGTTTCTTTTTTAGTCTTCATATTAAGTATCCACTGTGTAAAACAATTCCTCATGAACTCTTGGTGTTCTCTTAGCTTCACTTCATTTCCTCTTGTCAGATATATCTGGTGATAGCAGAACCTCCAGACCTTTTCCCATCCCCACTTATAACTCTGCATTATTATTATTATTGCATTCTCCTGTACCTTTTTCATTTCTGTAATATCCGGTCTGCAGTGTGGTGCCCTCAACTGTGCACAGTTTTCAGTATATGATCTCCTATTTTGGGTTGTCTTCTGGGACACTTCTTGCTCAAAATATATGGTATATTAGGCAACTGGAGGAGATAGTGAAGTGATTTGGGTTGTGGTGCTGTCAGTGTGTGAATTACATACAGTTCTATGTCTAAAGGTATGCAGTTCTGTCTGTCCTTCTCGCCCAGAGGATGCAATGTGCGTGGCTTTCTCAGTGACCAGCAAAGATACTGAATTGAATAAACGTTCATTCGGACATATTGCAAAGAAGAACAAGGTGTTGCTGGTTGATGTAAGGAAGCAACTTCATGGCAGGGGTTGGTCTCTGCCCAACCTTTGCCAATAAAATTCACAAAGTAGGGGTGCTCTTATATCCCAAGTTGTTCTGAATACCACAGGTGGCACTTATCTTTACTGTGACTGTTTTTCTTGGATGACCATTCAGCCTCTGTCATCTAGGTCTTTGACACCTGCAGATTGAAATACTCCTGTTTGCGCTACATGAGGCTGCATTTGAACATATACAAGCTATACTGGCTGCAGAATATAGTGGATGATATGGATCTAACTGTAGGGATCATGTTACATCTGTGCACCATAGATTGCATTAGCTTCCTATTTGCTGGTGAGTACAAATGAAGTGTTTGATTATGGCTTTGTAAAATATCATGTGTTTTGAGTCCTTGCTATCTGAGAGACTGCCCCTCTTTGAACAAACAGTTTCTATATTTGAGCTTCTGAGGTGGGTGCAGTGCAGGAAAAATTTACTCAGATTTGTTTTCCCAATTGATTCAAGGGACTCCACAGCTGTTAGCCTTCAGGGGATGGTGTGTAACTCAGCTGTTGCCTTAGGCTTTTGCCCATCAGACTATGGGCAGGATATACTGGTGTTTTAATTTTGTTTTTAATTTCCAGTGGTTGAGAATCTTTTTGTTAACACTCATTATTTTTTTTGGTTTTAAAATAACATGCTCCCAGAAATGAATGTAATAGATGCAATTTTATAAATCCTAAATAGAGACCTATATGAACTATAGTGTCTGTACATGATTGCATGAGGCAAAAGCAAATTAAATTTCATTTGTTTGTCCATTTTAAATTGGAAGCTAATGACCAAATTTTCATAATTGCGGTAATAAACATTCCAATTTGTTTATGCAGACTGGACAGCTGTGTATGTCAATAGGGAATTAGGATGCAGTTACCTGTGTGTTGTGTGGAAAAATGTGTCTGTCTTTATGTAATTTCTTTGAGGTTTGTTTTTTATTTAATGTTGTAAAGTATTTGACTACATAGCTGCTTTATCTACATCATTTTATATGCTTTTAGATATTTAATTACTTTCTTTTATATCTGATGATCAAGTGAAGGATTCATAGCTGATGGGGTGTAGGTTCCCTGCGCATTACTGCTGATGCCTCAACAGTCTGATCCAGAGCCCACTGAAGTCCATAGAAAGACTTCCATGGACTTGAATGGGTTTTGGATCAAGCCATAAATCGTGACTGCATTATTCCTACTGTTCGATTTAAGCATTAGTCAGAAGAAAATGGATCTGCCGACATTCCAGAAGTAAGAACATAGGAATGGCCATACTGGGTATTCTGACAATGGCCAATGCCAGGTATCCCAGAGAGAATGAACAGGATAGGAAATCATCAAATGATCCATCCCCTGTCGCCCATTCCCAACTTCTGGCAAAAGTATGGTCTATGTGATGACAAGGTGGGGTGATTTGTAGAGGTAAACGGCCACCTTTACCCCCTAAACTGTTTTTCTATTTAATTTTTGTCAAGCTACTATTAATTCCATAATATTTAAGATGTTCTGTCCTCCTTCCCCCACCCACCACTTCTGATATTGTAGTGCAAAAAACGGACTCTGGTGGATTCATGGTAGTCTGCAGAGCCTGTGATTGGAAAAGTATTACCTCTGATTTTGCACCATTGGGGAGCAACTCTTTCATTTAATAATGCCATATGAATAGGTGTTTCAAACACTGAGAAGACAGTAAAATGATTTAAATGAGAACAGCAGCTGGGATGTGCAAAACCTTGGATCTATTTTAATGGAAGCAACAGGAGAATGATCCTGTTACCACTTTTATGAGAACCTGTGAAGCTGCTGAATACAATCGGGATTTCTTGGGAAATTACAATAGTATGATAACTCTAACACCCACTAATGGAAATACAGTAATTTCTCACTTAAAGGTGTCTGGGTTAACATTGTTTCATTGTTATGTTGCTGATCAATTAGAGAACATGCTCATTTAAAGTTGTGCAATGCCTCCTTATAACGTCGTTTGGCAGCCGCCTGCTTTGTCCACTGCTTGCGGAAAGAGCAGCCGGTTGCAGCTAGCTGATGGGGGCTTGGAAAGGGTGGACCGGCAGCCCCCCCATCAGTTGCCCGTACCCCTATGTTCCCTGTGTGGCAGCAGCTCACCAGCCTATCAATTGCTTGCAGTTCAGCTGTCCTTCCCCCCACTGCCGTGTGCTGCTCCTGCCCTCTGCCTTGGAGCTGCTCCCCGAGACTCCTGCTTGCTATGCAAGGGGGCCGTCAGGGTGTCCCCCTCCCCCCTGCTCCTTTGCCTCGCTTACCACATCTTCCGTAGAGTGAGGGAACACACGACAGGGCTCAGGATGGAGGGAGCTTCCTGGCAGCAGCTGCCCTCTCAGCTTGCTGATATACCAGTACTTAAAAAGGCAATGTACTAAGAGTGCGGTCAGCATACTTAAAGGAGCAATGCACATCTCTCTCACACACACACAGTGTGTGTCTGTCTCTGTCTGCCATGCTGTCTCCCCTTTCTCCATTTGTGCTGCCTTGTAGAGTGTGAGGCTACATTAACAACAATGAGTTAACCTTTGAGGGCTCAGCCAATTGCTAGTTCCTCATTTAGCAGTAAGATATTCCCTGGGAAATATCCCACCCTCTGACTTCACCACCTCAACCAAGCTTCACAATCATCATCACTATGTACCAGTATTAAATTGTTTGTTTAAAATGTATACTGTGTGTTAGTGTGTGTGTAATATATAATTATAGTGTCTTTGGTGAAAAAAATTTCCCTGGAACCTAGCGCGCCCTCTCCCCCCACGTTAATTCTTATGGGGAAATTGGATTAGCTTAACATTGTTTCGATTAAAGTCACATTTTTCATGAACATAACTACACGTTACGCGAAGAGTTGCTGTACTAGTAAATACTCCCACTCCCTTCTGCTCTCATACCTAAGTGTTTTTTGGTTTGCCAGTCTCTGACTTTTGTCTTAATGGATCTCCTCTGTGGTTTTTCTGAACTACTTATTATCTCCTGATCAGAAAGAGCACGAAGGTTATGTAAATCACTTTTCAATGACAACTTTTTCTTTTGGAAAAAATCCCAGTGACTCTGTAAACTGTGTGGTTTTATTTAAAGGTCCCTTTCAAGTATTAAATCAGAGACTGCTCTGAGATTTAGCAACTCATTCATCCCTCTCAGCAAAAATATTGATACAATTTTTTTTTTAAATGTGAATCATTGATAATGGCTTGGATCAGATTCTCAGCATAATATAAAGAAGTTGTAATTACAAGGTGAATTTATCTTTTCTAGACTTGGTAATTGTCAGGCAATGTCCGGCCTTTTGAAAGCCTGTCTTTCCATTAACTCAGGTAAACTTGCTGTTAAAAACACAGAAGAAGAGAGATCACTGTTAAAACAAAATTGTAACTTTAAGTAGTTTTGATTTTTGTTTTCACACTTATTAGCCCATGTCATCTAAAGATAAAGGACTTGATTGTGTTTTGCCCTGAATGGTATGTGATAAGATTCCTGTATACCCTTGCAAGGGGCTGAGCATAGTCTGGTCCCTTGTGCTCCCTGAGCATGTGGATTCCATGAGACCCAAGTTTTATCTCACTCTCTATTGGCTAAGGATCTGAATCTGTGTTGGGGGAGAGTACAGTGTATCCTAGCCAAAGGTGGTGGAGGTTCACACACGCTGGACCCTGCGATCTCTCACTACGGTTCCTTGTATTCCTCAAAGCAGGGCTGACCCTAAATAGCTCTATAGTAATGCTTTGTTGATCTGTTTGCCCATTCAAGGAGAGCTGTGGCATGCAGACCTCTTATCTTTCCTTTCTATCATTAGTCCACTGTAAATGGTTTATACTGTACTGGGGAAAGATTTTGATCCCCTTTTGGATCTTGTTATGAATTACTTGATATTGAGAAAAAAGTAAACGGGGGGAGGGAGGGTTATATAATCAGAAAATTTCAACAAGCTGATGTAGTTTTCTCTATTAATCCAGGAGTCTTAATATGTAGAGATGACCAATCCCCGAGAATGGTGCATGTGACGGGCTATCCTGAGTGAGGGAAGGGGAGGAGAGAGCAAGAGAGAGAGATGAGGGGAAAAGAGAAGATGATAATGGCATCTCCAGCACTTGCTGGAATTCATTGAATGCACTTTATGTAACTGGCCTCTAGAACAATAGCACCTGTCTAGTATGTGTCTGAGATGTATTTCTAGTTTTTATTGGAAAGAGTGACAGTCAGTCTGGAATCCCCTCTCATCCTGAATTTCAGTGGTTTTTCATAATATACACTCTTCAGCTTTTAAAACTATGACAGGACCTATCTGAAGTAATGCTAGAACAGAAACAATCTAAAATAATTGCTTTATTCTCTCTTCCATCAGCTGGTTTGTGATGAAGCTTACAGTTTTTTATGATTATATTTTTCCCTGTCCTATAGTTGTCTGCAGTCATATTGTATGAGAATATTCTATTACTACAAACAGAAGTGTAACTGTGGAAAATAATGATTTGCCCCTTTTCTCTGAATAAATCCAGTGCACTTTCCAAAGGTTGGTAAGTGTTACTATCCCCACTTCATAGATAAAGAAATGGAGGTGTTAGCTTAGTCTGCTTCTTCTTTCCACATTGGACACCAGTTGTAGCTAGCTCATTACAAATACAGAAGTTTGTTGTTCAAACACAGTGGCCTGCAGAGACATGGCTCATCCAACAGCCATTTTGGATTAACTCCTTGGACAGGGCTCCCTTTCCAAACTAAGTATTAAATTAGCATTATTTCCTTCTACTCCAAAACTATTCTCAAAACTCCCAGATTTATTCCTTACACACTGGAATATGAGCCCACACTGCATAGGAATACAGTGTGCTTCAAGTAATGTTTTTTTGGACCCTCTAACTTATGTGGTTGGGATTTCACAAAATGCCATGTTAGAGAAAACTGTAGTCTTTGATCTCTTGCCATTTAAAAAAACCCTCCTCTCAGCATGGTTCATTCTCATCATCTTAATCACAGACTGAAGGATAATATTTTAGGTTAGTTTTCCTTTTCTTTCATACATGTACTGACTATTTATATCTTAGATCTTTAAGATTCTACCAATTACTTGAGCTAGCCTTATGTTTAGGGGGAGAAAAGGGGCATGGGGAATAATGAGTCATGTGCATTCACTATGTCTCTTGTAAGTGTCCTGTATACGCACTGGTATGTGAGAGACTGTATCTCCATAGTACATTTTTTAAAAATGAAAACTTTCACTTTTATCTGCTGGCTAATCTTTTTATGACTGAAGTTAGAGAACAAAGTTCAAATTAATATTCTCTATAATTATTTTTATCACACTTCAATTAATATCTGTTTACAACTTTATGTATCGGACTGAGTGACAAGGAGTTTGAACTTTGGTTCAAAAGAGTTGAAGTTCAGATTATATCTCTCTTCTGTCCTGTAAATCCACTCAGAATGGGCATTGACTATTCTGAATTTTTTTATATAAATTGTCACCGCATATTTGTCTGAGATGTTTTGTTTACCAATTGAAAGTCTAAAGATTGAATCAATTTGAAACAAATCATAAAGAATATAAACAATAAATGAGGAGAGATTTGAAATTTCCAGCCTAGATAATAAATACTATGTGTAGTGCTTTTCTTCACCATTTTCTGGTTCAATTTGTGCCTGACATACTTTTTCTTACACTCCAATTTCACGGTGAAAAGGTCCACAGAAGGGAAATGAAGACTTTTTTACAGGCACGATGAGACAGAGAGAAAAAGAGCTAACACAAACCTAGAATTATTGAGCCTGGAAAGAAGCATTAGAGAGGACTTGACTGAGGTATTTAAAGATATAAAAGGTAGTTCCTTTATAACTGGATCAGACCCCTCCTCTCTGTACATCCACTGAATAATATCAGAAGAACCAAGAGGTCACTCAGTTATTTTAAATGGTCAGTAATTTAGAATACTTAAAGGAAATTATACTTTATGGAGCATATATGTGTGGAATTTCTGGACATCAGAAGCAGTACTATCATGAAAAGATACTAAGAGTTGGATAAGTCTGATCAATAACTGTAACTGTACATGCTAAAAGAACACAAATCACACATCATGTATATGCTGATCACTATTGGTGTCAAGAAGGAATCACTCTCCCTGTTCCCCATCTCGATAAAGCTCTGCACACTTGGTTAGATGTACTGGGTTACCCAGAGTGCTGTAAATGTACAGAAGTACATAGAAAGATAAGTTCTCTGTCTGGAAGAGCAACCAATCTAACCTGAACAAGCCGTGGAACAGTGCAAGGGATTTGAAGTGGGACTTTGAAGGAGAAAGGGGATGGACCTTGGCACCAAGTGGGATATGGAAAGTTTTTTTTCCAAGCATAGGGGATGGCATGAAAGATGATGCAAAATCAAGTGAAAGAAGGTTACAGAGTGAGCAAATAGGAGAGAAGGTTAGAAGGTAAAGTAAGAAGGTTTTGGAGTATTTTCAGTGTCCTTTGAAGCATCAGATATTAGTCATTTCTAGAAGCAGGATGCTTCACTGGATATACCCAAGTGCTTCTTCTGTCTGGCAAATCCTATGTTCTTATAATGACAAATATTAATTATTAGTTTATAATCCTGGTTTTTAATGTAAAATTGTACAAATATAATTAAAATATAATCTAGTGGTCAGTTACCTTTGTATTCATCTATAGTAACTCCACTGTCTTTAATGGAGGTACTTTACATTTATATTGCTGTAAATGAAAATCAAGCCTTGAATGAATACCTGATTTGTTTCTTACATTACACCGATATAGTTTGCTGTTATCTGTGTGGATAGCCATTGCCAATGTTCATGTGTTGATTTACTCCATCCTTCTCTTACCGTTAACTTTTAAAGATATTTTTATGTTAGCAATGGTACCACATGCTTTGTCTGAGTTTTGGCTTTGATCTCTTTGGAGAAACTACTTGTACAGGAAATGGGACTGTCTTTTGAGATTTATTTTAAAATTATGATGCTGTATATGTAATTTTTAAAGATACAGTAAAACCAAAATACTGAGATATTCAGTATTCTTATCTTCTGTGCAAGGATTTACATTGCAATTTCCCCACATGTTAAGACCAATATACCCAAAAGTCTTTTAGCAAATTCACTTGTGCACATAAAAATGTAGATAAACTATTTTTTTGGTTCGTCCAAAATTGACTGGTTGGCTCACATGTATTTTATAGGATTGTATAAAAGCAAGTTGAATTATGACATTCCAATCAATTACACTTACAAGCTTTTATAAAAAGAAACACCCGTTCTGGTCATCATTCAGGCTTTTGTTTATATAATTTACTCAGTTGTGCTTTTTTTGGACTTCTTAACTTAAGTGTGTGTATTTTGAAATGGTAAAGTAAAATATGAATCATGTTAGTAATTCAACACCTAAATTTTAAAGTGACTAGCATTTTTGAATGCCTGGATTTTTTTATGTACAAGTTGAAGGGGCCTAATTTTCAGAAGTGCTGAGCACCTGCCTTCTGAAAATCAGACCCCTTTAAGATCCAGATTAGGCACCCAAAATCATTAGTTACTTTTGAAACTTTAGCCCTAACTATGTAAAGTACATCTAATACAGAGACGATGCACAGTAGTAGAAAAAAGATCTAGAGTAAAATTTTTAAGAGTGCATAAGTGGTTTAGAAATCTGTGTCCCATTTACAGAACTGACATAGGCACTTGGGAACCTAAATCCCACTGAGCTCCTAAGTTCTTAAGTCCATTTTGAAAATAGGATTTAGGCTCCTAAGTCAGTTTGACTAGGGATAAAATTTTCAAAAGTGCCTATCCTTCCTATATAGATAAGCTATTTAAATGCTTTCTTTGGTTACCCATCAAATATCTACACCAAATATGTTATGACATATGATACCAATATATTTGATGTAGCATTAAATATTAAAACAGCAACTTTTGAATGAAACTTCACTTGTTTCTTATAACAATGAAAATGCTATAGTATGAGAGGAAATAGTGCTGTTGGAGAATGCTCAGTTGGTGGGCTGTAGAGAAAGAGAGGCTCCTATTTGCAATTAAGATAATTGATGGTAGAGGGAGCATTTTGTATGGAGGTGAGCTGTAGTACTTCACTCTCTAGAGACTGAGGGCTTGTCTACATCAGAAAGTTGCAGCGCTGGTGAGGGAGTTACAGCGCTGCAACTTAGGAGGTGTACACATCTGCAGGGCACCACCAGCGCTGCAACTCCCTGTTTGCAGCGCTGGCCGTACTCCCGTTTTGTCTCGGGTGTAGAGGATCCAGCGCTGGTGATCCAGCGCTGGTAATCAAGTATAGTCACTTACCAGCGCTTTTCTTGACCTCCGTGGAATAAGCAGGTATCCCAGCATACCTGAGGAAGCCTCTGGTAATCAAGCTGGTCTCCTTCCCCGGCTTGCTCTCGCGTTCCCCGAACCCCGAGCAAGCAGGTCTCCTTCCCTGAGGTTTGCTGGGTGGTTCCGGGAAGGCGAGAGCAAACCGGGGAAGGAGACCAGCTTCGCCGCGGTTTGCTCTCGCGTTCCGCGAACCACCCTGCAAACCGCAGGGAAGGAGACCTGCTTGTTCGGGGAACGCGAGAGCAAACCGCGGCGAAACTGGTCTCCTTCCCCGGTTTGCTCTCGCGTTCGCCGAACCCCCGAGCAAGCAGGTCTCCTTCCCTGCGGTTTGCAGGGTGGTTCGCGGAACGCGAGAGCAAACCGCGGCGAAGCTGGTCTCCTTCCCCGGTTTGCTCTCGCCTTCCCCAAAACCCCTTGAAGCCGCCCAACAGCGCTGCAGTGTGGCCACATCTAACACCACTTGCAGCGCTGGTTGCTGTAAGTGTGGCCACTCTGCAGCGCTGGCCCTATACAGCTGTACTAATACAGCTGTAACAACCAGCGCTGCAAAATTTTAGATGTAGACATGGCCTGAATTATTGTAATTCCTATGACCTAGATTTTTCAGGCAAAGCCCATCACACTTTAGTCCATCCTGAATACAAACAGTCCTCCACCACTTGAACATGACTTGCAATGATGATACAAGAGTAGATAGCGAGGCTTGGCAAAATTGGATTTTTTAATGTTTCTTCTTGTGTGATTTTTTTATTTATTTATTTTTACCAATTTTTAGATTTTCACCGTTGCGGTAAATTGAGAGGTCAGGCAATAATTGTTTCATGACAGTAGATGTTGAGAGTCAAAATGTTACAGCTTTATAACAGTCAAAACTCAAATGTCAAAATATGCAAAGTAAATAGCCTGACCTCAAACTCTGTGTTTTCAAGCTGCATTTTTCTTACGTTGCCTATCTAAATTTCTGTTATTATTGAAGGAAATATTTTTGTCTGTTTGTTTGTGAGGTGAAATCAACATTTACCAATAAAAAGCTAATCCAAAACTGTGCACCAGTTCCTGGCTCCTTGTTTGCTTCTTATTCAATTAAATTCAAGGTCTTAGTCCTAATCTTTAAGATTGGGCTTAGGCTACCTGATTGCTGAACTCACTGACCACGCAGCAACCAGAAATGCCTCTGTTGAAAGACTTGGGAGCTGGAGGCAGGGCATTTTCAATGCTGGTCCAATCCTAGTCTATGGAATACTGTATTAGAAGACATCAGAATAAGGTCTAATTGGACTATTTTCAAAGCTCAGTGCAAAACTTTTTTGAGCAGAACTCACCTGCAATAACAGAAATTGAAGAATTATGTTGGAGGGGGCAGAGAATATAGTGGAGTGGGAGAGAAGGAGAAAGAAAGACTAATACAGGGAGAAAGATCCAAGTGTAAGGGGACAAACTATAGGATGGCAAGGATAGAGACCATATCAGATAATATTTATGCTTATCTTAATATTGCATCTGGTGCTTAGATACTGTAGTGCTTAGCATCTGATAAATACACCACAGACAGATCTGTCACATAGTGAATGCTGTTCTTGTATGAATACAGTTCTCTCTGTAGCTGCTACTGAAGAGAGTTGACCTGTACTATTTGTGAAACAACATACTGATTGAGCAACAGACAGTAAAGTTCTTGGCACAAGTAAGAGTCTTACAGTAGGTAGATTATGACTGACAATTCTCTGTGTGTATAAATTATTCAAAATATTTCAAACAAGTTATATACAAGTTCATACTTTGTGGATGTGTTTGCTAAAAGAGTCAAAAAGTTGCACTATTTGAAAGCTCATTTGGACTTGAGCAGGGGACGGGGCCTCAATTGGAAGGGGGTGGGGCCTCAACTGGAAGAGGCAGGGACTTTAAATCCCCAGGCCCTTTTAATAGGCTGCGGTATCTGGGAGCCATGGGCCCTTTAAATCACTGCCGGAGCCCCAGGGCTCTCAGCCGAATCTGTTACCCTGGGACTTTGGTGGCAATTTAAAGGTCCAGGGCTCCAGCCACTGCCAGGAGCCTCGGACTCTTTAAATCGTCGCTGGAGCCCCAGGACTCCTGGCTGCTGCTGTGACCCCGAGGCTCCATCAGCGGGGCTCTGGCACTGATGTATTTTTATCAATACATTAGAAGCAAGAGGAAGACTAAGGACAGGGTAGGCCCACTGCTCAATGAGGAGGGGGTAACAGTAACAGGAGACTTGGAAATGGCAGAGATGCTTAATGACTTCTTTGTTTCGGACTTCACTGAGAAGTCTGAAGGAATGTCTAGTATAGTGAATCCTTACGGGAAGAGGGTAGATTTAGAAGAGAAAATAAGGAAAGAGCAAGTTAAATATCACTTAGAAAAGTTAGATGCCTGCAAGTCACCAGGGCCTGATGAAATGCATCCTAGAATACTCAAGGAGTTAATAGAAGAGGTATCTGAGCCTCTAGCTATTATCTTTGGGAAATCATGGGAGACGGGGGAGATTCCAGAAGACTGGAAGGGGGCAAATATAGTGCCCATCTATAAAAAGGGAAATAAAAACAACCCAGGAAACTACAGACCAGTTAGTTTAACTTCTGTGCCAGGGAAGATAATGGAGCAGGTAATCAAAGAAATCATCTGCAAACACTTGGAAGGTGGTAAGGTGATAGGGAATAGCCAGCATGGATTTGTAAAGAACAAATCGTGTCAAACTAATCTGATAACGTTCTTTGATAGGATAACGAGCCTTGTGGATAAGGGAGAAGCGGTGGATGTGATATATCTAGACTTCAGTAAGGCATTTGATACAGTCTCGCATGATATTCTTATAGATAAGCTAGGAAAGTACAATTTAGATGGGGCTACTATAAGGTGGGTGCATAACTGGCTGGATAACCGTACTCAGAGAGTAGTTGTTAATGGCTCCCAATCCTGCTGGAAAGGTATAACAAGTGGGGTTCCGCAGGGTTCTGTTTTGGGACCGGTTCTGTTCAATATCTTCATCAACGATTTAGATGTTGGCATAGAAAGTACGCTTATTAAGTTTGCGGACGATACCAAACTGGGAGGGATTGCAACTGCTTTGGAGGACAGGGTCAAAATTCAAAATGATCTGGACAAGTTGGAGAAATGGTCTGAGGTAAACAGGATGAAGTTCAATAAAGATAAATGCAAAGTGCTCCACTTAGGAAGGAACAATCAGTTTCACACATACAGAATGGGAAGAGACTGTCTAGGAAGGAGTATGGCAGAAAGAGATCTAGGGGTCGTAGTGGACCACAAGCTTAATATGAGTCAACAGTGTGATACTGTTGCAAAAAAAGCAAACGTGATTCTGGGATGCATTAACAGGTGTGTTGTAAACAAGACACGAGAAGTCATTCTTCCGCTTTACTCTGCGCTGGTTAGGCCTCAACTGGAGTATTGTGTCCAGTTCTGGGCACCGCATTTCAAGAAAGATGTGGAGAAATTGGAGAGGGTCCAGAGAAGAGCAACGAGAATGATTAAAGGTCTTGAGAACATGACCTATGAAGGAAGGCTGAAGGAATTGGGTTTGTTTAGTTTGGAAAAGAGAAGACTGAGAGGGGACATGATAGCAGTTTTCAGGTATCTAAAAGGGTGTCATCAGGAGGAGGGAGAAAACTTGTTCACCTTAGCCTCCAATGATAGAACAAGAAGCAATGGGCTTAAACTGCAGCAAGGGAGATTTAGGTTGGACATTAGGAAAAAGTTCCTAACTGTCAGGGTAGTTAAACACTGGAATAGATTGCCTAGGGAAGTTGTGGAATCTCCATCTCTGGAGATATTTAAGAGTAGGTTAGATAAATGTCTATCAGGGATGGTCTAGACAGTATTTGGTCCTGCCATGATGGCAGGGGACTGGACTCGATGACCTCTCGAGGTCCCTTCCAGTCCTAGAGTCTATGATTTAAAGGGCCTGGGGCACAGGCTGCTGCTGCCTAGAGCCCAGGGCCCTTTTAATTTCCTGACCTGGGGAAGCTGCCCCCTGCCGGTACAGTCAGCTGTGTACCAGCTCTTGCCAGTACGCCATACCGTACCGTACCAGCTTACTTTGACCTCGCATTTAATGGAACTTTGTGTTTGAGCAAAAATTTTATTTTACAAAAGGTATATGTGCTCTTAATTGATTTTGTACCTATATCTATATACAATAACTCCTCACTTAATGTTGTAGTTATGTTCCTGAAAAATGCGACTTTAAGCGCAACCATGTTAAGCAAATCCGATTTTCCCATAAGAATTAATGTAAATAGGGGGCTTAGGTTCCAGGGAAACTTTTTTTTGCCAGATGGAAGGCATTATATACATTCTAAACAATTTTAAACAAGCAATTTAATACAGGTATTAAACAGGCTGGCAGCCCCCCATCAGCTCCTCTATTCTCCCGCACCTCCCACCTGCCCGCGGACCCTGCGGATCAGCACCTTCCCCCTGCTCCCCCCACCTCCTGCCCGTGGCAATCAGCTGTCTTGCGGCATTCAGGAGGCTGAGGGAGAAGCGAGGATGTGGCGCGCAGCCTACCCCCTCCCTCTCCTGCCCATGGCAATCAGCTGGTTTGCGGCGTTCAGGAGGCAGGGGAGGGAGCGGGAGCCTGCATGCTGCGTCCTCGCTCCTCCCTGCTCTCCACAGCCTCCTGAATGCTGCAAACCAGCTGATTGTCATGGGCAGGAGGCGGGGGGAGTTGGGGGAAGACGTTGAACCGTGGGGTCCGCCAATGGGTGGGAGGCGCTGGGGTGCAGGGGGTAGGGGAGCTAATGGTGGGCTGCCAGCCGTGGACAAAGCAGGCAGCCAAACAACATTCTAAGCGGAGCATTGCACAACTTTAAACAAGCGTGTTCTGTAATGGAACGTAAGATCAAAACAACGTTAAGCGAGATGTTAAGTTGGGAGTTATTGTATCAGTAGATCTACTGATAGATATAAAATTATTTAAGAGTGCATATATCATTTTCTAAAATAAAATGTATTTTATATTGCCTTCTGATATGCGGGATTTGTTCTCTGCTTAATCTCCGGTGTTACTCTCAGCATCCAGTCTGCCATAACGGTTGTACCAGCTGTAACTCACATCCCGCTGATTCCGTTTTGAGCTGTAGATGCAGAAACAATCACGAGTCCCTGTGGCTCCCTAATTTGATAGTTTCCAACTCATAATAAAACTACCTCGTGAAAGATGCCACAGCATCAAACTGGGTTATCTTGACATCTCTTTGTGTCATTGTTTCTGATCTTATCACGAGAATTCCCTTGTAACAGTAGATGATGGAAAACAAACACAGGCTGATACATAGCATCAAACTTTTAAAATTTGGGTTCTCAACTGCAAAAATGCACATGAACAGGCCATTGCATATGCAAATACTGTATTTGCATTCAAACTGATATTTGCACATGCAGCTACCTGTATGTACATATAAATATGTTGTTTGCACAAACAATTTACGTGGGCATGCACAGTTTTTGTGGGTATAGTTGAAGATCTGAGAATTGAAATATTAGACATTTATGTTAGAACAGGTATATAAATAAATATCACGAATGTTAGAAATGGTAATCTTAACCCTTTTTTTTTTTTTGTTTCTGTTCTATATTGTAGTGTAGCCACTTGTACTTGTATGGAATAAGTGTCTTGCAGAATAGGTGTTTGTATTCCAAGATTACACTATATTGGTTTGTTTCCTAACAAAATTTTTAAAAAAACTTTAACTACGAAATATATTTAAATCTATCTTATTGTTCCATTAAGGTCCTGGTATTGACAACAGGACATCTTCACCGCAGAATAATTCTTTTCCATGGGACGATTCAATGTTCAATATATCCATACATGCTGCAATTCGACATGGAAAATGGAAACTACTAACTGGGTATCCAGGTAATAAAATGATTATTTTTTCCCTAGAGGTTTACCTCCACTGCCAGTTCATGCCATTTCGTAAATAATAAACTTTGCATTTCCATAATTTACTCTCTTTCTCAACTTTCATGATTTACTATGTAATGTAAAAACCAGGAGGGCGGAGCCTCATCTAAAAGTAGGCAAATATTTACAATATATTCCTTGAAGTCATTGTTTTTGAATCTGTGTTTATGTGCTTACATTGCAGTGGGAAAACCAGATTCCTGGAGGCAACTCCAGTTTAATTTCTTTGAAATTAAATAAGTCATATTAAACACCGAATCCCGAGTATGAGGCTACTCTTCCCTGTGTGTCTGAGATCTAATCCCTTATCTGCTCCTGTTTCTGTAGGCTGCAGCCACTGGTTCCCACCACCACCTTTGTTCAGCGAGTCAAAGATTCTATCATCTGACCTACCAACAAAAAAACTTTGGCTTTTTGATGTTGTTAAAGATGCTGAGGAGAGAAACGACTTGTCTGAAAAATATCCTGGTGTTGTGAAAAAACTGCTCTCTCGGCTGCAGTACTACTATAAACACTCTGTGCCTGTGTTCTACCCTGACGAAGACCCCCGTTGTGACCCAGCAGCAACTGGAGCCTGGGGGCCTTGGATGTAGAATACTACATTTGCAGCCTGAAAAATACAACTGTGGTGGAAATTGTGGACTGAGGGTCCTAGTCACATATTTTGACCTCATTTCTTTTACCCTTTTAACTGTGATTTCATCCCTTGGGTTATTCAATTCTGCTGCTTCTTAGGCAGTATTAAAGATCTAATTTAACCCCCTGATTGTACTAGAAACACTGTTAAAATCATAAATCTGTCATTTTGATGTTTTGTCAGTGCTATGTCTCTAAAATGGAGGGTTAAAGCTGCTAGCCAGCTGGGAAATATTACTTCACTTGGAAAGCTCTAATGAGTCACAGAGGCAAGGCTATCCAGTTCTTTCATATTTAAAGTCACATGTTTGACTTCATGCTTGCCAGTGGCCAAATCTTATAGGAGGCTGACACACAGGTTTTAAAAAAAATAGAAGAAAGAAAACAGTTTCTGAGTTTGGCTGTCATTACATTTTCTCAGCTTTACCATACAAATCTGTCCAGTAATGAGCAACAAAGAGTCCTGTGGCGCCTTAAAGACTAACAGATGTATTGGAGCATAAGCTTTCATGGGCAGATACCCACTTTGTCACACGCATGACGTATTCACCCACGAAAGCTTGTGCTCCAATACATCTGTTAGTCTTTAAGGTGCCACAGGACTCTTTGTTGCTTTTTACAGATCCAGACTAACACTGCTACCCCTCTGATACCTGTCCAGTAATGGATGGTTTCAGAAATCTCTGAGCACAAGCCTCCTCCCACTGGGCAACAAAAAATCTAACTGTACACTTGTCCACTGTTGACATATGGTTAGAGCATTGGTTTGATTTTATTTACACCTTGGCTGTAAGTACCAAATCTTTAGGACTTTTGTGCCTTTGTTATCACAGCAGAGACTGCCTTCATCTAATAGTCAGCTTTCGGACATCCCTTCATTTTGCAGTGCCTTTTCCAGTTCATTTCTTCTTTCTTGTGCTTCACAATGCAGTTTTGAATTCTTGTGCAGGAGATTCCCATCTTCTGCTAATATCTCTGGAAAACCTTTTCTACTGCATATCCCTTCTCTAAGGGCATTGCCAGTTATCTGTTTTGTACTGATGTAATATTTCAAACTGGTTTTTTAGAGACCACTTTTAATTTTCCATTACAGTTTTAATTTTTAGGTTCTACGTTTTTTTGTTGAGATGAATGATGTTTCTTTAGTAGTCTTGAGTATCTAAAAGAATTAAGAGAGGAGAGGAAAAGTATTGCTGTACCCCATATATTTTATTTTTTAGCTGTGTTGGTCCCAAGATATTAGAGAGACAAGGTGGGTGAGGCAGTATATTTTACTGGACCAACTTCTGTTGGTGAAAGAGACAAGCTTTTGAGTTCTGTGTAAGCTCAAAAGCTTCTCTTCATAAACAGCAGTTGGCCCAATAAAAGACATTACCTCACTCACCTTATTTCTCTAGTTTTTAGAGATATTATTTCCATTTGTTATAATTCATTAATTATACATCTGGGGAAAGAAATAAAATACTTATTAAAGGAAGCCTCTGATTGGCTAGCAAAGGTTCCACCTATTTGGCTCTTATTTCCACATTTCAGTCAGGGCTCATTGGTCAGTTTATCCTTCTGGAGATCATAACGCCTCGTTAACAGAAAACAAGCAAAAGAATCTAAGGCAGGGGTCGGTAACCTATGGCACGTGTGCCAGACACGGCACGCAAGCCGATTTTGAGTGGCATACTGCTGCCTGCCGCAGTCCCGGCCCCCAGCCCCACTCAGCCCCCCCCCTCCCCCCAGCTCTCCCCGTGGGGGCGGAAGGAAGAAGCTTGGTCCTGCGGTAGCCAAGCTTCCTCCCTCCCCCGATTCTTCCCCCAGCGTGCTGCTTTCCTGCCCCTCCTCCTCTCCTTCCCTGCGCCGATCAGCTGATGGCCCTTGCAAGGGGGAGGGGGAAGAGTGGCAGCGTGCTCGCTGCTCCATGGAGGAGGCAGAGAAGAGGTAGGGATGGGGCCTTGGGGAAGGGTGGAACAGGGCATATCCCTTCCAGCCTCCTGCCATGAGCCACTCAGGGCAAGGGGCTCGGAGCACCCCAGCCCTCTGCCCTGACCCCTGAACCCCCTCACACACACTCAGCCTTCTGCCCTGCACCCCCCCACACACCCAGCCTCTGCCCTGACCCTTGAATGCCCCCACACACCTAGCCTTCTGCCCTGCATGCACCTCCACACTCCCCAGCCCTCTGCCCTGACCCCTGAACCCATCCCCTACACCCAGCCTTCTGCCTTGCACCCCCCCACACACCCAGCCCTCTGCCCTGAACCCCCCCCACACCCAGCCTTCTGCCCTACACCTCCCCACACAGCCCCAGCCCTCTGCCCTGACCCCTGAACCCATCCCCCACACCCAGCCTTCTGCCTTGCACCCCCCCACACCCAGCCCTCTGCCCTGAACCCCCCCCACACCCAGCCTTCTGCCCTACACCTCCCCACACAGCCCCAGCCCTCTGCCCTGACCCTTGAACCCCCGCCCACAGCATTCTGCCCTGTACCCCCACACCCCCCCAGCCATCTGTCCTGACCCCGAACTCCCCCCCCAGCCTTCTGCCCTGAACCCCCCCCCACAGCCCTCTGCCCTGACCCCTGAACCTCCCACCCCCACGTCTGGGGTCCCGGCTGCTGGCCCCTTGCCTGCCGGTGTCCTGGCTGCAGGCCCTGCTCAGCCCACTGCTAGCCTAGGTGAACAGAACCCCAGGCTAGCAGCGAGCTGAGCAAGCTGGCGGTGTAAGATCAGCATTTTAATTTAATTTTAAATGAAACTTCTTAAACATTTTGAAAACCTTGTTTACTGTACGTACAACAATAGTTTAGTTATATAATATAGACTTATAGAAAGAGACCTTCTAAAAACGTTAAAATGTATTATCGGCATGTGAAACCTTAAATTAGAGTGAATAAATGAAGACTCGGCACAGCACTTCTGAAAGGTTGCTGACCCCTGATCTAAGGTATTTTCACTATTATCACTTTTAAGTTTTTTTTCAAAGATATCCTTAGAACTTGGACTACAAAAGCGTGTAAGACTAAAAACCCCACTACTTTCAGCTCTCAGACAACAGACACTTTCGACATGTACAGATGTCATCCTGACAGCTTTTGAGCTGACTGCAGGGCTGCCATTCACACTCAAGTTACTATGAAAAAAGATGACAAATTAATGGGGAAAAAAACTAACTTGTTTGACCTTTCTTATCAGTTATGCTATCTAGCCCCTAGTTTAAAAGGATTAAAGAATGTATAGCCTCAATTGCAGAATTAAGTATAATTGTTGCATGTTTGTTCTCCTTCCCTCCCTATCCCACAATCTACACCATTATATCATGCTGATATGACTCCATCTACCAGAAAGAAGGTGGTAAGCAACTGTCAGGGCTTGTCTACATCAGAAAGTTGCAGCGCTGGTGAGGGAGTTACAGCGCTGCAACTTAGGAGGTGTACACATCTGCAGGGCACCACCAGCGCTGCAACTCCCTGTTTGCAGCGCTGGCCGTACTCCCGTTTTGTCTCGGGTGTAGAGGATCCAGCGCTGGTGATCCAGCGCTGGTAATCAAATATAGACACTTACCAGCGCTTTTCTTGACCTCCGTGGAATAAGCAGGTATCCCAGCATACCTGAGGAAGCCTCTGGTAATCAAGCTGGTCTCCTTCCCCGGTTTGCTCTCGCGTTCCCCGAACCCCGAGCAAGCAGGTCTCCTTCCCTGAGGTTTGCTGGGTGGTTCCGGGAACGCGAGAGCAAACCGGGAAAGGAGACCAGCTTCGCCGCGGTTTGCTCTCGCGTTCCCCGAACCCCGAGCAAGCAGGTCTCCTTCCCTGAGGTTTGCTGGGTGGTTCCTGGAACGCGAGAGCAAACCGGGAAAGGAGACCAGCTTCGCCGCGGTTTGCTCTCGCATTCCCCGAACCCCGAGCAAGCAGGTCTCCTTCCCTGAGGTTTGCTGGGTGGTTCCTGGAACGCGAGAGCAAACCGGGAAAGGAGACCAGCTTCGCCGCGGTTTGCTCTCACGTTCCCCGAACCCCGAGCAAGCAGGTCTCCTTCCCTGAGGTTTGCTGGGTGGTTCCTGGAACGCGAGAGCAAACCGGGAAAGGAGACCAGCTTCGCCGCGGTTTGCTCTCGCGTTACCCGAACCCCGAGCAAGCAGGTCTCCTTCCCTGAGGTTTGCTGGGTGGTTCCGGGAACGCGAGAGCAAACCGGGAAAGGAGACCAGCTTCGCCGCGGTTTGCTCTCGCGTTTCCCGGAACCACCCTGCAAACCGCAGGGAAGGAGACCTGCTTGTTCGGGGAACGCGAGAGCAAACCGCAGCGAAGCTGGTCTCCTTTCCTGGGTTTGCTCTCGCGTTCCCCGAACCACCCAGCAAACCGCAGGGAAGGAGACCTGCTTGTTCGGGGGTTCGGGGAACACTGGAGCAAACCGGGGAAGGAGACCTGATTCCCCGCGGTTTGCTCTCGCGTTCCCTGAACCCCGCTTGAAGCCGCCCAACAGCGCTGCAGTGTGGCCACATCTAACACCACTTGCAGCGCTGGTTGCTGTAAGTGTGGCCACTCTGCAGCGCTGGCCCTATACAGCTGTACTAATACAGCTGTAACAACCAGTGCTGCAAAATTTTAGATGTAGACATGGCCTCAGTCTGTTATACCAATTATATTAGACCAGTAAAAGCCAGCAGGATCTTATTAAAGGGGACAAGGCAAAGATGCCACATTTACTATGATAACAATTTGATTTATACTTAATTCTTATACACACACATTATACCTAATACCTATACACACACACACATTCACATTATACCTAATATCTATACACACACACACACATTCACACACACACATCCACATTCATCAGATGTTCTGCAGCTGCTGCATAGTTACCAGTCCTGAAGATAGCTTAAGTTCATGGCTCGATTTTGCAGTTTGGGTTCGTAGCTTGTGGCAGCTAACTGGCCAGGAAAGCTGGGCACAAGGCTGAGCTGGATCTCTGTTGGGCAGGCAACGATGTTCTTCCATGTTGGCAGCAGAATGTTACCCAGAGTCTCTCATCTCACCCTTCTTTTTTATAGGCTTTTAGTTTGGATTCAAAGTCTATAGGTCTTGCTGTGTCACGCTGCCTCTGGGTTTAGATTGATCACCCATCAATTGCAGGCGTGACTTTCAGCCTTGGACCTGGCTTTGATCTTCCTTCTGTTGTTCTGTTGTCCTTTTCTTTTTAGGGTGGATGCTTCTTACTTTGTTTAGGGCTGTTGTCTAAGTCTTCAGCCGTTGGTATGTGAACTTGAACTCATCAGGACAGGCTGGGGCTGGAGGTTGATTCCATCATTCATACATACCTCATTCACACATCTAAACTAAACTAATAAGATTACAGCAGGGTTTGCAAAAATGAAGGTTGGAGGAAGCTTTTACAAAATGGAGTGAGTGTTTTAAAATGGGGTTTGAATTACAATATGGAACAGAAGTTACAGTATAGGCGAGTGTAGTGAATGGTGAACAGAAGTTACATTAATAAAGTGAACAATTGAAAACAATTTCATTTATCAGTTCTACAAGTCACTCAGCCTTCCGTAGATTGAGGCTTCACTTATTGTCTTCACTGTTTCCCAGCTAAAATTTCTATTATATTTTAAAATCTTAAAATTCATCATTTATTCAGCTGTTGTTTCAGATAAAAATATCCTGCACTATTTTTTCTTTAGGTTGATTCCTCTTAAAGCCTTCAAGTTGACCTGAATTTGGGGGGAGGGAGGGAGAAAGCTGGCTGTCATATTCAAGCTGGCAGCAGCAAAGGAAAAGAATTTTAAACTCTCCATTGAGCTGTTTCATTTCTTGAAGGGCAGACTCCTTTCTACATGTTGTGGTTTCTTGAGTAACAATCAAAAATACAAACATCGTGAGCCTTCAGAATAAAACTTCATTTCATCGCCTTCCAATCCTTGCTTGATCCAACAAAACTCTATAAATGTTTCAAAATTGAAAGGCACTTTTTTTGACACACTAAAAATAATTATAACATTTTAGAAAAGCAATTGCACTTCAGGAAGTGTGGTTATGCTGGCTACCCACGATTATGCATTACTACTTACTTTAAAGGATACAAGATGAAGTATGGGCAAGGCCCAGGACAAGGAAAAGAGCTCGGGAGATCTGGATCCTATTCTTGAGTCAATGGTCACAGGATACTCTGGGAACAACCTGCTTAGAGTAGAAGAAATTCTGTGATTTTTTTTTTTAATGGACTTTTCTAGGAATTCTTTAAATAGCGCTAGAAAGAAGCCTTTTGTTTACTTCTCAAAATCTTGTTGCAGAAAAAGCTAGGATTTTAGCCATCAAGATCTGCATAGATTTGGACATCCACCAGCAATCCTTGTTGCCTCAATTATGCCCCTGGGATTCTCTGCTCCCTATCTTGCTTCTTGGTAGTACAGCTCCATAGAAGTCATGCTACCATGGATACTCCCACTCGTTATTCTCCTCAGAACTCTCCCACTCTGTCTTTTATTGGGGGACCTACCAGCCTTTGAGGTTTATGAAGAGAATCCTGCTGCACCAGTACAACCCCATTCCGGGCTTGTCTTTAAGAGTACCTGCAGGGTACTATTCCCAGGACAGGAAAGGGGGGAGCATTATCACTAAAGGGGAGGAAGTGATCTCAGGAAAGGAATCTGGGAGAGCTGCAAAGTAGGATATGTAGGTCATTTAGGCAGTCATGGCAGCCATGTTTGTAGTCCTGGATACTGGCAAGGTCACTTGGGAAATAGATGTGCATGTATATGAACAGCATCCTTCTCACAGACCAGAGAGACTTGGAAGGAGCTGGGCTCCTAAGGCAGAACAACAACAAAAAAGACCTACATGAAAATAACACTATATGGCACACAGACAAACTGTATAGGACTGTGTGGATATCTATCTTCAAATGAGATATAGTCTGTAATGGAAACGTACTGCCTTGTGAACTGAAAGAGTTTTATGCAAAGAAAAAGCAAGTGGCATCGTTTGGGAAGTGCTGATGAGTCTGTTTTTTTGCAAACAGTTTTCAAACTGACTGTATATATCAAAATTACCGCTCTATCAATTTATTGCAAACAGTTCACATGGAATGCTGCAAACCTTCAATGGAATTTATAAGAAGAGATACAGATTTGGATGTCATATGTTCAAAGTTATATTTGGAGACATTGCTTATATAGTTTAGAGAGGAAATTGGGCCCCCAAAATACATTGCATCCCCTCTGTTTGGTGCTTCTAGGTGTAATCTTGCACTGCTACACAGTGCATATCTGAGATCATGCAGACAGATCAGCACTGCTACAGAGCACAGCAAAAAAGATTTTGGCATAGGATAATCAAAACGATTCAGTTATCCAATCATAGACTAGTACAGTAACAGCGTCTGTGATAATTACATACTGTGGTGAGCTGAAGCCAAGAAGATGATGCATTGTTGTCATTGTGCTGGTCTTCCCTGCTGCCAGTGTTCTAAAAACTGAACATCTGCGGTAATCAACAAACCAACTCCCAATTGCTGGTCCTTTTGTTTTGGCTGAACTCAATGGCAACAAAAGCTGCTATATTTTGTCTTCAGAGTTATACTTAGAAGCAGTACAGTCAAAAAGAATCACTGGATTTGGTTCTAGGGAACACAGTGCTCATATGGCCCTGTCTTCAAATCCATAACATGCTACTGCAGCAAAGCCACAGTTCTGTGCTGACAAATTCTGGCATCCCGGACAGTGGTAAAAATACAGAATTGTGTTTTGTTTTAGTGCTTTTCATTTTCAAGGTTTCGTGAAGTGCTGTGTAAAGCAATGAGTTAGCATTCAGTGACTGCGCAAACAAACTAACCAAGTGTAGTGGTAACTCACCTACAGTCTTGGGCATAGATCCTATTTTAATGAGAGAAGGAACTTTGGCTAGGAGACCAAAAAGTATCATGGGATTTTAATTTCTTCCTGGAATGCCACTTGAAAATGAGCATTAGAGAACTGAGTTAATGTCTCATCAAAATGATTGTCTTTCAAAAAGTGAAGCATTCACTCCAAATACAATATGCACCTCTTACTACTGGGGGAATTCTGTGCCAAAAAATTAAAAAATCAGTGAACAATATTTTAAAATTATGCATATTTTGTCAAAATAACAATATAATTATGCCAGTTTCAATTATTTTGGTAATTTATTTCAAAATGCTTGCCAGCAAGTATGTCTCTAACAATACAGACAAAAAAGATTCAGGAAATGTTTTCTGACAAATAGATTCCTTACTAGGCATATTACTACAGTCCTTTGAAAAATAATCCATTTAAGCTACAATACAGAAATGTATTTCCTCAGAAGCAGTGCAAAGGTTTGAGGGAATCAGGGTAACAGAAGAACTGAGGGAGAGGGAAATAATTGCTGGGAACATATAAGCCAGTTGAAAAGACACAACCTTGGGCGGGGTAAAATACTGAAGTTTATATAATGTCAAAGCAAATTTAATTAAAAACATCCCAACTGGATATTCTTTGAATGAGATTGGAGGAAACTGAATGGTAAGATATGGACAATTGTATTTTTTCTTTTATATGTGCAGTAGAAACTAGTGCCCCCTGAAGGAACATTTACAGGATTGAATGGTTGGTTGAGAGATTGTGTCTCTTAGTGGCAACCAGGTGTACAGTGTCTCAGAAATTTCTCTGATATATAATTTATTGTTAAAGAAGAGATCTTTTCTACATTTCCTCTGTCTAAAACACATGGGCATTGATCTCTTACTGCACTTTTGATGCTGTTTATGGAGAATTTTTTAGAGTTTACATTTTCTTATGACAGGGAAGTTTTTCCTTCCAAATATTTATTGTATTTATAATAATAAATAAAGCTGCAATAAATTGCACCATTCCTCATATTGGAAGTGACATAGCAGGGTCACTGTTTTTATTTAAAGAGCAACAGTGATTGAATACCCTGTTATGAAGAAAGTATATTTAATAATCCACAAATATTTTTGAAGATGTGTCTTGAGGCTTATAAAACAGAGATGAACCCAACCCAAAATTGAAACACCCCAACCACTACTTTCTGAAAGTTCAGAATGTGTTCCAAATTTCATATTTTGAGAATGTCTCTAACTCCAAATGATTACCATGTGCATTAGCCACACATTAATCACATAAACATCCATTTTTGTCTCCATTAGCAGTGATGATACTGATTAAACTGAGATCCTATTATAATAACTGTATAGCAATCATTCTTTTCACATCCTAGAGAACTACACTAGATACCATTAAAACATATTGTAACTGAGCAAAAAGTTTTTTTTTTTTTAAATGGCAACTACCATCCATCTTTTTAATTATTGTGATTTAATATGATTTGTGTCTCACCATAGCCAAACAAATACTCCATTTATAAAGGTAAAGTTAGTTTTATCCTCGTGCTTCAGATAAATGCACTGCTGATGTGCATAAGAAGAAAAGCAAATGTATTCAGGATAATTGGTGGATTCAGTACCTTAGATTTTGTTCTAAATGATAGCCAGACCTGAGGTAGCTGTAGTATATGACTCTATTCTCAAAACAATAAATATGCTAGGGTGCTAATGGACTTTTAGTGGGTGGATCACACGAGTTGAAATCAAGAGCTACTAAATTCTAAGCCTGGTTCTGGAACTAGTCAAGTAAGTAAATTCTATGTCTTTATAAAATAAAATGGTAATTACTTAACGTATATGTCACAAGGATATTGTGACAAATACAAGCACGAAACCATGTCTATGCTACAAATACCACCATGTCAGGAAATCTAGTTCAAGACAGTTATCCCCTAATCTGATTTCATCCATGGTTCCAGTTTGTGGTGTATACTGGCCAAGGCTTTAGCCTAATTACAGAACTAAATTAAGATCTAGTCTACAGTATAAACTGGAATCCTATTGGTTTAGGGAAAACTACTTTGAACCAAGTTTCCTGACATAGCTGTATTTCTAGTGCAGACAGGGTCTTAGTGCTTATAAATCACACCGAAGAAGTAAAGTGCTAAATATTATCGTTCTAGGGTCAATGCAGGAAGAAAAGAAACTTGTTTTAGCAGTTGAGGGTCTGATTCTATTTTAGCTGAGTGCTACACATGTTCTGTTCTTATTTTATTGTATTTTCCAGTGTTGACTTTCTCTGTGTGTAGTTTAAAATTAATATTATCTAGAGCTGTCTCTGGATAATCTTCCCCCATTAGATAAAGATATCAGACACATGCATTTATTCATACAATTGCTATCTTGAAAGTATCATAACTTACAATTCCCATTCTCCTCTTTCAAAATCTGAAAATGAAAGAAGTTTTTCATAAGAGTCAAATGACAATAACTGCAAACCCTAGAAGGTAAAAGACATTTTCAGCACTGTATTTTCTTATGGCAAGGACATAAATAGTCCTTTGTAGACTGATTTGTAAGATTTCTATAACTCTAAATCTTGCCCATATTTAATATGGTGATATTGCTCGAAATCAGCTTCCAGAGGACATAAAGATGACTCTTGTTCTGTCCCTCAGCCCTTAGAGTCTGAACAAGGAAACACAGTTTTCTCTGGCTAGCAGTAGGTATACTGCTTTGTAATCTGACATAGATGTTACTGCAAGCTCCTCCTTTCAATGGAGAGATAAAACAAAAGATTGAAGGCATTGCAGAATTTTTATATGCTGTAGCAATTGGAAATTTTAATGCAATTAGGTCCTTTTTATGTTCTACTGTAATACAATACAGAGGGTGAAAACTGAAAAGCCGCATGTGCCTTGGGCCAGATTCTGTATCCTGCACAACATAGCTTGTCTATGTCCATCTCCCTCAGTACACAGAGCTGCTCTGTAGCTGCTGAGCTCTCACTGTTTTGAGTGGAGGCGCAGGATTTGAGTCCTAAAAACAGCCTTACAATATTGTTCCAAGCTTTTACAAATGCTTCACAGTCACAGAATGGGCCAGTTGGTGTGAACTGGTGTAGTTTCACTGGAGCCAACGGAGCAATGCTTATTTACACCAGCTGAGAATCTGGCCCTGTGTGTTCAGGAGGGATGTAACAGTCACTTTTCTCTAGCTCTGGTCTCTAGCAAATAATCACTGACATCATGATCTCCTGTATACCTCAAACTAATATCTGCTATCATGATGACTCATGTAAGATGATTTTGATTTTGTTTTGTGTTTTGATTAGTTTTCTGCTAGTGCAAAAAATTCAGGTAAAACTGAAATACTTTGAAATAATCATCAATATTGTTTTTTGAAATTTTTTTAAAAACCTTTCCAAGCCTACTTGTTATGACTGATCATTTGTGAGAATAAAACACAAGTCATCAAACTGTGCATCACCAAACCAAACAAGCATTACTGCACTTAAATTAATAACTGTAATCACTTTTTTCCCACAGTCTCTTAAAAAAAAACAAAAAACTTCAAAGCCTCAAATTCCTCTTGATTGATGCACTGATATTTTAACAGTGTCTTTAGTGTGTGTTGCAATCAGACAAGTGCTAATCCCCTTGAGGAATGTGGCAGGTCTGTGGGAATCCTCCCCCTGTAATTGCATGGCTCAAAAGCTCAGATGTGATGATATCATCAACTTCAGCTGAGTTGACATAATGTATTATTTGTGTCCAGAGGGTGTTATGGTAACTTTCATTGCTGACCTTTATCCCTAAAGATCATTCATGTAGACATTATTCAATATCTCTGGGGTCTTTGTTGTTTTAGTGTTTTTAGAATGCCCTTAACATAAAGCAAGTTATGAGTAACTTTAGAAAAATCATAATCAGAAAAACTAAAAGGAAAAGGCAAGAGGAAGTCCTGAATTATTTGTTTAAGGTAAAACTAAATACCACAGAGAGAGTCATAAACAATAAGTTTGAATCTGAAATACAGCCGTGGATAATTGAGGCAACCTATATTTGATCAATACAAACTTTCTGAAGGCAAAGTCAAGTAATACAAAGAAATTGGATCAAATTCTTCCCTCAGTTACAGCCATGTGACCTCACATATTCCATTTCCTTATTGTTATGCAGGTTGTCTTAACTGAACTCTTTCATGTGGATTGTTATACATTAGAACTTCCAAGTACTGTACAATTTTATTGTAAAAGCATTTTTGTGTGAACGAGATCACAGCTATTCATAAACTTTACCATTCACATCTGTCATGTTTCTGAATCTCTGTCTCCCTTTACTACCTGTATCTGTCCAAAATCAGGAACCTAGCATCCTACATATCTGCTGTTTTCTTTCTGAGACAAGGTGAGTGAGTAAATGGAAAAAAATAACTTTAACAGGGCCCAGTCTCCTCTGTGTGTAGAAGGGCCAAACCTGTCATATTATTATTTAGATGTTATATTTTTATACTAAGGGGCCACAACAGATATCCGAACAGGGTCCTAGTGCCCCTACTACTTACCTTTCTGTTCAGCATACTACTTGAACTTTTGGGCACAGAAAACTAACCTATGTTTTTTTAAATCAAAGCACTCAAGAGAATTCAGGCTAATAATAGCTTGTATTTATATTAAGCTGAATCCTCAGAAGTTCAGTAATATGTCAGAGAATTTTTTCTTTTATATTAAATGTACAGTATTATCAAGCAAGAACCTTGGAATATCAAATCAATACAATTACAAATTAAATTAAAAATGTGAAATGAAAATATAGTTACACTATGTCTCTTTGGCTTTAGCAATATTATCCAAAAATAATTCCAATAATTTTCTGTGATAGTTTCCAAGTCTTACAACAACATAGGTGCTCTAACACAACTTCTTGGGAGAGGGAGGCGGGGCAAAGATCTCCTGTGTGAGCTCTCAAAACAACTTCTGAAGTTTTTTGTTCTTCCTCAAGGTAATGTAAAACAGACAAGTCTGTAATTTTCCTAGTTTTCCAAATTTCTTCACTTTATGCTTCTTGCAAACATGTTTCTAATGGCCAGTCCTACTGCCTTTAGTATTGGATGATACACTATGCAATGTACCTTTGCAATTTAAAAAGCTTTTGGCATATTTATATACCATACATACATTACCTCCTATTTCTCATTTGATTTTTTTTTTCTTCTCCAAGTCCAGAACTCATGCTTCAGAGTTCCAGAGCATTTTAATGTTCTCCATTCTGCCCACTTGCAAAGACAAGAGCATATCCTGGTAACTCTTAATGACTGATTGTGATTAGAGATTGACAGAAGCTCAGCCTTCTGGGATGAATTAGAACTGCTGTCAGTGACTAGACAGCAAATGGAAAATACAGTATGTAATTTTAAGGACATATTTTTGCTTACTTTAAAAATAATTTCCTTTTTAAGAGAGTCTTTTTCTTCCTACTCATATCTGATTCTCCACATTTAAATATAATCCCCAGCTAATAGCGATGTGTGCTGTGAATATCTTGCATTCCTTGGAAGAGACATGTTGTAATGTACCACCAGACTCATCTAGGATATCTACATGTTCCATTATTACTCTAGAGAATCTATAAACATAGTAAAATTAGTCGTACAAAACATGAGGATTAGCCATGTCATATGCTACTTCAAGAAATAGTCACTGATTTAAGAGAATATTTCATCTAAATAAATCATGACTTCTTTCCAATTAATATTTGAAGAGTGGCAAGGGTACTCATTAGCTAAAACAAATTGTGACACAATTTTTGAAATTACATCTGTAATTCTAGCACACAGAGTATTGCATACATTATGGTTCTACAGGTTTAATTTATGTGGTTTATAGAGCACGTCCCCAAAAGGATAATTTCTTGATGAGTCTTGATAATATTGAACTAGCTTTTGTGGCAGTGCTAGAGTCTGTGCAGCTGGAGAAAGAGTTATTTCTCAGGAGGCTCAGATTTAAACATGGAGCAATCATCTGTGTTTTGGGTTTATATCAAGAGGTCTGATTTAACCAAAATATACAATCTTGGCAAAAGTTTAGCTGCATTTCTTCCATACAGTTTTATAATATGTAAACTGTAAAACAGAGAACAGCTATCCCCATGCAAAAAAACAAAGTTAAAATGAGAAAAGTGACTCAGTGGAGTCCATCTAGCATCTAAAACCAATATTACACTTTCTTTTTGAAATTTTTACACTTTAAAAAAGGAAATATGTTACACTATCTGGAAATGAACAGTTCTTAGATCCAGCTAGTGCCCCACTGCCAAATAATCCTTCATCACTTGCCATCAGAAACATGGTAAAAAGAAACAAAACATTTCTTCCTGCCACTTTTGGACAGGGCTTTGGAGCAGAGCCCGGAGCTGGAGCAGCTCCGGAGTAGTGGAGCTGCAGGTTTTTGCCTGGAGCTGGAGCGGAGCCGAAGCACAGCTCCAAAGCCCTACTTTTGGGAACACACATCACTGCACAGCATTTCTCCAGCAACACAGATTAGATCTTACAAGAAACACATGAGACAGATAAAAATGTAAAAAGGCTTTTTTAAGGCTGCTAAGATTGAGGCACAAATATGAAGCACACTGAGAAATCCACTATGAATAAAATAATTAAAAAGCTTAAATTTGAAATCTGACAGAGAATGACTGAAATTCACACATACATATTCGGCTAAGTTCCATATTTCTCTTCTAATGTCTTGAAATATTTATGCATATCTATAAGAATAGCTCAGAAAAAACATACACATCCAAATGATTTCATGATCTATTTGCGCAAGATAATTTGCACATAATACTAGAAATTCTGCCATCATTTCATATGCACAGTTACAAAAATCAAACCCAATATGTTTTCCAGCTACTATCTTATTTTATCATGAATGAGTAATTTTCTAGGACTACGTCCAAAGTAATCGTCAGACCTATTGGCTGTGTTACAAATTGTAAAAGGAAATAGTCCAGTACTGTTTCTAAGAATTGTATATCTCAATATTTAACATTTATTCACTGATCAGTGCTTTAACATCATTAGGGGTGTGAAAAACTCTAGGTTTAAAGTTCTAATGCACTGCAGAGTTTTTAAAAATAGCTTAAAACTGCAGAACACTGACAATTTTATATAAAAATTGAGTGTGTGGTGAGGAGAATTGAGTAGAGTGATTTATAGAAAACTGAGAATTCAATAAAGTGGGTTTTTTCCTAATTATATTGATAAAGTCCCCTGATTATTTCTAATATCACTTCTGATGGGAAAAGAGAGAAACTCTGACACCATTGGCTTGCTGTCCTTTCCTCCAATTCCACCCTAGAGCTTCTCCGGTTAGGTTTCTGCTCCTTGCACTATACTGATTGTGCTCTTGCCAAAGTCCCTAATGACCTCTTCCAAGACAAAGCTCAGAACCAGTACTCCATCCTTGTCTTTCTTGACATGATTGGAAAAAATGTTTATAGAGAAAGAGGTAAGATGCTCAATGTATGTAACTTATCAAAGAGAAGGTTAAGAAGTGACTTGATCACAGTCTGTAAATAAGGAACAGAAATTTTATAATCTAGCAGATACAGGTATAATAAGAGTCAATGACTGGAAGTTGAAGCTGAAAAATTCAGACTAGAAATAAGGTGCACATTTTTAACTGGGAGTAATTAATAATTGGGCAATTAATGAAAGGGTTGTAGTAGAGTCTCCATCACTGAAAAATTTAAAATCAAGATTGGATATTTTTCTAAAAGACATGCTATAATTCAACCACAGCTACTGGACTTGGAGCATGAATTAATACAAGGAAGTCATATGGGCCTCTGTTGTACAGGCCATATGATCACAGAGATCCTTTCTGGTCTGTAAATCTATTAATCTATGTGAGCTGCCTTGAACACATTGGACCACGTTTTTTATTTTATTTTCTTGAAATCTTGTCCTCGCTTGGCTTCCATGATTCTGTCCTCTCTTGGTTTTCCTCCTACCTCTGTAATCACTGCTTCCATGTGTCCTTCAGAGGATCCTCCTCATCCCCCCTCCACCTGTCTAAGGGGGTTCTACGGGGCTCAGTTCTTAGTCCCCTTCTCTTCTCCCTCTACACCTTATCTGTGGGTAATCTCACCTGCAACAAATTCAACTACTGTCTCAATGCTGATGACTCACAGATCCACCTCTGTGCGCCAGACGGGTCTCCTTCTCTCCAAATTAAAATCTTGGCCTGTCTCTCAGACATCTCCTTATGAATGTCAATCCACCAGCTCAAGTTCAAAATGATGAAAAGAGAGCTCTTAATCAGCCTGCTCTCACGTCTTTCTTTGATCACAGTGGGCAGCTCCACCATCCTGCCTGCCACTCGGGCTCATAACCTGACCATCATCTTCAAATTGGAGCTCTCGCTAAGTCCTCACATCCAGGCTATATCTAGATTGCAGATTCCTTCTGCAACACATCTCTATGTCTATACTTTCAGCAGTGTGCAGGGTATAGGCACTAAACCTGTAGCTACATGCCACAGTGAAAGGCTTTGGCAGCAGGACACTGAGCTGCCAAAAATAGCAGTGCAGACAAGGGAGGCGATGCTTGGGTATATAGAGAACCCATGTAGGATATATACCCTGTGGGTTTAGGTATATAGGGCACTCTGCTCGCCTAAGCTATGCCTCACCATCCACACTGCTATTTACACCCAGGCTAGGTGTGCGTGCAGTGTCTGTACTCTACATGCCACCATAAGTATAAATGTATCCTCAGTTAATGCCTTTCTTAGCCAGCCACATGCTAAAACTCCTATCCAGTCTCTCATCCCCATGTATCTTGATTACTGCAATGTTTTCTCTGGTCTTGACAATGCACTCTTGCCCCATTCTTATCCATTCACATTACTACTGTAGAGATCATTTTCCTAGCCCGTCACTTTGACCATCTCAGCCCTCTGCTAGCATCCCCCTACTGGCTCCCTGTTCTATTGCATCAAACTGTAAGCAATGTATCCTAACTTTCACAGCTCTTCGCCACCCTACCTATTATCTCTCATTTGCTATTGAAATGTCATTTTCTACCTCCAGTCAGTCCATCATGCTGGCCTCCATTGCCACTTGATAAATTTTCAAATAATTCTGCCCCTAAAGCCTGGGAGGATCTCGCTGTAAACATCCACAAAGCTACCTCATTATCCTCCTTCAAATGCCTTATCAAAACTGTCCTTTGGTGTGATGCCTACAAAAAAATTGTCAGTGGTTGGGTCACTGGTGTGATTCTACCACTGCCTGTCATGCTGTCCAATACTGTCTCGTTGTAATCCCAGTCTGTCTCCACCTGTTGTCTCCTGTGTTAGAGTTAGGTTGTAAACTCTTTGGGACAGAGTTGTCTTTTTGGTCTGTGTTTGTCCAGCACCTAGTACTATGGGGCCCTGGTCATGACTATGACTCCTAGGTGCTACAATGACGATGATAATTAATAATAACAATTAATAATAGATGGAGCTCCTGGAGTCAGATTCTTCAACAATCTTCCCTCCCCACACGCACATACTTTTTCTAACTCCCCTGCTCTCAGGGTTGGACATAAGAGTAGATGGGACAGCTTCACAGTTTCTTTTTTCTGTAACACCATGTACTGGTTGATACTAGAGCAGTGAACTGTTCCAAGAGTAAACATCAGAGATAAGTGTTTATAGGAATCAGACATTCTAAGGCTGTAAACGGAAATAAACACTATTTTAGAAGGATTAATCTTCTCTAAGAGCTCTTTTCACTGTATGTTACAGGGCTTGGTCATTATGTAAAAAAAAAACCTCTCCTCTCTTAGCTTCCATATTTCCATCCTTTGCTTTCTGTATTCCCAGAGGAGTTTAGTCCTCCTGTCTCTTTGTCCTCTTATATCTCATCTCCATCCTTCTCACTTTGTGTCTCCTCTTCCTTGCTTTCCTCTGTGTTCTCAGGATCAGTTCTGATTTTAGTATTGTTCTTCCCAATGCTGTTCAGCATGGTTCATTGACAGAATCCTTTTCTTTGATATGATCCCATATTAACGCTCTTCTATACATCAGATGTACTTTCTCCGACAGAGTGGTAAGTTTTGGGGTACTTCCACATGACTGTAGAAAACCAGCAGTGAAAAAAAATGTAATCAAAGGACTTTTATAGATGGACAATAGTGTGAATATATCTGAAACCTACAAAGTTTGGATGGGTTTGCTGTTTAGTCTAAGTCATTTGACAAATGATACTCCCCTTGACCATTCTTAAGCTTTTGCATCTTCTCCAAAATGTCTCTAATAGTTTCCAATGGCTCTTCACATACTAAATCAGTCCTTCATTTTGAGCCAAATATTTTTTCTTCTGCTTGCCAAACTATACGTTGTTTGATAATTATTTGGATACAACAGCCTCTTTGGTTACACTTTCCGCTATCCTGTTTTGTCTGCCCAGTCTACATTCTATTTTTGTAACCTTTTGTATTATGTTCATGGGACACATCCAAGATTTTATTTGTTGAGATGAGCCAAAGGGAATTTTTCAGGAGGAAAAAAATCCTTAATTCTAACAATCGTAGCAGATTCAAATATATGAATGGTAAAAATAATTTTGTGTGTTACTATTTAGGATTATAGTACCCCTACGTTAAGGAACTAGTGGTGGAAACTGTTCACACAAGTGAATGCAGACAAAATTAATAATGAAGAGAATTCAGAGACTCTGTATGTTTTTTGTTTTTTTTTTAAAGCATTGTGTAAGCCTTTCTCTTCAATATACTTCTTTATTTGATCATTGAGCTTCCTGTTTGTATTGTGCACTGCAAAGGATTAGTTTGTGTGAGTAATATTGATGAACGGTTTGTGATATAATTTCAAACTGAGAAAACAAGACCCTGTAATTGGATCCACGTGGAGCCCACAGAAGTCAAAAGGACTGTGTGGGTGCAAGAGTCTACTAGCCCATATCCAACTGTAGGATCAGGGACTAATTAACAGTTCATATGTGGAGTCTTGTGTACAGAGGAACCAATGCCATTCTTGCATAATTGCTACATCAATAAACACTTATGATTATAAATAATATCCTCTGGACCATTAATGTTGATTTTCAACATTAATTGGTGCACTGGGGAAATTCCAGAAGACTGGAAGAAAGTTAATGTTGTGCTGATTTTTTTTAAAGGGTAAATGTGATGAACTGGGTAATTATACTTCTGTGAGCCTGACATCGAACCTTGGCAAGATAATGGAGCAGCTGATATGGGGCTTGATTAATATAGAATTAAAGGAGGGTTAAATAATTAATGCAAATCAGCCTGGGTTTATGGAAGACAGATCTTGTCAAACTAACTTGATATCTTTTTTCAAATGAGATTACAAGTTTGGTTGTTAAAGGTAACTTTGATGTGATGTATTTAGACGTCTGTAAGGTGTTTGATTTGGTACTGCACAACATTCTGATGAAAAACTAGAATGATATAAAATTAACATGCCACATATGAACTGGATTAAAAACAGGCTAACTCCATCATTCTCCATCATTGACAATTTTAAAATCAAGACTGGATTTTTTTTTCTGTAAACATCCAATTAAGAATTATTTTGGAGGCAGTTCTTTGGTCCATTATATAGGAGGTCAGACTAGATGATCACAATGGTCCCTTCTGGTCTTGAAATCTATGAATTCTCTCCAAAATATAACACCAGAAAAGACACTAAGCTATTTTTTATTTTACTTTTGAACCGTTCATGGTATTTGAATTTTATTATTTCTTTGTCTCTGAGTAAGTTTGAAATTTTTTATAGTTTAAGTGCACTGCTCCAAAAAAGTAAAACAAAACAAAACTTGCCATGCAAGTACTGAGTATGGACTCTTGAAGTTCCCTTCAGTCATTTTACATACTGTTCTTCCAAGCCCAAGAATTACTATTTTAGCTCAACATAGTCAAAAAGTTAAAGACCGCTGATCCTGACATTGCAGCAGTCTGGGGGAATGGCAATTACCATTTCTGAGTCTGGATATAATTCTCTCACAAGTGTTGCAGTAAACCAAGTCTTATTCAAGGAGCTCAGATGTCCATTCTTGTGTTTTCCTCATAAAATATGTTTGACTTTTAGCACTATCCAGCTTTCTGTTGACTCAGTTGATAACCTAAACTTATTTTTCCAAAGGCAATCACGACCCCAGACAAAAGCCGTTCCAGTGCATCAAAAAGACACGTTTAACCATGTAATTTAAATATGATTAATATTCGCATTCTGTTTTGAAAATATCAAGCACTGTATAAATGGTGAATGTTGTTATATATATAGTATACTAACCTTGGGCTCAATCCTGCAACCTTTGCTTGCATGAGTAGCTTTTCTGTTCACAGATAGCTCCATTTAAATCAATGAACCTGTCACCAAACATAATCAAAGAGATGTTATTTACATCTCTCTCTTCCGGCTGACTTTTCTGTGCTCCTACATAGAGACTCCATCTGAATCCAGCCCAGTGAGATTATGAATAGGGACTGATTGCCTGATTAGAGGATTTGGCTCCTTATTTGTACAATATTAGGGCCTGATCAAAAGCCCATTTGACTGGAATGACTTCCATTGTCTGAAATGGGCTTTGGATCAGGCTCCTAGTGGGGATGTTTTCCCCTTAATAAATTCTGATATCCTAGCAATTAAATAGAAAAGCCAGAGGGTGGAGCGATGACATGTAAGTAAAGTAGAAATTATTAAAATAATGTGTTACTCTAACATAAATCTGTTATTTTTAAACTTTCTAAGTCACCAGCTTCCCTTACCTTGCATATTCCTACAATGACATTTTTAATTTCAGAATTAGCTCTTTCCTTGCTGATCCTTTTACTAGAAATATCTTGGTAGTGTGTTCTACCTCATCTGGTGGGATGCATTTGAAATGATATTTTAGGAAAATAACACAGTCTTGAGAGGTGTGGAGTGCCCTCAACTTCCATTGAAGTCAATGGGAATGGAAAGTGCTGAGCGCCTTGTAGAAGGCATTCAGCACCTCATAGAATCAGTCTTTGAGGGAGCTAATTTTAATTATATAAATAATTGCACATTATATCAAATATCTAATCATAGGAATCCAGAGAGGATTCCAAGATCCTCTGGAGGAGAGGGTTGAGAATGTTAACTTACATGAGATCAGCATCCTACCCTTGACGGATAAATACTAACTGTCCCATCCTACAGGCCTACCATAAACATAACTGCCAGAGCTAGATTTTGGTCTCTAAAATAAAAAAGACTTAATTATTTTTTTGAAAATCTCATTGTTCTAGTCTCAGTTCCATTTATTGTGAACCACTGTTCATACAATTAACATACTCTTGATATATTGTCATTTATTTATGCTCATTATTGATTACCTTTATTAAATTACTTGATCACTTAACATTATTTGGGAGTTTTTAGATCATCAATAACAAGTGGGGGGAAATATATCTCCTAGAAAATCCCATATAAAATATTTGTAATGCTATCCTGTTATCTTCCAGCTTTATGTTAACTGTATTACTTGCCTTTGGAGATATTACACCAAGGCTCTGACACATTCTTATCCTCTAGAAATGGCATAATCTGTCTAGATGCCTCATGAAAAATTATTACCAAAACCAGTAATATCCTATACTTACAGAGACTGGCTCACCGCAAATATGCAGTCTGGAATGCAAGAGAATTTAAGGCCTTTCAAAGTTAGCAATTTTTCAGTTACATTCCTTTTGTATTATCAATAAATAATATTGTGGTACTCCTTCCATTTATCTGAAGTCTCCAGGGTTAAAATGCACTTTACACAAATGTTTATTTTTGGACAGGCCTGCTGAATTGTCTTCCATTGTATGCTAAAGTAGTTACTTTCTGTGAGGTCAAAGAGAGTTCAGCTTTAGAAATAAACTTATTTTGCAGTAGTAGAATGATCTGTTTGTCCTTAATGGGAACAAGCAAAATCTCTTCAGTAGAAAAAATGTTTTTAGAATATTTTTATTTATAACTTTTTCAGGATGAAAGAAAAACTTATATAATGCATAGATGAAAGTCTGGATAATAAATACAGACATTAAACCATATACTTGGTTTTAGGAAGTGTGCACACCTGTATATATGTTTCTTCTTTCTATGTTCTGCTTCCTCCCTTTCTTCCCCTTCCCCTCATACACTTAAGAAAACATTGTTGGGGTTGGGGTTTTTAAGCTACTAGTTACAAATAAGGCCTAGAGTCTACAATTGGATCCACACAGGGATCGCTGTATCCATATGTAGCCCCATGGAAGTCAGTGGAGCCCTGTTGGAAGCACAAGGGTATGTTTGCACCCATCCTCTTGCAAGATCAGAGAGTAAAAGTGTAATCCAGGATTTAGTTTTTGTGGGTTTTTAGTGAATGTAGTGGTCATGAAAGGTGCAGACTGACAGCTCTGAAAACAGAACCCTCCAATTATTCACAGGACCAGGACAGATCAGGCTAAAGCAAAGCAAACTTCTCCACATTAGCCTGGCACCTCAGCCTTATCCTAAAGGGTATGTCTCTGGGATGAGAGGGTCTATTTACTGATTTAGGTGCTGGTCTAGTTCTTGCAACTGCCAACAAGTCTGTCAACTGATGCCAGTTTTGAGGTGAGTTGTGTGATATATACACCTTTCCACTTACAGCTGGATTGAGATCATAACACATTTCATATATGTCTGGAACACCTATCAAGCCACTTTTGATTTGGGCTTAATTTGAACTGGTAGCCTTGTATGTGGCCTTATGGTTATATTCCTTTACAGGTCTCCTTTTCTGAGAAGAGGAAGGTTGCACAATGATGTAAGATAAGTTTTAAGGAAACATTTTATTTGCTTTAGAAAGAGCTATTGCAGGCTCATGGTTGAGATATACATTCAGATAGCTTCTTCACTAGTAAAAAAACCAAACAATATTTTACTGCATTCCTGGAGTAGCAGGAAAATAGGGCATAATGAACAAAGTGAACTGATATCTCTCAGGCCCAGATCCTTAGAGGTATTTAGGAACCCAATGCCCAGAAGTTAGGTGCCTAAACACCTTTGAAGATATAGGACTCAAACTGTGGTGATAGGCCTGATCTAAGAGCCTAGATATATATATAGATAGGACTTGATTCTTGGTTATTCTGCACTGTGTGTTGTCATTTACACTAGTGCAAAGTCGGTGTAAAACACTGTCAAATCAGAATGGTATTGCACTGGTGTAAATGACTACACATGGTGCAAGACAATTAAGAATTTGGCCCCAACACTTAAATCACAGAAAAATCTAAGACTAAAAGGTTAGGATACTGTAAAATTGTATTTTGTATCTAAATTACTTTATCTGGTTAGTGTAAATAAAGGACTCAACCTCTGTTTCCTAACTTCAGGAGTATTCAGAATTATCCTCAGGGGGAGGGATAGCTCAGTGGTTTGAGCATTGGTCTGCTAAACCCAGGATTGTGAGCTCAGTCCTTGAGGGTGCCATTTGGGGAACTGGGGTAAAAATCTGGGGATTGGTCCTGCTTTGAGCAGGGGTTGGACTAGATGACCTCCTGAGGTCCCTTCCAACCCTGATTCTATGAATATAATAAGGAAACATTACAAAAATCAGAGCATTTGAGATATATTGCAATATGTCCACTGCAGGAGCATATTGGTCAGTTTTCCCAATAGAAATAGGGAAAGAGTTCACAAGAAAACATTTACTATAAAATATAATCTGGTTTACATTAATTTACATTCCATATGTTGCTGCCATTATTATGGGTGCAGTAGTTAATAACAGCATATAATTATTTTAAAGTGGTATAAATGGATAGAATAGAAGTTAAGGCTGTTCCAGCATGTATTAGCCTGAACAAGGGTGACTAGATAGCAAGTGTGAAAAATCAGGAGGGTATAGTTGCCTATATAAGACAAAGTCCTTAATATCAGGATGGTCCTGATAATATCAAGATATCTGGTCATCCTAGACTGAACCCCCACACAACTTCTTCCTGCAAATATTTTCAGGAGTTTTGAATATTGTCATTAATGGTCAGACTGTATGTGCTTGAAGTTGGACAAAAACAGATCTTAGAAATTACAAAAGATTTGCAGTTATTGGGAAAAAAAAGTGCTGTCATCTTGACACAGTTTCTTTAAAATTGGGCTCCTCTTTACAACTGGAAAATGTTCTATTAGGATTTTAAAGGGCGAGAGAACGCTATGGGGAGAATTAGTGAGAGAAAAGCTCACACTGACTTTGAATGCCAGCACAAAGTGTAAGCAGTAGCCTCTCTAACAATTCAGCCATCACATAGTAACATATCTTAGAACATACCCGGTCAAACCAAAGGTCCATCAAGACCAGTATCCTGTCCTCTGACACTGGCCAATGGCAAGTGCCCCAAAGGGAATTAAAAGGCAGGTTATCATCAAGTGATCCATGCCCTGTCACCCAATCCCAGCTTCTGGCAAACAGAGGCTAGGGACACCGTTCCTGCTCATCCTGGCTAATAGCAATTGATGGACCTATCTTCCAGGATTCTATCTAGCTCCCTTTTGAACCCTGTTATAGTATTGGCCTTCACAGCACCCTCTGGCAAGGAGTTCCAGAGGTTGACAGTGCATTGCGTGAAAAAATATTTTCTTGTGTTTGTTTTAAACCTGCTACCTATTCATTTCATTTGGTGGCCCCTTGTTCTTGTATTGTATTATGAGGAGGAGTAAATACTTCCTTATTTACTTTCTTTATACCACTCATGATTTTATAGACCTCTATCATATCCCTCCTTAGTTGCCTCTTTTCCAATCTGAAAATCCCAGTCTTATTAATCTCTCCTCATATGGAAGCCGATCCATACCCATGATCATTTTTGTTGCCGTCTTCTGAACCTTTTCAATTCCAATATATCTTTTTTGAGATGGGGCAACCACATTTGCATGCAGTATTCAAGGTGTGGGTGTACCATGGATTTATATAGAGGCAATATATTTTCTGTCTTATTATCTATCCCTTTCTTGATGATTCCCAACATTGTTGGCTTTTTTGACTGCCACTGCACATCGAGTGAATGATTTCATAGAACTATCCACAATGACTCCAAGATCTTTTTCTTGAGTGTTAACAGCTAATTTAGATCCCATCATTGTATATGTATAGGTTTCAGAGTAGCAGCCATGTTAGTCTGTATTAGCAGAAAGAACAGGCGTGCTTGTGGCACCTTAGAGACTAATGAATTTATTTGAGCATAAGCTTTTGTGGGCTACAGCCCACTTCATCAGATGCACATGAAAGCTTATGCTCAAATAAATTTGTTAGTCTCTAACGTGCCACAAGTACCTGCTGTTCTTTTTGTATATGTATAAAGATTGTTTTCCAATGTGTATCCTTTTCATTTATCAACGTTAAATTTCATCTGCCATTTTGTTGCCCAGTCACCCGGTTTTGTGAGATCCTTTTGTAGTTCTTCACAGTCTGCCTGGAATTTAACTATCTTGAGTAGTTTTGTGTCATCTGCAAATTTTGCCATCTCACTATTTACCCCTTCTTCCAGATCGTTTATGAATATGTTAAATAGGACTGGGCCCAGTACCGATCCCTGGGGGACACCACTATTTACCTCTCTCCATTCTGAAAACCGACCATTTATTCCTACCTGTTGTTTCCTATCTTTTAACCAGTTATCAATCCATGAGAGAACCTCCCCTCTTATCTCATGACTTAAGAGCCTTTGGTGAGGGACCTTGTCAAAAGCTTTCTGAAAATCTGACTACACCATATCCACTGGATCTCCTTGTCCACATGTTTGTTGACCTCCTCAAAGAATTCTAGTAGATTGGTGAGGCATGATTTCCCTTTACAAAAACCATGTTGACTATTTTCCAACAAATTATGTTCATCTATGTGTCTGACAATTTTGTTCTTTACAATAGTTTCAACCAATTTGCCTAGTACTGAAGTGAGGCTTACTGGTCTGCAGTTGCCAGGGTCACCTCTGGAGTCCTTTTTAAAAATTGGTGTCACATTAGCTATCCTCCAGTCATTTGGTACAGAAGCTGATTTAAATGACAGGTTACAGACTACAGTTAGTAGTCCTGCAATTTCACATTTGAGTTCCTTCAGAACACTTGGCTGAATACCATCAGGGCCTGGAGATTTATTACTGTTTGGTTTATAAATTTGGGACAGTTCCTCAGATCTGTCACCCAAAAAGAAAGGCCCAGGTTTGGGAATCTCCCTCACATCCTCAACAATGAAGACCAATGCAAAGAATTCATTTAGTTTCTCCACAATGGCCTTATCGTCTTTGAGTGCTCCTTTAGCCACTATAACTATAGTAGCATAAGTCAACCATGTAGTCTCTGTATGGTGGGTGTAAAATTTCTTTACAAAAAAGGTTTTAAGAAATAATTAGTTTTGTGCCAAACTAAATAGCAGTGAAATAGCTAATATTAGACTTGCTCTTGCTACCATTGAAGCCAATGGCAGAACTTGTTAATAATGCCAACTGGAGGAGGAATGAATCTAATGTTGGTATTACAGTCATTGCTGTGTGTCAGGGTTAACACTATATTGAGTTACATAAGGGAACTCATAGCTCTCTTTTTCTCTCAGCAGTCATTGGGGATATATTTATAAACATTGTCTCTTGTGTGCTTGAATAATCATAGGCAAATGCTAGAATGTATATATTTACATGCACAAGTAGAACACAAATCAAGAACAGATGGGTTTTGCAGAGGTATGTTCTGTCATTTGTGCAGCAAGTCATGATTGCACACATGGAGGTCAGCTTGAGGATCCTTTGAAAATATGATAGCCCTGGGGGGTGGGTACTGTTGTTTACACCCAAAAGGGTTTAGCATGTTGCTATGTGCATGCTTAAGGAACAATCCTGCAAACAGTCACTACTGCAGATCTTTACTCTTGTACTAAGAGTACGTCTACACTACAGGATAAATTCGAATTAGCTAAAACCGATTTTAGAAAACAGATATTATAAAGGCGATTGTGCGCGTCCACACTAGGCACATTAATTCGGTGGTGTGTGTCCGTGGTCCAAGGCTAGCGTCGATTTCTGGAGCGGTGCACTGTGGGTAGCTACTGTAAAAGAATGAGGCCAATAATGTCGATTTGCATCCACACTAACCCTAAATCGATATAGTAATATCGATTTTAGCGTTACTCCTCTCGTTTTGTAGGAGTATAGAAATCGATTTAAAGAGCAGTGTAGTGTGGACGGGTGCAGCATTAAATCGATTTAACGCAGTTAAAATCGGTTTAACAGCATAGTGTGGACCAGGCCACAGTCTCATAGATATCAGTGGGATTCTGCAGCGTAGTAAAGGTAATCAAGAGTGCTTTGGGCAGGGACTGAGTTGTTTGTATCCTTTCTAATACAAAACTCAGAACCAATGCTTAATAATAGTAGCCAAAATACTTTGCAATATTTAATAATTTACTAACAAACAAAAACCTGACCAAGGAGTAGCAGGCTCCGTATACAACACTATGGACTCTTCTGGTGTTGCTGCCTGAGGGTGCTCTGCAGCCCGAGCGAGGACACTCATTCCTTCAGTGTTATTCCAAGGTAAGCATCAAGGTCTGGGCCCCTAAGATTTGTCACCCTTTTCTGAGCAGCATTTGGCACGGAGGCAACCCTCCCATTGCATTAGGCAGGGAAAGGTAGGAGGGCTGGGAGAGAACTCTCTGGAAAGTCCCAGCTCTGGGAGGAAGGTTTCCTCCCTCCAGGCAGCTCTCTCATGATTCTCTTCAGCTGCAGCGCTTCGCTCGCACGTTGCCAGTGCGTGGGCGAGTCCGAGCCTGGGAGTCCTGAAACCCCGCGGCGCGCAGCCTTTTTCTCGGCTCCATCTGGGAACCCTTATTGTGTCTGTCTGCCAGGCTCCTCCTCCCAGTGCGCCGCCGTCCCGCCGCGACCCCCAGCTCCTGGTAGCGCTCCGCGTACGCTCCTTTTGAGGCACCCTACGTCGTTGTCTCCATTGACCGCCCTGCTGAGCCTCCCAGTGAACCTGCATTTCCTCTGCGGGAAACCCCATACCTCCCCTACGCCCCCTTTACACTGGGACACCCCCATCCCCTTCTACCCCCCCGGACACTCCCATGCCCCCGCTACCCCCACTACACCCCCTTTCCCTCAGGACAGGCTCCCTTTACCCTGGGACGCCCCCTGACCGTTGCAGCGCCCCCCACTACACCCCCTTTACCCTCGGGGACTCCATCTCCCCTTCACTCCCTATTGTACACACTACCTCAGGACACCCCCACCCCCTCACTGCCTTCCCTCCCTAGGGCACCCCCACTGCACCCTTCCCCTCTAGCTCAGGCCCCTCCCGTCCCCTCTCCAGCCCCCCGTGCCACACGAGGTCACCCCTGTCATTGCACCGTCTCTAACCACGGTCACCCCCACACCCCCTTTCAGCCCTTCTAGCTCAGGACGCCCCCTACCCCGTGATACGCCCTATCGCTTCCTCTACCCCGAGGAAACCCTTGCCCCGTTACACCTCCCGATCCTGTCTGCGACCCCCAGCCCGGCAGGCGCGCCTCTGTCTGGCCCTGGCTTGCTGGCGGCGATGGCGGAGCGGGGGACGTCAGTGTAAGTGGGCCGGTCCTGGGCTGGGCTGGGCAGGGCAGAGCCTCCTCCCTCCCTCCCGCTGCAGGGTCCGCGCTAAGCTCCCAGCCCTGTGCCTCAGTGAATGGGGCGGGGGAGCCCGGCCGCCGGGGGGGCAAAGGCAGGGCCCGGGGAGCCGGAGTGAGAGGAGTCCCAGCTCTCTGTGCCGCCTGGCACCGGGGATTACCAGCCCGAGGAGCCTGCAGAGCCGCAGCACTGAAGTTGCAAAGGGCAGGCGGGTAAGTTGGGAAACAATTGGGATCGTTTCCATTCATTGCATGTGTCTGCAGCCCTAGCAGAGGGCAGCCTGGCTGCACCACTAGCAAACCAGGGAAGAACTGGGGGTGGGGGCGACTTACGCGGCAAGCTTCCCTGCATGTAGTTTACTCTAGCCACAAAATAGACATAGTTGGTGGTTGGAGACGGGAGTTTGGGGCTCACGAGTTCCTGTGTGTGTAGAAACTGGAATGTTGAAAGAGACCTTGAGTGCTCGGTATTGTGCGTGGGTGAGAAAGAGACAGAGGGATACAGCGATCCTGCTAGTTTACAGGCTTTGGTGTATTCGAAACAGCTGCGGCACAAAAAAGTGGGGATCCCACGGACAGGTTTGGGCAGGGGCGATGGAACGAGTTAAATCCTCTTATAACCCGTGAAACTCCTTAAAACAACAACAACAACAACCGGCAAAACGGTGTAACTTCTCAACACATTTCCCTCAAACTTCAGTTCACGGCTTGGGCGGAGGACCCCTTGGCATAAAACTTTACAGCTGCATACTGCTTTGTTGTAAAGCTGTATGTGAGGCTGTGTTGCATAGGGCGCTTCTGCTCTGCTCGCTGGCTGGCTGTAACGACTCTAGCCTACTTGCTAGAGCAGTTGCCCTTCCCTGTGTGATACATAAAGCAAGCAGATAAATCTGCCACTCGCTTTATTGCTCTGCTGCCTGCTGTGTCTCTCCAGTGTGGAAAATGAGTACGTTGTTTTCCTCTGTGATCCTTTTGGCTGTGTCAGGGGGAAGGAGCCCTTAATGTGGCACATACACTTTTGGTTGGGAATGAAAGGGCTTTCTGCAATAATGACCCAGGCTCTCCAGTATGAACTGTTGTGTGTTTTTAAGTTTATGAATGCACAAGTAACAATATGTAAGAAATTATGTATATAGCTGGGGTTTTGGTCACTCACCCACTAACAAAACATCTTCAAGCTGCTTTTCTTTATCCTGCTATGTTTTTGTGGGTGATACTATATGATTAAAGAAAAATCACAGTTCAGATGGTTGTTTTGGGTGAATTTAGTTTGTGTGAAGTGTTGAATCATGTGCATTGCTATATGTTAAATAACTGAATTTAGTTAAGCACATGTTTTTGATTGTTTTATACTGCAGTATTTATTAGTTTAGGAACAGTAAAAGACCATCTAACAGGATCAGAGAAGTTTCAGCTGGGGTGATGGAGAAATGAGGGAGTTACAAAAACAATAATAAGGCTTATCCCCTACCCACACTCCTCAGGCCTTTTCTGTATTTTTCATGTATCTGTTGTGTTATTTTACTTACACTCACCAGTCACTGATTGCAACTTCACATACATGCTTTCTTGTCTCAGAGCAACATATTGAGAACTTGATAGAGCAGCCATGAATAAAACCAGATTTTGTCTGATGTTTAGTGGTGTGTTGATAACCATGCCCTGTATCAGTACTGTCAGGATTATGCTTCTGCCTTGGGCACTCATTTGTAGTCACAATCCTTTCCCATGCTGTGTTTTAGAAAGCAGAGATTCATATTTCCTTTCAAAGCTCACTTTCTTCCTCACCTCCGATATCTCCCTCCCCTTTGGCTTTCTAGGCTTTGGTTTAAACTAAGCTACAGGAAATGGGGGGTGAAGGGGGAGAAACGGGAGGAAATGGATAAAATATAAATAGCAATAAAAAGTTTTTGTCCTGAATAACAACTAAAGTAACAAACTTATTAATACATCACGTGTATGAAGTGGTGTTATATTCAGTCTTAGTAATTTATACACTTAAAAGCAAACCACAAGGCGGTACTCCGACTCCCTAACACACACATGCAGCCACATGCATTCACTCATCATTTCTACTGTAGTGGTAAGTCTTGTGTTGGGATGAGGATGAGGGGAAGAAACAAAGGGAAATAGTAATTGCTTTGATCCTTTTTCGAGTTATGGCTTGCTGTCATGGAAATTACATCTGTTGTCCTGTAGTATACCAGTGTTTAACTTGTTATGATTTATTAAATGCCTCACCATTGGTTCAGTGAAAACTCTTCATGTTAGGAGCTGCCTTGGTTGTCTGTATTTTGTACTGTTGGTGCTAAACAAAAAAATAATACTGTTAAACTAGTCTTTCATTATTTTGCATACTACAGCACTATAGAGGTTATTTCTTAAATATTTATTACTTCTACATGAGGATGCATTCTTTCAAAAGTCATCTGTCCTGAGGGATATCAAGAATAAACTGTTCTCACTTATCAACCCTGTATTTTCAGTTGTTTTATTTTTACTATGTGAGGCACATCAGTATAGAACAGGGTTTCTCCACCCATGGGTTGCGACACAAAACTGGATCACCAGAATGTGTCAAAGGGTCATGTGGGGGAGGGGAGAGTCGGGTCCTGCTCTTGGAGGCAGTGGGGTAGTTGCAGAGCCCACCCCACACTCACCCTGCAGTGGCAGCTGCTGCAGCTATGTTCCAGTGGGGTGGGCTGGCTGGGCTTGGCTCCCCAGTACAGGTGTGGCGACCTGGTGCATGGGGATGCACGCTGCTCAGGTTTGGCCCTGTTGCCCCTCTGTAGAGATGACAGGCCTACCAGGCCAAATTTAAGTGAGTGGCACCGTGACCCGATGCACCAAGTCGCAATGCCACTCCACCACTGACAATTTTTAAATCAAGATTGAATACTTTTAAAATGATGTGCTTTAGGAATTATTTTGGTGAAGTTCTGTGACCTGTGATATACAGGAGGTCAGGGTAGATGACCACAATGATTCCTTCAGGCCTTGGAATCTATGAAGCATACAGATTGGGTCCAGCGGAGGGTCTGGTCCAAACCTGAGCAGTGCTGTTACTCCAGAGGTTGCAAAGTCCAGAGCAGGAAGCTGGGCCCAGGGATTGGGCAGGAGCTGCCACTATAGCACACATGATACATTTATTTAGTACTTATTAAGTTAATTTATATATTATGTAATATTTATTTAGTAAACAGATTTTTTTGCACTATCACTATTTACTGGGTCATAACAGGCCATCAAGATTTACAAATGGGTCCTGAGCCAAAAAAAGTTTGAGAATCTTTACTATAGAACAGAGGTCCTCAAATTGTGGTCTGCAGACCACCAGTGGTCCGCAAGCTCCATTCAGGTGGTCCGCAGATAGTTCCCTCTAAGGTGCGCCAATGGGCAGCCACACACAAGAGAATGAAGGGCCATCCGCCTAATTAGTGGAGCTGTGCCTGTGTGGCTCCATTAATTAGGTGCCTGGACCCTGGAGAAGATGCACTTGTAAGGTGAGGTGGTGGCCTTGGGGGGGGGGAATAGAGGGTAAATGGGAGGGAGCAGTGAGTTGAGAAGAGGGGGTGGGGGGAACTTGGGATGTGCAGGGCTGCAGCGGCCAGAAAGAGGCAACTTTCCCTAGCTTAGGCAGCAAAGAATCCTGTGGCACCTTATAGACTAACAGACGTTTTGGAGCATGAGCTTTCATCAGATGATGAAGTGAGTATTCACCCATGAAAGCTCATGCTCCAAAACGTCTATTAGTCTATAAGGTGCCACAGGATTCTTTGCTGCTTTTACAGATCCAGACTAACACGGCTACCTCTTTGATACTTTCCCTAGCTTCAGGGCTGCAGCTGTCAGGGGAGAGACGGCCCTCCTTCCCAGCCTCAGCTCGGGAGCTGCCACAGTGGGGACACATCCATCGCATTACAAAGGTAAAACTACTGGTATTAAAATATGAGTTGTGTGCTTTTATTTGTAGAACAAAAAAAATTCATTATTAAGTTTTTTTTTTATATAGCGCTTTTATCCAAAGTGCTTTACAATAGTTAACTAATGGTACAAACAACATTTGGAAAGATAATTAAGTAGTCTGCTGAGACCCTCAGCAATTTTCAAGTGATCCCTGGGAAAAAAAAAAATTTGAGAACCATTGCTATAGAACGTCAGTGAGACCATAGTGTGATGTGTGGAAAGAAAGTCTATTCATTACCCTTTCAAAAACAAACCCCAAACTAAGTGTTAAATATTTTAACATGTTAATACACTGCTGAACTGATTTTTGTTGAGATTGTAGAGATTTGTAGGCTTTTAATAATAAAGGCAATGCTAACATTTTAAAATTTAATTGTAATTTATTAAGTGTATGTAATTGTCTTAATTAATAATGCACTATCTATCAAATGAAATGATCGTAGCATTGGTAGTATTACTATTCAGCTAAGTTTGTGAGTATTTCCATTATAAACTGATAAATATTAGCCTGGATATTCAAGTTTTGGGGGGAGGGGACTCGTCCAAAACTGTTTCTTTTGGCCATTGCTGGATGACTAAAAATTGATCATCTTAATACTGAAAAGTGGTGGGGAAAATATGTATCCAAACTTACTTACCTTCTTCATCCTTCTGTCTGTCTTAACTATTTAGATTGTAAGCTCTTTGGAGCAGGGACTTTTCTCACTATATGTATGTACAGTACCAACTGCAACTGAGCCCTGTCTCATTTGGAGCTTATATGTGCTATTATAACTAGTAAATGATAAGAGTATGAGTATTTGGTCATCTCTAGTGACTGACCTACATAAGAGCAAAGCTTTACTATAACTGTCAGCTAATAGAGCAGATGAGGTGGGTGAGGTAATATCTTTTATTGGACTAACTTCTGTTGGTAAGAGAGACAAGCTTTCAAGTTTACACAGAGCCCTTCTTCAGGCTTGAGAGACTTAAAGGCATCCCAGCTAAATACAAGGTGGAACTTTAGTTAGGGCTTGGCTACACTTGGAGATGTGCAGCGCTGGGAGTTACAGCTGTCTTCGTATAGCTGTGTAGGGACAGCGCTGCAGTGTGGCCACACTGACAGCTACCAGCGCTGCAGTGTGGCCACATTTGCAGTATTTGCAGCGCTGTTGGGAGTGGTGCATTGTGGGCAGCTATCCCACAGAGCACCTCGTCCCATTTTGGCGCCGTGAGTTGTGGGAAGGGGACGGAAGGGTGCGGGTCATTCCGCTTCCTGTCCCAACGCCCCGTGGTGCAGTGCTTCACATCCCAGCAGTCACTGTTTTTTCATCCACGTTTGGCACCATCGTGAGTTTCCCAACGGTTTGTGTGCAGTGCGATTTCTGTGGGAAATGGAGCCCGAGCTGCTGAGGACTTTGCTGATGAGTGTTGCCAGCACATCATATTTGGCAGTTGAGCTATTCCTTCAGCTCCAAAGTGACAGTGAGGAGTCAGACGATGATATCAAGTCGCCTGACGCATGTGACACTAAATTGCTTATGGCAGTAACGGACATGCTCAGCACCGTGGAACGCTGCTTTTGGGCTCGGGAAACAAGCACTGAGTGGTGGGATCACATCGTCATGGAAGTCTGGGATGACGAGCAGTGGCTGCAGAACTTTCGGATGAGAAAAGCTACTTTCATGGGACTGTGTGCTGAGCTCGCCCCCACCCTGCGGCGCAAGGACACGAGATTGAGAGCTGCCCTGGTAGTGGAGAAGCGAGTGGCTATTGCAATCTGGAAGCTGGCAACTCCAGACAGCTACCAATCAGTTGGGAACCAATTTGGAGTGGGAAAGTTGACCGTTGGAATCGTGTTGATGCAAGTTTGCAGGGCCATTAATCGCATCCTGCTAAAAAGAACCGTGACTCTGGGGAATGTGCAGGACATTCTGGATGGCTTTGCACAAATGGGTTTCCGTAACTGTGGAGGGGCAATAGATGGGATGCATATTCCTATTCTGGCACCACCCCACCTAGCATCCGAGTACATTAATTGGAAGGGGTATTTCTCTATGGTTCTCCAGGCACTTGTGGATCAGCGTGGGCGTTTCATTGACATTTACACAGGCAGGCCTGGAAAGGTGCATGATGCACGCATCTTTCTGAACACTGGCCTGTTCCCGAAGCTGCAGGCAGGGACTTTTTTCCCAGACCGGAAGATCACAGTAGGGGACGTTGAAATGCCCACTGTGATCCTTGGAGACCCCGCTTACCCGTTAATGCCTTGGCTCATGAAATCGTATACAGGGAAGCTTGACAGGAGCAAGGACCGGTTCAACTACAGGCTGAGCCGGTGCCGAATGACTGTGGAGTGTGCTTTCGACCGTTTAAAGGGCCGCTGGAGATCTCTTTATGGGAAGCTAGACTTGAGGGAAAGCAGCATTCCTGCGGTTATATCCGTGTGCTGTACCCTCCATAATGTTTGTGAAGGGAAGGGTGAAACATTCAGTCAGGAATGGACCTCTGAGGTTCAACGCCCGGAGGCTGAATTTGCACAGCCAGAGAGCAGGGCTACTAGAGAGGCCCAGCACAGGGCTACAAGGATTAGGGATGCCTTGAGGGAGAATTTGAGGCTGAAAGCCAACAGTAATGTTTGGTGCCTTGCACGGGAGTGAAGTGCAGTGGTTACAATGATTTGCAGTGCCTGTTTTGTCCTTGGGGTACGGTATCTTTCACTTTCTGCAATAATAAAAACTGTTTTAAAAGCCAAGAAATCATTTATTGAACAGAAATTAAGTTAAAGGGCAGGGGGGTAGGGTGGTGAACTGTACAGTCAGAGGTTTGAATATGTCCTGCCTGGAGTGCTGTGCAATGACTGCTGCACTTCAGGATGAAAATGCTGCATGGTAATGGGGGTTGAGTGCAGAGGGTAAGGGCCGTAGTTCTCAGGGCTGGTAGGTGAACGTACAGGTGTTGGGGGCAGCTGGTGGTGGTAAGAACCTGGATGCTGGAGAAGGGGGTTTTGAGCTGACATTGGGGCACAAAGGAGAGAGCTTTGGGACGGGGGGAGGGCAGCACGGTAGTGCTCTGCCTGCATGGCTACGAGTGACTGGATACAGTCCGTTTGGTGCGCCAGGAGGCTTATCAGCTGCTTCGTGCTTTTCTTCTTAGCCAATTCCTTTCTTCTGCTTTCTCTTTCCCTCCAGTGCTGCATTTTTTCTCTCCAGTCCTGCAGCTTCTTACTCTCTCTGGCAGACTGATTCATAACTGCTTTCACCATATCTTCTTTGCTTTTTCATGGCTTTCTCCTCAGGTTTTGTAGCTTTACAGCAGTCTGTGATAAGGCCAGTCCATTTCTAGCAGTAGTCAAGGACACTATTATTAGAAAAAAGATAAAAATTGAAACATTTAACAGAGAGGCAGCATTGTGTATAATCACAGTGAAGGAGTTTACAGTCTCATTTTAGCATACTTTCCACATACCAAACACAGCACAGAGAGCCCACAGCAGCGAAGGCATGGTGAGTAAGGGGGAATGAGTGCAGGAGTTAATTAATCCTGGAAGCCATCTCGCTGGCGTGGCTCACCTGGGAAGGGGAACTGATTGGTTCAGGGCTGCGCTGGGGTTTCTGTGTGTTGGGGAAAGCAGAGAGCTGCGGGGGGACCTGCAGTGAACACTATCCCTACGTTTTCCACAGGAGTTAATCCTGGAAGATATCTTGCTGCGGGTTACCTGGGAAGCAAGGGAGGGTCTTCTACAGCAATGCGGATTCCGCCCTGGCCCCTATGCAGCTTGCCTGTGTGGAGCAATAGTCCCCCCACCCTGCGCGGCACAGTGGCGTGGACGCGTTAGCCTGACTGGGACAAGGACCATAATGGCTCTCCCTATAAACTTGCGGAAGCACATTGCCCACGCTCTGGCAGAAACTTTTGAAGAGATTACCGAGGCCGATTACCGCGACGTGATAGACCACATCAACGGGCTATTCCACATCTAGGCATGCATGCATGCAGCCCTAATCCCCCCATCTCTCCCGAAACATTTCCATCCTGAAAATAAAAGCTGCTTACCGGGAACCCGCTCCTCTGCTGCTTCTTCACCAACAAGTTCCAGCTGCTGCGACTGGCTAGCTTCCTCCTGGCTTGAGAAGAGCTCCTGGCTGCATGCCTCCTGGAACTCCGGGGTGTCTCCCCCCACCGCAGTACCCTCACTCTCGGTTTCCTCCCCCTCCTCCACCTCCCTCTTCTCTCCCTGCTCCGAACTGTCCATTGTGGTCCTCGGATTGGCAGTGGGGTCACCCCCAAGTATCGCGTCCAGCTCCTTGTAAAAACAGCAGATTGTGGGGGCAGCACCTGAGCGGTGGTTTTCCTCTCGGGCTTTGCAATAGGCACTCCGCAGCTCCTTTACTTTAACCCTGCACTGCACCGTTTCCCGGTCATGGCCCCTTTCCATCATGGCCTTTGATATCTGCCCATAGGTATCATAATTCCTACGGTTGGAGCGCAGCTGTGACTGCACAGCTTCCTCACCAAAAACACTGATGAGGTCCATCAACTTGCCATTGCTCCGTGCTGGGGCTCGTTTGGAGCGTGGAGGCATGATCACTGATTGATTGCATTCCGCACCTGGCTGAGCAAACAGGAAGGAGATTTTTAAAATTCCCAGGGCATTTAAAGGGCGGGTCACCTGAGGCCAGGGCAGTAGAGTGCGAACTGATGAGCAGAGTAGCTGAACAGGTATTCTGGGATACCTCCTAATACCCTGCAGGCCAATTACAGCGCTTTTGGTGGCCACACTTGACGAGCAGCGCTGCATCACCAAGCAGACTAGGTATACAGCCAGCGCTGCAACCAGGGAGTTGCAGCCCTGGATGTGCCTTGCAAGTGTGGATGGTTACTAAGTTGCAGCACTGTAAAGCCACAACCAGCGCTGCAACTCTCTAGTGTAGCCAAGCCCTTAGTGTTGTTCTTTAGTTCAAACAGTATCAGTTCATGCTTTTAGCACTGAAGGTCCTAGTTTCAAACCCCGTTGATGACCAAAGTAAAAAGTAGTTGTGTGGGGGTTTTGGTTGTTTCAGTGTGTGAGACAGTTTCCCGTAACTTATTTCACTTTAGCAATGGATTTTTGTTGTCAGTAAAGAGAATAGATTATATATAAAGAATCATGATGTTTGATTTTTATATTGATTCAGCATATAGCAGATAACAATAATTTTCTTCTAATATATGCTTATCAGTAACAGAAAAATGTTGGAATATTGTAACATTGGCTATGGCACCCGATGAAAGAGTGGTTCTCGTTACCATTATATTTTGTGCAAGTACAGAATTATTTTAAAATAGATAATACTTGACTGTTTGCCCAGTCTGGTGTGGGAGTAGAGAGCTACTGCTGCAGGGAGTGAGGAGTGAGTCCTGTATTGGTGCTTGCTATTGGTCGACCACTAGCTCCATTCCCAGTACCTTGCATATTTCTATGCCCCCAGTCCAAGCAGCAGCAAGCTTCTGGGAGTTTTCCCCTCCAGCACCCCAAAGCTGGCTCCTTACAAGGGAGGAGGAGTCTTGTGTCTTACACAGGGAAAGCCCAAACAAAGCCGTAGGACCACTGCATTGCCCCAGCATCCCCTGGATCCAGAACTATGCAGGGGAGACACCCCCCGCCACTAGGACCCATGTTGTGCTTTCTCTCTCCCTAAACATATCACATCTAGGAAAGAAACTCTACAGAAGAAGTAGCCAAGACCGGATGGACTGATCATACTTCTCCAGTTTTTACTAGATTTCTCTGTGCTGCACTCACTGTCTGTTTGTTGTTTTCCCATCCCCCATCCTCCAAGGGTCTCTTCATCTCAGCTTCATTCCACATTAGCCCCTAATACTCTGCTCCTTCTTCTCACCCAGTTTGTTCCCCTTACCTCCCTTTCCTTGTTTTTCCATTTAGCTAATCCCCTTTTAGCCCCCATCCCATCCCATCCCATCCCACAGTTGGAGCTAATATTACATTTTCTGCCATCATATTGATAGCCCTGCTTCTATGTTGAATCACTTTCCCCTACACTTTGTCTTGACCACTTAGATTTAAAGTTCCTTGGGGCATGGACTGACAACTGCCCTTGTGTTTGCACAGTACCTGGCACAATGGGATCCCAGTCTTGGTTGATCCCTAGGCACTACCATAATAGATATGATTAACAAGCTGGATCTCTGCCTGACTCAGCTGATTTTTCTGCCACAAGGATAATTAGAGCAACCCAGGAAGCCCCTACCTCAAATCAAGAAGCAGAGGACAGGGCTGCAATATGGAAAATTAGCACTTTAACAACAAGCATAGTGTATCTTCTTTTAAAAGAAAGATAAAACTACCAGTTATGGGTCTAATTTACAATTGTACAGAATTTCAGTAGAATTAAAAGTAGCACTACCACTATTCTAAAGATTAATATAAAGGCTGTTTATGTCCCAAAACCAGAGTTCAGGGTTTTATGTGAAATCATCTGCAGCAGCTGATGTCATAATACTTAAAACAGAATAGAAAGTTGTATTCCCTGCTATTTAAGGTATGAGTAATATCATTAACAGTTGCTGGGGAAACTAGGCATCCATGCCTCATCAAGTAAAGGAAGGAAAAAGAGATTTGTAATTCCAGTAGAATGTCTCTAATGTGTATATTTATGATTTGCACCTAAGAGGTCCTAAACTGTGTTGCTTCATAGATTTGCAGGAGCAGAAGGGACTGTTGTGATCATCTACTGTAAAACATGTTGCTGTATAACACCAGCAATAGAATTTCCCCAAAATAATGTCTAGAGCAGATCTTTTAGAAAAAAAATCTAATCTTTCACTGCAGTCACCACTTAACCATCTATCTATTAAGCTTAATAGACTGAGCTTCTTGAGTCTTTTGCTATAAGGCATGCTTTTTAATCCTTTAATCACTCTCGTGGCTCTTCTCTGAATCTCTTCAATTTATCAACATCCATCTTGAATTGTGGGCATCAGAACTGGACACACAAGTGCTTTTTTAGGCTGAGCACATTGCACATACCAGGGGCTCCTTGTATCCCTCTGTTCTCACCACTGTGCGCAACTCTCCCATCGCCCTCTATATCAGGGACTCCCTGTAAACATCTGCTCCCCCAACTCATCCTTCATGCCAGTGACTCTGTGTGCCCTATTCCTCCCTTCCATGCCAAGGTCACCAGTCATATTCCCAGTGCCAGGGGCTGTGTGTGTGTGTGTGTGTCCTTTTTCTTGCCCCTCTAAAGTACCTTTCATTCTTCCAATTTGGAAGGTCAGGTGGATGGCTTGTGTCCTCTTTTCTCCATCCCAGTATGGAGCAGGCTTTGGGGAGGCAATGAGCTAGGAGGGAGAATGCTCTCCCTGCAGTGAGACACTTAACAACTGTGGGATGCATCCTTAGCCAGTAGGGGAAGCATAGGGAGTGCAGAGGGAGCTAAGAGCAACTTCTAAACTGCTAATTGCTCACTGCCAGGGGATCTGTGTGCCTCCCCCCCCAGTGCCAGGGGATCTGTGTGCACCCCCTCCTCCCAGTGCCAGGGGCTCTGTGGGATCCCTCCATTTCCTGCCCACCGCCATTCTTGTTTCTTTCCTTTCTATCTGGGAGATAAGTCCTTCTGTATGACAACTTTTATAAATTCAACTGGGAAAATGGCAGAGGTGAGATGAGGCATGATGTTATGCTAGAAGGTGTTAATGGCTCTATCAGCTGGATTTCTGATCTATAAACAATTGCAGACCTGATTACAGCTGATGGGTCTGCTAACCACATTCCAGGGGCAGCGTGTTCCCCATTTTCCCCCTTTTGATTTTCTGATTTTCACCAAAATCAACAGGGTATTCTCTGTTAAGGCCGAGAACATTCCTGAAATTTTGGAATTGATTGGCTGTGGTGTTCAGAAGTTATCACATTACATCCAAACAGAGGAATGTCTTTGAATTGACTATTGGGCTTGGCAAATCATTTAAAAAAATTAGGACCCCAAAATTGTAGTGACATCCTATTTCTTTTATCGCATCTGAGGGAACTTTGAAGTCTCATATTAACATGTCACTATTACAAAATACACCACTGACATTTACTTGAAAGTCTGAATTATGATGATGAATAATTTCAACTAGATATTTCACTTTCTTAGAGATGTATGTCTATTTGGTAATGCCTTATCCTTGCTTTTTCATTATGTTTGTTCACCTACTCTCTAATTTGTAAATTACAGCAACTCTGAATGGGTGTCCCAGTCATTAGTCAGTTTTACAATGTATTGTTTTCAAATACATTCATTTTTTATGTATAGGCATTTTACTGTTGATTTGGGATCTTAAATATTTCTTACAATTTCTTTTTGATTAGTTTTTAAACAAACTCCTGACTTTTTCACTTGTATTTAGACTTCAGGAGGTCAGATATAGCCAATACGCAGATGATTTTTAAGGTTTTTAGGAAGTTACTCGAATGAATCCAAGCCTCAGTTCAATGTATAGAGTGCTCCTAAGGTGTTTTCATATAAGGAAGTGCTTCAAGAAAGACTAAACCCACAAAGAAAAAATAAATTGTAAATTTACTGTGGTTGCCAGATAAATGACTACAGGTATACCATAGCAGGTCCTAGTTTTGAAAATGTGAATATTTGCTGTTTTGTTTCACATTGAAGATATTTTAAAGGGGATAGTGATGGTGTTTGAGACTGGTCAGTCTTGACCATATGATTCTAAAAATTGACCCTATTGGTAAGTCTACATTTCTCTGTGGAAAGCAAAGGCTTGGAGGATAAATTTGGGGAGAGGTTTCCCCAATTTTCCTTATCTTCTTTTGTCAGTAGTCACAATGTCTTTTCCAGCTTAAAGCTTCATAATGATCTTGGATATCAGTTTTTGGAAGAAACCAAAAGGTTTGGACATGTTTGTGTGTACAGATATACAGTGAAATTTGTTACTATTTACTTTTATTTATATGGTTTTTGAATTATTCCTCTTATTTTTTTGAAGACTGAAAACGAAACAAAAAGCAATATGCATAACACTGGGAGAAACATCCTGCTGCATAGCAGCCTGCTGCCAAATCAGATATAGCCCCCTGACAAATGAACACAGGAGACATCAGCTTTCCCCCTCATTTCAAATTATTTTGCTGACAGTACTATCCTGTCATCTGACAGATTGGAAGCATTGTTGGAGTCTTGTCTTATCTGTAATAGCTATAATTGCCTTATTTTTATGTGAGATCAATACAATTCATGAATATCTTTTTTACTACCACCTGACACATTACATGTTTCATATTTATGTATAATTTGATAATTCAGTCAATAAGACTACTGATGGTCTGTTCCAGATAAATAATACCAATAATTAAAAAAATCCAGTTTAGTGGGTTTCCAGTCTAATAGCATGATGAATTAAGTTGCATTGTATGGTCTTGGCCCCTTTCACCTTGAAAGAGTGCCTCTGGTTCCATGCATTTCTTTAGCTCTTCTGTTAAGGCATTTTTTGATATTTAAAAATAAACAAAATTTCTTGTGAGCTTAGTGATTGTAACCCTATTTTTTGTGCCAGACAGATGCAATTCAAGCCTAGTCTGAACAAAATGGTACAGTGGTTTATCTAAAGTTGTGTTTGGAAACTACTTCAGTTTCTCTATGTAGACAAGGTCTTGGACAGCCGTCTTGGACAAATTTCGTCGCACAGCTTCCAGACCTGTTCTGTTCTGTAAAGATCAGCTCTAAGGTTGGAGGATAATTTAGTCTTCATATTTGATCCTTCTGCAGAGATTGCTGATAGGGATGCCAATTAGTGCCATTTATGATTGCAGCTTTTTAAATATTTGTTTTCTAGGCAACAAAGTTGCTCTTAGAGCCAACTCATTTTACATATATCAATGAATTGCTATTAGCAGGGATCATTTCTAAGGAACATTAGAAATATTGAGTCTTTTGAAAAACTCTCCCGTCCCAAAAAGCAAGCAATCAAACACTGTCAAATTTGCTGAAGTGCATGTGGTTTGGTAAAACAGTTTGCAATTCTTCATTCAGAACACCTGTCTTCAGGTGATGGCAGTACACCAGAGAGAATCTTTGGTTTTTATACTTTGGCCGTTAGCACATAAATGTCCCTTTGATACAGTCTGTGCAAGATAACAATTTGGGGGAAGGAAGTGTGCAAGGGAAAATACATTATAAGCATACAGGTTGTAGTTTGTTGTGACTGTTTGTTTGTTGAGAGGTCTTTTCGGATGTGCAGAAGGAATTTTTTCTTCTAAAATCTATTAAAGGTCTGAGGTTTAACAGAGAGCAATCCTTGCGACAAAAGTTTCACAAGATGGTTCTTTAAATGCCATGAAATACAATATGTTTGCACTTCACACGCAATTAGTTATTATGGCTTTTATGAGTAATGCCTACTGAGGCTGTCTAATTTCACTCAAGCTCTGTCAGTGTGGCATTTGTGTAACATGTTTCCCCCGATAAAATTAATTTCTTTCTGGCAGCAGGCAAGGCAATCAGTAATCTGAAATTAACTCCATCTAGTAACACTTGCCCTTCATTTGTGCGCAGAAAAGACTTGAAATAATTTAACATTTAAAAGAATATTCTTGTATGAAAAACTGAATTATTGAAACCAGATTTTCATTGTGTTCCAAATGTGGCAACTCATTCTCTTGGTTTTTTAATATGTTGAGAATAACAGGGCATACTTGGATTTTGAATGCATATTTCAAGTCAGACTTCGGGGGGTTTCTTCTAGAGGTATATAAATAGAACATTTAAGTTCTGTTCTTACTGTTATGATCTCAGCCTAGTCTGTAGGCCAAATTCAACAATGTAATTGAATTATAGTTTTATGCTCAATAGAGAAACTTATACAGTTGTGTATGGTTTTGTGGATTTTATCTTTCAGGGACATTCGTACTGTGATGTCCTCAGTGCAGTGGCTCTCTGTTATGGCTAACCTTACAGAAGTTAATGATAGGGATGTTGGAACAATTTTTATTGTCGGGGTACTGAGAGCCATTAAACCAAACTGTAAAGCTTATATGTAATGGAAACTAGTTCAAGCAGCACACCCAGCATCCCTAGTTCCAGCACCTATAATGAAGGCATCTATTTGTTCTGTTCAGTTTAGATATTTGGGCTCACAATGGGCATAGTATGTCCAAACTACTCGCCGTATTAGCGGGTAGTGATCGATTTATCGGGGATTGATATATCGCGTCTCATCTAGACGCGATATATCGATGCCCGAACGCGCTCCCGTCAACTCCGGAACTCTACCAGAGTGAGTGGTGATAGTGGAGTCAACGGGGGAGCCACGGCCTTTGATCCCGCACCGTGAGGACGGGAGGTAAGTCAAAATAAGATACTTTGACTTCAGCTACAGTATTCCCGTAGCTGAAGTTGCGTATCTTACACTGACCCCTCCCCACCCCACCCCACCCCAGTGTAGACCAGGCCTAAGACAGTTGGAATGCAAACTTTCCCAGTGGTCACCCAACTGATTGCTCTGTGAGGTAATTTAGCAGAGGCTGCCAGTTTTGCTGAAATGTGTATGGTGTTTTATGCTGTGTATACACGTATATCTAATCATTAGTCATAACTATAACTGCATAAAGTTAGCACAATTGCCTTCATCCAGTGCTTAACAGCAAGATGACACAAATACATTACACAATACCTCTGACAGCTTGAAGTAGAGCTTGCCTTTCATTTTAGCAAAATGTGTAGACCTAGAACTGAGCTCAGAGCAAGACTGGAACATGACTGGGTAAAGGTGGCTTAGAGCTACCCTCGTACTCTTCTGCTGATCTGAGGGCCAACAAAACCCAGTCCAGTCACACAACGAAGCATCCTTAGGGATGTTCTCACTTAAACTTGGTTACTTGTGTGTCGAAAGGATTTGTTCCAGCAGCTGTGGGTCGCAAGACCAGTATTTCCTACCTTTTCTGGTTTAAGAGGACTTGGGATGGGGATGGGGATCCCAAGTTGCAAAGCAAGTGCAGCTTGTGCCTTGAGAATCTGCAAGCCTGCTTGTATCATCAGTCAGAGTGAGAAATTGCTGATTCGTATCCAATCTTTTTAGTATTTTAGGCTTAGTTTGTGATTTTGTTTGTTTACTAGGTAATCTGTTTTGATCTGTTTGCTAACACTTACAGTCACTTAAAATCTATGTGTTGTAGTTTAATAAACTTGTTTTATGTTTTAATCTGAGCCAGTGTGCCTTTGACTCTTTGAATGAAATATCTGGGGAAAATCTTAGCTTGGTTAACACAAGTGCATTGTGCATATTCCTCTCCATATTGAGGGAGAAGTGAACTGACCTCTATGGTGACATTCTCAGAAATGCTCCCAGTTCCATGCTCAGGGCCAGGTAGGCAGGCAGAGCTTCAGAGTCTCAATGCATGGATGAGACGATGGTGTAGAGAGGAGGGGTTTACGTTCATTAGGAACTGGGGAAACTTTTGGGATAGGGGAAGCCTATACAGGAGGGATGGGCTCCACCTAAACCAAAGTGGAACCAGACTGCTGGCACTAAACATTAAAAAGGTTGTAGAGCAGTTTTTAAACTAGGAGATGGGGGAAAGCCAACTGCTGCAGAGGAGCATGTGGATCGGACACAGACTTCTCTTAGGGGAGAGTCTGATAGGGAATCTCCAGGTTATAGTCAGGAACAGAGGACGGAAGAGGATAATGTAAGGGCCGGATCAGATGATAAACAGTCACATAAAAAAGAATATGGCACATCAGAAAAGGGCAGACAAATAAACAGGGACAAATTTTTAAAGTGCTTGTACACAAATGCTTGAAGTCTAAATAATAAGATGGGTGAACTAGAGTGCCTTGTGATAAAGGAGGATATTGATATAATAGGCATCACAGAAAGCTGGTGGACTGAGAGCAATCAACAGGACACAATCATTCCGGGGTACAAAATATATCGGAAGGACAGAACAGGTCGTGCAGGGGGAGGAGTGGCACTATATGTGAAAGAAAATGTAAATTCAAATGAAGTAAAAATCTTAAGCGAATCCAAATGTTCCATAGAATCGCTATGGATAGAAATGTCATCCTCTAATAAAAATATAACATTAGGGATCTATTATCGGCCACCTGACCAGGACAGTAATAATGATGATGAAATGCTAAGGGAAATTAGAAATGCTATCAAAATTAAGAACCCAATAATAGTGGGGGATTTCAATTGTCCCCATATTGACTGGGAACATTTCACTTCAGGATGATATGCAGAGATAAAATTTCTCGATACTTTAAATGACTGCTTCATGGAGTAGCTGGTATGGGAACCCACAAGGGGAGAAGCAACTCTAGATTTAATCCTGAGTGGAGCGCAGGAGCTGGTCCAAGAGGTAACTATAGCAGGATCGCTTGGAAATAGTGACCATAATACAATAGCATTCAACATCCCTGTGGTGGGAGGAACTCCTCAACAGCCCAACACTGTGGCATTTAATTTCAAAAGAGGAAACTATACAAAAATGAGGGGTTTGTTAAACAAAAGTTAAAAGGTACAATGACTAAAGTATCAGAGGGGTAGCTGTGTTATTCTGGATCTGTAAAAGCAGCAAAGAATCCTGTGGCACCTTATAGACTAACACACGTTTTGGAGCATAAGCTTTCGTGGGTGAATACCCACTTCGTCAGATGCATGTAGTGGAAATTTCCAGGGGCAGGTGTATATGTATGTGTGTGTGTGTGTGTATATATATATATGGATGAGGCCCTGTTCTAGCAGTTGAGGTATGAAAACCAAGGGAGGAGAAACTGGTTTTGTAATTGGCAAGCCATTCACAGTCTTTGTTTAATCCTGAGCTGATGGTGTCAAATTTGCAGATGAACTGAAGCTCAGCAGTTTCTCTTTGAAGTCTGGTCCTGAAGTTTTTTTGCTGCAGGATGGCCACCTTAAGGTCTGCTATAGTGTGGCCAGGGAGGTTGAAGGGTTCTCCTACAGGTTTTTGTATATTGCCATTCCTAATATCTGATTTGTGTCCATTTATCCTTTTCCGTAGCGACTAAAGTGAAATCCCTGCAAGTTACATGGGCCCTTTTTAAAGACACCATAATAGAGGCCCAACTTCAATGTATACCCCAAATTAAGAAACACAGTTAAAGAACTAAAAAAGAGCCACCGTGGCTTAACAACCATGTAAAAGAAGCTGAGAGAGATAAAAAGACTTCCTTTAAAAAGTGGAAGTCAAATCCTAGTAAGGCAAATAGAAAGGAGCACAAACACTGCCAGCTTAAGTGCAAGAGTGTAATAAGAAAAGCCAAAGAGGAGCTTGAAGAACGGCTAGCCAAAAACTCCAAAGGTAATAACAAAATGTTTTTTAAGTACCTCAGAAGCAGGAAGCCTGCTAAACAACCAGTGGGGCCCCTTGACGATCGAAATACAAAAGGAGCGCTTAAAGACAATAAAGTCATTGCAGAGAAACTAAATGGATTCTTTGCTTCAGTCTTCATGGCTGAGGATGTTAGGGAGATTCCCAAACCTGAGCCGGCTTTTGTAGATGACAAATCTGAGGAACTGTCACAGATTGAAGTGTCACTATAGGAGGTTTTGGAATTAATTGATAAACTCAACATTAACAAGTCACCCGGACCAGATGGCATTCACCCAAGAGTTCTGAAAGAACTCAAATGTGAAGTTGCGGAACTATTAACTAAGGTTTGTAACCTGTCCTTTAAAGCGGCTTCGGTTCCCAGTGACTGGAAGTTAGCTAATGTAACGCCAATATTTAAAAAGGGCTCTAGAGGTGATCCCGGCAATTACAGACCGGTAAGTGTAACGTCAGTACCGGGCAAATTAGTTGAAACAATAGTTAAGAATAAAATTGTCAGACTCATAGAAAAACATAAACTGTTGAGCAATAGTCAACATGGTTTCTGTAAAGGGAAATCGTGTCTTACTAATCTATTAGAGTTCTTTGAAGGGGTCAACAAACATGTGGACGAGGGGGATCCAGTGGACATAGTGTACTTAGATTTCCAGAAAGCCTTTGACAAGGTCCCTCACCAAAGGCTCTTACATACAAGCTGTCATGGGATAAAAGGGAAGGTCCTTTCATGGATTGAGAACTGGTTAAAAGACAGGGAACAAAAGGGTAGGAATTAATGGTAAATTCTCAAAATGGAGAGGAGTAAGTAGTGGTGTTCCCCAAGCGTCAGTCCTGGGACCAATCCTATTCAATTTATTCATAAATGATCTGGAGAAAGGGGTAAACAGTGAAGTGGCAAAGTTTGCAGGTGATACTAAACTGTTCAAGATAGTTAAGACCAAAGCAGATTGTGAAGAACTTCAGAAAGATCTCACAAAACTAAGTGATTGGGCAACAAAATGGCAAATGAAATTTAATTTGGATAAATGTAAAGTAATGCACATTGGAAAAAATAACCCCAACTATACATACAATATGATGGGGGCAAATTTAGCTACAACGAGTCAGGAGAAAGATCTTGGCATCATCGTGGACAGTTCTCTGAAGATGTCCATGCAGTGTGCAGAGGCGGTCAAAAAAGCAAACAGGATATTAGGAATCATTAAAAAGGGGATAAAGAATAAGACTGAGAATATATTATTGCCCTTATATAAATCCATGGTACGCCCGTGTCTCGAATACTGTGTACAGATGTGGTCTCCTCACCTCAAAAAAGATATTCTAGCACTAGAAAAGGTTCAGAAAAGGGCAACTAAAATGATTAGGGGTTTGGAGAGGGTCCCATACGAGGAAAGATTAAAGAAGGTAGGCCTCTTCAGCTTGGAAAAGAGGAGACTAAGGGGGGATATGATAGAGGTATATAAAATCATGAGTGATGTGGGGAAAGTGGATAAGGAAAAGTTACTTACTTATTCCCATAATACAAGAACTAGTGGTCACCAAATGAAATTAATAGGCAGCAGGTTTAAAACAAATAAAAGGAAGTTCTTCACACAGCGCACAGTCAACTTGTGGAACTCCTTACCTGAGGAGGTTGTGAAGGCTGGGACTTTAACAATGTTTAAAAGGGAACTGGATAAATTCATGGTGGCTAAGTGCATAAATGGCTATTAGCCAGGAAGGGTAAAGAATGGTGTCCCTAACCTCTGTTCATCAGAGGATGGAGATGGATGGCAGGAGAGAGATCACTTGATCACTGCCATTTAGCTTCACTCCCCCTGGGGCACCTGGAATTGGCCACTGTCGGTAGACAGATACTGGGCTAGATGGACCTTTGTTCTGACCCGGTGTGGCCGTTATGTTCTTATGAATAATAAATTCATACTGGTCGGGGTTTTGGCCAGGGCAGGATGGTACAGCTCTGTGGTCTTAGGGTGGGGAGCTGGGGGTTATCTTGGCTGTAGCCTCTCTATTGTTGGCTCATCCCAAAGCCTGCATGCACCTGCAGCTTGGTGTGTCCCTGCCTGTGTGAATGCTGTTGGGCGCATAGGACTGGCAGCAGTCTGTAGCCTGTCAAAGCAGCACAGTGCTGAGAGTGAGTCCAGGTTCATGAGTCAGAGGGCTCAGAGGTATCCCAGTTCCAGGTGGCATCTCAGGGGCAAACCTGTCACAACAAGTTTCCATTGATCTGAAAGATTGCGTAGTCCCTGCTGGCATTGCCCATAATAGGAATAAGATGTCTCTTTCAAAATGGAAGAAACCTCTTAGGTGGGACTGCAGTCCTTTACATCATTTTGGGTGGTTTTATAATATGAATAGAAGTACAAACTTCACTCAGAATTATAAAAAAAAAAAATTGCAATAGTAAAAACTACACAGTGCAAATAAAACAGTAGCATTAGTTTAACACTGGTTGAGAAACGAAGCAAACAAAAGTTACAAAATGTGCAGTGTTAAGGCTACAAAGTCGACCTTAACTCTGCTTCTTCCTCATATACTTCCAAATATGACCAGTGCTTATGGGCATTTCCCTATATGGTCTTTTTGTACTCGAGATACTTTCTTGAGGAATCGTTGTGTGATAGAAGATAATAACTGACAGACCTAATTACAAATTCTGTAGGGATTTATGCTGTAGAGAAGTACCACCAAACGATATACCGTAGTTTGTCTGTTTAAACAATGCTATCTGGTAATCTGCTTTGCTTCTTAATGCAACATGGACCCATCTGGCATGAGTTTATTTGTGTGTGTGTGTGTGTGTGCGCGTGTATGCGCGCGCGCCGAAGATCTTGGTCTTGAGAATGAGTGATCAACTTCAGTGTTTGAAGCGGGAGGCATGAGCATTTATTGAATTGCCTATATAGTTTAAAAGCCCAAAATAATTAATTCTAATCTCATTAGAGATTAAATATAATTTAATATTAATTTAATACGTTTAAAAGGTGCTCGTTTAACAGTCCTGGTAATTGAAGTCCTGTTTATCTAAAGAACTGGAAAAGCACAGGAGCAGCAGTGTTTTTCCATCAACATGACTCAACCTTGCTGTGAAAGGACTATCTCTAGGGATGAAAGGATAGTTCAGTCTGCTTAACCTCTCCTGAGTTAGCAAACAAGCATGTCAATTATGTTACTGGTTTCTGTGGTGGGGATACTTGTGCATTGAAGGCTACACAGTAACAACAATGCTTATTTCACCAATAGCTGTTTAGCTATTAGTAATTTTCAGGGCTAGATTTGAATTAGCAACCCAGAGGTGTAAGGCTCTGTGTTTCATTACCAGTCGTCCCTTGAGGCATCCAGCCTCCACCCTTTATTTTCTTTTAAGCAATTGTATTCCTAATTATAGCCTTCAATTTAAAAAATAATCTTGACAATGGCTGGCTATAGCTTTCAAGACAAAATTTAAATCAAAGGCTACACTCACACTTTACAGCGCTGCAACTGGGGTGTGAAAAAACACCCCCCTGAGTGCTGCAAGATACAGCGCTGTAAAGCGTCAGTGTAATCAGGGCAGCAGCGCTGGGAGAGCAGCTCCCAGCGCTGCACGCTACACCCGTAAGGAATGTGGTTTACATGCAGCGCTGGGAGAGCTCTCTCCCAGCGCTGCTGCTCTGACTACACTCACACTTCAAAGCGCTGCCGCAGCAGCGCTTTAAAATTCCAAATGTAGCCATACCCAAAGTTGACTACAAGTAGAGAAGAGAGGCAGCTGGAACTGGTGCTTTTCACGGAGATTCTGTTTGTAGGGGTAAGAGAGAAGGACACATTACCAGATGGGGAATCCTAGTGCAAAATACCTTTCTCAGCATGTAGATCACTTGCTTTAATCCAGCCATGAAAGTCAAAGAGCTATAATCTGGGTTTGAACAAATGTACCTGATTGCTAGATTAGGGTAGATTGGGGAAGCGGTCTCCCCCCCCCAAGAGTTTTGGGGTAATCCTCTGTAGAGATGCCTACCCTCTTTCCTCTTCAGGTACTTCCAGCAAATTCCTAATAGGGAGCTGTTGGACTCCATCTTTCTCTGTTTCAGTTGCTCAAATACTACAGTGATGAGAGTCGTATTTGAAGCTGAAGAGAAAAAGATGATTTTGTATTTCAGATAAATTACAGCTTGGTTAATTAAACTTTATCAAAATCTCCCTGTAGTTTTATTTGGATAGGGTATTTTTCATTTCCTGAGCAAAACTGCTATATAGTATTGCTATTTTAAATAGCTGACTGTATTCCACCCCAGAGATAATTGCATTTCAGTGGTGCTAACGTGATCATATATAACTCATAGCTGTCTTGTGTGCACGCTGAGACTTACTTAATATTTTTTTTATAAAACACTTTCAGATTTTTGTGCTAAACAAGTACATTTTATTATGTATTAAAGGGTGTAACCACTGAACTATTGAGAGTTTGAGCGTATCCTTTTAATACTGAGATAGGGGAGTTACTCAAAGAGGACATCCGGTATTGTTGTCAGTTTGAATTTAAATTGCCAGAAATAATATCCTACTGATGCCAATTTATAAAATACAGATTTCAGTGAGGAAAACTGTAATTTTGTACGTCTCTCTTTGAATTGTAAAGGTTGCAAGAATCAATCTGTTTAGAGTTAAGGATTCAGGGTAATGTCGGCAAAAAGTTGTACTTTATGAGCCAAATGCCTCTGATTCTTTTTCTTTATAATTTAAGACAGAAGTACTTTTAACAAAAAAAAAAAAGAAAAAACCCAACCCCATGAACATTTGTCTGTCTCCTGCCAGTTGGCATCAGCTGCAAATTATGTTTCGTTTCAGCCATACTAAACTCCAAAAGAAATAATGCAAGTTGTCTCATTTAGAAAATGTCATTATGCTTATAATCCTGACATGGTTGTGTTAATTTATATTCTCCATCCCTTGTGTGAAATCTTATTTAATATGGAAGTCTCTCTTCTTCTTTTTTGTCCCCCTTCTTACATTTCAGATATTTCTTAATTCATTTTCATGTCAGTATATATGTGGAATTCTCTGAAGTTTAACCCTATAGAGCAATGACAAAGTCTCTCACGTACCTGTGTTGTGGGGGGGGAGGTGGAATATGGAGAGTAGCGCATTGTGTCAGTACTACTACTGCAGAGGAGTATTTGCTGGATTCATTTAAGTTGCATGCACGCTTTGTTTCTCTATCATACATGAGTTTACTTTGCTTGTGGCCTCTTTATCAGCTGTGGAAATTAAACTCTAGCTTATTAGAACAATAGGCTATTTACAGCTTTCTTAACATCCGAAAGCCTCCTCCACTTCTGAATTACCAAATAAACAGGTGTTTGCAGTGTAGTTGTAGCAGTGTTGGTCCCAAGATATTAGAGAGAAAAGGTGGATGAAGTAATATCTTTTATTGGACCAACTTCTGTTGGTGAAAGAGGCAAGTTTTTGAGGTACACAGGGCTGATCTAAATGAGAGTACTGAAGTATGTCACCAGGAGCAGTTCAGTTTAGTGCTGCTGATTCTGTTTTTTAATGTGGAGTTTTTTTAATGTTATAGTTACATGTGGTTTCGCTGTGAATACTACTTCAAACTTTTTAGAAATGAGCACCTTGATGTTTTAGAACTTTTCTAATGCAAGGAGTTGTACGGCAGAGTTATATTGTACAAATTAGCTGTAATGAACTGAGTCCGAATGAAGAGCTATAAACAATATTCTAAACTCTGGATGTTATTTTTTATACCTGTAAACAGGTATTTTTTAAACCTGTGATCTTCAACTTTGTCCCTACCTTGACAATACAATTCTGTTATCTCTGCAGATTTATTAAAGCTTTGCCAACCAAAGGCAGTTATGACCAATGGCACTATAGCCATGTTGCTTATGAAATGACAAGGGGAAACCCAAGTTTTCTGCCCACTCAGCAAAGGTGGTCCAGCTCCTTGGCTGGTAAAGAAACACCTCTCCTACATTTAGATAGTCTGTACAAGAGGAGAGCTCAATTTTACATTAGGCTTGGTTATGCAGCTAACAATTGGATCAGTCAGAATAGATTGTATACAACCTCTGCTATTGCTGAGCGGGTTTCTAAGCATATAGTGCTTTGCCTCCAGATAGAACAAGAAGATTATGTGATTCTTTGCCAGGCAAAAACAACAAAGGGCTGATGTTCTGGGTGGTCTTTCTCAGACCTGTCCAAAGGAACTCTACATATTTTCCCTGTATCCTCCTGATATTCAGAGCTATTTAAAAAAATCATAGGGGCAAAGAACCCTGTATTATTAAAAGTGGGTCATCACGGTTTTCAGACTGAGGCTATGGCCACACTAGACAGCTTACAGTAATTTAGCTGCAGCACTGCTAGTGCAGATGCTCTAAGCCGATGTCAGAGACTTAATTACTCTAATCCCAACAGCGAGCAGAAGTAGCTGTGTTGGGGGGAGAAGCTCTCCCGTCGATCTAGCGCTGTCCTCACCAGTGCTTAGGTCCGTAACTTACGTCGCTTGGGGTGGTGGTATGACTTATTCACACTGAGTGACGTAACCTATGCCGATGTAAGATGTAGTGTGTACTAGTCTATGGGTATGTTTACACTACGGGATTATTCTGATTTTACAGAAACCAATTTTTGGAAACAGATTGTATAAAGTCGAGGGCACGCGGCCACACTAAGCACATTAATTGAGTGGTGTGCGTCCATGTACCGAGGCTAACGTCGACTTTTGGAGCGTTGCACTGTGGGTAGCTATCCCATAGTTCCCGCAGTCTCCCCCGCCCATTGGAATTTGAGGTTGAGATCCCAATGCCTGATGGGGCCAAAAATTTGTCGCAGGTGGTTATGGGTAAATGTTGTCAGTCAATCCTCCATCCATGAAAGCAATGGCAGACAATCATTTTGCACCCTTTTCCCTGGATTGCCTGGGCAGATGCCATAGCATGGCAACCATGGAGCCCGTTCAGCCTTTTTTCACTGTCACCATATGTCTACTGGATGTTGCTAACAGACGTGGTACTGCAGTGCTACACAGCAGCATTCCCTTACTGTACCATCTGCTGCTTTGCAAGTTGACAAAGATGGTTACCAGTCATACTGTACTGTCTGCTGCTGTCATGGGTGCTCCTGGCTGGCCTTGGTGAGGTCAGTCGAGGGCGCCTGGATAAAAATGGGAGTGACTCGCCAGGTCATTCTCTTCTTTAAGTTTTGTCTAATGGAGAGTCAGTCCTGCCTAGAATATCAGGCAAGCCTACTAAAGAACCAGAGAGGCAAACGGCTGCTCCGGGTCAGAGCCCCAGAGATCCCGCAGAAATGATGAGCTGCATGCCATTCTAGGGGGTGCCCCGCAACAACCCCACCCGTTGCTTCCCTTCTCTCCCAACCCTCCTGGGCTACCGTGGCAGTTATCCCCCCATTTGTGTGATGAAGTAATAAAAGAATGTATGAATTTGAAACAACGCTGACTTTATTGCCTCTGCAAGCAGAGATCAAAAGGGGAAGGGGAGGGCGGTTGGCTTACAGCGAAGCAGAGTGAACCACCATTCTGCACATACTCAGCCTATAGATGAAAATGGGAATCTGTGACAGGCATTAAGACAAAAGCACAGACAGGACTGAATCTCCATTTGTGTGTGGGCTTTTGGATGACACTGGTAAAATACAAAATGTCCCAGGATATGTATGTGGGGATACAGTTCTAAACCACAGCTTAATTTTTTTATTTGCAGCAAAATGTAGAGATCTAAGTATCTGATTGTGATCCCTGGTAGCAAGGGGTAGGTGTGACTGCACAGTGCTGCTGACTGGGGAGAGCAGCCTGAGGCAGAAGCCTCCAGCTGCCATGATATTCCATGCAGGATTGAATCTCCATTAGACAAAACTTAAAGAAGAGAATGACCTGGAGTTATTCCCATTTTTGCCCAGGAGCCCCCGGCCAACCTCACCAAAGCCAGCCAGGACCACTCACGGGACGACGATGATGGATATCAGTCATACTGTGCCGTCTGCCGTCCGCAAGGCAAAGGAAGGGAAGGGGATGCTGCTGTGTAGCGCTGCAGCACCACGCCTGCCAGCAGCATCCAGTAGACATACGGTGACATTGAAAAAAGGCGAGAAACGATTTTTTTCCATTTGCTTTCATGGGGGGTGGGGGGCTGACAACATATACCCTGAACCACCCGCAACAATGTTTTTGACCCTTCAGGCTTTGGGAGCTCAGCCAAGAATTCAAATTGTTTTCGGAGAGTGCGGGAACTGTGGGATAGCTACAGTCGTCCCTCCGTGAGCATTCATTTGATTCTTTGGCTTTCTGGTCCTCTTGTCTCAGCTCCTTAAGTTTCATGCAGCTGAGTCCCTGTTGTGGCCTTTGTCCATCATAGCCTTGGAGATTTTTTCAAATGTTTTGGCATTTTGTCTATTGGAACGGAGTTCTGATAGAACAGATTCATCTCCCTACACAGAGATCAGATTCAGTATCTCCCGTACGGTCCATGCTGGAGCTCTCTTTTGATTCCGGGACTGCATGGTCACCTGTGCTGATCAGCTGTCCACACTGGGCAAACAGGAAATGAAATTCAAAAGTTCACGGAGCTTTTCCTGTCCACCTGGCCAGTGCATCCGTATTCAGATTGCTGTCTAGAGCGGTCACAGGGGTGCACTGTGGGATAGCTCCCGGAGGCCAATACCGTCAAATTGCGGCCAACCCTAATTTGAAATGGCAATACCAATTTCAGTGCTACTCCCTCATCGTGGAGGAGTACAGATATCAATATTAAGAGCTCTTTATATTGAAATAAAGGACTTCGTTCTGTGGATGGGTGCAGGGTTAATTCAGTTTAACGCTGCTAAATTTGAGATAAACTCATAGTGTAGACTAGGCCTTAGTGTTTGTGGTGCCACACCTTTCCTTAAAACTTCCTGTAGCAGCGACCTATTCTGCAGCTGACCCCTATGAGACACTCTTTACTTAACAGCTTTGAGGGTGAAAAAGGGACCACTAACAGAAAAGGGATACTTAGGTGAGGTCTTTACTACCACCTTCTCTTCATGAAAATGATTCACAAATAGATCATGTTCTGATATATGGCTACAATTTGAATTATGATTTACGTGGCAAATAGTGTCTTATTTTCAAAGAATCACAAAATACTGGGGTTTCCTCCTGTAGAGTGTGCCTTAGAGCTGGTTACTCTGGGTGTTGGGGGGAGATTGATCTAAGATACGCAACTTCAGCTACGCTGTTCGACCGCCGCGGCTCCCCCATCAACTCCGCTTACTCCTCTTGCCGAGGTGGAATACGGGCGTCAATTCGGGGATCGATTTATTGCATCTAGATGAGACACAATAAATCGATCCTCGATCGATTACTACCTGTCAATCCGGTGGGTAGTGTAGGTGTGGCCTAAGTGTTAATAGTCTGGCACTTAGTTCTTCTCCAGTCCATATTAAGATTTGCTAAAGATGTCAGCAACTCTCTTGAATTCACATGAGTTTTCAGAATACTCTGGAAGCATAATTCAGCCCTGGACACATTAACACATCTTCCTTTGAGAGCTCTTCACTCTGTATCCTTATTAGGGCTGTTGGTTAATCACAATTAACTCATGCGATTAACTAAAAAAAATTAAGTATCAGAGGGGTAGCCGTGTTATTCTGGATCTGTAAAAACAGCAAAGAGTCCTGTGGCACCTTATAGACTAACAGATGTATTGGAGCATGAGCTTTCATGGGTGAATACCCACTTCGTCGGATGCATGTAGACCGATGAAGTGGGTATTCACCCATGAAGGCTCATGCTCCAATACATCTGTTAGTCTATAAGGTGCCACAGGACTCTTTGCTGCTTTTTAAAAAAATTAATTGCGATTAAAAAAAATTAATCACATTGTTCAACAATAGAATACCAGTTGAAATGTATTAAATATTTTTCAATGTTTTTCTACATTTTCAAATATATTGATTTCAATTACAACACAGAATACAAAGTTTACAGTGCTCACTTTATATTTTGATTACAAATATTTGCACTGTAAAAATTATGTAGAAATAGTATTTTTCAATTCACCTCATACAACTAGTGAAGTGCAATCTTTTTAGCATGAAAGTGCAACTTACAAATGTAGATTTTTTTTTTTTTTACATAACTGCACTCAAAAAACAAAACAATATGATACTTTAGAGCCTACAAGTCCATTCAGTCCTACTTCTTGTTCGGCCAATCGCTAAGACAAACAAATTGGTTTACATTTATGGGACATAATGCTGCCCGCAGCTTATTTGTAATGTCACCTGAAAGTGAGAACAGGTCTTTGTAGCCAGCATTGCAAGATATTTACATGCCAGATATGCTAAACATTTGTGTGCCTCTTCATGCTTTGGCCACCATTCCAGTGGACATGCTTCCATGCTTATGATGCTTGTTAAAAAAATAATGCATTAATTAAATTTGTGATTGAAATTCTTGGGGAAGAATTGTATGTCTCCTGTTTTGTTTTACCCATATTCTGTTATATATTTCATGTTATAGCAATCTCAGATGATCTAGCACATGTTGTTCATTTTAAGAACACTTTCACTGCAGATCTGACGAAAGGCAAAGAAGGTACCAGTGTGAGATTTCTAAAGATAGCTACAGCACTCGACCCAAGGTTTAAGAATCTGAAGTGCCTTCCAAAATCTAAGAAGGACGAGGTGTAGAGCATGCTTTCAGAAGTCTTAGAAGAGCAGCATTTCGATGCGGAAACTACAGAACCCGAACCACCAGAAAAGAAAATCAGCCTTCCGCTGGTGGCATCTGAATCAGATAATGAAAATGAACACGTGTTGGTTTGCACTGCTTTGGATTGTTATCGAGGAGAACCTGTCATCAGCATGGACGCATGTCCCCTGGAATGGTAGTTGAAGCATGAAGGGACATATGAATCTTTAGCGCATCTGGCACATAAATACCTTGCGATGCTGGCTGCAACAGTGCCATGAGAAGCACCTGTTCTCACTTTCAGGTGATGTTGTAAACAAGAATTAGGAGCATTATCTTCTGCAAATGTTTTGTCTGAGCGATTGGCTGAACAAGAAGTAGGACTGAGTGGACTTGCAGGCTCTAAAATTTTACATTTTATTATTTTTAATGCAGTTTTCTTGTACATAATTCTACATTTGTAAGTTCAACATTCATGATGAGATTGCACTACAGTACTTGTATTAGGTGAATTGAAAAATATTTCTTTTGAGTTTTACAGTGCAAATATTTGTAATAAAAATAAATATAAAATGAGCACGGTACACTTTGTATTCTATGTGGTAATTGAAATCAGTATATTTAAAAATGTAGAAAACATCAAAAAATATTTAAATAAATGGTATATTTTTTAATCGCTTGTCAGCGCTAGTATCAATTCATGTATGTAACATGTAAGGATAGGGAAAGAATTAAAAAACTCCAAAAACAATTGGGAAACAAATCTGGTGCTTTTTGAAAAACAGAAAAAAATAAATTATTCAGTTTAGGAGGGTCAGTATGGTGGACCAAAGAAACAAGTATGAGGTGAAAAGGAAAATCTCTCTCTCAATGATGCCCTGGTTCATCATGGATTTTTACAACCCATGCAGCAGGAATTTGATTATGAACATAATTTGTAAATGGGAGTTTAACTGACTGGGCTACTACACTCCAAAACATTGTTTTGTCTTGGAGTGCAGTTATGTAACAACAAAAAATGTACATTTGTAAGTTACACTTTCACGACAAAGAGATTGCACTATAGTACTTGTATGAAGTGAATTGAAGAATACTATTTCTTTATCATTTTTACAGTGCAAATATTTGTAATAAATATACATTTTGATTTCAATTACAACACAATACAATATATATGAAAATGCAGAAAAACATTCAAAATATTTAATGAAATAACTGGTATTCTACTGTTTAACAGTGTGATTAAAACCGCAATTAATTTTTTTGAGTTAATTGGATGTGTTAACTGCGATTAATCGACAGCCCTATTGATACTTTAAGTATGTTTCAGCTTAAAGTTTCCTGTGTGATTGGTTTTCGAGAGAATTAAGTTAATTAAGCTAAATCAAATTCAGGGGACTTCAATTTTGAATGATAGTGTCGACATAAGGGTTTAATTAAGTTTACCTAATCCACTTTAAATTCACACCGGTAGTTAATTTGGATTAATTTTCCTGAGTGTCCCAGTGTAGATAAAATTTTAGCCTACAAATGACAATTCTGACTGTCTGTAAAGCCTCAAAATGGAGAAAACCCATAGTTATTCAGAGAAGAGACAGTTAAGATAAAATTTTTGTTTCTAAAAATAAACATGGCTAATAAAATAAGCATGGTTAATAAAAAATAGCTTAAAAGATCACCTACATTAAATAATAAAGAATAAGCAATCACTTCCATGACACTTTGCAGACATTAATTATTTTTTCACAACAATCCTGTGTGAAAAGTATTGTTATAGAGCAGCGTTTCCCAAACTTGGGATGCCACTTGTGTAGGGAAAGCCCCTGGCGGGCCGGGCCGGTTTGTTTACCTGCCGCGTCCCTAGATTCGGCCGATCACGGCTCCCACTGGCCGCGGTTCACTGCTCTAGGCCAGTAGGAGCCGCTGCAAGCAGGGTGGGCCGAAGGTCATATTGACCTTTTAAATGAAGCTTCTTAAACATTTAAAAAACCTTATTTACTTTACATACAACAATAGTTTAGTTATGTTTTATAGACTTATAGAAAGAGACCTTCTGAAAATGTTAAAATGTATTACTGGAACGTGAAACCTTAAATCAGAGTGAATAAATGAAGACTTGGCAAACCACTTCTGAAAGGTTGCTGACCCCTGGTATAGTCCTATATATGTTGTTTAATATATTCACATTTAACAGATTGTTTTTGTGTTTTGAACATTAAGTGAGAGGAACTCAAAATCTGAATGTGGTATTTGAGTGGTATATATTTCATAATGTAAGATGTCTTGTTTTTTACATTGTGTTTATACTCTCCCTTTCTTTCTTTTCTTTGCATAGAAAACCAGGGTTTTCAGAAGATAAAATAGGACTTGGAGTTTATATATTCTTTACATAAATACTTTATTTGAGCTTTCTGAAAGTGTACTAAAATAAATATTTAAAAAGAAAAATTGTTATTTACGGGTATGTTCAGCCCAGATGTGTCTGTGCCACAGATGCTGCTCCATTTCCTGAGGGGCTCCCATACTACCCTAGTGGGTTTGTGGTGAGTTCAGCTTGATGCAGTGGCCTGCCCCCCTTCTGAAAAAAATCATAAAGGGGTAATATAGTTCCATTGTCACTCCCTAGCTGTCAGCCAGATAGACAAGAGTGGCCATTTAATCAAAGACTTCAGGCCTCCTTCTTCTCTGGGTAACACGAAGGAATAAACGTGCCCTTTCATCACGAGTTCATCAGTTTCTCCACTTTTCTTCCACTTCAGCCTGTGTATGTCGGTTCAGGCTGTGGTGGGGCTCCCCAGATACCAGGAGGTGGTAGGTCTGTCAATACCCACTATCCATCTGTGCCATTGACTGGGAGTGGGGAGATCTCAGCAATCCTAAGCCATTATTTTTAAGTTCAAAGAACAAGCAATGAACAAATGACTGGATTGGGTATTGATCTGTTTTTTCCCTCATTGGAGCAAAAGTGGCTTATGACAGGCTGCTCTCAGTCTTGAAATGCTTTGCAAGGAAGAGAGAGACTGATCCAGAATTGGAGGTAGTGCTTGGGTTAGTTGACTAGCATATATATTCCTCCTTTGTGCCACTGCTTGCCAAGTGCCTGCATTTATTTTTCTGGCCTTGTGTGGCAATCTAAGCTTTTCTCTGAACAGGCTTACTGCTTCATACTTGTCATATGGGACCTGGACGTGGGATTGTGTAGGCCCAGGAGTCTGCATTTATAAAATTTTCTGGATAGGACCCATAGTGTTGTTGAGATCTGTTATTTATTATGTTCTCTTAAAAACTTGGAAGCTAAACTAATTTTTGTAATGATTTGGTCTTTTCCATATGTTTAAACTATTTGCTCTTTCTAGTGGGAAGCCATTTTGGGTTCCTTTTATTTACTTCAATCTGTGTACCAGTATTACTGTTCAGCTCAGTTTGAAGAATGGTGTAGGGTTGCCAACTTTCCAGTGTCTCAAAATTGACCACTACAGCTATGGTCAACATTTTTGGTGCTGAAACTAGGGTTATGGGGGATGCTGCAGCACTCCCTGGCTTGAAGTGGTTTCCATTGTATACAGGGTTTACAGTTTGGTTCAATGGCTCTCAGCACCCCCACTATACAAATTGTTTTAGCGCCTCTGTTTGAGACTGAAGGGGATGGTGTCTCTCCTGCTCAGTTGAGCAGCGGCTCTGAGGTAAAGATTTCACAGGGAACTATGGGGGCAGAAATTAGAGGGGGGAGTTTCCTGAAGCTGGGGTCGGTTCCTGGAGATGGGTCTGAGACCCAGCCCTCGGAGCAGCCTGTGCAGGGGAAGAGGAAGTATTCTCCCTCGGCCCCCCACAGCCCAGCCAGGACTTGCAGCTGGAGTGCTTCCAGCTTTGCCACTCCCGGCTCTGGGTGAGGGGTGTGTGTGTGTGTGTGTGTGACAGCGGAATTATGGTAACTGGACTTTTGGTATCCAGTCAATACTTCTGACTGGGGACCTGTATAGGTCCCCTTAAAACTGGAGTTTTCGGTTGAAAACCAGACACCTGTGTGTGTTTGTAGCAGGAAGTAGACACACTCTTTCTCCACATAAAATGGGGGAGTTATTCTGAAAATATTATTTTAAGGGCAGGCTACTAAGTGATGCACTATTGCTGAGCACTTGCCTGCAAATATAATGGGGTTCGTTGCTTAATTAATTTTTTGAAATGGATTTGTTATTGTACATGTGATTTTAATTCTTTTGTTTAGAAGTGTATGAAAAAATGTAACTTTTGTCATTGACATGTCTTCATAAATACTTCCATATTTTAAATCTTCCAATTGACTTTCAGGTGGAGATAAATAAACGTCACACAAGAGATGAAATACATTTGTTAATGACGTGGAAGAAGGGATAAATAGTACGTTAATGAAACTTGTTCGTGGTACTTAATAGGGGACAATAGAGAGGACAGAAAAATAATATTAAAGGAGCCACAGAGGTTAAAAATATCTGTGGAAAGTTACCATTATGAGATTCCGCTTATACAATATGAAATTTCATTTGTCCATCTGAGAAAATTAAATTGGCCTAAAATATTCAGTGGGATGGAGAAACGTGAAATGTGTTAATATTAAGAGACCTGGAGTGATAGTGGACAGCAAATTAGAAATGAATTTGCGATGGTAATTAGGCCAGTTCCATTTTGGGCTGCATATTCAGAAGCATTATGCCAGGGAGCAGAGAGACAGTGTTCTCTTCCTGTTTTACGACTGTAGTATAACTGTACCTGGAATAGTGCTTTCACTTTGAGGCACTTTGTTACTAAAATATATTGATAACAAAGTGAGGATATAACGAGTCACCGAAGAGCTTAAGTAGCAGGTAGGAAGGTTTATTTAAAACGGTAATCTTAGGATGAAATTTGGATAATTAGGTTGCAGGTCAGTGAAAAATTCATGAAAATGAGATTTGTTTGTCTGGGGAATAGTATCCTAAAAAAATTGGTGAAGGTCCTATTAATTGGTTCTCAAAATAAGATTGGATACTGCACTAGCAAAATAAAATGCTAACAAACAATCCTGCACTGACAGAGAATGACCAAATTGTTTGTTCTCTATTTTCACTTTCTAAGATTCTGTGATTTCTTTGATGAACGTCAGCTCAGTTATTAGAGCCCAATTTTGCAACCTCGACATGTGTCCCAAAGAAGTCACTAACAGGCTGTTACCCTTAGTTTGCAGTATTCTTCCATCCTCTCGGTGACTTTCAAAGTAAGATTCTAGTGAACCATTTGATCTCTTGGTTCTAGAGAATTTTTCGTTTTCATGGGACTCTTTAAATTAGAGAAAAAGAGAAACTGACTTGTTCATGTTAAGGGTTGTGGCTCTTTCCCATGGAATCCTTTTTCCCTTTTATGATGATCTTTTTTGTTTTCCCTACTAATTTTTTTTTGACTGCTTTCCCTAAGGCTTCTACTGTAAGGGTATGGCACAGTACATAATATACTTGTTAACCTAGTAACAGTGATCCTTCTTTTCGAAGGAGGGATATTGGAAGTCATATGGCTCTCCCATAGTAGGGTGACCTATTTATGGGCCTGTACCCTGTAGAGAGTGTTGTGATACAACCAATAGAATGAGAACTTCCTTTTAAGTCTCCAGCACTCTGTCCAGGATACTGCTAAAACAATAATGCTTTATGACATCTTTTGAGCTGAGGATCTCAATATACTTTACAAACAATGAATGAAATAGGCAATTATTAACTCTTCAAAGATGGGGAAACTCTCGTGCATCTTGGGTGGTTTTAAACAACTAATCTAGATGAGACAGTGGGAGCAGGTAATGGAACTTAGGATTCTAACTCCACTCTCCTTCTTTAGCTGCTTGACCATATCGTCTCTTGTGCCTGTTTTGAATTAATAACTATTGCTCACTATAGACTTTTCAGGCAAAAATGGAACTAACCACACTGAGATTTGCAGTCATGCTCTTCTATTCCTGTCAGTGTTTTGTGATTGTGTGGGAAACTGCTGTGTGTACACAGCAATAAAATGTTGTTTGTTAACTACTTAGTGCACATGTGTTTTTGTTTTTTTTTTAAATGCCAGGGGCATTTACAACTACATCTTACTTAAAATCCAGATGAGTTCATGGAATCATAGACTTTAAGGTCAGAAGGGACCATTTTGGTCATCTAGTCTGACCTCCTGCACAAAGCAAGCTACAGAATCTCACACACTCATTCCTGTAACAAACCCCTAACCTATGTCTGAGCCACTGAAGTCCTCAAATCATGCTTTAAAGACTTCACGGTGCAGAGAATCCTCCAGCAGGTGACCCATGCCCCACACTACAGAGGAAGACAAAAAAAAAACCAGGGCCTCTGCCAATCTGACCTGGGGGAAAATTCCTTTCCGACCCCAAATATGGTGATCGGCTAAACCCTGAGCATGTGGGCAAGACTCACCAGGCAGACACCCAGGAAAGAATTCTCTGTAGTAACTCAGATCCCATCCCATCACAAGCCATTGGGCATATTAACCACTAATAGTCAAAGATCAGTTAATTGCCAAAATTAGGCTATCCTATCATACCGTCCTCCCCATAAACTTATCAAGCTTAGTCTTGAATCCAGATATGTCTTTTGCCTCCACTACTCCCCTGGGCAGGCTGTTCCAGAACTTCACTCCTCTGATGGTTAGAAACCTTTGTCTAATTTCAAGTCTAAACTTCCTGATGGCCAATTTATATCCATTTGTTTTTGTGTCCACATTGGTACTGAGTTTAAATAATTTCTCTCCATCCTTGGTATTTATCCCTCTAAGGTATGTATAGAGGGCAATCACATCTCCCTCAGCCTTCTTTTGGTTAGGCTAAACAAGCCAAGCTCTTAGAGTCTCCTTTCATAAGACAGGTTATTCAGTCCTCTGATCATCCTAGTAACCCTTCTCTGTACCTGTTCCAGTTTGAAATCATCCTTCCTAAACATAGGAGACCAGAACTGCACATAGTATTCTAGATGAGGTCTCACCAGTGCCTTGTATAAGGGTACTAAAATCTCCTTATCTCTCTACTGGAAATACCTCTCCTGATGCATCCCAAGACCGCATTAGCTTTTTTCATGGCCATATCACATTGGTGACTCATAGTCATCCTGTGATCAACCAATACTCCGAGGTCCTTCTCCTCCTCTATTATTTCCAACTGGTGCGTCCCCAACTTGTAAGCAAAATTTTTGTTGTTAATCTCTAAACAATGACCTTACACTCATCACTATTAAATTACATCCAATGACTTTTACTCCAGTTTACAAGGTCATCCAGATCTTCCTGTATGATATCCCAGTCTTTCTCTGTGTTAGCAATACCTCCCAGCTTTGTGTCATCCGCAAACTTTATTAGCACATTCCCACTTTTTGTGCCAAGGTCAGTAATAAAAAGATTAAATAAGATTGGTCCCAAAACTGATCCCTGAGGAACTCCACTAGTAACCTCCCTCCAGCCTGACAATTCACCTTTCAGTACGACCCGTTGTAGTCTCCCCTTTAACCAGTTTCTTATCCATCTTTCAATTTTCGTATTGATCCCTAACTTTTCCTATTTAGCTAATAATTCCCCATGTGGAACCATACCAAATGCCTTACTGAAATGGAGGTAAATTAGATCCACTGCATTTCCTTTGTCTAAAAAAATCTGTTACCTTTTGAAAGAAGGAGATCAGGTTGGTTTGGCATGATCTATCTTTTGTAAAACAGTGTTGTATCTTGCCCCAATTACCATTGACCTCTATGTCCTTAACTACTTTCTCCTTGAAAAATTTTTCCAAGACCTTGCATACTACAGATGTCAAACTAATAGGCCTGTAGTTACCCGGATCACTTTTTTCCCTTTCTTATTAGAGTTATTGTGATTTTGACCGCTTTTAATTTTTTAAATGATAAATTTATATTTGATAACTTAAAAACTAAGATAGTACCTTGTTTTTACTGTTTTCCTATCATTATGCTGTTGACTTAAAGTGACTTTTTATTGCATGAATGATGTTGATTAGAGTGATTTCAAAAACAAAACCAACCCCCTTGCCCCCCCCAACCTAATCTTCCACTGTTTGGCATTGGTACTATTGTGATAAATGATTTAGTGGAGTGAGTCCTGAAACCTAGTGGATAGATCTTGTTTTATGACTAGTAAATATGCTCAGCAGGACTGTTTTTTTTAATGTTATCATTTATAACTAGGAATGCTTTTGGGGATATGATATCTTAAATCATTTTCATAAATTTGTAAAAGGTTTGATTAGGTTTTAGTCTTGACTTTGCTCTAATAGACTGTTTTTCTCATGAAAGCAGATGAAGATGCAAAGATACATTTGAAACTGGGCATTCCTTTGAATTAGGTGGTAACAGGGAGCAGATTCCCCTCATATGATCTGCACTGGTTGACTGCCTGTGGGTTTCTAGGTGTTAGTTTTATAATCTAAAGCCTACCAGAGAAATATAGCCTCTCTTCTCTCGTTTTTCCACAGTTGAGATCAGTGAAGATGCTTGAGGAGATTTCCTTTGGTTTAAATGAATGTATTCTTCAGAAATGCTCATGAACTCTAGTATGTACTTTCCTTTGATCCCCTGCCTCGCTGATCATTCGGAGCCTTGATTTGTTCATCATCTTGTCACTTTAAAATGTAGGGTTTTTTTCACTCTCTTGGGCTTTGGGGAAAAAAGTAGCTGCAGATACCAGGTGAAATTAAGGGATTAGTTTTTGGTTTACTTGGAGGTCTATTGGAAAGTAACCAAATTCTGACACTTGTACTGCCAAGGTTATTGCATGCGCATATTTTCTGGACACTGTTTTCCCACATGATGCACTTCAGATAGCTTCCCATTACCAGAATGCATTCATATAAACACTGTTAGACAGCATGATAGGTGAAATGCTCAAAGATAGTTGTGATAGCAGAAAATCTATGTCTTCTCTCATTAAGGAATGAGAAATCTTGAGATTTGACTCCACCACCATCCTGACCTGGAGATCTGCTATTTGGAATGTGACAGGTGACTGAGACTTCATTTATTAAATCCAAGTTGCTGTTACTTGTGAACAGAGGACAGTGTTATTGCCTTATTTATTCTTATCTGTTATCTGAAATAGATCCACTTTATAGTGTAACCCAAACTACCATTATTTCCCTTTGCATGTGAAATAAAGCATTAATGTTGCCATACTGAATGTCAGCAGGTAGGGAGTAGGAGTTCCAATACTGGAGTCTCATTGGTTGTTCAAAAAGAACAGATTAAAAAAGGGCTGGTTATATGCTCTAAGTGGGAGTGATATTCTATGTGCAAAATTTCCTTTTTATTTCCAACTAGTCAAGGGAAAAGTTGACTGTCATTTTTCAGACATTGGTTCAAATTAATTCCAGTGTTTCTGAGCTGCTTTCTATTAACCTGAGCCTTGTTGCAAAGAACAGTGAAACAAAACATGAAACATTTCCCATTTCCCTGTATCTAGTCTTGCTCAAGGGAAGCTCAGCACGAACCATGCCAACCTAACTGAAGGTATGTCTACACTTACTATGGATTAACACCGCAGCGACTGATCCACTGGGGGGTCAATTTAGCAGGTCTGCTGTCGACCGCAGATTGTGCTCAGGTTGACTCTGGTACCCCACCAGACTGAGAAGCGTAAGATAAGTTGAAGGGAGAGTTTCCAGACCTGCCCTGAGGTTAGGCTCGCTACACTGTGGGGTTAAGTCAACCCGAGTTACACATTGACTCCAGCTACGTGAATAACGTAGCTGGAGTTGACGTAACTTAGGTCGACTTATTGTGGTGTCTTCACCATGCTGGGTTGATGGGATGGATCCTGGGTGAGAGGGACTCTTCCTCTATTAGACTGACGTGGCAGATAAGGAGACTTTGGTTTCTGCTCTTCTCAGTCTGTGATCTATTTGCATCTAAAATGAACAAAAATCGAATATGTGCATGTGGCCTAAAATAGATTACGGTAGACAATATATACTAAATGCATTTTCTGGGGTATGTGAATGTTTAATATACAGATTCTCTCACTAGAACCAGAGTTATTGGAGAATAATGAAACAGTTCCCTAAAAAAGTGAACTATCTGTCGTGTTAAGTGCAGAACCTAGAAACAATGCATGTGCTTGCATTTCTCTTTGAGGGAAGGTTACTAATCAATGTTAAATTGTCTTTATTCTTTTATGCAAAGGAGGATGCAGTATTGAATTGACTGAGATGAGGTTGATTTTATTTTAATTTGAAATACAAGCTGGCTGTCTTTGTGGGAAGGTCACAATGCCGCATCAACTATATAAGCTGATGCCAGGGAATTAATAAACATAGGAATAGTTCTAGAGAGCATTGCTTCTATTGTAAGTTTGTACTGAATATGAATTCCTTTCTGAAATGAAAGGAGTCCGATTTTCCTGAGTCTTGAAAGACAGTAACTGCCCATTTGGCAGTGAGAATAGTATTACCAGCACCTAAGGTGATACAGGCTTGGAATAGAAAGGTAGTATGCAGACTAATGGGAAATGAAGTGAAAAGTGGTAGTTTCCTCCCAACATAATGGACACAAGCAACTCTGTGTGTACATATACATGATAAGAAAATAAATTCTGCAAGTTTTAGAATTTCAAAGTGTTTAATGTGAAAATACTTGTTAAAGTGGTGGATCCGATGTGGAGAGTGTCTCAAGTGGAATTACAAGATACTGTATTTAATTTTCCAGTTTGATTAAAAAGGTTTGAGGCTTATTTCATTGGTGGATCCTTTTTATTTGATTGGCAGTATTTGGTTAAAAAAAAAGTCAAAAATAGTTTGCGAAAATCTTGATTAACTCAGTATTAAGTCCCCCTCCATCATCCTGGTCTCTATTCTCCTTTTCAGCTGCCATAAAAATATAAGATAGATCTGAACATTTCTCTGTAGTATTTATACATTTCTAATGCACCCATCACTTTAATATCTAGGTGCCCATCAGATAACTAAAAAGCATTATTTTCTCTTGCATGAATTCCTTGTGTGGCACTCTCGGATTAGTGCCACCAGTACACTCATCTTCTGCTTTCTTTTCATCTGTAAGTGGGCCAAAGTAATCGGTGGAAATATTGCAGGGGACAGACATTTAGGTATGCACATCAGTGATTGTGGATAATGTAATATATAGCTGTAATATATAACAAGTACATGAATTCAGTCTATTGACAACTGCACAACATTCTTCTCTAAATACTCTGAAAAATCTTTGGGCCCTGTGATGGGGTGACCACTCCACACGGAACTGACAGGGATTAAGGTGGCCAGGCCAGGCCAATTAACTCCACGGGCTGTGCCTGGAGGAAGAGCTAGGGAGCAGGGAACTAACTGTAAGTAGGTTCAGCTGTGCAGGTAGCTAGCAATAGACAAGGCTGCTGAAAAGGCTGCAGGAAGGCAGGCAGTAGTCACTCCCTGGAAAAAGGGGAGGAGGGTTTTGGAGCTGGTACACTCGGAGAGAGAAGGGGAGGTAAATAGGAAGTAGTCCAGGGAAAGAGCAGTGAGGGCTGAGAGAGGAAAGCCCGGAACTGCTGAGTTGAGCTTCCCTGGACTGGAACCTGGAGTAGAGGGTGAGCCTGGGTTTCTCTACCAGCCTCTGAGGGAGTGGCACTATGTGGCAGTGAGAAGGAAGGCTGCCTAGGGCTTCTAGGGAGAAAGGACTTTGCTACCCTGGAAGGGGGGAACACTGAGTAACCTAGCTGGAGGGCTGAGTAATGAAAAGCATAATGCAGTTCCTGGGGCTGAGAGGAGCTGCAGACCAGAGGGAGAAATAGCAATGGGTTGCAAACTGCAAATGGGGCATTGACCTCAAGAGCTAATTCCTAGAGTGACGAGGAGGAGGCACAAGACCAGGGTGAGTGGTGCACCCCGATCACTCCATAAGTTTCAGTAGTCTATGTGTGATGAGGTTCCCAGTGTGCACCCGGAACTGTGGGACCACTGAGCCCTCTCACACTGTAATGCTGTGACAAGCTACAAACCTCTGGCAGGTACAGCATTTGCACAGACATCCAGAGGTAGGGACACACCCAACTGAATGACATGAATGCTTCTCCCAGCCACTCATGAACCAGCCCTAGAGAGGCTTCAGCCAATACCCCCAGTTCCCCAGCCTTGCACCCCCAGAATATATCATCTTGCCCTGGTCAGAAGCCTGACCAGTGTAAATTTATTGTCCAGTCCACCTCTCCCTCAATGTGGAGAGGATACAGACTAGCGTTTGTAACTTGAGCTGAGATTTCCCAAGCACTTCAACCAAAATACACTGTTTTAGGTAAAATATAAAACAGATTTATTAACTACAGAAAGATAGATTTTAAGTGATTATAAGTAGTGTCTGAGAAAAAACAGAGTTCTCACTCTCTGGGTGCAGCAAGTCAGATACTTTATTATCTCTAGCAAGTGCGTGGAGGGAGAGAGCTAAACAGGTCTCTCTCCAGGTAAACAATTACAGCAAGCATTTATACCTTTTGATACATACAATAATGAACAACAGCTGCATTTTGTTTATACATAGGTCATCTGGATATCTTATTTTTCTCACTTCTATTTAGACTATAGTCTACATTCCATACTTTATCTAACACAAGGTCACAACAACGTTTCACACAGATCTTTCCTACTCGCCTCACACAATCCTCGCTTCTACAAGTCTTGCGCTATTAGGATTACAGCTAGCCTGATTCTTGCTCACAGGGGGGACTGTTTGCATTGAAATCCGCTTCTCATCCCTGTCAGTTCTTGCTCTACTTCCACAAATACCCTTTTTGTGCTTCTAGCACAACAAACATCCTTAAATCTCTATTTGCATCAAGTCTTGAATTTCAGATTCTATATCAAATGCTTCAACCTTAGGGGTTTTGATTGGATGCAATAACAATGCATAATTAGCATGGACATGAACGGTATTACTATTATCACGTCCTTTACAACAACAATACCATCCTATACTAAATAAGAATAATAAAAACATTAACATTTCCATTGTAATAATATAATAGGGTTGCTGTGCAACCTCAATTACAAAACACAATACTTTAAACTTAATACATAAAATAAACACTCTGTAGACTGTATAAATAACATATTTCTCAACTTGATATATATTTTGAAGCATATGAATTTGCCCTTCTATTTGATTCTGAACTACACTGTCCTACGAAAATATTAAACACAATAATTCTGGCCACAAGACAAACACCACAAGACAGGACATAAAACACAGAACATAATTCCTATTGTGCCAGTAAATGCATGGTATGTTGTTTGCTTTTCAGCTGGCATCAGTTTTCTCTGATTTTCTGAAAGACAAAAAGACATAGGTCTACCCCTTAGGGCAGTCAGTCATTGCTTAAAATATTTCCTTTATATACAAATACCCTTGTTGATTTCAGGCAGAACAGAGGAATTACCTCATTTTTTTTTGTATTTGTTTCATAGGCAGCCCAGGTTTCAGTGGCTCCTACCTTATCAGTTAGATAATTTGCATTAATACAGATACTTTCTGGCTTGCTTCTGGATCCAAAGCTATCCACAGCTTAAAGACTCTTACTTAAAAGAAACACAATTGTTTTTACCGGAATTTTGATTGCCTTTTACTTTTAACTCCTGCTTTCAAAACACACAACGATCTGAAAGAAAACACCACTTATTTTAGCCCCTTAGAGCCTAATAGAATTTTAATTAAGTAACATTATATATTACATTTCTTTAGTTAATTCGACTAAATTGTTCATAGCCAAATGATTGCAATCAAATAATTTCTTTGCCTGGATTTATTTACAAACATTTCAAAGACACCAAGAATTTTCCTCTTTAGTATTTTACAAAGTTCAACAGCTTGATTCCCTCTAGCAACTACAGAGTTAACTTCTCACTCTTTCTTTAAATCACTTGCTTATCTCCCAAAACGACACCCAATCCACTCAGATTTTACCATTCCAATTATTATTCCAGGGATTGACGTTTCCCATTCCTGTACGTACGTACTCCTTTTCTTTCGCTATGCCCTCCAAGTTTCCAACCTGTTTTCCAATCTCTATCTGTTTCCTGCCACTTGGCCCCAGTCCTGCTTTTCTCACTGAACCATCCCTTCTATGGGCACCAGCTTTGTTCCACTACCAATTTAGCAAGGAGAGTGGGCTTCTCAACTAGCCCCCACCCTTCCTGGTCTCTTCCTTTAAACATTCTTACTCACAAGGCTACCTGAGTCTTCCCTCGTGAGGTTTGCCATTTGGGCAAAAATGCACGGCCCACTGGCGTTTAACTAATCAGTTCCCTCTTTGTGGCAAACACACTGCTGTTACGGCATATCCTGAGCACAAATGGTTAAATTTTGACAAGTCCCTGAAGGACCAGTATCTGCTTAGCCAGTGCTTCCTTTTCTTCCTAGAAGTCCTGTCTCAAGGCTTGCAACTTGCCCTGGGCATAGGTTTGAGTTGCTGCCTGGTTCATGATCGCTGCGACTGGGGGTAGATCCACCTGACACCCTTCTCGGTCAACCGGGGTGGAGAGAGGAATGCTAAATCCCTCTCTGGTTCTCAGACTTACTGCAGCTGAGAGTGGGCACACCTTTTAATAATGCAATCATCAACATATAATACCAACAGTACCAAGCAAATCAAACATAAAATAACAAGGGGAAAACAAATAGATGGTATGCATTCTACAGGGCTCTCCCCCTACTCAATTTTTCAACAAACTGACAGATTGTTACCAATCTATCCCTCGTGTCAGGTGATCAGGCTGACACCACAGGATCATTGGGGGAAGATAAAGAAAACACACCATATGACAGAATTTTAAAGCTTCATTAATAAAATAATAAAACAAAAACAGTGTTTGTTGGGAACGCTCCCACATCACTCAGGGGAAGGAAAACTTTAATGCCCCAAGCCCTAAGCCACTTTCGTACTCAGACACGTACATCCAGACTGGCCACGTCTGTGTATAACGTCCAGAGACCAGGGGGAAAGGTGGACGGGAGATTATCCTGTGTACAGCTTGTCCAGAATCTCCAACTTGTTTCCGCTCTTGGGAGGGCCGTTCTTTTATACCCTGGGGTCTCCTGCAGCGTCTCTTTCAGAGATTCCAGACCAGGCCGGCTGCCTGTGGCTTCTTCAACATCCCCAAAACCACGCTGGCTCCAAGGTCGCAAAGGCAGACTGTTGGATCTCACTGGACAGCTAAGCTTTACAAATGTAATCTCAGTCCTGTAACTTGTATTGCCTTTGGTTTGCCTCTGTCTATATTTTTTCCACAGCCACCTGGGGCTGAAAGCAGTTTTTCTTTGTACTTGGCATGGTCTGTGTTGATTCTTGACTTTGAACATAGAGCAGCTTTCTCTTTATCTCTGAGCCAAGCTGAATTTAAAATTAACACGTTCCTTTTCTCAATAGACAAATTGCTCCCACTGTGTGTTAGAGACTTTCTGGTGATTAAAAGCTCCTGTGAGATGTATGATCTTGTCTTGATTGAAGGTACCTTCTAGTGGGCATTGTTTAGATGGATTTTCACGCATGTAAAGATTCCAATTGTTTAAATACCTGCAGGTTCTAGGAGCATAATGTACGTACATGTAGTATGCTGGGGTACCCTTAGCAGGTGAGGGGGAATGCTTAGACTGTCCCCTACCCATTTTCCAATCACACACATGCATGGAGGGCGCCCTGTCCGCTAGCGGCTCATAATGTTGTACCAATTATATTAGACCAGTAAAAACCAGCAGGATCTTATTAAAGGGGACAAGACAAAGATGCCACATTTATTATGATAACAATTTATGACTAATAACTAATATCTTAATTCTTATACACACACATTATACCTATTACCTATACACACACACACACACACACACGTTCACATTATACCTAATACCTATACACACACACACACACATTCACACACACACACACACACACCCACATTCATCAGGTGTTCTGCAGCTGCTGCATAGTTACCAGTCCTGAAGATAGCTTAAGTTCATGGCTTGATTTTGCAGCTTGGGTTCATAGCTTGTGGCAGCTAACTGGCCAGGAAAGCTGGGCACAAGGCTGAGCTGGATCTCTGTTGGGCAGGCACCGATGTTCTTCCATGTTGGCAGCAGAATGTTACCCAGAGTCTCTCATCTCACCCTTCTTTTTTATAGGCTTTTAGTTTGGATTCAAAGTCTATAGGTCTTGCTGTGTCACGCTGCCTCTGGGTTTAGATTGATCACCCATCAATTGCAGGCGTGACTTTCAGCCTTGGACCTGGCTTTGATCTTCCTTCTGTTGTTCTGTTGTCCTTTTCTTTTTAGGGTGGATGCTTCTTACTTTGTTTAGACCTGTTGTCTAGGTCTTCAGCCGTTGGTGTTTGAACTTTATCTCATCAGGACAGGCTGGGGCTGGAGGTTGATTCCATCATTCATACATACCTCATTCACACATCTAAACTAAACTAATAAGATTACAGCAGGGTTTACAGAAATGAAGGTTGGAGGAAGCTTTTACAAAATGGAGTGAGTGTTTTAAAATGGGGTTTGAATTACAATATGGAACAGAAGTTACAGTATAGGCAAGTGTAGTGAATGGTGAACAGAAGTTACATTAATAAAGTGAACAATTGAAAACAATTTCATTTATCAGTTCTACAATAAACTAAATGTATCACACCACAGGTCACTCACACAGGAAAGGTTAATGAAGATGGCCACAACCATCCTACACCTCCCATCAGCAAAGAGTATCGGCTAGTCTCAGAGAGATGGCGCCGCTTACTCTCATTGCTTCCAGTGAGATGATCAGATCAGTCAGTGGCTCACATGGAGAGAAAAAGGGGGAGGGAAGATGGGTTCACACAATCCTAGACCCAGGCAGGCCCCTCGCCAGACGATGCCAGGCAGAGACAACCCACCTTGAGTCTGATCTTTTACCGATCGACTAAGTGGAGTCACTGGGCTTGCGTTAAAGTATTTCTGGTCATGAGCCCACCAGCTTCGCAGAATACTCTGGGCATCTTCTGGCGACTCTCATTCACACTGGTATACCCACACACACATCAAGGCCTCTATTTCTAAATACCTCGATGCATCTGTACCTTATGTCCGGACAACAGGGGCAAACGGCCTGACAGGCAGTCCTCCTCCGATACCCCAATAGAGATTTCAAATGGTCCCTTCCTCTATTGTGGTGCCATGGGGTTCGAAGGGGAACAGTCCACAGCAGCAGCCATTGTTTCCGCAGGCGTTGCCATCCTGGACGAGCCCCTAGATTGTCAGAGTAAAACAGAGTTCTCACTCTCTGATTGGGTGCAGCAAGTCAGATACTTTATTTCTCTAGCAATTGCATGGAGGGAGAGAGCTAAACAGGTCTCTCTCCAGGTAAACAATTACAGCAAGCATTTATATCTTTTGTTACATACAATAATGAGCAACAACTGCATTTTGTTTATACATAGGTCATCTGGATATCTTATTTTTCTCACTTCTATTTAGACTATAGTCTACATTCCATACTTTATTAACACAAAGTCACAACAATGTTTCACACAGATCTTTCCTACTCGCCTCTCACAATCCTCGCTTCTACAAGTCTCACGTTATTAGGGTTACAGCTAGCCTGACTCTTGCTCACAGGGGGGACTGTTTGCATTGAAATCCCCTTCAAATCCCTGTCAATTCTTGCTCTACTTTCACAGTAGTAAGCATAGAGATCAAATTTGGTTACCTAAGAAATAAAAGTAAATTTGCAATCTGAGTTCTATAAACAGGATTTTAATCAAGCAGTGTTTCACCCTGATAGATGGTACAAACAGGTCACAGATCTTCAGTACAGAGGCTGGAACTCTCCTCCAGCCTGGGGCCACCCTCCCCAGTTCAAAGTCTTTGTCCTCCAGATGTTTCTTCCAGGTGTTGAATTGTGGCGGGAGTGAGGCCAAGTCATGATGTCACTTCCTCTCTTTCTAGTTTCTTCCAGCTTGTTGGAGAGATCCTTTGCTTGTGACTTCAGAGTCGAACCCCGTTGGTCAACCAGTCTCCATTGTCTGTGTGCTCTCTCTGAGATGTCTCCATTGTATACAATTCCTGGGATAGTGGATTCTCTTTAATGGGCCATCAGCACGTCTGGCTACTCCACTGTTGTGCCTGAAAGGCTGGTCATGTGTGTTCCCAACCTTACAACATATTTTAGTAACACACATACAGCGAAACTTCATAACTTCACATACAATGATAACACATACAATCCAACAGGATATTAATGTTCAACGGATCAAGACTTTTAAAATATCTCACAAGGCATTACTTTGTATAAAACATATCATAATTATATATCAGTGGTGAATATGGGGGTTCCAGGGTGTTGCTTTGAGGTACAGAGTTCCACATCATGATAATTCACCATTTAGAGGTGAGGGAGATTGGAGAAGATTATAGTTGTACCATGGTGTGCTCCCTGTGTCAACACATAGGCATGTCTGACAGGTTGTTAGTGTTGTATATTGGCAGTGAGAACACCTGGACCCTAGCTTTGACATGACAGAGAGATTTCCTCAAGGCATAATACATGTGGGTATTGAAGTCTCCTTGGATGAAGTATTCTAGGAACTCTAGAATCAAACTGGACATCAGCTCCATTAGCACTGATAGGAAGCTGGCAGTGCTGCAAGGTTGCCTGTATGCTAGTTAGGATTCCCGTATTAGATGTGTCTCAGGATGTGTGTCATAGAGGTGGGCAGGGCTGGCTTTAGGCCAATTCCACCAATTCCCCCGAATCGGGCCCCGCGCCTAAGAGGGTCTCGCACCCAGTGGCAGGGCCACCAGGCGGTGAGGGGGACAAGTGGTCGAGAATCCCTTACCTGGCAAGAGGCTCCTTTTTTAATTTTTGCTCACCCGGTGCTGCTCCGGGTCTTTGGCAGCTCTTTGGCGGCGGGTCCTTCACTCGCTCCAGGTCTTCAGCAGCACTTCAGCAGCAGGTCCTTCAGTGCCGCTGAAGACCCAGAGCGAGTGAAGGACCCGCTGCCGAAAATTAGGAGCACCGCCTGGTGAGTACAAGCCCCACATGTTTTTTTGTGTGGTTTTTTTGTTTTTTTTTTAGTCATCCCTGCCGGGGCCCCATCAGAACTGTTCGAATTGGGCCCCGCACTTGCTAAAGCCGGCCCTGGAGGTGGGTGCATTCAGATGAATTTGTTTTGTGGTTATCTCTTTTGCTTCAAAGGTCAGATACACACAGATGCAGTATAACTCTGTTTATCTAGTCTCTGATAAACCAAATCTCTTGGTAAACCCAAGCAATGTGAATTGTTTCCCCTGCAAACAAAGTTTTTTCACAAGGGCATGAATTTCTCTAAAAACCTTCAAAAAATTGTTTTGTATTGGACTCTGATAATGCAGGCTGCAGGATGTGAAAATAGTTGAAAAGGATGCTGTGCATCCAAGTAACTTTCTCTGGATATACAACTCTAAATTAATAAACACTAGTAAAAGAGTACTGCTTTTTTATCTGTTTCTACTAAGTTTTGATCCTATTCTTTTCCACAACATTTATATTTGGTGTCTAAAAACAAAACAAAAAACACCACTTCACAGACACAACACTCGAACTTTTTGTCCAGCAGAGAAGGTGTATTTTCTGAAACTGTAGCCAGTGTTGTTCCATGGATTGTCTATCATGGGTGCTGCTTTTGGCATGGTCTCAAGATGCACACTGCAATAATGTCATCAGAGTTCTCTTTAGGCTTGAATCTTATTTTCCCTGTGACAGCATAATTACTTGTTGTTCTTAGAAAAGCACTCAGAATTGCTGATTCACCACTTGTCTTTTTTGCCCCTCCCTGCCAAAGGAGTTTTCTTTCAGTTCTGCTGTGGAACTGTAAAATAACAACAAAACTTGGTCTGATTTATTACTACAAAAGAAAATCCAGTGTACTGAGTTCTGCTGTGCATTGAAGATCATATAGTGTATTGATCTACATCAGGCCTGCACAACTCGTAAAGCAGCGAGGGCCACATTACTCCAAAGAAAACAACTAAGGGCCAAAACCACCCTGCCCCGCGGAAACACCCCTCCCCCCGCCCCAGGACCTCCGGGCCTCATGGAAACACCCCGCCCCAGCGCCACCCCACCAAAACAGCTGTGGGCCAAAAAGGAAGGTTAGGGGTGGGGAGGTGATACTTGATTTTAAATCAACCAGGGGCTCCCAACTGAAGAGGTGGCTGGGAGCCCTCACGGGCAAATTAAAGAGCCTGGGGCTCCAGCGGCTGGGGGAACCCGGAGCTTTGCGGGGCTGGGTCAAGGATTTAAAGGGCCCAGAGCTCCTGCCACTGAGGGGAGCCTGAGCCCTTTAAATCTCAGCCCCAGCCCATCTGCTGGAGCTGCGGCTGGGATTGAAAGGGCTCTGAGCTGCCTGCAGCCACGGAGAGCCCTGAGCCCTTTAAATCTCAGCCGCGGCTGGGAATCTCTGCGGGCAGCCCAGAGCCCTTTGAATCCTGGCTGTGGCTGGGATACAAAGGGCTCTGGGCTCCCTGCCGCTGCGGGCAGCCCAGAGCCCTTTGATTCCCGGCCGTGGCTGAGATTTAAAGGGCTCTGGGCTGCCTGCAGCTGCGGGCAGCCCAGAGCCTTTGAATCCCGGCCGCGACTGGCAGGGCAAGCTTTAGGAAGTGCAAGGCCCAATTCGAACATTTTTGGCAGGGCCCTGGCAGGGATGACTGAAAAAAAACCAACATGTTAAAAAAAAGCCTTTCATTTCTTAGCAACCGCTTCCCTATAAAAAGTTCTGCCACAGTATGTATTTTTTGTACCAATAGGGTTACCATACATCTGCATTTTCCTCCCGGATGGCGATTTAAGAACCAAAAAGTCTGACATGTCCGGGAAAATACAGATGTATGTTAACCCTACCTAAAGTTCTTTTTTAAAAAGATGAGCCTGACCTAGAAATGAGCTCCGCCACTCCCTGAGGGTGTGCTAAGGTGCACATATTTATGTCCTAGCTGCTCCCTGCCCACCTCATTGAAGCAGGTGTGCAGGGTTACTTCCCTGGGAACTGCAGGGTGCCAGTGGACATGGGGCTGGCTGGAGGTGGGGTCTGGCTGCAGGCTGGGCATGGAGTGTGGGGCAGGCTGGAGACAGGGGATGTGGGGTGGGCTGGCTGGCTTCAGGCAGGGCCACAGGGGGTGCGGCATGGGTTGGCAGGGCTGGAGACAAAGGAGTGCGGGACTGGCTGGCTTCAGGCAGGGGGGTGCGGCAGGGGTTGGCTGGAGACAGGGCAGGGGGTGCAGGGCTGGTGCAGGCAGGGCAGGCAGTGCAGCAAGGGCTGGCTGGAGACAGGGCAGGGGGTGCAGGGCTGGCTGGAGACAGGGGCTGGTGCAGGGCTGGAGGCAGGGCAGGGGGTGCAGGGCTGGTTGGAGATAGGGGCTGGTGTAGGGCTGGAGGCAAGGCAGGAGGTGCGGGGCTGGCTGAAGATGAGCTGGTGCGGGCCGGGCAGGGAATGCGGGGTTGGCTGGAGATGGGCTGGCTGCGGGCAGCGGGTGCAGGGCTGGCTGAAGACAGGAACTGGTGCAGGCAGGGCAAGGGGTGCAGCAGGGGTTGGCTGCAAGCAGCTGGTGCAGATACAGATACCTGTATGGTGAGTGCCCCCTCCTCCGCCCTCCCCCACCAGGGTAGCAGCAGCAGCCCGGGGCTCAGGGGCTATTTAAAGGGCCCAGGACTCTCCTGCTTCCACTGTCTCAGCCCTGTAAATAGCTGCGGGAGCCCTGGGGAAGTGGCGGGGCTCCGGGGGCTATTTAAAGGACCAGGGCAGCAGAGGCAGCTGGAGCCCCGGCCCTTTAAATAGCCCCCGGAGCCCCCTGCTACCCCAGGTCTCTGGGGGTATTTAAAGGGCCCACGGCTCCCCTTTTTCTACTGCCCAGCCCTTTAAATAGCTATGGGAGCCCTGGGGAAGTGGTGGGGCTCCAGTGGCTATTTAAAGGGCCGGGGCGGTAGAAGTGACAGGAGCCCTGGACTTTTTAAATAGTCCTCAGAGCTCTACCCCAGGGCTCCAGCAGTGGGGCTCTGGTGTCAATTTAAAGGGCCTGGGGCTCCAGCCCCTGCTGGGAGCCTCAGGTCTTTTAAATTGCCCCCTGGGGAAGCTGTACCACCCCGGTACAGTGCACTGGCTTTTGCTGGTACATTGTACTGGGGCTTGGGCATGGGGCCCTCTTAGGGGCGGGGCCTGATTCAGGGGAATAGGTTTAATTGGCCTAAAGCTGGCCCTGGCTACGGGGCTCCCTGCCGCTGCGGGCAGCTCAGAGCCTTTTGAATCTCGGACGCGGACGCGGCTGAGATTTAAAGGGCTCTGGGCTCCCTGCCGCTGCGGGCAGCTCAGAGCCTTTTGAATCTCGGACGCGGACGCGGCTGAGATTTAAAGGGCTCTGGGCTCCCCGCCGCTGCGGGCAGCTCAGAGCCCTTTGAATCCCAGCCACGGCTGAGATTTAAAGAGCTCTGGGCTCCCCGCCGCTGTGGGCAGCTCAGAGCCCTTTGATTCCCGGCTGTGGGCCGCACAGTGAGCCTCTGCGGGCCGCATATGTGGGCCTCATGTTGTGCAGGCCTGATCTACATTTAGCCTGCTTTCAGGGACCCATCTGGAGACGCAACTTTAAAAAATAGCTAGTACAGTATTTTATTAATTGATCTAACACCTGTCATGTGTTTTTAAAAAGTCAAATAAAAACATCTGTTAAGATTGAGAATTACAGGGCAAAAGAAAATAAAATGGTTACATTTTTCAAACAAAACCTGTTTATGCTAAGGATCACATGAACGTACAGTTTCAGACTTCATCTAATGTATATTTAATTAAAGAAGCAAGAAGAGTGAAGAGGATTCTACTGACTTTTTTTTAGTAGTGAATTTTTCCACTTAGGTCTTGACTTCACTGCTAGGAAAAGGTATGATTTTTTTATCTTGGGGTAGCTAATGCATCTGAGGTAAAAACACAATGGAGACAAGGCACTTTACTTTTACTGTGAGGTAATCTAGGTGAGATCAACCATGGGCAGGGGTATAGTGCTGTCTTCCCCTGGTTTCCCTTGTGGTAAAACTAAAATGAAGACAAGGCAGTACAGGGCACTTATTAAAATGATTTATATATATAATGAGAGATACAAGATGGGTGAGGTAATATATTTTATTACACCAACGTCTGTCTCCTTTCTGTTTTTCTTTCACAGATCTAAAGTTTTAATATTTGGTACTTTGAGTAAAATCCCAGACACAATTCCCAGTAAGTTCAGTTCTGTAAGAGAGAGTACATTTTCACAGATACCGTCACGTTAGGTACCTCAAGTAATGAGGTATGCTTGAAAGTGTTACCCACAATAACGATAGAAACAATGGAATTATGCAATATTTTGTGATAGCTGTATTCGAAGTAGTATATCATGGAGATAGAAAATTTTCTTCTTGCATAATCTTGATGCATTTCTAGGAATTCAGGATTTAATTTTTAAAAGAGCTGAATGTCTACCAGAGCTCTAGTGGAAATCGATAGGGGAGAGAGTAGTCAGCATCTCTGCTTTTTACTGCACTTCAAAGGAAAGCAATCTTGATTTATTTACACTTGCTGGTGCTAAAGGTAAAATTGATCTATTGCCTGACTATACCTATCATTTTCACACTGACTGCTTAGTGCTGTTTACTTGGAACTATGCTGTTTACATCAGCTGCAGATTTGGCCCAAAGATTGTGATAAACAAGATAAGCAGGCTTTTGGAATTCAGGGATCTTATCCTGGCTTCATATAACAGGAACTTGTGCTATCTGGTATTTGCGGAGTTCAGATGCCAGATGTCTCACTGGTAGTAACCTTTTAAGTAATTTTCTGTTAGGTATGTGCAAAAGTGACTTTTAATCAAGAAAAATGTTTGTCAGTCTCTTCATAGCATGAAGGATCAGAAGCTGCACTGAGCACCAGGTTTTTAGTTGCTAATTACAAATTTTAGGTTTTTAAAAATTATTTTGCTGGATGGGTAAATGTAGCCAGTTTTTGTGGCTAGTGTGCACATTTCCACAGCAAAAGAAATGGGCCACAAACAGCACTCAGTAGTTTTGAGGCTTATACTTGTTACAGACTGCAAATGTTAATGATTAAACATATGGGGATTTTTAGTGATCATTCAGGCTGTTTAAATATTTTAACAGTTAAGAAGCAAGGAGAGACTTTATCTGGCCCTTTCTCAAGAGGAAGTTGTTAGAACACGGTCATATATAGGTTATATTTGTTGTAAGGGGCCAATATTTATTGACTGCATGCTTTAAGAGAACCCTTAGCGGGATCTAATTTTATTTCTCATTGCTGCTGAAATGTAGCTGCTTTGCTTCTGTACTGGATAGCAGGAACAGTTTTTACATAGTGTCTCAAGGATTTTAAATTTCTGGTAGAATCTACTTAAATGCTGTCAGAATTTGTTACAGAAGATGATAGGCATACAGATCCAGAGATGGGTATGTGCAGGAACAATTAATTGGACTAAATTCTATGCTTGTTTACATTGGTGTAACACTGGAGTAATTCAGCTGAAATCCGAGATGTTGCTCTGGATTTATACTGGCTTAACTGAGAGCAGAATTTCACACAATATATTCAGTTGGAAACTATCATCCTGGTAACCAACTGTATGCATATTTCCCTGTCTGTGGCATACTGGTTTAGCATAATGGCATTTCTGTGGGTTTTCATTGCTTTCAGGATCAAAGGTTTCTCTGTATCAGTAATTTTCCAGGGATAAGAGTTTGTCTACTTATTTCAATTAACCCCTTTGGCAAACTTCTGTTAATGGCTAAATATTTCACCTGAAAGACTAGAAAAACATTTTAAAACCAGCAGGAACCCTTTGTTAGATCTCTGTCATCAAAGACGAAGGATTAGTCAGTCTTCTTGCTTGGGGAGAATGAGGCAAAATGGAATGATGTCTGGAGAAAAATTTCTTTACATTTATCCAAGTATTCTTTATTTGGGTAAGAAGAGGATGGAAAAAGCTTGTCAGTTTCAGCACTGCACCACAAAATCCTGTCACTGTCCTTACACTAATGCTCTGGGAAATGAACTGGCTGCCTGTGAGATTCTGGGTGGAATTCAATTTATAAAGACCTTAATTGGTTTGAGAACACTTCTTTGAAAAAAGCCATCTCTCTTTCCTGACATCTTACAAGAATTGAGATCAGAGACTGTGGCGGAGCTGGTCCTCTGTTGTTGTAAAACAGAGGGAGAGATCAAGGCTTTGAAATTTGCTCTCCTGACTCACCAGAGCCTGGGTTTGTTATTTTTCAGTGCATGCTGAACGTTCTCCCAGACATTTGGGGAATGGTAGATTGAAGTTTGTTTGCTTTGTGTAAAGGTTCTCTTTTTCTCCTGAGGTCCACAGATCTGTTACAATTGGTACTTCAGCCTGCTTGCAGCTTAGATCTGGTTCTGCCCCCCCCCCCCGCCCCATCAGTCATTAGCAGCAGGGTGCCTCCTGAAGTTGGATCCATTTTTTTCTGCACCCACAGTGATGGCACCAGGTAACTTAGTCAGTCCTCCCTGCTGCAGAGCTTTTCTGAAGGGAAATTCCACATTTTCTTTCAAAATTTTAGACCAACAATTCAGTTAGATAGTTTGTCTGGCTAATTCCCAACAGAGTCCCAGGGCTACCTTTGATTTTGGGGCAATTGTCCATTCAGCTAAGCTTCCCCTTTTGGGGTGAGGTTGCTTCTCTCCTGGTAGGAAAAGAGGCAGGCAGGATTGGAAAAGAACTAGCTCTGGGGCATGCAGCACCTAAGGTTGCCAACTTTCTATTAGCATAAAACCGAACACCCTAGCCCTACCACTTCCCTAAGGCTCTGCCCCTCGCTCACTACATTCCCCCTCCCTTGGTGGCTCACTCTAACTCACTTTCACTGGGAAGGGGGTTGGGGTATGGGAGGGGGTGATGACTCTAAATGGGGGTGCAGGCTCGAATGGGGCCAAAAATGAGGGGTTCAGGCTGTGGGAGGGAGCTCCAGGCCTGGACAGGTAGTTGGGGTGTGGGAACGGGTGAGGGCTCCAGCTGAGGGTGTGGGCTCTGGGGTGGGCCTGGGGATGAGGGGTTTGGGGTGTAGGAGGGGGCTTCAGACTAGGGGGTGGGGCCGAGGGATTCAAAATGTGGGAGGGGGCTGCGGGTTGAGGCAGGGGGTTGGGGTGCAAGAGGGGATGAGGGCTCTGGGGTGGGGCTGGGGATGAGGGATTCAGGGTGTGGCAGGGGGCTCCGGGCTGGGGCAGAGAGTTGAGGTGCAGGGGAGATGAGGGCTCTGGGGTGCAGGAGGGGGCTCCAGGTTGGGGGGGCTCAGGGCTGGGGCAAGGGGTTGGTGTGCGGGCTTACCTTGAGTGGCTCCTGGGTCAGTGTCACAGTGGTGCTATGGCTACTAGGTGGGGGGTGCAGGGGGCTCAGCGGTGCCTGGGAACTGGTCAATGGGAGTGCGGAGCCGGTGCTTGAGGTGGGGGTAGCATGCAGACCCCCGTGGCCTAGGAGCCGGACCTGCTGGCCACTTCCAGGGCGCAGCACGGTGTCCCAGGACAGGTAGGGACTAGCCTGCCTTGGCTCTGTAGCACTGCTGACTGGACTTTTAACTGCCCTGTCAGCAGTACTGACAGGAGTCACCAGGGTCCATTTTTGACCGGTTGTTCCGGTCGAAAGCTAGACTCCTTGTCACCCGACCAGCCCCTCTTTCCCCATGTCTATGTGAGGAGTGAAGCCAGAAGAGCAGCCCACACTAGCAGCCATGCCTCTGACTGTGGAGCTCAGCCACCTTCTCCTCCTCTGCTTCCCTGTGAGTTTTGGATGGTGGGCACTGGACACTGCCAATTCCAGAGAGTGCAGTAAGGGGCACTTAGCACAGCAGTAGCTATTTCAGAATAACTTCCTGTGTAGACAAGCTCATAGACAGGCATGCTTCAGTGAGCCAGGGTTCATATGATATTTATCCAGTAAATATTGGTATCCGCTCTGCATCTCACCCTGTTTTATCTGTTGGCAGAGATCTAGCTCCAATTTTATATTCTCCAGTCCCAAAACTGATGATTGAAAAAAATAAGACTTTTTTGATCTTTAGGGATATTCTCAATTTAGTTCAGGGGACAAAAAGGTACCATAAACAGAGACATAGCATTCACCAGTTGGAACACAATAATTCATTGAGGTCTTGCAGCAGTGCTCCTTCAGTGACTAACAGCTGTTCTGGTCATGACAATCAATATGTCTGTTTGTGTTCTTCCCAGTTATTAAGAAACCCCTATCAGCCCTACTCCAGAGAGAGCTGCTTCTGTTCTGGGTGGAATAAAGTTTCTTATCTCTTTGTGCATTGCCCACTAATGGGGAGATGAACACCAAAACTTACATGGCAGAAGTCAAATTAGCAGAGCGGCTTTTACACCCAGAAATACCTTGCACATTGTAAATTAATTTGGTGGGCTGGTGATTGACCTCTTTGCTTGAACACAGTAAATAAAGTAGAGTGTGACCTTGCTATATGTGAGGACCCAGGATAGGAGGTAGTGAATGACATCTCACAAAGCTGGGCAAAATCCCTGCCCTATGTCTTCCCACCTTTTCCACTGCTCCCCAGGATGATACCAAAGGAACGAGAGAGCATCAGTGATACTGTTTATGTCTTTCTGGCTAAAGGGATTGTGGTTGTCAGGGTTGATTAACCTAACATTGGTGTCTCTATCTCACAGAGGACGTTTGAACCAGTCCTCTATCCAAGACTAGTGGGATTTAAAATTAATGCTTAGATGAAATTATTATTAGTCTCATGGACCCCAAAGAGAAGGCAACAAACTGAACTTATTATACTAGCTGGTGTAAAGTCTGTAGTTTAACCACCATATTAAACCTTCCCTCCGAAGGGCTTTATTGTGGGACAGTAAATGTGTGCAAGCAAAAAAATATAATAAAGTGTCTGTGGTATGCTCTCAGCATGCTAAGAAAAGGAAGTTTTGTACAAGTTCATCAACTGTACTCCAACTCCATAAGGTCATAAAGCATGACCTTGGAACCTCATTTTGCTCCTTTCAGAGCTACCCTGATTGAACTCCTGCAGAAGGCGTTGTTATACTTTCTGCTAAAGTCAGTCTTCTAATGGGTACTATCTACAATCATATGAGGTTTTTTATTTGAAATTAGGAGCTTTCTCTAACAAGAATCAGTCAGGTAGTCCTCTTTATTTTGGATGTCCATATTTAAAGGATGATCTTGCTTCCCACCCTGGAAGCACATTGCTGTGAAAATCCGGTTGTAGTGAGTCTGGGCACCTTAGCATGAAGACAAATAGGAAAATTTATCTGTGTTTATCTGAAAACGTCCTTTGAGTATTGAGTTTCATGGATCTGGACCACCCTGGAGACAAATGTATCTTCCAAAATGGAGATAGAAATTGACGTCTAAGGATGTGTGTGTATGGTTCGGTAGAATTTACAATGTGTAATATTTGGAGAAATTGCTGAGAAAACAAAGTATATTTACCACAATCTGTAATTTAGTAAAGTAGATTTGAATTATCTTGGCTGTGGAAGTTATCTCAACTAGAAGGAACTTCAGCGGGTGGAGCATTCGCTTGCTGCCCATGACTGGCAAGCACAGTTCTGCCCCCACGCTGTAAACAGGCTTGACATATCCATTGTAACAGACCTGTGGACCTTATAACTATAAGAGGGGAAATTTTCAGCTATATATGGATATATTTTCTTAATCTAATTTGCTGTCATGTATGTATTTCATGCTGGAAAGAGCTGTTGTTATACTAGAAATTTTATTGTGAAATTAAAGTCAGGGCACCCCAACTTTGAGATGGGAGCTTATTTGATTTTAAAAATCCAGTAAATAAATTTGATACAATAGTCTGCTCTGTCTTTCTTCAGTTTGTCACACACTTTCCATTGTTTGAAGGCTGAGGTAAGCACATTTTTGACATTTTTTTTTTTGTTGGATCACTTGAAGTGGACAAATATGCAGGGGGGTTAATACAGGCTGATACCCTTGGTAAGAAGCAGTGAAGTACAAAGAGTGTTTATATCAGCTCCCGGACTCAGATGTAGGGGCTATAAGTAAGGCTAAGATTTTTTCACAGTTATTTTTAGTAAAAGTCACGGACAAATCATGGGCAATAACCAAAAATTCATGGAAGCCCATGACCTGTCCATGACTTTACTAAAAATCACGACACAATGGGAAGGAAGGAAGGCCAGCACCCATCTCTGCTAGGGCTCCAGGCAGGGCTTTGGAGCAGAGCCCAGAGCTGGAGTGCGGAGCAGCTCCTGAGCAGTGGAGTGGCAGGTTTTTGCCTGGAGCTGGAGCGGAGCTGGAGCACAGCTCCAAAGCCCTGGCACCAGGGTCCCCCCTGCAACCAACAGTGGCTGAGAGCACAGAGTCCCCCCTGATGCAACGCCAGCTAGGAGCTGCAGGGGTCCTCCCCACCAGCTGGAAACTGGGGGGTCCTCCGCTGGCCAGCAGCTGAGAACTGCTGGGCCCCCTCCAGCTGACACCTCCAGCTACATTGCCCCGGGCTAAAGTGAAAAATGTCACGGAGGTCCCTGGAAGTCATGGATTCCATGATTTCCGAGACCTCCATAACAAAATCTTAGCCTTAGTTTTAAGTATGCTTGTTGGCGTAATGTCTTCTATTTTGGAAGTTGACTATTTTTTAATATATTAATTCCATATCTCTTTCTCTTTCTGTTGCATATGTGGATCACCAGATAATCTAGTCTGGCCTCCTGTGTATCATAGGCCACTACACACCATACAATAGCCTGAATTAGATCAAAGTATTACAGCCCTCAGGAGCATAAACTGTTGTGCGCTACAGGCAGAGAATAGCAGGGATCAAGCGGCACCAATGCCCGAACCTCCTGCAGTGGCAGGGCTCAGATAATCCTGGCAAGTGACCTGCACATCAGGCTGCAGAGGAGGGTGAAGACACCCCCACCCCAAGGTCTTTGGCAATCTAATCTGGGGGGCACTGAGCATGTGTGAAAGATGCACCAGCCATGCACTGAGACAGAGAATTCTCAGTACCATATCAGAGCATCAGCCCACTGCATACCCGGTCCCATCTCCAGCAGTGGCCATCTATGATTCTTCAGAGGAAGAAGATTTAAAAAAACAAACCCAAATCCAGAATACATTGTGGGGGAAGGAGTGGAATTTCCTTTCTGATCCCAAATGAAGGGCCAAATGAAGCCCTTAAGCATGAGATTTAGGAATATAAAACATGAATCAGGTGGGACCCTAGGACTGCTGAGTCCAACCACCCTCACCACAGTCATACAACCTGTGTCATAAAATCCAACTAATAAATTTATCAAGCTCTTTCTTAAAACTCATTAGATTGTTTGCCCTCACAATACCTATTGGGCCTCAGTCCTCTGATGGTTAGAAACCTTCTAATTACCAGTCTAAACTTATTCTCGACCAATTTATACCCATTTGTTCTTGTGCCAGCATTGTCTTTTAGCTTAAATAGCTCTTCTCCCTCCCTTGTGTTTTACCTCCCTGCTGTGTTTTAGAGAGCAATCATACTCCTTTCCCCCAGCCTTCATTTTGTTAATGATTCTGACTAATACGTTAGGTGGAAGTGCAACAAAATTACACTCCTACAGGATTTTAAAAAATGAGTGTTTGGTAATCTTCAAAGGGGGTTAGTTCTCAGGAGGAGACATGGCTTTTCTTTGTCCAAAGTGTGGAATAATTTCATATTTATGTATTTGAGAGAAACAAATAAAATGTTTGAATTAAATCAAAAGATTGTATGAAGCAAACTTTTTTATTGAAAGTGTGTGTGTGTGTGTATTCTTCTTCTGTTTCTATTCTCTACCTTTCCTTCTCATTACTTGTTTTTCTACCATCATCGTTTTCTGTCTTCCTTGTCCGCAGCCTCTTCTCCCTTAGTTCCTTGGGAATGGGGATAAGAGGGGGCTATAGCTCAACTCTTGGCAGATCGCAGTATGCTGGTGGTGATATTTCTAGCGGACAGAACCTTGCTGACGCTCCTCAGAAGTGTTAGCATCCATCTTGAATGGATTTAAGTGATAACTGTTTTTTAAAAGTTGAAAAATGAAAGATCAGCAGTTACTCTGGGCTGGTCCAGACTAGGGGGGGGAAATTGATCTTAGATACGCAACTTCAGCTACGTGAATAACGTAGCTGAAGTCGAATATCTAAGATCGGATTACTCACCCGTCCAGACGGCGCGGGATCGATGTTCGCGGCTCTCCGTGTCGATTCCGGAACTCTGTTGGGTTTGGTGGAGTTCCGGAATCGATATAAGCGCGCTCGGGGATCGATATATCGCGTCTAGATTAGATATCGATATATCGATCCCCGAGCAATCGATTTTAACCCGCCAATACGGCGGGTAGTCTGGACGTACCCTCTGATAGTCACTTATGGGTCTTTCTCTTACGTGTACAATCAATGACCAGAGGGTTTTAGACATTTACTGTCAAGGTTGGTAGATTTGTCAGTTTTCTTACCTTTGCAGAAGGGAAGGTGACAAGATCATTGTCATTTCATACTTCAAGAGGCACATATTTATAAACCTGTCTACTGGTGAGTGCTGAGGAACCAGAAGTGCAAATTACTGTGAAACTGACTGTAATCAAATCTGCACACACACAGACCAGTTTTCCAGAAAAAAATAACCTGTGTGCTATAGAAGTTAAGATTTTCCAGATGTGACTATGCTGAAGGAGGTTACATTTTAAGCTTACCCACCATGGATGTGTGTTCTTTCTAATGTATTTTTATATGGAATCCCCCAGATTATTAGCCAGTTGTCTATTTAAAGATTAAATATGGATACTTACAGATTTTTTATACAAAAAATATAACTTAATTCATGAGTAGAACTTTGATTCTGAGCATCTTTTATAGATATGTAAAACTGCTGAAGACAAAACAATAGTGGAAAAACAATTTAACATGTGATGGCTAAAAATAGTTTAAGAAACATTATTGGGGCTTTTGAGTGCAACTGTTTTAAATTTCTATAGGAATACAAGCAGTGTTATTGTCAGACTTATTGAATTTTGTAAGGGTCCCAACAATAGATTTCTCTAGGCTCAATTTCTGCCTGGAGAATAGTACACTATTCTTTGTCCTTTAATGACTGAGTTCTGTAACTCCTCATTTTCTTCCACTTTCCTCAGATGTGCTCTGTAAAGAATATAAAGTAAACAGTGTTCTGGTTGCAACAGACATCAGGAGTCTGAGAATATAACAGCAAGAAAGCAGACACTGATTCTGATGTTACAAGGAACATCTGTCTGTGTTTTCAAAGAGCTGCCAGTTTATCAGTTAGAGCAGGGTTTGCCTATATGGGGATTGTGTGAAATTGTTGTCTGTATTGTAGCTGCTATTGTTCGCCTGCTGTGAAAGTGACAGATGCAGGTGCTCGCTCTGAAAGAGTACTGGTAAATTTGCAATTTTTGCCTGGCTTGTGCTTTTAGAATTCCTGCATAATAGAGCTTGCTCCAGTATTTAAAAAAAGAAAAAGACCAAACAAAACATATGGGGACCAGCCTGTGTCACGAGACCATCAAATAAGGATTCCTTTCTCCTTTTTAAAGAAGGATGGACTATATCTCCTTGTAGGAGAAATCAGGGTTTTATTTTGAAACTTGAATGTCCTTTATATTGCTTTATCTATTTAGAATTTTTTAAAAAAGAGGAAATAATGTGCCCATGTATTGTCTTTAGCCTTAGAATAGTTTTACAGTTTTCTAATCTACAATAGTTATATCAGTGTTCTAATCGTGATTTGGTGTGATAATACACAACTAGTATGTATAATTTTATGTTAGCTGTGCATATATATTAAAGTGTGTAGTGTGTACATGCATGGCATGCATATGTACACATGGTTTGTCTGGCAAGAACGATGTTAAAACCAGTAAGACTTTACTTTTATTTAACAAAGATAAATGCTTTTCCTCCCTACAGAATTGAATGTAGTGTAGCTTTATAAAAAAATCAAAGGTGAATTGCAAACTCTGAGTCTGATCTTGTGCTTACTCAAACAAAAGTTTCATTGAAGTGGATAAAGGGTTGCTTGAGAATTCATTGCAGGATCACACCCTATCTATTTGCCTAAATCGGTGGGATTAACGTTCTGAATAAAATTTAATTTATTTTCACTGGATGCTAGTGATGTTACTCATTGTGCTATTGGTAAGTTCAAACGTTGAAGGTTTTGCTTATTTAGTGCAGCTGTTATGGTACACCAGATTTTCCTCTGTGAATTTGTCACTGTTGCGCTTTATTACTGAGCTCTGTGAAGATGATCCATTCTTTAAATATCTAACAGTTGATATGTAACATCAGACTGGGAGCTACAAAAGTCAAGATCAGGATGTGGTATTTATTTAGACTTAATATAGCATTTGTCTAAATCCTAAACGCTGTACAAAATTAAGAACACAACGAAGAATTATGTATTGCTGGGGAGAAAATATGGCCTGGTAGGAAGGGCACTGGACTGGGAGTTGAGACACTTACATTCTTTTCCTGGCTCTTCTGTTGTCGTGTAGTGTAACTTAGGAAAAAGTCATTTCACCTCTCTGCTTCAGTTTCCGTAACTGTAAAATGGGGTTCATGAATACTTGTCCTTCTCTGTAGAGCACATTAAGATCTTCTGATGAAAAGAGCTTTTCATCATCATCATCTATTATTATTTGTTACATTTAAAATACAAATACAGGGACACTCAGCTAGTCCATATACAGAATATAATTTGAGCCTTAATTTGTCCATATAAAATAACATCCACCCTGGGGAGTAAGAACCCAGTGTCTATCTCTTCTCAATCCTCCCAGAGTAGCCCAGGAAAATAGATTATGTAGTTTGCCATATACCCTGCCTCAAGGCTTATGTACATATTGAACAATGGAGGGTGGTATGCTAGAGCCCTGCATTACCCTGCACAAGAGAGCCCTTTGGCACAGAGAAGCTGCCGGAGCTAAAAGAAGCAGCATGGATTCTTTGATCTTCATCCAGTGCCAAGAGACTGACTAATTCTACCAGTTCAGTTTCTGTATCATACTTAGGCATGAAGCCAGACTGAGTGCGGTTAAGGAAATTTTGAGTTTGCTCTTTGACAGCCACTGTAGATGGGGAAAGAAATCTAAATACTTAAAAATTGCTAACCACCTCAGTGAAAAAAAGTGCTGCGAAACATGAGAGAGGAATTTTGGAATGTATTCTTGTTCAGCGCTTGAAAGTATAAATTCTAGTACTGCACAGTGTCTCTCATTCTTGCTTTTTGTTGTTGTCCTGTAAACTTCTCCCCCCACCCTTCCCCACACTCTTTTTTTAAACACCTCCCTTATATTCCTAAAAACACGCACAGATCTTGTGGCTTATTTACCATAAAATGTGTATTTATCAAACTATTTTTAAAGTATGCGTATTTATGATAGTTACCAGAGGCTCTGGCAGAAACCTTCAATCTGTTAATTCATAACCATGCAGACTAGCAGAGTAATGTCTTTCTCATATACCAAATCAACTGTTGCCCTTACCTCATGGATATCCTGCAATTTCCATTTGTCTGGAGGCCGATACTTAAAAGTTACTTTTTCTCTGCTGCTGCATGCTCCCTCTGCTGGCACGTTACCAAACTGTCTGTGTGACACCTTAGAGCATCCAGGTGGTGAGGCAATATCTTTTATTGGACCAACTAATGTTGGTGAAAGAGTCAAACTTTCGAGCTCTTCTTCAGGTCTAAGTGAAACCTATCTTGTTGCATCTACTCGTGTTGTCTCAGAGAGGTGCTCCTGCTGCAGCCCATTTTGGACCCTGTCTACTTATGTCTTGGGGAAAAAATGTTGGAAAGAGACTGTCCTTATTGGAATTGAGAACTGACTGGGGCTTTCCATTAGTACAATGGCCTTCCCTTGTTACAGTCAGGAGTGCCTCAGACCGGAACTTTAAAGAAACACTGGTTTCCTGTCCTTTCCCAGCAGTGCTGCCTGGAGCAACAGACTAACAGGCCCCTACTTCCTGAATACCATCAAAGGAGTTTTCCAAGTAGCTCAGAAGTGTAGCTAGTTTGTCTGCTCTTGTCCCTCTCAGCTCACCTCCCAAGCTAGCCACAAAGGTTAATAGCTTTGGAAAACTAATCTGGCCTGTGAATAAGCCCTCAGCTAGCTACATGCTTGGCTCCTTTTTTGGCTAAGGGATATTCTTACTGCCTATTCTCTTACAATCTCCCTTTCTATACTCTCCAGGGACTTTCAGTAAGGGGCCCCTTTCGCCCAATTCACTTAACCTGCAGTTTGAGAAAGGGACAGTGATCACCTGCTTTTAATAGCTTGTTCTGCTCAGGTGATGATCAGGAGGTTACTGAGCTCAGAAGTCAGCCTAATCCTGTCACTTCTTTTGGAGATGCAAAGAACTCTCCATTAGCTTGCAGTCTGTCTTACACGTGGCTCTAACTGGCTCCATTAGCAAGAACTAGCATCAGAAGAATGGGCATTCATTCAGGATTTAAGGCCAGATAGCAGTGAGATGGTATCTTTCTCCAGTGGGCCAGTTCATGGCCAAAACCAACAGAAAAGTATAGATAATTCTGATCCTGTCATTAACTTCTTCAGACAGGTATTATGGAGGCACTTTTATTTGCTTGGGCTGGTCTGTGAGTTTACATCTTTCCTCGATTCTCTTTAATAATTAAAGTAGCCAGAAAAATCCAGCTTGGTCAAAGCGATTGTCATCCTGATCACAGCTTACTCAGCTAAAAAGAAATGGTTCCTGAAACTGGCTGTATATCTGTGTGCAACTCTTCGACTTACCCAATGGTCAGGGACTTCTGACTCACTCCAGTCTTCACAGGCTAAAGCTTTCTTCTTCCTGGTTATTTAACCACAGTAGAAAGAGTCAGCAAACCAGGAGTCTTTTCCATCAAAAGACTTTATCTTCAGTTATTTCCTAACAGAGTGGCCCTTCAGATGAACCCAGAATTTGTCCTTACAAAGAATACCACAGTTCACTTATAAGACCATGTCTTTGCCCTTTTTTCTCCTCTTACACAAGTTAGAAAAGCACTTCTGTATCCTAGTGTGATAAGAGCTATAAAATTCTATCTTCACAAAATGAAACTATGGAGGAAATTCAGTGCTTTGTGTGTATTCTTGGGGAGGAGAAGCTCAAGAAGAGTTATAAGACTTGCAAAGCATTCTTCTCTCAATGACTTCAGGTGACTAGTTCTCAGACTTCTAGATCAGCCAGCAAAGAGTCCCTAATGGGAATTGTTAGAAGTACACAAGAGGTCTGGTAATATCTTGGGCAGAAAGGTAATAAAGCTTTTTAGAATGAAGTTGAGTGCTATCCTTGATTGCACTGTAAGAAACATGTACTAGTCTGGAAGAACCTTCAGAAACAGCATACACCAGCCCAGTCTCAACTCTATTAAGTAAAAATAAAAATTGAAAAGCTTGCTTTGACTTAAAATTATTATTTTTTGTGGGGTGGGGCAGCTTAGCAATTTATTGAGTAAGTTTTGAACCTCTTTATCATTTTAGATTAGATGATGTCTTATTTCATTTGTTTACTTGTCTAACTGATGGCTGTTCGCTGCTTATTTCACAGCAGTAAGGGAAGCGACTCCTGCGTAAGAGAGAGGTAAAATTAGTTTTTATTTTTGTAATTTGGTTTCTCACAGTAATTCTACATGGCTCTGTCCATATAACCCTGCATTATATTATGTCATACCATTTGTAAATATGGGAGTGAATTATTGTTTGGGAGTTTGGAGGGGGATAGCTGTCATATGTCTGCATGAATTTCATGCCTGTTACTGACTTGTTGTTTTAACTTCCAGAATGGATGTATCTCCTGGCCTGTCTGAGCCCTCGTCCAGACTAACCCGCGGCATCGGCGGGTTAAAATCGATTGCTCGGGGATCGATATATCGCGTCTAGTCTGGACGCGGTGTATCGATCCCCGAGCGCGCTTACATCGATTCCGGAACTCCATCAATCCGAACGGAGTTCCGGAATCGACGCGGAGAGCCGCGGACATCGATGCCGCGCCGTCCAGACTGGTGAGTACCTCGATTTTAGAAATTCGACTTCAGCTACGTTATTCTCGTAGCTGAAGTTGCGTATCTAAAATCGATTTTAATTCCTAGTCTGGACGTGGCCTCAGGCAGTTGAGCAACATCCCAACAGGAGACTCAATCTTGCAGCATTGATCCTTGTTACAGTGCTTAAGTACTTTGCTGGACTGGCGCCAGCGTGCTCAGCACCTTTCAAGACCTTGCAGGGTGAGCTGGCAGCAGCAGTAGAGGAATTAAAAGGGAAGAAGTTTTTTAGTAATTAGCTCTGAAATAATAGAAATAGGATATCCAGTGATAAAAGCCAGAGCTAGGGATACTTTCTATGAGAGAGAGAAAGAGAGAGAGAGAGAGAATATAGTCTTGTGGTTAAAGTGCTGAGACTCAAGATCTGGGTTCAATTCCTGGCTCTGCCACTGACTTCCCCTAGTTTCAGAGTGGTAGCCGTATTAGCCTGTATCCGCAGAAGAAACAAGGAGTACTTGTGGCACCTTAGAGACTAACAAATGTCTTTGGGCATAACCTTTCTTGGGCTGAAACCCACTTCATCAGATGCATGTAGTGGAAAATACAGTAGGAAGATATATATATATATATATATAGAGAGAGAGAGAGAGAGAGAGAGAACATGAAAAAATGGGGGTTGCCATACCAACTCTTAATGAGACTAATCAGTTAAGGTGGCCTATTATCAGCAGGATACTGATGTGTGTGTGAAGGTTTGACTGTTACTCACACCTTCTTGTCAACTGTTTGAAATAGGCCCTCCTGATTATTACTACAAAAGTTTTTTTTCTTCTGCTGATAATAGCCCACCTTAATGGATTAGTCTTGTTAGAGTTGGTATGACAACCCTCATTTCCTTCATGTTCTCTCTCTCTGTATGGGTGTATATATAATCATGTATTTTCATGGGCATTTCCATTCCTAATATAGTTCTGTCACATAGCTATTCTTGATTTAAAAAATTGTATTAAAGGTGAAATAGTTTCAAACATAGACAAACACAACTGTGAAAGTGTTTTGAGGTTTTCTTGGAAGATATTAAATGGAATCTTGTTGCAGAATATTAATAATCCATTTAAAAAGGTCTTGGTGGTCAATAAATCTAACTAAATTAAAACTTCAGTTTAAAAGATGTAACAGGGCCAGCTGTTTTAGAGAGTTTAAAATCACAAATTTATTGTGGTTATAAATCAGTTCATTTCTGGTTTCAGAGAAAACTGTCCCTCTATCTGTATGTCAAACTAAGCTAAATTATTCTACAGTGTTTTAGAGGAAATGGAGTAATACATTCTTCTTTATTGTATTGTATTGTTCATGCAGAGAAGAGTGGCCTATATGCTTTAGATCAGTTCAAGACACTCTTTTGTATGGGTTTTTTAATTACTATTTCACATAGCAAAATAATTTTTTTATTATATAAGGGGTTATTTTAGATAATTTTCCATTAGCAGCTGAATACAACAATTTCAGCTTCCATTTTAACAATGCATACTTGTTTCCTCCAAAAGATGATGCAATCTAATGTACTATTGAGGGAGGGATAGCTCAGTGGTTTGAGCATTGGCCTGCTAAACCCAGGGTTGTGAGTTCAGTCCTTGAGGGGGCCACTTAGGGATCTGGGGCAAAAATCAGTACTTGGTCCTGCTAGTGAAGGCAGGGGCCTGGACTAGATGACCTTTCAGGGTCCCTTCCTTTTTTTTTTAAAGTGATCAACAGCTCCATGTCTAGTTGGCAGCCGGTTTCAAGTGGAGTGCCCCAAGCGTCAGTCTTGGGGCCAGTTTTGTTCAATATCTTAATTAATGATTTGGAGGATGGCGTGGACTGCAGTCTCAGCAAGTTTGCAGATGACACTAAACTTGGAGGAGTGGTAGATTCGCTGGAGGGTGGGGATAGGATACAGAGGGACCTAGACAAATTAGAGGACTGAGTCAAAAGAAACCTAATGAGGTTCAACAAGGACAAGTGCAGAGTCCTGCATTTAGGATGGAAGAATCCCATTCACTGTTACAGACTAGGGACTGAATGGCTAGGCAGCAGTTCTGCAGAAAAGGACCTAGGGGTTACAGCGGACGAGAAGCTGGATATGAGTCAACAGTGTGCCCTTGTTGCCAAGAAGGCTAATGGCATTTTGGGCTGTATAAGTAGGGGCATTGCCAGCAGATCGAGGGATGTGATCATTCCCCTCTATTTGACATTGGTGAGGCCTCATCTGGAGTATTGTGTCCAGTTTTGGGCTTCACACTACAAGAAGGATGTGGAAGAATTGGAAAGAGTCCAGCAGAGGGCAACGTAAATGGTTAGGGGGCTGGAGCACATGACTTATGAGGAGAGGCTGAGGGAGCTGGGATTGTTTAGTCTGCAGAAGAGAAGAATGAGGGGGGATTTGATAGCTGCTTTCAACTACCTGAAAGCGGATTCCAAAGAAGATGGATCTAGACTGTTCTCAGTGGTACCTGATGACAGAACAAGGAGTAATGGTCTCAAGTTGCAGTGGGGAAAGTTTAGGTTGGATATTAGAAAAAATGTTTTCACTCAGAGAGTGATGAAGCACTGGAATGGGTTACCTAGGGAGGTGGTGGAATCTCCTTCCTTAGAGGTTTTTAAGGTCTGGCTTGACAGAGCCCTGGCTGGGATGATTTAGTTGGGAATTGGTCCTGCTTTGAGCAGGGGGTTGGACTAGATGACCTCCTGAGGTCCGTTCCAACCCTGATAGTCTATGATTCTATGATATAAAGAAGAAAAAAAGTTACCTAGTGGCAACATGTTGAGCCATGATGCGATGGACCACTTCTCTGTCCTTAGTGCTGTGCGGCACTGCTGGAGAACAACTTGTGGTAGGAGGGGGGCAATATGTGTGTGTGAAGTGTTGAGGTTAAAGCTTAGGATATTTTTTTGCCTCCCTTCCTTCTGCAAGTAATACTAAACACAGTTAGTGCCCTTCATGCACTAATGGCCTGACAAATTATTGTTGCTGTTTTGAGTTACAGGAATAGGAAACAAACTTTAATTTTTGGTAGGTACTTAGATTTCAGGTTCAAGCTGCTAGTGTGGTGATGAGAACAATGAGTATTAGCATGTGGTTTTGAAAATGAATACTTGTCCTATATACTCTAAATAACTTGGTTTATGTAATTACCTCAACTCCTATTTAACTTTGGTGATCCAAACCCACTATCTTTGTTTTTAGAAATCATAGGGTGCTGGTTTCTTTGAAAAAATAAACAAAATTGTTCCCCCCCAGTAGATCATCTTCCAAGTGAAATTAAAACTGTGAAAGTGTTCTTTATGCTTGAAGGCTGGCATTTTCAGATGTGCTCAACAATGGCCCAGATTTGCTTCCATTGCAGTTGTAGAACTGATAAATGAAATTGTTCATAAGTAAAGTTTTATGAATGAAACAGCATTCATTCATAAAACTGGTTACCCCAATAACTGGCTAATTGACAATTAAGATGCTTGTTAAGAGCCATAGCTGTTCAGCCAGCTACCCTTGTAAGTTTCACTTTCAATCCAATTCCTGCTTAAATCACTGAGATTTGCACAGTTTCAGTATCTCAATATTGTAACTTCTGTTCACCATTCCTTACACTTGCCTACATTGTAACTTCTGTTCACTGTTTGCCATATTGTAATTCAAACCCCATTTTAAAACACTTACTCTATTTTGTAAAAACAGGCTCCAACCTTCATTTTTGCAAACCCTGCTGTAATCTTATTAGTTTATGTTAGATGTGTGAATGAGGTATGTGTGGAATAGAGTTCAAACACCAAAGGCTGAAGATGCAGACAACAGCTCTAACAAAGTAAGAAGAGTCCACCCTAAAAAGAAAAGAACAGAAGGTACACTAGAAGGAAGATCAAAGCCAGGTCCAAGACTGAGGGTATGGCTACACTTGAAATTTCAAAGCGCTGCCGCGGCAGCGCTTTGAAGTGTGAGTGTCGTCGGAGCGCCAGCACTGGGAGAGAGCTCTCCCAGCGCTGCACGTAAACCACATCCCTTACAGGTGTAGCTTGCAGCGCTGGGAGCCGCGCTCCCAGCGCTGCAGCACTGATTACACTGAAGCTTTACAGCGCTGTATCTTGCAGCACTCAGGGAGGTGTTTTTTTCACACCCCTGAGCGCGAAAGTTGCAGCGCTGTAAAGTGCCAGTGTAGCCATGGCCGTAAAGTCAGGTTTGCAATTGATGGGTGATCAGTCACCAAACCCAGAGGCAGCCTGACACAGCAAGACCTATAGACTCTGGATTCAAACTAAAGCCTACAAAAAGGATGGGTGAGATGGAAGACTTTGGAGGGTAAATTCTGCTGCCAACATGGAAGGGCATCAGTGCATGCCCAACAGAGACCCAGCTCGTCCTTGTGCCCGGCTTTCCCGGCCTGTTAGCCACCACAAGCTACGAAGCCAAGCCACAAACTCAAGCTGCATTCAGGACTGTTAACTATCAAGCAGCTGCAGAACATCTGATGGATGTGTGTGTGTGTGTGTATGTATGTATATGTATTAGGTATAATATGTGTGTAGAAGGATTAAGATATTAGTTATTGGTCATAAATCAAATTATCATAATAAATGTGGCATCTTTTTCTTGCCTCCTGAAAAGATCCTGTTTAGTTTTGTCTGCATAATATAGTTAATGGGAGTTGAGTTAGGTCGGCGCTGAACACTTGTGAAAATCCTACTTTGAATGTACAGTGTAATTTTGTGTTTACTAGATGTCCTTTAAATCTAGACTTGTTTTCCAGACTGAACATTTTGCAAATGTTTTTCACAAATGCAAAATTAATCTGTACTGTAGTGTCATACTTTGCTGCTGTGATGTGCCTGTCACTTTATAAGAAGAACAGTAGACTGTGGACTCTTGGTACCCTGCATATGGCACTTAAAAATAGCCTGCAAGTGGTCAGTTATACCTGTTTATAGTTGTTCTTCACAGCAGTTATTTTTAATACAAAGACAGATACTCAATCCTTCTGTGGCAGGGCAGTTGTACATATTGTTGTTGTTGAATTGTCTACAGTGAAGAACAAAGAGTTGTTTTTTTGAGACTTACTCAAATTTGAGCACTTTTCTGCATATCAGAGGCTTCCAAAGAAGTTAGTAAGGTGAGAGGGGAAAGTACACTATAATTAATTATAAAGAATGCAGAGGTGGTTAGACTTCACTGCAGTTAATATAAGATAAAGAATTTTCTCAGGATTGTTTGGATAAGCCTGTGCTCTGTCTGGATTCACAGTGCCCAGGACTGAAGTTTATGGTGTGTGGTAGATAGATTTAGGCAGAGAATGAGCAACCATCTTTGCATTAATTTGTAATAAAGAGAATGGTGGGAACATTGTCCCATGCAGCTGAGAATTATTAGTGAATTCCTTTGACATTAAGAAAGCTAAAAATCAATGTTGCAGAAAATTCAGACTGTAGCCTAGCCCCTAGTTTTTCTTAAGATTTGAGCAGAGAGACCACAATAATAGTTTTATTGAAGTAAAAAGAGCAATGTAACCTCTCCCTGCCTTTATTTGACTCTTTAAACTACTATGCCACCATTTACTTTAGGAAAAGAGATTTTAATTGTTTGTTGATATTTCTATATTCAGTGTGACTGGGGTGATTTGAGGAATCTGTGTACAGCTTATGAAATCCAGTTTGATTTTATGAACTGTCTGTATCCTTATGTCTTATGGCTGTCTTTCACTGTATCCTTAGTTCACACTGTTGAGCTAAGGGAAGGGGGCTGGCACTGGGACATCTGTCTATGAATAGGTTGGTTGTTAAAGATTGTTAGCTCCTAATCAGAACTTTCCTTGGAAAGAACAAAAGCCCCCCCCCCTTTCCCCGCCCAATAAACCAGCTTTCCCCAACTTCTCTACAGAGGGCTGGATTTCGAAGGAATGCAGTTTCCCCAGCAGAGGGAATAAATAAATGAGGTGTTTGAACAGCACCTTAAAAACACAATGACTGGGTGGGTCAGACAGACAAAGGAACATTGGGGATGGAGAAAGGAGCAAACAGGTGGGAAAGGAGACTTCTTGATTGCAGGACCTGCCAAGGCTGAAAGCATTTGGCACTGGAGAGAGAGAGACTCTTTAAATAGGAGGATAAACCAAGAGTTGCAGGAGGGAGATCCTGGACCCCTAAAGGACTCTGACCAAATCCCAAAGAATACTCAAGAGTGATGAGGAAACTATGACAGGGAATGGTGCATAGATGTTTTCTTGCTTTTTACCTAGATGTATGTATCTCTTGTGCTGTCCACAGTAAAGAAAAATAGTTTTAGAAGCCCTGTGCAAGGCCTGTATCTTTTTGCTTCAACTATCATGTCTCTAAAGATATAAATTGTAAACTAGAGTGCCCACAAGGTTGGAACTCTGGGAAAGAGGGTGCTTAAGTAATTGGGGAGTCTGGGGGATCCAGCACTAGTCCAAAGGGCTGTGCAGTTGGACCTCAGGATCTCAGATTTTCAAATAGGTGCTAGAGAATCTGCACCCCAAGAATGTCCCTAGAGAGCCAGAGCCTGGACTCTGCTCAGGCTCAGAAAACCTTAAAAGCGCATAAGCTCAGTGTGTGGGACCCAAACAAAGTGGCCTGGGGAATGTCCGGGAGTGGGATTTTGACTACGGCTGTGATAGTGGAGCACACAGATTATCTCAGAAAAGGGTGGAATAGTCAGAAATGCTCTATTGTTACATTACAGTAAGGCAATTTTCTTTTGCAATCTACTGAATCATTGATATGTTCTCATAAATTCTTAATTACAGTAATAGTACTTGAGCAGTTAGCTTGGGGTGTGAGGAGGAAAACAAAGCTAGAAAGAAGTATTGCCAGATAATGAGTTAATCTCTTCAGGGCCCCATGGATATGACAATAATGCAAGGAATTTATGCTGATTTTCTTTTAAAAAAAGTTATTAGCATTGTCAGTTTGAATGAATTTGAACATCTATAGCAGAGAATTAGTCCAAAATTAAATATCCATTGCAAAAAATTATCACAAAATAAATTATTGATTTTTTAAAAATAAATATGTGGCATTTGACACATTGTCAGAATCAAATTGACTACTAATACTAGACTTTCATCTGAGTATTTTGAAACTTTTTTTAAAAACTGGATAAGCATTATCCATCCCCATTTTACGGAAGAGGAAACTGAGGCACAAGGAGGCTAAATTGCTTGCCCAATGTTACACACTAAATTGGTGACAAAGTTTGAAGTAGAATTTGTGCAGCATATACCCTTATAGTGGATTATCCACATAGAGGATAGTAGCCTACTACTGTAGCTCAAGCAGTAGAGATATGTATTGTGGATTTAAAATCCCTGAGTTCAAACCATGCTGATGATCCTTGCAAGGGGTCAGTCTGGTTTCATATCTTTGTACAGTACCTAGAGCAATGGGGTTTCTGAATTTGAGACTTTGAGCTCTATTGTTAACACAGTGTAATGTTGTCTACAAGTCAACAAAAGAGAGCAATGAGTATAAGTTTCTGAAATATAGTCCAGTTCTTCCTTTTTGATGTGATCTTAACTACTTCATGAAATCTTGGGCCAAATCTGAAGTCCTTGCTTTGACCTGCCCGTTGAGAATATTCAGTTGTCTACAGAAACACCACCCAAACTGAATGTATGATCTTTCTGTAGTCCCACCTAGATTAAATGATACTCATCTGTTTCTAATCCATTGCTGTTGCCTTATAATTTTATTTTCAGCTAAATACAATTCTCTTTATTCCACCACTTCTGTTCATATCCTTTGATCGCTTTTGAATGTCATCTAATTCTCTTTTCCCTTTCATTATTTTGACTGCTTACATATAGCATTTGTGGTAGCCTTCATTTTCTTCTTACATTTCACCTTTATGCCATCCATCTTTTTTCTCCACTTCCTTTTAATTAAAATATCTGTTTTTCTTCACTATCTTAAAGCATCCTTACAATTGAAAAGTTTTTTACTTTCAGCAAAACTAGCATTACTTTGTAACTGACCAATTTGTGTAGTGTGATTAGATTTCATAGTAAATTCAGTACCTGTAAATGTTTGCAATGATTTCTGAGATTTTTTTTTTTTTAATTGTTAGTGGTTGCAGTTTTGGAAAGTGGCATTCCAGACTGAAAGTCCATTTTCCTCTCCCACTATTACGTTTATATTGAAATAGGTTATATTATTTTCTTGGGATGTGAATACACTACAAATAATTGGAATTATGACAATTTCATTACTATATAATCACTGTTTTTTAAATTAAAACAGAGTGCCTATCAAGAGTAGAAATGTAAAATTCATACCAGATTATCAGAAATGTGGGAAATGTATAGCTATGGTTGAAGGAGAATGCTCTATTGTCTAATAATTAAGCAAGGGAATGCAGACACACCTGGGATTGAGGGAGAGAATGAGACATTAGCTGTTTGTGTTCCACTCTATCTGCTTATTAATAGATTACTAGCTCATATCCAAGTTGCAACTTCAGCCAGACAATGTGGATAATAAAGAGACTGTATTGCTTGAATTGGGTGGAAAGGAGATGTAGTTGAGTGTCATCAATGCATCGATAGCATTGCAGCCCAAACTGCCTGATTGTTTGTCCTAGCAACCTCACACATATAGGCTAAAAGCCTTCAGAATTTGTATTATAGCACCATCTCTAGAGACCTCCACCAAGATGGAAGGCCCCATTGTGCTAGGCATTGTTGAGAAGACAGTTTCTGGTCTAAATTCTTTACAGTCTAAATAGACAAGACAGACAAGAGATGTGAGCAAGGAATTATTACTAGTTCCCCATTTTACAGTTGAGGAAATGAGGCACAGAGAAATTAAATGAGTTGCCGACGGTCGTACAGGAAGTCTGTGGCAGAACTGGGAGTTAAACTCAAATCTCCTGGGGCTATTCCAGTGTGTTAACTAGAGAACTATCTTTCCTCTCCAGTCATTTGCCTATAAAAGCATGTAACAGTCGTAGTCTCCATGACCTATCCTAAAATCTGTAACAAAAGAGTCAAGTTAAACTGAGGATCATAGAAAATGCTAGAGCTGCCTCTCCACAGTCTTAATAAATCTGCCCTGAAAAAAGATTAGAGACTGGCAATTGGCAGGACTGTTTAAAGAATTAGTTTCTTGAACACGGGTCTTCATAATTGTGCCAGCTAGGGATGCTGGCACACTGGCCTCCCAGATGGCCAGCCTGATATGGAGCTTTCCACCTCTAGGTTTGAAAACTGCTGAGGTTGGCAGTAACCACAGTTCTTCTTCGAGTGATTGCTCATATCCATTCCAGGTAGGTGTACGCGCCGCGCGTGCACGTTTGCCGGAAACTTTTTACCCTAGCAACTCCAGTGGGCCAGCAGGTCGCCCCCTAGAGTGGCGCCACTATGGCACTAGATATATACCCCTGTCGGCCCGCCCGCTCCTCAGTTCCTTCTTACCGCCGTGTCAGTTGCTGGAACTGTGGAGTGCGGCTTGCTGTCCTCCACGTACCTAGCTCTCCTGTACTTCGTTCGTAGTCATAGTTGTAAATAGTTCATAGATAGTTTGATAGTATATTAGTTAGTTGTGTATTATATATAGTTGTTTAACTTGTTTGCGGGTGGGCCGTTGCCCTTCCCGGCGTCCGGCACCGGGCTCATGCCTGGCTCGCCGGGCTTCAAGCAGTGCTCGGCATGCAAGAAGCCGATGCCTACTAGCGATCCCCACGACGCGTGCCTCAAGTGCCTGGGGGAATCGCACATAAGTGAAAAGTGCCATATATGCAAGGCCTTTAAGCCTCGCACAAAGAAGGAGAGGGATCAAAGACTCCGCGCTCTCCTCATGGAAGCGGCACTGACTCCGGCACCGGCGGCGCAGCCGGCCACTTCTACTCCGGCACCGGACCGCGCCGGCACCGGCAAGACTCCCCGGCACCGACCATCCCCGGCACTGGGAGCAGACCTACGACCCTCGGCGTCTGCAACACCATCGAGGCAGGCCCGAGTGGAGCACCCGGCACCTACCTTGGCCGCGGCACCGCCTGCAGGGCTGCTGTCGACTCCGGGTCTGGAAGGTCCGTCGAGTCCAGCCCCTCCTAGCTCCCCCTTGAGATCAGGGGTCGAGCTGTTAGTACCATCTACGCCGGAGACCTTTGCCTCGGCACGGGACTTGATAGCGCTAACGGAGCCATCGCAGCCTCAGACGGCACCCCCGGGACGGGTAACCTCCAGAGGCAAACCGATGCTAAGAGCGCTGTCTCCAGAGTCCGGGCACCGATCGCCCCGGAGACGTGAACGCTCGCACTCGGGGCGCCGCTCGCAGTCCCGGCACCGTTCTCCCAGGCGGTACCGGTCGCACTCGCGGCACCGATCAGTGTCTGCACGGTCCTGATCTGGCTCCTCTCACCGCCGGCACCGAGACTCTAGGAGCCGTTCACCTCGACGTTCGGCTCCTCGGTCGACCTCCCGGCACCGAGCCGGTGGTAGATCCCGATCCTGGTCGACCTCCCGGCACCGTGTCGGTGGCAGGTCCCGGTCTCCACTGCCATTCCGGCACCGCGCTGATCGAAGGTCGCGGTCCCGCTTCTGGCACCGACCTCGATGCAGATCCCTCTCCGGATCCCTGCACCGGCTACCACACCGTTCCCGGTCCCGACCCCGGCACCGATACGGGTCGCGGCACCGATCCTCGGCACCGAGGAGAGCGTCGGAGTCGGCGTACAGAGATGCCTATCAAACAGGCTCAGCGCCTCCGTGGCCTTCCAGGGAACCATCTGTGACCTCCCAGGCAGACAGCGCCTATGCCTTGGGCCAGGACAGACACTCGGCCCTGTTCCAGGACCCTCCACCACAGGAACGAGGGCCTCAACAGTGGGGGTTTTGGACCCCATGGGCGTATCGCCAAGCCCAGGGTCCACAACACATTACCCCTCGCCCTGCGGCGGAACGCAGGCCACCGGAGGCAACGGTGTCTAGACCCCCTCCCTCCCTGGAAGCAGACGGCAGGTCCAGCCACCAGGACCCAGAGCTCCCTCCAGTGACGGAGGTGCAGCCCCAGATAGAACCCCCCATGGACACTCTGTTGCCGGGGGTTTCCTCGTCGTCTTCACCAGATGAGGCAGTGGCGGGTACCTCGTCCTCCAGCCCTCCCCCGCTAGATCTTAGGGCACACCAGGACCTCCTCCGACGTGTGGCACAGAACCTGGACTTGCAAGCAGAGGAGGTCTCTGAAATCGAGGACCCGGTGGTGAACATCCTTTCCGCCGATGCGCCCACCAGAGTGGCCCTGCCCTTTATCAAAACAATCCAGGCCAACGCAGCTAATATCTGGCAATCACCGGCCTCCATCCCTCCGACCGCGCGAGGGGTGGAAAGGAAGTACATGGCCCCCTCGAAGGGCTGTGAATACCTGTACGTTCACCCGACACCCTGCTCACTTGTGGTCCAGTCGGTGAACGACAGGGAGCACCACGGTCAAGAGGCCCCAGCGCCCAAGTCGAAGGAGGCGAGACGAATGGACCTCCTGGGCCGCAAGGTCTATTCGGCGGGGGCGCTACAGCTCAGGGTCTCGAATCAGCAGGCCCTCCTTAGCCGCTACTCCTTCAACTCGTGGGTAGCGGCGGGGAAATTCGCAGAGCTCTTACCACAGGACGCCCGCCAGGAGTTTACCACCATCCTGGATGAGGGCAAGAAAGTAGCGAGGACATCGCTACAAGCCTCTTTTGATGCTGCGGACTCGGCTGCTCGGACCCTGGCCTCGGGGCTCACGATGCGCTGAATTTCCTGGCTGCAGATCTCTGGCCTTCCACTGGAGCTCCAACATACTATCCAGGACCTCCCCTTCGAAGGCCAGGGCCTGTTTTCCGATAAAACAGACCCCAGACTAAAGGACCTTAAGGATAATAGGGTCATAATACGGTCGCTGGGGATGCATACGCCTGCGACACAGCGCAGGCCATTCCAGCAGCAGAACCAACAGCAGCAGCGTCGGCCGTATCCTCAGTTCCGCCCGCAGCAGGACCTCACTAGGCGCTGCGGCAGGAACAACCGACCCAGACAGTCAGGTGGCCAAACGGGGCAGAACCAAGGCTCCGCCAAGGCCCCTCCTGGACCTAAGCCTTCATTTTGAAGGTGCGCCCGAGGGCGCAGTACCAGTTTCCCCTCCGGATCCTTCCCCGCAGTTTTCCAACCGTCTTTCTTTTTTCCTCCCGGCGTGGACCCAAATAACATCGGACCATTGGGTCTTGCGTACGGTGCAGGCCGGTTATCGCCTGCAGTTTTCTTCGCCCCCCCCCCCTCCCACCCACCATCCTCATCCCTCTTCAGGGACCCCTCTCACAAGCAATTCCTCCGTCAGGAGGTGCACACGCTCCTTGTCAAGGGAGCCATAGAGGAAGTTCCAGAGAGCGAGAAGGGCAAGGGGTTTTATTCCCGCTACTTTCTAATCCCCAAGTCCAAGGGCGGCCTCAGGCCCATCCTCGACCTGCGGGAACTCAACAAGTATATGGTGAAGTTGAAGTTCCGTATGGTATCCCTTGGAACCATCATCCCATCCCTGGATCCCGGAGACTGGTACGCCGCCCTCGACATGCAGGACGCTTACTTCCATATCTCCATATCCCCCCAACACAGGCATTTCCTCCGCTTTGTGGTCGACCGCCGACATTATCAATTTGCGGTCCTCCCGTTTGGCCTCTCTATGGCCCCAAGGGTGTTCACGAAATGCATGGCAGTCGTCGTCGCACACCTTCGGCGTTGCCGCATTCACGTGTTTCCCTATCTCGACGACTGGCTGATCTGGGGCACATCGGAGCTGCAGGTCCGCGACCATGTCCGCAGGATCAGAAGCCTCTTTGCTGCCTTGGGCCTCGTGATCAATGTGGACAAGTCCACTCTGCTCCCCACGCAGTGGATAGAGTTCATCGGGGCCGTTCTGGACTTTACCCTGGCCAGGGCCTTGCTACCCTTGCCCAGGTTCCAGTCGCTGTCGACCATCATTCTGCGCTTGCAGGCAGCCCCGCTGACCTCTCTACGAACATGTCTGGCCCTCTTGGGCCATATGGCAGCCTGTACGTTCGTGACGGCGTATGCCCGACTCCGCATGAGGCCTCTTCAGTCTTGGCTCATCGCACAGTACCGGCCGGCCAGACATTCGTTGGACACAGTCGTCACCATTCCTCAGAGGGTACTGGACTCTCTTCGGTGGTGGCTGGACCAGTCCGTAGTCTGTGCGGGGCTCCCGTTTCATCCGCCCCAGCCCTCGGCATCCCTGACTACGGACCCCTCAGATCTGGGCTGGGGGGCGCACTGCGGCGCCCAAAGAACTCAGGGCTTGTGGACCCCTCAGGAAATGGACCTCCACATCAACATACGAGAGTTGAGAGCGGTCCGTCTTGCTTGTCAAGCGTTTGTCCATCTCCTTCAAGGTCGTTGTGTCGCGGTGTTCACCGACAACACGTCGACCATGTTTTACATCAATAAGCAGGGCGGCACCAGGTCCTCTCCCCTATGTCTCGAGGTGATGTGTCTCTGGGAGTTTTGCATAGCCCATGCCGTTCACCTCTCCGCCTCCTATCTCCCGGGAGTGCGGAACACTCTAGCGGATCGACTGAGCAGATCCTTCCGCTCGCACGAGTGGTGCCTCCATCCAGACATCGCCCTCTCACTCTTCCAGAGGTGGAGTCGTCCCCGGATGGACCTCTTCGTGTCCAGGGAGAACAGGAAATGTCGAGCATTCTGCTCCTTCCAGGGTCGGGAGCCAGTGTCTATAGCAGATGCCTTCCTGATCCCATGGGCAACCCACCTGTTTTACGCGTTCCCTCCCGTTCCGCTGATACACAGGGTTCTCCTCAAGGTGCGCAGAGACAGAGCTCGGGTGATTCTCATAGCTCCAGCATGGGCCAGACAGCACTGGTACCCCATGTTGCTGGACCTCTCAGTGGCCAACCCAGTTGCCCTGCCCCTACATCTGGACCTGATCACCCAGGACCACGGCAGGCTCTGTCACCCGGACCTTCAGTCTCTGCACCTTACGGCATGGCTCCTGCGTGGTTGACAGGCTCCGAGTTACGCTGCTCTACCCCGGTTCGGGAGGTTCTCCTGGGCAGTAGAAAGCCTTCCACCAGGGCTACTTACTCGGCTAAGTGGAAGCGTTTCTCCTGTTGGTGTTCGGAGAAAGGTCTTCTCCCTATGGAGACTCCCATCACCACTATTCTAGACTACATCTGGTCCCTCAAGGCCCAGGGTCTGGCGTTGTCGTCCCTCCGGGTCCACCTAGCGGCCATCTCCGCGTTTTCATCCTGGAGTGGACAGCTGTTCCGTCTTCTCCCACCCTATGGTGGCGAGATTCCTGAAGGGGCTGGAGCGTCTCTATCCACAGATCCATCCTCCTGCCCCTTCATGGGACCTCAACCTGGTCCTAACTCGGCTCATGGGTCCTCCATTCGAGCCATTAGCTACTTGCTCCCTGATCTATCTCTCGTGGAAGACCGCCTTCCTAGTGGCCATCACCTCAGCTAGACGGGTGTCAGAACTACGGGCCCTCACAGTAGATCCCCCATATACGGTCTTCCATAAAGACAAGGTGCAGCTGAGACCACAGCCTGCCTTTCTCCCCAAGGTGGTCTCAGCTTTCCACATTAACCAGGAGATCTTCCTCCCCGTCTTTTTCCCAAAGCCCCATTCGTCCCGCAGGGAGCAACAGCTCCACTCGCTAGATATCTGTCGGGCGCTAGCATTTTATGTGGACAGGACCAAACCATTCCACAAGTCCCCCCAGTTATTCGTGGCGGTAGCGGACCGGGTCAAGGGGCTACCGATTTCCTCGCAGAGGATATCTTCCTGGGTTACCTCCTGCATCAGGACCTGCTACGACCTGGCCCACGTTCCGACGGGCCGTGTGACTGCTCGCTCCACCAGAGCACAGGCATCATTGCTGGCCTTCCTTGCCCGCGTGCCAATCCAAGAGATTTGTAGGGCGGCGACCTGGTCATCGGTCCACACATTTGCTTCCCATTACGCCCTGGTTCAGCAGTCCAGAGATGATGCGGCCTTTGGCTCTGCAGTACTCCAGGCCGCAACCTCTCACTCCGACCCCACCGCCTAGGTAAGGCTTGGGATTCACCTACCTGGAATGGATATGAGCAATCACTCGAAGAAGAAAAGACGGTTACTCACCGTTGTAACTGTTGTTCTTCGAGATGTGTTGCTCATATCCATTCCACACCCGCCCTCCTTCCCCACTGTCGGAGTAGCTGGCAAGAAGGAACTGAGGAGCGGGCGGGCCGGCAGGGGTATATATCTAGTGCCATAGTGGCGCCACTCTAGGGGGCGACCTGCCGTCCCACTGGAGTTGCTAGGGTAAAAAGTTTCTGGCAAACGTGCACGCGTGGCGCGTACACCTACCTGGAATGGATATGAGCAACACATCTCGAAGAACAACAGTTACAACGGTGAGTAACCGTCTTTTCCTTATTATCTGATAACTGTTTAGTGGTCTCTTTGAACTAAATTAGTTGGCTTGATCTAGTCCCTAGTGGTCATGTATCCATATAACAAAAAACACTATCTCTCAGCAGAGAGAGACTCAGGCTTTAATGAACGTGGAGACTGAACTGTCCTCTGACCTTCTGTAGTGATGCTTCCAGAACACTGGCAAGATGCCCCAGGGGAAACTTAGCATTACTGCAGCTGGTCTGTATGTAGTCAGTAAGTAGGTTGAGAATTTTACTCTTCAGGTTAGTCAAGTCAGACCTTTTCTCTAGGTCTAAATTTACTTTCAAACTTTTATGAAAGAGATGAGGAGGATGGGAAGATATGTATAAGGATGCAAGTAACAGAAAAATGAAAGGAAAATACTGAAGCAAGGCCATTGAAATGGCATACAAGAGCGTAGAGAGGGACATTTTTATGATTTCAGGCTTATTAGTGGTGGGTGTGACAAATGTATTTTGCTATTGAACTCAAAACACATCATAAACCTCAGTAGTATTTTCTTAAATCATGTTTTTCCCCCTTGTCTCCAGGAATAGATAATTGGTACCAATGTAGGGAGCCTGCCTCTGTTAGGATCAGGAGCAAAAGATCGCAGTCACCCATTTTGAGATACAGCTGGAACTCTCTCCATTGCAAGCAGTTTTTTCTCCTTTCTCCTTCAAAAGGCATATTAAATGCAAATCCTCTCAAGCTCGTTAGTCTTCTGTTTTCTTAGATTCTACTGTTTAGAGACAGTGGTTTTACAATTTTGTCACTTCAGACTGGACTGGCTGATCTCTGCCACTGATGCCTTCAGGAATATTATTTTAGATATTGTGTGATGTAGGGGGTCCTCATTTTCCCCACATACTGATGGTCACAGTCTCTAAGGTGGTGATCTATTTGTATCTTGACTGTGATTAAGGGAATGTTTGGAAGACAGATTTTTTAGGCTTTGTCCACACTTAAATTTGCACTGATTTAAGTAAAGGTATGATTTTTGAAGCACTATGTTAAACGGATGCAAACCTGTGTGTGATAATCTTTAAACCTGTTTTTTATTGGTTGTGTTGAAAAAAGTACAAGTGCAAACTAAACAAATATAACCAGTGGTATAAATGTGTCCCTGTGTCCCCACAGGGATTTACACTGATTTAACTAGCATTTTAAACCAGTTTTACTTGAATTAGTGCAGCTTCTCCACGTAGATAAGGCTTGTTTTCCTCTTTTCGTACATGTAGCCAAATCCTCTGGGCAGTGATGGCATGTCTGTACATGGATTGGTGAATGGAAGGAATATGAAAACACCATGCATTAGAGTAAGTAATTTTACTGTTAAAATAAATATTATGTATCTATCAATAGTCCTTAAGCAACTAATTTGTACAGCAAATAAGTTCACGAATAGCATGTCTGTCATTCACTCAGAATAGGATCTGGCAAAGAGGATTCCTTGATCTCTTCCATAATATGTGGGAATAAAAACAGCAAATGCTCATTTATCAGAAAACCCTTTCTTAAAATTAAAACAGGAAACAAATGGGATTCCATTAACATTGTGGTTGAACCAGTAAAATACTTTTAATTTGCAGATATCCTTTTGACTGAATACTGTAACATGTTTATTTTGCAAAACTGGGTAGAGCCTTGAACTTAAAAAAGCTGTTTGATGCAGTGTAAACACATTACTTAACCAAAACACTTCAACTCAGGAAGTGTGCCCTTTGAGTGTGTATTTCTTGCTTTCCCTTAGGAATTTAGTGCTGTAGTTAAGTGGTAAGACTTTGCAAAGGCTATAAATGCACTAAGCAAGTACTAAAGAGGCTTCAAGGGATCTTTCCTTTCTTCATCATCTTTAAAGCAGTCTCCTTTATCATATTACTGTAGATCAGTATTACTCAGATATCAGTGGTTCAGGAACCAAATTGGCAATCAACATTACCCAAAAGAGCCATTCATTATTTCATTTGCTATTATATTCTCACAGCAAAATGACTGACCAAGTTGTGACACTGTATGAAATATGGAGACACTCTGTGATATTGTTAACACCAATATTATTATAATGCAAGGAATCTGACCAGATATGCCATGTAAGGTATCTACGAAAATGCTATAATTTGCCAAAATGTGGTGATCTTGTTTGCATCACCTTTAGACTGTGAGTTATAGATATGTTGAAATATCTGTATTTTCAATCTTGTGCTGTTTTTCTGGGTGACACCACTAGACAGGATGGCATCAGCACTAAGCCGGCTTGATGGCCCATCAAGGGACATCAGCTGTACAATAAACCCATTGATGAAGTCAGGGGCTACACCTGATGAGTCAGCAAGCCATGTAGGGGCATGCCTCTGGACAAAGAACTCAAAGGCTTTTTCATGTGTTGTGAAGCTTGTGTGTTGAGACACAGGAAGTACAGGCCTTATGGCAAAAGAATATAAAAGGCAGCTGCATCATCTTCATTTTGTCTTCATTCCTGCTTCTTACCTCTGGAGTAGCTTTTCTACAAATTGAAGCTCTGAACAAAGGACTGAATGACCCATCCAAGCTTTGGATGTGTTCTAGAGGGACTTTCAAGCCAGCAAACTCACCAATACTGCTAAAAACTTGATATATGGACTTTGAAGTCTTGGTATGTGTCTGGTTGCTTTACCATTTAACAACTCTCTTCTTATTCTTTCTTTATAATAAACGTTTAGTTTTAGACAAGGATTGGCTAGCAGCGCAGTATTTTGAGTAAGATCCAGACTAATACTGACCTGGTACATGGCTGACCCTTTGGGGTTCAGAAGAACATTTTGTATAGTGAGCGGAGTTTTTAAATAACTTCTCACTGTATTGGACCTAAATGCTGATTAGGAGCCAGAGAACTGGAATGCAATAAGGGGGCTGTGTGATTTCTGCAGTCAGCTTCTTAATAACCAGTGAGGGGGATCACAGTTTGTGATTGGATGGGGAGTTTAACTTCAGTTAACTCCTACCAGTCTTGGGAGTATCTGCTCTTTTGCAGCCTGCCCTGACCTTGACGTTTTCAGACAGGGCTGCCCTGGAACTCTGCGTCACATGGGTATTATTATTTTATCAGCTACAATTGGTTAATAACACAGTAAAAGCATCCTCTTTGTTAATAACTTAGATTGGTTAATAATTAAATCACAAAAAGAACAGGAGTACTTGTGGCACCTTGGAGACTAACAAATTTATTTCAGCATGAGCTTTCGTGAGCTACAGCTCACTTCTTCAGATGCATAGAATGGAACACACAGACAGGAGATATTTATACATACAGAGAACATGAAAAGGTGGAAGTTTGCATACCAACTGGAAGAGTCCAATCAATTGAGATGAGCTGTCATCAGCAGGAGAAAAAAAACTTTTGAAGTGATAATTGAGATGACCCATAGAAGGTGTGAGGAGAACTTAACATAGGGAAATATTCAATTAGTGTAATGACCCAACCATTCCCAGTCTCTGTTTAAACCTAAGTTAATTGTATCTAATTTGCATATTAATTCGAGTTCAGCAGTCTCTCCAAAGAGCTGCAGTAGACACACTAAAAAGCCACTGTTTGAGTATCACTGCTTTAGATCATACTTCTGAATACAGCCTTGTTAGTAAAGATAGTTCATGGATTTTTAATATTTCTCTACTAGTCCTATCACTTTGAACCCTTCCCATAATTTACTTTAACTTGGGTGGATCACTTCTGGATCTGAGTCTCCAAGCTCATTGGCATAGGTGGCACATAAGTTTTTCCTTTGGGGAGGCGATGGAGTACTGGAAGCTGCCTAGAAGTGTGGGGACCAACTGGCACCTGCACCGTGGCCCTGCCTCCACTCTGCCTTCCCTCAAAAGGTCCTACCCTTGCTCCACTGCCCAGCCCCAGTCTTAAGCTTTGCTGCAGGGCTCCTCACTGCTCCCCCATCCCCTGGCTCCTCACTGCCACCCCGGGCTCCTTACTGTCCCTTCTCATCCCCCTGGACTCTTTACTGCACCCTCCCCAAGGCTTATCGGTGCCCCACCTTCCCCCAGGGCTTAGTCCCATCATTTCCCCCGACTCTCACTCTGGTAGAGGAAAGGGAGAGACCTAATAATAATCTAAAACAAATATGTTAAAGAAATTAAGAAATCAATGTGGTTTTTTTTTATAAAATCATGATAAAATCAAAGCAAATCAGAAGTATGTTGCTATCCGAATGGCCAGAACAGTGATTTTGTGGTTTCGGCTAGCATATATGTACATCCGATAGTTCAAATACATCTGTCTGACTAAGAGGTCCTCTTAGCAGACTAGAATCTCAGAGAAGGAGTTTTTCTACCTGTCAAGGAAGCTTTTTGCTTATGGCCTCTCATTTATGATGTTAGGTCACTGTTCAGGTGTAAAGATACTTTATTACCGAGTGACTTCTAATCAATCCAGTCACGGAGATTATTATCCCTTCTCCATTGTATAAGTATAAGTAGACATTGCCAGAAGATAGAGGGACGTGATCATTCCCCTCTATTTGGCATTGGTGAGGCCTCATCTGGAGTACAGTAACTCCTCACTTAAAGTTGTCCCGGTTAACATTGATTCGTTGTTACATTGCTGATCAATTAGCAGGGCTGGCTCCAGGGGTCTTGCCGCCCCAAGCAGCCCAAAAAAAAAAAAAAAAAAAAAAAAAGTCACGATCTGCGGCAATTCAGCGGGAGGTCCTTTGCTCTGAGTGGGAGTGAGGGACCCTCCGCCGAATACCTTAAAGTGCCGCCTCGCTCCGGAGTTGCCGCCCCACCTGCTTGATAAGCTAGTGCCTGGAGCCGGCCCTGTCAATTAGGGAACACGCTCGTTTAAAGTTGTGCAGTGCTCCCTTCTGACGTCTTTGGCAGCTACCTGCTTTGTCCACTGCTTTCAGGAAGAGCAGCCCATTGCAGCTAGCTGATGGGGGCTTGGAACCAGTGTGGACTGGTAGCCCCCCCTCTCAGCTCCCCGCTCCCCGTGCAGCAGCTGCCCAGCAAGCTATCAATTGCCGGCAGTTCAGCTGTGCCTCTCCTCACTGCCATGTGCTGCTCCTGCCCTCTGCCTTGGAGGTGCTCCCTGAGGGTACGTCTACACTACAGGATAAATTCGAATTAGCTTAAACTGATTTTATAAAACAGATATTATAAAGTCGATTGTGCGTGTCCACACTAGGCACATTAATTCGGTGGTGTGCGTCTGTGGTCCGAGGCTAGCGTCGATTTCTGGAGCGGTGCACTGTGGGTAGCTACTGTAAAATAATGAGGCCAATAACGTCGATTTGCGTCCACACTCACCCTAGATCGATATAGTAATATCGATTTTAGCGTTACTCTCGTTTTGTAGGAGTACAGAAATCGATTTAAAGAGCCCTTTAAATCAATATAAAGAGCAGTGTAGTGTGGACGGGTGCAGCGTTAAATTGATTTAACGCTGTTAAAATCGGTTTAACAGCGTAGTGTGGACCAGGCCTTAGACTCCTGCTTGCTGTGCTATAGGACTAGCTGCTCTTCTCTTCTTCCTTGCCTTCTCACGTTCAGCGACCGCCTGCTGTGCCCCTTCTTCAAACCTGTTTCTGAGCTCTATTTCTCCTTCACTAGCCTGTCTTTTCCTCTGCCTGATTCTCTTAGTCACATGCTTCCACTGTCCACTTTCCTTACCCAGCAGTCTCCCTTCAGAATTCTTTGGTCCTGCTTCCATCTGCAAGTCTGAGCTTTTCCCTTCAGCCACCTCATGTCTTTGCTCCATCATCTGCTCGAACCCCTTTCTAAACTCAACCAGAGTTTGCACCTGCATCTCCAGTCCTCGGATCTTCTCTTCCATCAGCTCTATCAGGCGGCACTTCATGCAGACAAAGCTCTTTTCAGGCGCCCCCTCCAGGATCATGTACATGCCACAGCTTCCACATCCAGTCATCCTCACTGTGTCTTCCACTGCTGCCTCTGTATTGATCATAGCCTTCCCACCTTCTCCTAGGATATTTTCAGTAAACAGGTTATTTAGTGTCATTCAAAAGACTGTTGAATGAAACTCCAATGTTGAAACAATATTTTGACCAAAAACTGAGGATTTAGGAAGGTAGGAAGATGACTTACGAGGAGTCTTGAATGTGAACCATTTAACTGTGCCAAAGTTGGTCATTTTCTTTTCTTTAATTTTGTAATATGTAGCGATACGAGCCTTTAAAGAAACTAAAAACAGTTCAGTATTAAGAACAATTGTTTTTGTGATGCTGTGATAGGCCTTAAAATCACGTTTGCCAATTTTAATGAAGACCACATTTTTATAATATAGTATGTAACCCTGGTTGGTTATTCTCAAAAAAAGCAAAGCTTGCCAAAGAGTTCTGCAGAATTTGCAGTTGTGGAGATTGTATTTTTGCAAATAAAAATAGGGTTGCTCTTCTCCATATGTTCTGGAACATCAGTCTCACCTGAATAGCATTCTTACTGGCTCATTATTAATCCTAGTGGGAGGCTTATTGCTTTATGTAGTTCACAGTGGCATCAGAAGCAAAGATTTAGGTAGCCAAATTGGACACTTTAAAATTTCACATCAGTGATCTGATTTTGTTAAATCATTGATAAAAGCATTCCTTGTTTTAGGTTTGCATGGCATGATTCTTGTGAGAATTAAGCAAGCAGTGCACAATGGTTCCTATTTTTGAAAGTGATGTGGTTACACTGCAAATGTAGAATTTAAGCAAAAATTAGTATTAATGATTTGGGCAATTTAAATCAACACTCTGTGTGTACCTTTCATCCTAGTGATTGACAAATAATTGTTGTAGAAACATGAATGCCGTTGCAGGAAATTGATATATTTGGCATGAACAATCTGAGTGCCAAACTTAGCCTATTCTGGATCACACCATAAATTCAGATTATCTAGGAAAATAAACTGCTTACAAATAAAGCAATAAATACCTTTGAAGCTAGATCAAGAAATGATTAAAGCGTCCTTAAAAACAAGTACAGGAAGACTCTCATAGTACCCACTTCAGATAAAAATAAATAATTAGGGGAACTATTGAAGTACTGAATTAGTTATGACCTTCAGAATTAAGTGTTGTGGGCTCCTGAAGATGATGATTATTGGCTAAAACCTGTAATTAGAAATGAGAGATGTATCCACTGTTCTACTCTTACTACACCCAGGAGGTTTATGTAAAATAATAAGAAATTCTTGAGAAATAATGTAGACTAGAAATGTTAAGATTAATAGAAATGTTTGGTTTATGTAGGGTGTGTGTCTCTTTTATCTGCTCTAGTATCTCATGGCTGACAGAGTGAATCTTTTGAAGTTCGTATTGATGTTAAGGGGCCAGATTCAGTGTCTGCTAGTAGAACCCAGGATGCAAATCCAAGGTAGAAGTAATCTGCCCAAAGTAGAGTTGCAGTAGTGCAAGTCACATAAGAACAGCCATACTGGCTCAGTATCCTGTCTTCCTACAGCAGCCAATGTCGGGTGCCCCAGAGAGAAGGAACAGAACAGGCAATCACCAAGTAGTCCATCCCCTGCTGTCCACTCCCAGCCTCTGGCATACAGAGGCTAGGGGCATCATCCCTGCCCATCTTGGCTAATAGCAACCCCTGCTCTGCCAAGTTAATGGAGGTAGACAGTGGAGCCCACAAAGAGGGCAAGGAGAAGTACGGAACCAATGTGTCTCCCAGACAGCCTTGGGCTGCCTCTCATGTTGTCCCATCTGGAGCTAATTCCTTGGTGATGATTCCCTCTGCTGTGCAGTTACATAAGCTATGTCCAGTTAGGCTTCACGGACCCTACACAGCTAATGGGTCAAATAGTGAACTGGCATACATTGGTTTATTTACTTCAGCTGAGGTCAGTGGAATTATGCCAGTTTACATCAGGTAAGGATTTGGCCCCACACCTTTAAATCAGTAAAATAAATCATGCAGACAACCTTTTAGTTAAGAGCCAGTCACAACGTGACCCTTGCATGGGTAGCCATGCAAGGGCCTCCCTATCTCTTATTTTTCTAAATAGGGACTGGTGACACTGGCAACCCTTGCTCACCCTTGAATTTACACCAACTGAGTATCTTCCACATTGTGTGCTGGCCCCAATGTAATAAAACAATTTAGTCCTAAATATGCAGCTTTTTTTTTCACAATGAACACATTGAATTATAATGATAATTCCTTGCTTATATATATATGAATATAATAGCTACCACAAAGCAGCCCAATTTGTGTTCCAAACTATATTCATACAGGAAATACTTTCCAGGTATTCACTGGATCAGCGTTCATGTCGCACTCCCCATCAGTACCCAGCCTGGGCTGGAAAAGCTAATGATCCAATCAGTGGACCAAACTCAGTGATGAATCCTGGTCACATGCCACCTGAGGCACATTGCGCATATGCTATGAAGAAGACAGCTACTAGCTGCCATCACTTGTTGAGGTGAAAGGTAGCAGCCAAGTGGACAAATAGTACCGAGCCGAATGCATAATGTGAAGAGGGAAAATTTTGGCCAAGAATATCAGTAATACATCCTTACTCTTAAAATAAATGCAATGTGATTTTAAATATCTATGCACAGATGACAGGACCCAGTTTTTTATGGTTTCTGAAAGGCCACACCAGTAAAATAGATGGAGTTGACATTTCCTATTGTTGAAAGCTGTCTCAGGTTTCTCAAACCAGATGCATGTACCACCAAATTAACCCTAGTGTAATACACTGTACATTAACTTTGCTAATCTGTGCTTGGTTTGCCTGTCTTTGAAAGATTATAGTGAAAACTAATAATGTATTCTCTGATTTTTCTTTAAGAAAATTGGAGTTTTCAAAGCTTATTTTGTTGTCTTACTGTTTTGAGGGCAGTCAGTTCTCACTGTGAACTGAGTCTGACTGTAAGGTAATAGAACAAATATATGTTCTATTGCTAAATAAAGCTGTATATTAGGATGTCATACAAAATGCTTTAAATTTATAACTCTTGCATGAAGCTTTTTAAAAAGTTTTGTTAAACTGGCAACATGTTCAATGAAAACAGATTTAAAAATATCAAATACATTTGGAAGCCTGCATGTTACTTTTAAACTGAAGGCACAGTTCTCTTTTAATTTGTGTGAAATGCTGCAATTTCTGACAATAAATTGGGCGGAGGGATAGCTCAGTGGTTTGAGCATTGGCCTGCTAAACCCAGGGTTGTGAATCAATCCTTGAGGGGGCCACTTAGGAATCTGGGGTAAAAATCAGTACTTGGTCCTGCTAGTGAAGGCATAGGGCTAGACTTAATGACCTTCTGAGGTCCCTTCCAGTCCTAGGAGATAGGTATATCTCTAATTTTTTTTTATTTTTATTTTTTTTTTATTTTAATTTATGCCGGATATTTGTCATGGGTAGAACCTAACATATATCCAAATGTCTAGTTTGCCAGAAGATGAACATGGATGTGGACTACGATATAAATCTAATTGGAGAGACAAGGTGGGTGAGGTAATATCTTCTGTTGGGCTAACTTCTGTTGGTGAGGTTTCAACAGAAGTTGGTTCAATAAAAGATACTATCTCACCCACTTGTCTCTCTAATATCCTGGGACCGACAGAGCTAGAACAACACTGCATACTTTACACACAAGTGAATAATTAGTTTAGGGATTAGGGTGACCAGATGTCCCGAATTTATAGGGACAGTCCCGATTTTTGGGTCTTTTTCTTAAATAGGCTCCCATTACCTCCCATCCCCATCCTGATTTTTCACACTTGTTGTCTGGTCACCGTAGTAGGGATTTTGGAGTAAAAATGACTTAAACAACATTTCATGCAGTGAATAAGTTTGAAGCCAAGAACTGATTCACTATTTCAGATGTTTGGCTAGTTCTGTGATATTTGAAACAATCTGGGGGAAAATGAATAAAAAATACATTTTTTTCCAGTTAGTAAGGAGAATCCTTGCCTCCTTGACTGAGACAAAGGTGGCTGCACAATGGCTTTAGCAGCCTGTTTTGCACTGAAGCCTGCATTTCAACAGCACCAGCAAATAACCAACAGCTAAAAAATAGATCAACTGTAGAGATTAATTTTGGACTAAATGCAGTGATATTAAATGTGCCTTAAGATTTAGAGGGAAGACCTATCTTTATTGATTATAGTGTTGAGATGAATAATACTATTTCTCAGTTGTACTCTGTCCATCAATCTACATATCTAGCTTGTTGTCTGCTTAATTATCATCTGAAATGTCAGTATATACTCTGGGCATACGGTTTTTTTGTTTATTTTTTTTTTGATAGAGAGAAAAATAGTAACTGTGGAAGCCAAGATTTTCAAAACTGAGTGCCTAAAGCTGGGCATCTAAATAAAGGGAGAGCAAGTCTCCTCTTTTCTTTTAAATGCTGAAAAATTACACGTGTATGTATTTTGTGTTCATAGTGGAAGTGTGGCCTGGTCTACACTACGCTGTTAAACCGATTTTAACAGCGTTAAATCTATTTAACGCTGCACCCGTCCACACTACACTGCTCTTTATATCGATTTAAAGGGCTCTTTAAATCGATTTCTGTACTCCTACAAAACGAGAGGAGTAACGCTAAAATCGATATTACTATATCGGATTAGAGTTAGTGTGGACGCAAATCGACGTTATTGGCCTCATTATTTTACGGTAGCTACCCACAGTGCACCGCTCCAGAAATCGACACTAGCCTCGGACCATGGACGCACACCACCGAATTAATGTGCCTAGTGTGGATGCGCACAATCGACTTTATAATATCTGTTTTATAAAATCGGTTTAAGCTAATTCGAATTTATCCTGTAGTGTAGACGTAGCCACGCACTAATGCAGTTCAGAATTACTATATTGCATAGATGCTGAGAACTAAGAACAACATACAGCAGCAGCATGTCAACCACGTAGACTTTTTGCAGTCTTTAAACTTGTGAACAGGCAATACAAAAATACTCCAGTGAGTGAATTTATCCCCTGTATATCAAATTTGCTTAAATATCCCAGAGGAACAAATACCTTCAGTGTACCAGACATAAACAATATTAAAGGTGGTGGTTCAAGGTTTTTAGTGCCATTAGATTTGTTAGTCTTTCACTTGTGCTGTACTTAAAAAGTCAACATTTGAAATATTTTAAATGAAAATATGAATTATTCACTTCACCAAAGGATGATATATATCGCTAGTTGAAATCCTAAACCACTGTATTTGCTGGGTAGTGTGAACCAAGGGCTTCTTATAGTATGAAGCTGCTTTACCTTAAAGTACCATACTTACAGCACAGCCACAGAGGGGCATGCCTTTCTAGGTCAGTTTGTTGTTTTCAGAGAAATGGAAGACGTTGTAGAAGCTGCAACATAAATAAGAAATGTGAGTTCTTATTTACAGGATATTCACTATGGAGAAGATCTTCTATCCTACACATGGCCAAAGATTCAGTTAACATAATAGAAGTGACCTCTATTATTTGCCACTCACAGGGACATGTTTTCAATATCCCTTCCTTAATACATTCCTCAGTAATTGTGGATCCATCAATTTACAAACTTAATGGTACTGATTTTCATAATGGGTAGTTGTGTTTGTATGTGTTGCATCAGAGGAGCCCTATGGGAAATTTGTTCCATAATGTAATGTGTTCCTTTGCAAATCCAGGGTCACTCAGTCTGCTAGGATACCTAAAGACTAGCCTGTAAACATCTACATTTTTTCATTTTATTAGTGATCATGTGCAAACCAGTAACAGAAGTTAGTTTTTACTGTACTTCTGGAATGCAAGAATGTGGCCTATCTGAGGGGTCATTAACATAAACATGATTTCCTAGACCTCTGTGATAGACTCTTACAAGGAAAAATACTGTTCCACTTTCATTCGAACTAGAATTTATAAGACTGGGATAAAAGACATTGATGCCTGCTGGCACTTCAGTAGACAAGCTGCTACAGGTGCTGTGGGAATGTTCTGTGATTAAAGGATTTTGGGGAGGTGATGTTTTCCCTTTGTCCTCTAAGGGACAATTATGAAAGCTGCTTATATAGGTGGCAATTCCAAGGTTTCTGGTTTCAGACTGAAAAGAATACTGACTTGTGTATGCCCACTCTATCTAAAAAGCTAGTGCTGGAGAAATGGAAGTCATCAACATGTCCGTGCAGAGAAGACTTAGCTTATGAACTTTTTGTCATTTGGCAGCCTATGAAATGTTTGTAAGCACAAGTTGTAACACTTAAATATTCTGAAAGCATATGGTCTTCATTCCTTGATATGTATGATGAATGATCCATTATAGTAAACTCTACAGGTCTGCATCACACTTATATTCTGCATGCCCTTCATACACCAAATATTTCCACTCCTTCCTCTTCTTCTTTTGTTCTTTCTCTGATAATTCTTTCCTCCCAGAGGCCATGAAAACCTCTAATCTTAAGTAGAAGAAGTGGCAGGATGGGGCTTTCCCTAATCATGTAGTTGAAATTAAGAGTTACCTGTATTTTTCATCACGCTAGTCAATATTTGGCTGATACTTTAATGAAAGCTGTTTAAGTCTCAGAGGAACTGAAGAAAATGGAAGAAGTCTTTTGTACAAACAGGTCCATTATCAAGTCAGAAACTCAGAACTAATTAGAAAAACAGTCAAACTAGAAATGTGAAAATTAGCCTATTTTCAGTAAGATTGATTTAGACAGCAGAATAATCAAGATCTTACTGAATTTTGTGTATTACTACAACAGGCTACTCATCTAGATGAACATTTCTTGACTGAATCACTCAGTGTATTTGGCATAAACAGGTTTTCCTTCCATATAAGTTGCATAGTTTTCTGTTCAAATTGTGAAAGTAAAATTTTAGTATCTGAGCACCTCAGTAGGGCTATCCACAGAGTGAGGTGCTACTCAACAGGAGTAAGGTTGGCTGAATCTGTTCCGTAGTTTGTTAGTGTTTGAATGCAAGGTCTCTGATGAAGTGGGCACAATAAATACTGATTTTGAATATGAAATGTTTTTTTATAATAATAAGCTTTATTTTTATTTTTAAAATCATTTTCAGATACAGATTTTGGAAACCAGTTATAAAAGAAAGTATATCCCTGTAATTTCCATGTGCAGTCATTCAAAATCTTTTGGATCTGGCAATTAATGGAATGAAAAAACATTATATGTTTCTCCTTCTGTGTTCTTCTCATATTATTCCAGGGTATCAATGTGGAGTAGGATTTAGTTCAACAAGCATGTATGTCTTGTAGATTTTATTGATTGAGTAGTTCCTATCTGAAGCATTGCAAAATAAGGAATATTTATTTTGAAGATACAGTGTGGTGTTAGCCCACTGATTACAACAGTAAGAGATGTGAAGGTACATGCAGTTTGTGTTCCGTACGTAAGTGTATGTGAATCACACTCAGTAACAGCAATTCTCAGACATGTATGGCTGTTGAGGGGTATAGGACATGTAGCTATTGCTATCTCACTGAGAAAAAGATGTTTTTTAATATGAAGGAAGAAAATTTTTTCCAGTAACATCTGGACACTTTTGTTCTTTCTTGCCTCATCAACTTTCTTGGTTCCCCTCCTTGACCTCTTTTCATCCTTAGAATCTACTGCTTTGACTCTTGTCACTCAGCTGCCTACACTTCTTAGATCACAAGATACATTGTACCAGCTGCTACGATACTTCAAAGTAGAGGTTGCACTATCTGGGGTAAATGGTTTCTGGTTTTCTTCTGTATTTCAATCTGATTAAATACATCATCAGTGGGTTCCTGTTATACCGGTAAATTAGTGCAGTCTTATCCAGTCCAAGATTGCTTTAAAGAGTCCCCTTTGTCTGTCTCAAAATCTGTGTGAGTATGAATCATTTAATGAAAATATTGGATTGAGTTTCAGGTTTCTAGTCCCTGCTGGTGCATTAAATATCCTTTGTGGTATTGGCAGGGGAGAAGGGAGGAATCTTTGTTTAGCCAGATAAATGCAAGAAGTGTCAAATCCAGATGTTCTGAGACACTCCAGACTGGCTTTTGGTACAGTTTCAGAGGGACACAGTGAAAAACGCCCATGGGACTACTGCATACATGACTTTCATTTAGCCTTTTAGCCACGAGGGCAATCGGAAGACAAGGAATTGATGGAACATATTATTTGCATTCTTGCTCTCATACAAATGCACGTGCATGCTCTCTTCCCTACAGATATACACATATACGCTGTATGTTGGGTTTGTAGGTTATGAATAAATTGTCTGTGAGAAAATCTTATCTTGCTTTCAAAGCAGAATTATGAACTTCATTAACAAATAGTGCTTTAACTTAATCTTAATGCAATCTTGACTACCTAGTTTGTAGTATAATACTTGAGTGTTTTGTCATTCAGAATTAGTATAGACTGACCTGAGACACACCTTTGTCCTCAAGGTTTTGGCTTCAGTCTGAACAAGTTTGAGCAGACAGAAACCTTCTTAAAAAGAAACAACTATTTGAAGAATGTTAGAAAAGAGTAAAAGTACAGACTGGCCTGGGAAAGTGAGGCTCTAGTGTGAAGAATAATGCATGAACCATTGGATGAGTCCATGTCTGTTTGTTTGGCTCTTTCTTTTTTATTGTGGTGGTCTGTTAATTGTTGTGTTCAGATCTTCTGAATTTATTCAAAAGGGGTTTCATTGTAATTAGTTTGGTTTATGGGAAACAAATGTAGTAACTCTTGAGCTCAGGAATTGAATTTTCCTAGCTCAAAGTTAATGAATGTATATGCATGAGCTCCTTCTTTCCCTCTTTGAAAGGAAATTGCTGTAGGGCAGCTCCACTCTCATCATTACTGCGCAACTTTTGTTCACTGGAACACATTTAGGGACAGAATCTCCTTCCCTTATCCATGCTGAATAGCACCTTACTTAGAAGGTACTCTGTGGGCAGCTGAGTAGAAATTAATCATTATGGTATCTGAGCACCTCAGTAGGGCTTTCAACAGAGTGAAGTGCTACTCAACATGAGTAAGATTGGCAGAATCTGTTCCTTAGTTTTTTAGGGTTTGAATGCAGAATCTGCAGGGGCGGCGCCAGGGTTTTTGGCACCCTAGGCGCAGGGCCGGCTCGCAGGTCCCTCGGCTCCGGTGGACCTGCCGCAGGCGTGCCAGTGGACGGTCCACTGGTCCCGCGGCTCCGGTGGACCTGCAGCAGGCGTGCCTGCGGACAGTCCACCGGAGCCGCAGGACCCGCAGGCCATCCGCAGGCACGCCTGCGGGAGGTCCACCAGAGCAGTCTGCTGCCCTCCCAAATCCTGGTCGCCTAAATGGAAGCGCCAGCCCTGAGAGTCTGTGATGAGGTGGGCACAACAAATACTGATTTTTAATATGAAATGTTTTGAATAATAATAACTTGCTTTGTTTGTATTTTTAAAACCATTTTCAGATACAGATTTTGGAAACCAGTTATTAAAGTATATCTCTGTAATTTCCATGTGCAGTCCATTCAATACCTTTTGGATTTGACAATTAATAGAATGGAAATAGTCACTATCATAGTTTAATAAAGAAACCACTTTTTCCTTGTTTGGATTTTCATAGGGTTCTGTCACTTCTGCACGGATGTTACAGTCTGACCTAACAAAATATAAAAGCTTGAACTTCAGCTGACTGATTACACTGCCTAGACCATTAGGCAATAACTTACAGAAAGAAAAATATGTTTAGAATTTAACTTTTGTCTTTCTCAAGCAATTACTGATGATCTCCATCTGAGAAGAGACATGCAGATTTAAAAAAAATTATTAGTTTTTAGTATTTTTAAATGAGAAAACAAAAATATTAACTTTCAGCAAAAAAGGCTTTGACTCATGGTGTTTTTCCTGCATATAAGGATACTGTTACAGATGTTTGTGATTATAATCTTTGCAAACAATTGTCAGAAAAATTCATCTGATTTCCAAAGACTGCAGAACAGCAGATGTGGATTTAAGTTTCAAACAACAGCATCCTTAATCACTTACATGTGGACACAAACAGAACTTGGAGCTCAGTGGGAAGTGACTGGATGCTTTGTTAGGCTGGTTTACAGTAGAGAGATGCATTTTCGTTTGTTTGCCTTTCTCTCATAGCCCTTTTTAAAGGAGAGCGAATGAAAGAACAAGCAAGAGGCCTATTTTAATTTGATATTTGACTCTTTCCGGAAATCAAAAGGCTTAGGGACCACCTAAGATGGTGGAAGGTTTAACCTGATAGATTTCTTCATCTCTCTTCCTTTTGATAGTTTATCAACACACAAAAAAAGATATTGGAGAATAGAGTAGTTCCAGGTCAGCAGCCCATTTTTAAACGCAATGATTAGAGATAGCCAGCTTTGCCTGTAAGAGGTCTTAAACTAAAGTACAGCTACTGGACGGTAATTCTGTAGATAAGGACTGAAAATTTGCTCTGGTCCAATGTAGAAACTCAGAGAAAATACTTTAGAAAGCTAGTTTTGTGCAAGTGTTTTAGCAGTGTCCATAAATTGGAGGGTGCAGGGAGGAAGGGGGAAATGGAATTCAGTGGCTCTTGTGCTCATAATTGCGGGATGATTGTCAAATAATTGTGGCAGAGTTGTGGACAAGCCATGGAAAATTGCAGATTTTATTTTTCATATTTTATTACTTTTCCACAATTTTCTGCAGCCACTGCATTTTGGATATTTCAGATCCACATACTAATCAGATCCAATCAATCCTATTTGTAGATCTTGAGAGAGCAGCTCAAAGTGAGATAGCACCAATACAAAAAAGTATTCAAGTGCTGTCAGGGCTAGAACTGCCTTTATGCATGAAGTTTTTGATTGTTGACTTTAATTCAAAGGTAAGTATCAGATACTGGTGATTCCATCATTTAAAACTTTAGAAAAAATAGTTGGGTCATAGGATAGCAGCCAATTCTGTTAGTTTTGATGGTTTGATGGATCACTTTGGTGATTATCTGTTCTGTTCATCCTTTCTGAAGAACCTGACATTGGCCACTGTTGGAAGACAGAATACTGGACTAGATGGACCATTAGTCTGACCCAATATGGCCGTTCTTATGTTACAACAACAATTACAGTGCTTATTACTGATTGATGAGCAAGTTTTGAATAAGCTATTTGATCTGCTGAATGAGGAGACCTGTGCTAGTAATTGCTATATAATTTAAGTTTCCATTAAAAAATTGTCTAGTTCTTACCCTTCCAAATATCTTAACAATCATATGATCCAAATAAAAACTGGTGAAGCAGTGTCTTCATGAGTCTGCAGAGAAAAACCTAGTTCCTCTGCAGCTGCTCAGCTTTGACAAGCTGTAGCTGAGTAAAATTGATACGTTTCTAGTCTGTTTCACTGCCACTATTCAGAACCTTGTGGGAAGTACTGAAATAGTCAAAATTCATGTCAGTTTTATGTCACTTCATGAGGGATCTGTGAGCAGCAGCAGGGTCTGCATTTCTTGTTATTGCAGGTAATTAACAATGGAAGAGCACCCCAACAATGGAAGAGCACCCCAAAAATGGAGAGTGGGGGGATGAAAAAAGTGATAGGGATGGACCTCTTTCCCCCTCCATCACACGCCACCTCAATACCTTTCTGGAACTTTTGGACTTTTCAGGAGAGATCAGAGACAGAAAACTCTTCTCCCTTCTAGTAGTTAGAGCACTGAAAAATTTGAACCCTGCTCGCGAGAAGCTGAGATGAAATATAGAGTTACAAATCACGGTCCAGAGAGAGCACCCTGTTAGAATTCTGAGTACTTTCCCTTTCTTAGCAGCTAGGATGACATGGGTGCCTGACTTCTCACAATGATGTTGACCTGAGACCTTACTGATGGTCCTTCCTTACCCTGACTCTCTACCCTACATGTTCTTTTTTTTTTTTTTTAAATCTATTTCTAGCTATTTGGTTTAGCCTTCTGGCAAGTAGGTGTCTCATAAACTTTTCAGACTTTGATGATGGCAATTCAAATTTACAAAGATAAAAACATAGCGAAAACACTACTGGGGGAAAGATACCCAAAGACCAAAAGGAATTTTTTGAAGCAGTTATTTTAATTAAATGTTCTAAAAGCATCAGCAGTATTGTGATTTCAGGCTAAAATTACCGTGACTGAGGTCAGTCCTGAGTGGTGGTTTGACTGTAGTTTATATATACTTACAAAATCTTTTCATAGACATTCTCTAAGATTGTTCTGTCAGTACTTTACTAAGGTTATGTTTACACTACTGCAGTAAGTCGACCTACGCTACGCAACTCCAGCTACGTGAATAACGTAGCTGCAGTTGATATACACCTCTACCCCGATATAACCTGGTCCTCAGGAGACAAAAAAATCTCACTGCGTTATAGGTGAGACCGCGTTATGTTAAACGTACTCCCCCCCCCCGTTCCTTGTTCCCTGACCACCCTCCAGAGACCCCCATCCCTAATCACCCCCAGGACCTTATTTCCTACCCAGCCCCCCGTCCCCTGACTGCTCTGATTCCTATCCACCCCCAGCCCCCAGCTCCCTGACAGGCACTCACCAGCAGCAGCGGGAAGTGGAGCAGCCCAGCCCCAGTCTGCTCCACTCCACCAGCTCCTCGCCGCGTCACTCTGCTTCCCGCTGCCGGTGACTGTGGGGACGTTGGGGAAAGGATGCCCCCTCTGCACTTGCTAGCGGTGGGAAGCAGAGCTACATGACCCCAGCCCGCTCTGTTTCCTTGCCCTGGCCCCAGCTGTGTCGCTGGGGGGCGGCTGGGGAAAGGTCCTGCACTCACCTGCGGTGGGAAGTGGAGCGCAACGGCTGGGAGCTGATGGAGTGGAGGTGTCGGGCTGGGCTGCTCTGCTTCCTGCCGCTGGTGAGTGCGGGGAGGTTGGGGAAAGGACGCCCTCCTCACTCACCGGTAGTGGGAAGCGGAGCGATGTGGCCCCAGCCTGCTCCACTCTGCCACCTCCCAGCCGCAGCGCTCTGCTTCCTGCCGCAGGTGAGTACGGGGGGGGGGAGGCATCCTTTCCCCAACCTCCTTTACTCATCGGCGGCGGGAGGTGGAGTGCCCAGGCTGGGAGTTGGCAGAGTGGAGTGGGCTGGGGCTACGTTGCTCCGCTTCCCACTGCTGGTGAGTATGGGGGAATCCCTTCCCCCAAGCAACACGGCTGGGGCCGAGGAAGCAGAGTGAGCTGCTCCCAGTCCCCTGCTAATCCCCTGGGTCACTCTGGGACTGTGGGGCCCCCGAAAGTGCCCTCCCACAGCTCCTGCCCCCCGGACCCTGGGGGAGGGTGCCCCTGAGACCCTCTTCCCCTTATCGAACCCCTCGGCCCCGGCCTGGCACCGCACCCTTAACATGCTGCTCAGAGCAGCGTGTCAGAGCTTTACCACATTGTATGCGAACCCATGTTATATCGGGTCACATTATATTGGGGTAGAGGTGTACCTTAGGTCGAGTTACCGTGGGGTCTACACTGCAGGGGTGGGGTCAATGGGAGAAACTGTCTAGTTGACTTACCTTATTCTTCTTCTCGGGGGTTGAATACAGGGGTTGACTAGAGAGTGATCTGCTGTCAATTTGGCGGATCTTCACTAGACCCGTCAAATTGACCGTCAGTGGATCGATTTCAGAGCGTAGATCCCAGCTGTAGTGTAGATGTAGCCTAAATGACCAATTGTTTTCTCCTTCTGTCTGCTTCTGTGTGACCTTAGTTTGCCCTTGTGTGACCTTAGTTTTTCATGTTTTTCTTTCAAAGTAGATGCCTTCATGGATATCAGTTGTTTATATGTTTTTCAAAATAAAGCAAACCTAATAATGTCCAAAACAAAATTTCTATACCAACATGTTTTGTAATTTTTACCCTTTGTCTAGAATGACTTAGAAGTAAGTATTTTTCATTAAGCATGAGTTTACAAACATTGTCAAATATTGTGGTTTAAGGATTAATACATTGAGTTTTTTGCTCTTTTTAATCTACAGAGAAAATATTGATTATTGTGGACAACTTGCTGCAGTGCATACAGTAAATTTATAAAGCTAATGGTGTTGGTAATGTTCAGTTGAGAACCTGTCAATGATTTCTCAATGTTGCCAGAGATGTCAGCACAATGAGGTCACAATCTACTTTAATGTATCCTAAACTTCCTAAGAATGGTCCTACTGGGTCAGACCAAAGGTTCATCTAGCCCAGTATCTGTCTTCTGACAATGGCCAGTGCCAGGTGCCGTGCAGGCAATGAACAGAACAGGTAATCATCAAGTGGTCCATCCCCTGTTGCTCATTCCCAGCTTCTGGCAAATAGAGGCTATGGACTCCATTCCTGTTCATCCTGGCTAGTAGCCATTGATGGACCTATCCTCCGAGAATTTAGTCCTTTTTTTTAACCCTGTTATGGTCTTGGCACTGGAAAGGAGTTCCACAGACTGACTGCGTTGTGTGAAGAAATACTTCCTTTTATGTGTTTTAGACCTGCTGCCTATTAATTTTATTTGGTGATCCCTAGTTCTTGTGTTATAAGTAGTAGTAAACAACACTTCTTCTTCGAGTGATTGCTCACATCCATTCCAGTTAGGTGTGCGCGCCGCGCGTGCACGTTCGTCGGAAACTTTTTACCCTAGCAACTCCAGTGGGCCGGCAGGTCGCCCCCTGGAGTGGCGCCGCCATGGCGCCCAATATATATCCCTGCCGGCCCACCCGCTCCTCAGTTCCTTCTTACCGCCGTGTCGGTCGTTGGAACTGTGGAGCGCGGCATAGCTGTCCTCCACGTCCCTAGCTCTCCTTGTTCTCTATCGTTTATCTCTAGCACTATTGTAGTTGTTAATTAGATTGTTAAGTGTAGATAGTAGTAGTTAAGTTAAGTAGTTTGTAAATAGTTCTTCGCCGGGGGCTTAGCCCTTCACGGCACCCGGCACCAGGCTCATGCCTGGTTCGCCGGGCTTCAAGCAGTGTGCGGCCTGCAAGAAGCCCATGCCCACCAGCGATCCCCACGACGCGTGCCTGAAGTGCCTGGGGGAATCGCACAGATCCGACAAGTGCCGCATCTGCAAGGCTTTCAAGCCAAGGACTAAGAAGGAGAGGGATCAAAGGCTCCGGACTCTCCTTATGGAGGCGGCACTTGACCCGGCGGCTTCGCAGGCCGTGATCTCGGCGCCGGCACCGGATCGCACCGGCACCGAGAAGACTCCCCGGCACCGACCTTCTCCGGCACCGGGGACAGAGCCTAGGCCGTCGAAGTCTATTACTCCGGCTAGGCAGACCCGACTGGAGCGCCCGGCCTCAACATCGGCCGCGGCGCCGCCGGCACCGTCGACTCCGGGCCCGGCGGGTCCGTCGAGTCCGGTGCCGCCAAGCTCCCCCATGACATCTGGGGTTGAGATAGTGGTGCCATCCACACCAGAGACCTTCGCCTCGGCACGGGACCTCATAGCCATGACTGAGCCCACTCAGCGGCCACCCCCGGTACCGCCGGTGCGGGTCGTGTCCAGAGGCAAACCTATGATGTCGGCACCGTCCCGGGACTCACGTTCTCGATCCAGGTCCCGACGTCACGGTCGCTCCAGATCCCGCCGCCGCTCGCAGTCCCGGCACCGCTCCCCTCAGCGGTACCGGTCGCACTCGCGGCACCGGTCGACATCACGACGATCGCGGTCGGACTCCAGCGGATGAAGCGGTGGCTGGGACCTCCTCCAACAGCCCCCCCCCGCTGGACCTCAGGGCGCACCAGGACCTCCTCAGGCGAGTAGCTCAAAATCTGAGTCTGCAAGCCGAGGAGGTCTCGGAGATAGAGGATCCAATTGTGACCATCCTCTCGGCAGACGCTCCCACCAGAGTCGCCCTGCCGTTCGTACGAACCATCCAGGCCAACGCCAACACCATTTGGCAGTCTCCGGCCTCCATTCCTCCCACCGCGAAGGGCGTAGAGAGGAAGTACATGGCTCCTTCTAAGGGCTACGAGTACCTCCACGTGCACCCGACCCCGTGTTCCCTGGTGGTCCAATCTGTCAACGATAAAGAGCGTCACGGCCAGGAAGCCCCAGCCCCCAAATCCAGGGAGGCCAGGCGGATGGATCTCCTCGGCCGTAAAGTGTACTCGGCTGGGGCGCTGCAGCTCAGGGTCTCCAACCAGCAGGCCCTGCTGAGCAGGTACGCCTTCAACTCCTGAGTGGCAGCGGATAAATTCAAGGAGCTGCTGCCACAAGATGCTCGTCAGGAGTTTACGGCCATTTTGGAGGAAGGCAAGAAGGTCGCACGCACGTCCTTGCAAGCCTCTTTGGACGCTGCGGACTCGGCTGCCCGTACCCTCGCGTCGGGTGTAACGATGCGTCGCCTCTCCTGGCTGCAGGTTTCTGGCCTTCCGCCGGAGCTCCAGCACACTATACAGGACCTTCCTTTCGAAGGCCAAGGCTTATTCTCGGATAAGACAGACCCCAGACTCAAGAGTCTGAAAGACAACCGAGTCATTATGCGGTCACTTGGGATGCACACACCCGTGACGCAACGCAGACCCTTCCGGCCGCAGCAACAACAACAGCGCAGGCCGTATCCCCAGTTCCGCCAGCGGCAGGACCTTAACAGGCGCCGCGGCAGGAACGGAAGGCGCAGGCACTCGGGGAACCAAGGGGGGCAGAACCAAGGCTCCTCTAAGCCCCCGCCTGGACCTAAGCCTTCATTTTGAAGGTGCGCCCGAGGGCGCAGTAACAGTTTCCCCAATGGATCCTTGCCCCCCGTTTTCCAACCGCCTTTCGTTTTTCCTCCCGGCGTGGTCCCTAATAACATCAGACCGCTGGGTCTTACGCACGGTGCAGTCGGGTTACCGCCTGCAGTTTGTTTCATTTCCTCCTCCCCGCCCCCCTTCCTCGTCCCTCTTCAGGGACCCCTCTCACGAGCAATTCCTTCGGCAGGAGGTGCAGACGCTCCTCGGCAAAGGAGCTATAGAGGCGGTGCCGGAGAACGAGAAAGGCAAGGGGTTTTATTCCCGCTACTTTCTGATCCCCAAGGCCAAGGGGGGCCTCAGGCCTATCCTCGACCTGCGAGAGCTCAACAAGTACCTGGTGAAGTTGAAGTTCCGCATGGTTTCCTTGGGGACCATTATCCCATCCTTGGATCCGGGAGACTGGTACGCCGCCCTCGACATGCAGGACGCGTATTTTCACATTGCTATCTGGCCACGTCACAGACGTTTCCTTCGCTTCGTTGTGGGGTCTCTTCATTACCAATTTGCAGTCCTCCCATTTGGCTTGTCCACGGCCCCGAGGGTGTTTACGAAGTGCATGGCAGTTGTTGTGGCGCAGCTCCGGCGCAGTCGTATCCACGTGTTTCCGTATCTGGACGATTGGTTGATTCGGGGCACGTCGGAACAACAAGTCTGCAGCCATGTCCGCGTGATCACCGACATGTTCGCCACTCTGGGCATCTTGGTGAACACAGACAAGTCCACCCTGGTTCCCACTCAAAGGGTGGAATTCATCGGGGCCGTCCTGGACGCCACTGTGGGCAGGGCCTTGCTGCCATTGCAGCGGTTCCAGGCCTTGTCGGCGATTGTGCAACGGCTGCGGTCAGCCCCCTTAACGTCAGTGAGGACATGTCTAACCCTGTTAGGCCACATGGCGGCTTGTACTTTTGTGACCAATTACGCTCGGCTCCGCATGAGGCCCCTCCAGTTGTGGCTCATCAGTCATTACAGGCCGACAAGACAGCCGCTAGATATGTTAATCACAATCCCCCAGAGGGTCCTAGATTCTCTCGGCTGGTGGCTAGACCAGTCAGTGTTGTGTGCGGGTCTCCCCTTCCACCCATCTCAGCCCTCGGTGTCCCTAACAACGGATGCCTCAGATCTCGGCTGGGGGGCCCACGTAGGGACCCTGAGGACGCAGGGCCTGTGGTCCCAGGAGGAGGTGGGGCTACACATCAACATGCGGGAGTTGAGAGCGGTTCGTCTTGCTTGTCAAACGTTCTGTCATCAGCTTCAGGGTCGCTGTGTCGCGGTGTTCACCGACAACACGACGACCATGTATTATATCAACAAGCAGGGCGGCACCAGATCCTCCTCCCTGTGCCACGAGGCGATACGACTCTGGGACTTTTGTGTAGCCCACTCCATTCACCTCATGGCTTCCTTCCTCCCCGGAGTACGGAACACGCTGGCGGATCGATTGAGCAGATCCTTCCTGTCACACGAGTGGTCCCTTCGCCCAGACGTCGCCCTCTCCATCTTCCGGAGGTGGGGTTATCCCCGGGTAGACCTCTTCGCGTCCAAGGGGAACAGGAAGTGCCAAGCGTTCTGCTCCTTTCAGGGCAGGGAGCCCGGGTCGATAGCGGATGCCTTCCTCATCCAGTGGTCGACCCACCTGTACTATGCGTTTCCCCCATTCCCTTTGGTCCACAGGGTCCTTCTGAAGGTACGCAGGGACAGGGCTCACGTGATCATGGTAGCCCCGGCATGGCCCAGACAACACTGGTACCCCATGCTGCTGGACCTGACTATAGCCGACCCAGTTCCCCTGCCCCTTCATCCGGACCTGATTACCCAGGAGCACGGGACCCTCTGTCACCCGGACCTGCAGTCGCTGCACCTAGCAGCGTGGCTCCTGCGTGGCTGACTGGCTCTGAGCTGCGCTGTTCCTCGCCGGTGAGGGAGGTGCTCTTGGGCAGCAGGAAGCCGTCCACAAGAGCGACATATTTGGCCAAATGGAAGCGCTTCTCCTGTTGGTGCGTGGAGAGAAATCTCCGCCCTATGGAAGTTTCGGTAGCCGATATCTTGGACTACATTTGGTCCCTTAAAGGGCAAGGTCTGGCCATATCGTAGTTGCGAGTCCACCTAGCAGCTATCTCCACCTTTCATCCGGGGGCGGATGGTCGCTCTGTTTTTTCTCACCCGATGGTGTCTAGATTCCTTAAGGGGTTGGAACGTTTATACCCTAACGTCCGTCCCCCTGCTCCAACCTGGGATCTTAACCTGGTGTTGTCCCGGCTCATGGGGCCCCCCTTTGAGCCGTTAGCCACTTGCTCCCTGCTTTACCTCTCTTGGAAGACGGCCTTTCTAGTAGCTATCACCTCGGCTAGACGGGTGTCGGAACTCCGGGCTCTTGTGGTAGACCCCCCATATACGGTCTTCCACAAGGACAAGGTGCAGCTGAGACCACACCCTGCTTTTCTCCCCAAGGTGGTCTCAGCCTTCCACGTCAACCAAGAGATATTCCTTCCGGTTTTTTTCCCGAAACCTCACTCCTCAGGCAGGGAGCAGCAGCTCCACTCGCTTGATGTCCGTAGGGCTCTCGCGTTCTACGTGGAGAGGACCAAGCCCTTCCGCAAATCCCCCCAGCTTTTCGTGGCAGTAGCGGACCGCATGAAAGGGCTTCCTATCTCCTCCCAGAGGTTATCCTCTTGGGTAACGTCCTGCATCAGGACCTGCTATGACTTGGCCCATGTCCCTACGGGCCGTGTGACTGCGCATTCTACCAGGGCGCAGGCGTCGTCGCTGGCTTTCCTCGCCCGTGTGCCCATCCAGGAAATCTGTCGGGCAGCGACCTGGTCATCGGTCCACACCTTTGCTTCCCACTACGCCCTGGTCCAGCAGTCTAGAGAGGACGCGGCCTTCGGATCTGCAGTGCTCCATGCCGCGACTTCTCGCTCCGACCCCACCGCCTAGGTATGGCTTGGGATTCACCTAACTGGAATGGATGTGAGCAATCACTCGAAGAAGAAAAGACGGTTACTCACCTTTGTAACTGTTGTTCTTCGAGATGTGTTGCTCACATCCATTCCACACCCGCCCTCCTTCCCCACTGTCGGAGTAGCCGGCAAGAAGGAACCGAGGAGCGGGTGGGCCGGCAGGGATATATATTGGGCGCCATGGCGGCGCCACTCCAGGGGGCGACCTGCCGGCCCACTGGAGTTGCTAGGGTAAAAAGTTTCCGACGAACGTGCACGCGCGGAGCGCACACCTAACTGGAATGGATGTGAGCAACACATCTCGAAGAACAACAGTTACAAAGGTGAGTAACCGTCTTTTCCTTATCTACTTTCTCTACACCAGTCATGATTTTATAGACCTCTGTCATACCTCCCCATAGCCGTCTCTTTTCCAAGCTGAAAAGTCCCAGTCTTATTAATCTCTCCCCATACGGAAGCCATTCCATACCCCTAATCGTTTTTGTTGCCCTTTTCTGAGCCTTTTCCAATTCTAATATGTCTTTTTTGATATGGTGCAACCACATTTGCACATAGTATTCAAGATGTGAGCGTACCATGGATTTATATAGAGGCAACATGATATTTTCCGTCCTATTATCTATCCCTTTCTTAATTATTCCCAGCATTCTGTTAGCTTTTTTTGACTGCCGCTGCACATTGAGGGGATGTTTTCAGAGAACTGTCCACAATCTCTCCAAGATCTCTTTCTTGAGTGGTAACAGCTAATTTAGACCCCATCATTTTATATGTATAGTTGAGATTATGCTTTCCAATGTGCATTACTTTGCATTTATCAACATTAAATTTCATCTGCCATTATGTTGCCCAGTCATCCAGTTTTGAGAGATCCTTTTGTAGCTCTTCTCAATCTGCCTGGGACTTAACTGTCTTTAGTAATTTTGTATCATCTGCAAATTTTGCCACCTCACTGTTTACCTATTTTTCCAGATCATTTATGAATATGTTGAATAGGACTGGTCCCAGCACAGACCCTTGGGGGACTGCTATTTACCTCTCTCCATTCCGAAAACTGACCATTTATACCTACCCTTTGTTTCCTGTCTTTTAACCAGTTACCAATCCATGAGAGCACCTTCCCTCTTATCCTGTGGCAGCTTACTTTGCGTAAGAGCCTTTGATGAGGGACCTTGTCAAAGGCTTTCTGAAAATTGAAACACACTATATCCACTGGATAACCTTGTTCCACATGCTTGTTGACCCCCCTCAAAGAATTCTAGTAGATTGGTGAGGCATGATTTCACTTTACTAAAACAATGTTGACTCTTCATCAACAAATTATGTTCATCTATATGTCTGACAATATTGTTCTTTACTATGCTGTAGTTTCAACCAGTTTGCCTGGTACTGAAGTCAGGCTTACCGGCCTGTAACTGCTGGGATCACCTGTGGAGCCCTTTTAAAAAATTGGTGTCACATTAGCTATCCTCCAGTCATTTGGTACAGAAGCTGATGTAAATGATAGGTTACAGACTACAGTTAGTAGTTCTGCAATTTCACATTTGAGTTCCTTCAGAACCCTTGGGTGAATACCATCTGGTCCTGGTGACTTATTGCTGTTTAATTTATCAATTTGTTCCACAATCTCCTCTAATGATACCTCAGTCTGGGACAGGTTGACAGAGGTCTTCCTCTTTTCAAAAAGAAAAAGGTGCATATTAAAGGGAAACTGTCAGAATCTGTTGGAGAATGTTATCATAATTGTAAGAATCTTTTCTTCTAATTCACTACTTTCACCAGAAACTTCAATTTAATTAAAAGTCAGTTTATTCAGAATGTCTGGCTGTTTCGTGCTTTTCTGATGCACTGTCAGCAGAAGGAGCACAAATTAAATAGCATACTGATCCACTCTGACATCATTGATTGGGAGCCTCAAGCAAGGAAGAAAACAAAAAATGTTAATTTTAAGCTCCATTTCAAACATGAAATATGTCAATATTTGCCTAATAGGAAAAAAGTTATTGGCAAATGTGTTCTCAATCCAAGAGAATAGCATGAAAAATAGAGTCAATATTAAGAACTTAAAAAAAAAAAAAGTGGCTGGAGGATGAGAAAAGCACTTGAAAAAACAAATGTTTATTTTTTTTACTCTTGCCATCCAAATAGATGTTTGTGCTTTGCCATCTTTCTAATCTCTCATTTTTTCCAACAGAGTCTGGAAATGGCCCTTTTTTCAGGAGATAAAGCTGGTTTTGGGGATGAAGTGAATGTTCTTTCTTGGACCAGCTACTAAAGGTGTTGAGGGTCATCAGTTATGATAGCATTCTACTGTAGATCTTAAGCTTGTTTGTGCTACCATTGCATGTGTTTGAGCTGCAATGGCACCAGGAATATTCACTGCGCTGTCACTGACTCTTTGGTACCTCACCAGCCCACTCTTGAGTTCTTCCCATTTAAATTCACTTTGACAAAAGCTTTTAGCAAATTTTCAGTTGAAAGTTGAGGGTGAAATCCTGGCCCCCTCTGAAGACAATGACAAAACTCCAATTGATTTCAACGTGGCCAGGATTTGACACAGTGTTTTCGAAAGAGAAGAGTGAACAGTTAACTGCTTTGTATGCAAAGGAAGTAACCTTTTTTTTTTTTTCTGAGCCTGAAAATGTATTGATGAACTAGAGTACTAGACCCTGGTTATAATGTTGCCATCTGTAGAAAGAGTACCTTTTCAGCTTTGTAAGAGACATCAAGAAACTGTCAGACTCAAGTTATCTTAGTGTTTGCCAGTTGAGGATAAGCCAACAGCTGTACTTTGCACTCCCTGCAGGCATTACAACAAGGAGAAGATTTCAAAGAATTAAAAACAGCATTTCCATTAAGCTTTAAAAGTTTGGGGTCAGACAAACATCCTTTTTTGGGTTTCAATGAAAAATGCCAGGAGACCAAGGGTGATCTCCTCATGATTTCCTACATGGCATAGTGTACCGCAGAACTTCCCTTTCTTAATTTATTTTTTTAGGTGGTGGATTTTCCCCTTGGAAAAAAATGTTTCAACATTGGTTGCTCTAGTTCCTAGAGTTCATTGATTGATTGTGCCTGTCATGCTGTCTGGAATAGCTCATGACTGTGAGTGCCAACCTCAGGGCAGACTGTCAAAAAGCAGAGCACAAACCCCAAACTAGTTGTGAGGTCTGTACTTAGATTTTTCCAACCAAGTATCAAGCGTGAACTCCTCAAGCACTGTAGTAGCCTAACCATGGAGTCACAGACAGTCCCCTTGTGCACTGCAGTCTATCTTGCCACCCAAACAAACTCCTTTGTTTTCTTACATCAGAAATCACAACAATATTCAGGTTTCTCCCAGTCTCAAAGAACAAGTAACTGACCCCAGGTAAATTGTACTTTAGATCTCTCACCAAAGACAATGCTTGTAGCCAAGCCTAAACGTTTATTAACCACGAAAAAGAAACGAGTGTTATGTACCAGATTAAAGCAGTTAAACACACACACAAGTGAGTTACAATATTCAGTTTCAAAAAGTAATAGACGCTGCTGTAACGTACAAGCTCAGTGTCTCTTTTAGGGCTAACCCAAGCTAAGCCCCTTGGGGATCCCTTGCTTATGCTGAGAAATGTTGCCCTCTCAAATTCCAAGCAGCATAGTGATACAGATCCTTCTATTGAGGGATTTTTATTCCTTTCCCCCAGAGTTCAAACTGTGATGAGCCAAGGTTGGGGTGTCTTTATTCTATGGAAACACCATTAGTTTGTCACACTGAAATTTTGAATCTCTATAGTTGGCCTACACCATGCTAGTTCAGCTTTCAAGGAATTTTTACATAGGAGGAATAAGGAGAATCAACAGTATTTTTTAAAGCATAATATTAATTTGGTAAAAGCAGAGAAAAGTCTTTGGTGGTATATTTTCCCTCTGTGTCTGGAGAATTTACATGTGTAATTCTCCTGTATTTGTCTGTCTCTGTATGTGTTTATATGCTGACTATAGTAACTGGAACAACTGTTTTGGGCAGTGAAAAAAGAGAAGTAGAAATTTAGGGAAAATAGATTTTTTCACCAGGAATTCATTATGTTGTAACAAATTATTTGCCCTACGGAACTTAATTAGATTAATTTAAACAAATGTATTTCCAATTCTACTATTTGACATGATGGGACTTTGGCAAAGAACTGAAGCATGCTGTCACAGCTTTCAAACAGGACTATTTATTTTTATCTACTTTACTACTTAATCTATTGTTTACTTTTGACTATCTGCTTTGCAAAGCTGATGACAAAGAGCCAATAAAACACAAAGGTTTTATTTATTGAATTACCAGAACAGACTGTGTAATTTTCCGAAAATGAAGATGATAATCTATAGCAGTGTTTAACAAACTGGCTCCAGAGTCAGCCTAGAATGACAAAAATTGAAAAGGCAAAGAAAAGATTCTTTGTGATGTGCAAAACCACAGTTAGAATATTTCTTAGAGGCTGTTGAATTCCCACTGTCCCTGGGGTTGGCTATTTCACCATCTGCAAAACTGAGTATAATTTTAACTCCTACCAAACAGTGGCAAATTAATTTTACCTTCTTCTGGGTGGCATAAAAGAAATACCACTTAATGGATTTGTAAGCCCCTGTCGGAAGGGCAGACTGGATGAGAAATGGGGTTGCTCATGATTTCCAGAGTTCTGTGAAAACTGTGGGAGGTTTTCTGCAGGCAGGAAAACTAGAGAGAGAGAGAAAAATGAGTAAGGTTCTTCTTTTTGGTTAAATGTAACCATAATTTACTGATATACATAAAAGGCCTTTAGTTTTTCTCAGTACCTCTATTTCCTTTTTCTTCTTAATTTTGCATTACATTTTTTAGGAAATTGTAATAAATGTGGCACTTCTTGTATCTCTTACTTGAACTAGATAATAAATTATCTTCTCTTTAGAATTTGAAATTAATATATATTTTAATTTGCTTCTTGTATTTGCTGTCAGTGAGAGCTGAACAGAACATTTCTCCCTTACTGATCACATTCCGGGCAGTGTTGTATATGCAGCTTCTGCAACTTTATAAGAAATTGCTATGATTTTAATATGCTGTAAAGTCCTTTAAAGCTTATTAATATTTTTGGCTAATGTTCTGTTTAGACTCTTTGCCCCAAAAGCTACCTCCTCACCACCAAGACTTTGACCACAGCACCTGTAGCAGTTCCAGCCATCGGTGAATTATTTGAAAACTGACCTTGGCTCTAAAGACTCCTACGGGACACTGTGAAGATCCCTGCCTTACCTTTGTTGCATTTTAGATGGGCTGTGGGAGGATTGGATGAATTTTTTATGCTTTGTTCTGTTCTACATGTTCAAGAGAAGGGAGCTGGGGGAGGATTGTTTGTATGGGTTGAAATCTTGGCTCCACTGAAGTCAATGAGAGTTTTGCAGTTAATGTAAGGTGCGGCAAGGATTTCACCTACAATGTGAGAAGGAGTCAGGAGCTGTGTGTCTGAGATTAATGATCTTGGATTCAGATTGAACTTTTTTCAGAATGGTATATGGCCACTCACTGAAGTGACTAACCTAAATAAATAAATAAAATATATAAATAAATAAATAAGGGAGCACAGGAAAACAAACATAGGTTTACCTGCTATACCAAAAGGAGGAAACATAATTCCATCAAAATACATTCTTACTGGGGGGAATTCCATGAGTTCCAGTTCACAAGGCAAAATGCTGTGGCAGAACTCTGCTCTTCCCCAAAATATAAACCCTTTAAACCCATCCTGGAGCCCTCACACCCTTCCACACCCCAACCCCCGATTTCATGAGCATTCATGGCCTGCCATACAATTTTTATATCCATATGTGGCCCTCAGGACAAAACCTTTGCCTATCCCAATCTAGAAGCTCAATTATTGCCAAAAACAATTCCAGAGGCTCTGCCTCATTTACGCCTGATGGCTGAAAAAATAATGTAGCTACAACGGATTGTGATGTATCTAAGGTTTATCTTTTGATATCTTAGGTAGTAATTGATTATTATTGATAAGATGTCAGTAACTGAAAATAGTATAGGATTTTTTTCAGTTTCTTAGTCGGTTGGAGGCTCAATTCATTACATGGCTATTCTGGTTTGCTCTTTCAGGACTGCTCCAAATCCTATTTAAGTCAGTGGGAGTCTTTCCACTGATTTATTTAATAGTTGGATTGAGCTCCTGATGCAGATGACCTATGTAAACTAAACATGAGTATCCATTTGGTTTTATTCTTGCCCGCCTATCCCCTTTTATGATTTGGAAAACAAATAAACCCTTTAAAAATACTATATCTTTATATTTTTGGGAAGAGCAGAGATTGTTATTTTTAAATCTGTATGCTCTAGAAAGTAATAGCATCTGGTCCTTTGGAAAATGCTGTTTTAGATACATTTGCTTGAATATTTGTTTTGGAGAACTTTTAAGGACACTGTAGACATTAGGTAATGGAATCCTCTTCAAGCACTTGACAGTTGCATTGCAAGTTTTTGTGTTTTCATCCTATCCTGCTGCTTTCCTGAACTGTCACCCACAGAAATCAATCTGTTTGCATAGTCTTATTTTTCTCAGTTGCATCATTCTTCTAATTGTTTCTCACTCTTTTTTTACCCTCTCCTCAAGACATACTTTTGATTGTGACTGCTGAGTTCTGCCACAGCATTTTTCCTTGTGAACTGGAACTCACGGAATTCCCCCCAGTAAGAATGTATCTTGATGGAATTATGTTTCCTCCTTTTGGCATAGCATGTAAACCTATGTTTGTTTTCCTGTACTCCCTTATTTAACTGGAGTGACCACAAACGAAATGATTTAGTCTTAGATTTTACCTGATCAGAAGCAATTCATACATAATATCTGTCTTTCAAATAAAGATTTAAAGTAGCAGATCCTTTCCCAGTTTGAGATTTTTAAAGCTTAAGATGTCATTTTTAAACTGCAGAGGATTTTTATGCTGTCTATAAAGAAACTGTTCAATATAAGAAGGAGCAACTGGTGTACATTCAGGTTAGCAGAGTTTTAAAATTAGTTTTAAGTAAATATTTATCAGACAGTCTTGTCTATTTTATTGTAGTCTCTTTCCGTGAGGGTTTCAAAGAGTTCACAGGTGTTTTTTTTTTAAAAAAAAAAAAAGTACTGAATCAGCTGGCTAGTCATACTTAATTGTAGTTTTAAAATAATATGTTTAGGCTCTTTGAGAAAGTATTTGGAGAACTGAAGGTAAATGCCTCAGAGGGATGTTTCCTACAAAGGTAGAAACTGGGTATCAGTTGTGCTCTACGAGGTACAGTAACTTGTCTATTTGGAACTGTGTGCGCTCTGAATTCTTTAACACTTCAGCTGGTTACATTGTTTGATGTAATTAATTTAAATGTTTTGTTTTATTTTATTCACCTATGAAGTCTTAGTTTTATTACTTTTTATCCATTTATTTACCATTGGTTCTTGTGAAGAATTTTCTTCAGGTTCACATAATAAAATGAACATATTTTCTAATTAGATTGAGACTATTTCCTATCTTTAAAATAGTCATAAAAATATAAAGAGTAAGCAGGCAACAAAGTTAACAAATTCTATATAATGTATGAGGACTAAAGGAATCAGGATTTGATAAGGGAGTCCTCACCTTTTAATCTCTAGTTTACTGAGCTGGCACCATCTGGTGACTTTTTTCTGTTCTGCATGAAATGGTTTAGGATTGAAGAGTAAAACTTCAAATCAATAGCTATTCATATAGCATATAGGCATATAGCAAATTCACATTAAAACAAGATTGTAGAACAGCCATATAGTAGTGTGAGACAGTCTTACCCAGCTACCTAGGAATTTAGCAAAATGACATGTTGTTATTTACTAACATCTTATCAAAGATTTGCAATTAACATCACTAAGACTGCATGAAAAGGTTATTTCTCTAACTATTTTGTTCTGAGATCTCAGAGCCATTCCAATGCAATTTCTGCAGGCAGAGAACTCAAATTTCCTTAAGTACTTCCTTAGGGCTTCCTTGAGCCAGGACATCTGGAAGTTTTGTGCAACAGTTTTGTGAAAATAGGACTTTTTTTTTTTTAACGGACTGACTGACTTGTAAAGAAGAGAGACAAAAGGATAACTCAAGGCTGTTGAGAGATTATAGATTGTTATGCAGAACATGGATAAAAATCACTAATAAGGATTATACCAAGGTACTGGATTGTCCAAGTGATTTGGCAATGGGGTACAGAGATATTCATCATTTTAAGATGCCTCTTCCAGTCTGGTCCATGTCAGTAGTAACCAAGCAGCTACAGTGGCCAGTCAATGACCTAGTTGAGTCCTAAGGTGAACTGGTCATTGTAGTTCATTGTAGCTCGGACAGAGATCCGCATCACTGTACTTTAACTGTTTTGGCAGTGATAGAGAGGTCAATAACAATGGCCATTGTACTGTTAGGATGCTGTGTGCTTTGAAGATATGAATGCAGCATTATTAATCAAAAAGTTCTGAATTCAGATCTTTGCTCAACTCACTACGCAGCCATGGGAAATTCAGTCTCTCTGCTAGTTTCCCCACCTGTGAAATAGGGATAATAATACTTTAGAAGCATATTGTAAAGATTAACTAATTACTGTTTGCAGAGTCATGAATGTATATAAGCATAGGGTCACTTTTCCACTCCCATTGATTTCAGTTCATGCTGGATTGGAGCCTTAGTTAATGCTTCATATTCTAAATTTTCAAACTAATACGCTTAAGCTTAATAAGTGTAGACCTAAATCAAGTGTAAAAATTAACATTCATATAAAAGAAAGCTTTACTGCTAACTTTGTCTATCTTTACCCCAGATAGTTTGTTTTGGCTTCTTTGTAAAGAAAATATAGTAACTTAATGCAGTGGTTAGCCAGATGTTTATTTTAAAAGGTAACACACTGAGCGGGATCTTTCACATTCACAATGTAGATCTGTTAATGCCTCAGTATTTAGTCTCTTTAGTTTTGTGGGAATCACAAGGATTGTAATATTTTAATGTTTGGTTTAAACTCTTTTAACAATGTGTAAAGATATGCTATGCCTATTTTTTTGATGAGGTGTGATGGAAGAATATGGATTATGGACATTGATCAGCAGTTTATTATAGTCACATCTGGATTGCATTAGCTGCAAGTTCAGAGCAGGTGTATTCAGGTGAAAGATTGCATCAATTAGCATTATGTGTTCCTTTTAAAGAGAAATGCAAAAGTTCTATCTATTTTTTCTTGTTACTGATACAACTTGTAAATTATAATATTGATGTTTTCTGTATGCTGATTTGACTTTGCATACATATATCAAATAGACTTTTCTAGCTCGATGTAACTTCAATTCTTGTTTTTATCTTTTCACTGTAATGTACCTTACCTGGTTAAAAGAAAATAAAATTAAGCGTATCTTTGAGTGGCAAAACAGAGGAGAAGTCCACGTAATAGATGACAAGACATTTTAAAATATCCACTGTATGCCTGGAGCTGTTAACATTTTCTTTTGTTGAACATCCAAACAATTAGTGTTTTGTTAATATGTCAGTAGAGTCCCTCACCTAATCGAAACATATTTTTTTTCTGTTTTGCTATTGTTTCTGAAGCTAGCCTTAATGAGAGCTATTCAGTAGCAAGGTTTTTTTTCCTTTCAGTTTTGTACTGTACTAAAATGATGCCAGAAGGAGAACCCATTGAATAAGTTATTTCTGTACAGTGTGATGTAATTTTAGTGACTGGACTAGTTTTCTGTTCCGTGTCAGCAAACTTGCATGAAAGAAATACATTTTTCTTCACATTTGATATAATATTTCCTTTTGACGTAGTACCATATGTGCAGTGCTGCCATGGCTTATGTATGAAGAAAAAGCTACTTGAAAGGGATGTGTTAAAATAGAGGATATATCTGTGTTACTTTCTTCATTTTGCACAAAAGGCTGACTGTGATAGAAAGTTGTTACATTCTAGTACTAACCAAGATGTGTGGGTTTCCATCAATGGTAACAAGCATATGCAGGGCCGGCGCTACCATTTAGGCAGCCTAGGCAATCACCTAGGGCGCCAGAATAAATGGTGGGCACTGTTTTGCTGGAGGGGGCTGCAGGCGGCTCCGGTGGAGCTGCCGCAGTGGTGCTTGCGGAGAGTCCGGTGCTCCGCGGCTCCAGTGGAGCTGCCGCAGTGGTGCCTGCGAAGGGTCCGGTGCTCGTGCGGCTCCACTGGACCTCCCGCAGGCATGACTGCGGCAGCTCCACCCGAGCCGCGGGACCAGCGCGCAGGGCGGCGAAATTGCCGTCCGCCTAGGGCGCTCAAACCCCTAGCGCCGGTCCTGAGCATATGTGCCCTTTCTTGTTAAGATTGTGAATAGAGTTTTAAGTTCATATTTCTGCCTGATGTAGAATTAGAAGGCTATCGGTTTGTCCTTAAAGATTTAGGCTAAAATGCTGCTTCTTTACTAATGCATAAATAGTTAAATAGCTGAAAATGAAGGATTAAATGTTTTCCTCGTGGTGGCGGTGGTGGTGGAGCAAACCATGCAGCATATTTTACAGCTAATCTCGTGGAAAGGGAGAAATGGTTTATTTCACACATTTTCAAACCAAATTAGGAGTCATAAGCAGGGCTTTGGAGCGGAACCCGGAGCTGGGGTGCAGAGCAGTGGAGCTGCAGGTTTTTTTCTGGAGCCAGAGCACAGCTCTAAAACCCTGCAAGAGCTTCTCCTCCTCCCCCACTTCATGTGCATTCCTGATGGGTCCTTTCCTCACCCCTTCCTATAATATACTAATGCTTCCTGGTACTGCATCATGCCATTGTTTAGATAGATGGAGAGATCTAGGTTGAGTGCTTCAAAGCTTGCTCACCAAGAGGCTGATCACATTGCTTCATAGTATTGTGTCTGCATGAAGAGTAAACACCCGATCCAGGAAAGCACTTAAACATATTGCTTGGTTTTACTCATGTCAATAATCCTATTGAATTCAGATGCTTAAAACAGTATATGGTTTAGTAGTTTGCTGAACCTTTTTTCAGAAGATTAGCTGGCATATTCCTATCTAAACACAGTTGTTTTCTTTTTACGATAGAACTTTACATCCTTAAACAGTCGGAATAATCTGAATTTATTTTAGTCAATGCTTTGCTGACTTTGACAGGTGAGGCACAAATCACAAAGTAGTTATTTCCACCCCCACATGATGTATAATTAGTAGCTATTAAAAGCTTACCTGATTTATAGTCAAGAAGCAAGATGTGGAATTGGAGATGCCACCACCGCTACTCGGGCTGGCATGGGAGCAGAGCATGAGGCAGTTCGAGGGCTCGGGGATGACTCCTCATGTATATGCGTGGACCCCTCCCCCATGGGAGAGAGGGCCAGGAAGGGCCCCCCCCCACAGATCCATCCCTTGCCCTTACAAGCCCCCTGCAGCTTGGGCTCAACTGCTGCAATCCTCATATGGGCTCACCAAGCGGTGGTTACCACAGCAGACCCCTTTTAAAGCGACTCCTGGGTGTGGGAAATTACCATAGTAACAAGTCAAGCTTCTTGCACTATTAGGCATACCAAGGTTTGAGCCTTACACAGCATTACATTCTTCAGACTCTTTAACATTGCTTTTTGCGACTGGAGGGAGTGAGTTGTGACATTTTAAATCAAATCACAATTTGTCCTTCAATCTTTATATATTTATGAATTAAATAGAAAAGGAATATACACAATATGTTTTGTAACTTTTGGGAATTCTTGGTTAGGTTGTGCCTCACTTGCCTGGGCTGATGAGCTGTCCCTGAAGTGCTGCAAGCACTAGTCTCTCGAGGGGGTTCCAAAATTCGTTCTGTTGTACCAAGTGACTTCAGCATCTCTCTCTGGTCAGAGGTCCCACACAGTCTGCTTCTTCATGAGCCACTCTTCCCAACTGCCATGGAATATTTTCCACCTAGCAACTTATATCTCTCCCGCAGATTCGTGGCGCTGCCTTCTGCTGACCTGCTGCTGTTCAGTAAGTTCATCACCTCATTTTCCTTCTGCAAATGAGAGAAGTCATAATGGACCCAATCCTACTAAACATATCCTGGAATTTGAGGGTGTTCTTGACATTCCAGGAGGTGTCCAGAAGCTTGCAGAGTTGTACCTGAAGTCACAGTCCACTGGTTAGATTAATTATATTTTCCCATTTTAGAAGCTTTTTCAAATTTTTCATAAATGTCGCCTAAATAGGAACATTAACTTAATGGGAATTGGACATACAAATCCCTTAGCCATATTTGAAAACCTCTGCATAAATTCTCAACGTGGTAGAAGAGAATGGCAAAGGTATGTTCTTGAGCATACTTCATGGTTTATACATTACTCTTTCAAACATGCTTATTTTTCTTGGTTCATCAGTGGTTTGGAGCGGTGTCCAGAATGTTGCGTTTTTTTGTGAAGTAGAAATGTTATACTAGTGAAATATTAACCATGTGCAGCCTTTTATAAAAAAAAAGTTTTAAAATTCCAGGGACTACTAGGAATCATAAATTGTGTGGTTAGTATTTTTGGCTCTATAATAACTTTCTTACATTTCAAATTTTTCTCCAGGTGTTGCTGTTCTTCTGAAGTGGTCAACCAGATTCCCTTAAAGTGGTCTTCTGAGTTATAACACAGGTAAGTAAAAGAAATTCAGATTGCATTAGCTATTGTTTCCGTGTTTTGTGAGACTTTGAAGTTGGGTAACTACTTGATAGATGGAAGATGTCTAGATTCTTTTCATTTTAAAGATCCCTTTTTAGCACTAAATACCATTCATCTGATTATAAGCACTGATAGAGTACACCAAAGCTTTAAGGAAGTTACAGAAGACAAGAACTTGGTGACTACTTAACAAAATAAATGAAGGAATAAAAAGCCTTAGTTTTCAATGCACTAGAAAAGCTTTTATTTGAATGATTGAACCTAAATATTTCAAATAGGTGAGTTACAGCAGCACCTGGTGCAACACTAGTATATGTTGACGTGTTGTATTTAGTATAACTGGTGCGTGAATATGAAATTACAAGAGTCATGAAAGTAAACAAAAATTATTTATCCTATAGAACATTTGTGAAAATAGTTCTGATGGAGCATACCTATAAACACAGAGTGAATTAAGGAATTACAGCAAACTGAGCTTCCTTGTAATAGAAACTTTGTTTTATTTTGTGTCTCTTTTTAAAGATTTATCATCTCATGTGTTCTCTCCCCTCTGTTGCAAACCCCTCATGTCTCGTGTGGCAACACGGGAGGAATAAAGTTTTAAAAAATTCATTATTGATTGAAATGTATTGAAGAAATTTTTGTAAGCATCTTAGTTTAATTGTCAGCATAGATCCACAGCAGGGCATGAGAGTAAGACAGACAGACACAATGTATCACCTTAACTCTCTCCAATATGGTACTTTAAAAAAAATGATGCAGAAGAAATGTGTTGCTACAATTGAGAATTAACTGGTGGTGAGAAGAGGAGAATTTCCATGTGCACTTTACGTATTATACTTTTGCCTTTTTGGTAGTGTCATATACTTGAGTATCGTATTAAATTATGTGAACCAATTTTACATTTATCCTTACTGAATTGTATTTGACTTCAGCTCACTGCCCTAATTTATCAGGATGATGGTTAGGATTGATGATCTTGACAAACTGGGGAAATGGTCTAAAATAAATAGGATGAAATTCAATAAAGAGAAATGAAAAGTACTACACTTAGGAAGGAATTGCACAATATAAAATGGGAAATGATTGCCTAGGAAGGAGTACTGTAGAAAAGAATCTTGAGGGTTATAGTGGATCACAAACTAAATGAGAATCAACAATGTTATACTGTTGTATTTAATGCAAATTAAAAAAAATTAGCAGAAGTGTTGTAAGGAAGAATTCTTCCATTCTACTCAGTGCTCATAAGGCTTCAAGTGGAGAACTGTGTCCAGTTCTGGGCACCACACTTTGGGAAAGATGGACAAATTGGAGAATTTCCAGAGGAGAACAACAAAAATGATTGAAGGTCTAGAAAACATGACCTACAAGGAAATGTTGCAAAAATTGGGTTTGTTTAGTCTGGAGAAGAGAAGACTGTGGAGGAGGGGAACATAAGTCTTCAAATACATAAAAGGTTGTTATAAAGAGGACGGTGGTCAGGGCCAGCTTTAGGAAGTGCGGGGCCCAATTTGAACAGTTTCGACGGGGCCCCAGCAGGGAAGACAGAAGAAAAAACAACACACAAAAAAAAAACACGTGGGGCTTGTACTCACTGGGTGGTGCTCCGAGTTTTCAGCGGCACTTTGGCGGCAGGTCCTTCACTCGCTCCAGATCTTCGCGGCACTGAAGAACCCGCCGCTTAAGTGCCGCCGAAGACCCAGAGCGCCGCCAGGTGAGTAAAAATTAAAAAGGCACCTCTAGCCAGGGAAGGGATTCTCACTGGGCACGGGACCCTCTTAGGTGCGGGGCCTGATTCGGGGGAATTGGTGGAATTGGCCTAAAGCCGGCCCTGAGGGTGGTAAATTGTTTTCCTTAACTGCTGAGGACAGGACATGTAGTAATGGGCTTAAATTGCATCAAGGGTGATTTAGGTTAGACATTAGGAAAAACTTTCTAACTGTAAGCATAGTTTAAACACTGGAACAGATTACTTTGGGAGATTGTGCAGTCTCTGTCACTGGAGGTTTTTAAGAGCAGATTGGACAAACACCTGTCGAGATGGTCTGGATAATACTTATTCCTGCCACAGTGCAAGGGACTGGACTAGATGACCTTTCGAGGTCCCTTCCAGTCCTACATTTCTATGATTAATCTTGACTTTCACAGTATTTGTAATCCCTTCCATCTTTTAGCATTTACAGATATTATTGCATGTACCACTCTAATGACTGAGGATAAATAGAATAGATGATGTTTGGTTCAAAATGTACCCATCTGTGTCATCAGAGTGCATCTTTAATTGCCCTCTGTATTCTGATGTTTTAGGCTATTGCATATATATCCTACAAATCATATTTTGTTAGTTTAGCTTTCCACTTCTTATTGCTATTGCTAAAGTTCCAGGGGCAACACAAATGAAAGATGTTGAGCACTTGACAAATGAAGGATAATGAGCTTCCCTTGCCTATTTTTTTTTCATATTCCTTCTTTCTGTTATGACCTCTGGATAGCTATATGCTTGGGATTTTTGTTGTTTGTTTATTTTCGAAAAACAGGATTAATCCCAAACTTTTTGGTGGGGAGGAGTATAAGTAGTTTACCAACAGGAATGTCACCTAGAACTGTATATAGTTATTTCCTAAAGTAAATTATAGTGGTGTGAAAGTGTCACTATAGTTAAGGTTGTGTTGTGACATCTGTTTTAAGGTCTAACCTTTTGTCTTCTAAAATCGACATGCTTAGTCAGCTTTCTTTGTTGCATCTCGGGAGGGTGCAGGGTAAGGTTAGTGAGCCAGATTTGGAGTCATGTGAGCCAGCAGTTCTGGAGATGTAAACTCCCCAAAATAACCATTTAAAAAAAAATTCTAGGTGGGATTTTCACCCCAGAGCTAAAGATCAAACTATTTATGTGATGTGGGTGAAAATGGTCTCAATCTGTTGAGTTTTACTCAAGGTACTAAATGGCACCCGCTAAATCTTTGGAGTACCCAAACTGAAAACAGTATTTAAGAAAATGTACATTTTTTACACTGTGCATGAGCCAATACAAAAAAACTGGAGGAACAGAAACCCTTTAGCTGTTTTATTTGCTTTAAACTTGACTCTTCTAAGTGCTCTAAAATCCAGACAATTACACAGACCTTGTTTACACTGGCAAGTTTCTGCGCAGTAAAGCAGCTTTCTACGCCATAACTCCCGAGGTGTACACACTGCCAAGCCACTTAGTGTACAGGAGCTGCGCAGTAGCTCTCGAAAAAACCCATTTCAACAAAAGGCGTACAGCTTTCCGTGATGGGGCTACAGCGCAGTGGTGCCAGTGTAGACACCACAGTGATTACAGTCCTGCGATTGGCCTCCGGGAGGTGTCCCACAATGCCAGTTCTCACCTCTTTGGTCATCAGTTTGAACTCTACTGCCCTGCCCTCAGGTGACCAACCGTCATCCCTCACCTCTTACATTCCTTTGCAAATTTGAAAGTCCCCTTCCTGTTTGCTCAGTGATGCGTGCAGTGGTTTCGGCGCATCTTTCCAGGTGGCCATGCCTGCTCCACGCACCAGGCGATCCCCCACTTGGAGCAATGCCGAGCTTCTGGACCTTAACAGCGTTTGGGGAGAGGAGACTGTCCAGTCCCAGTTGCACTCCAGCCATAGGAATTATGATACCTATGGACAGATTTCACAATGGATGATAGAAAGGGGCCATGACTGGGACACACAGCAGTGCAGGACAGAAGTGAGGGAGCTGCGGAACATCTACCAGAAGGAGCGGTAGGCAAACTGCTGCTCTGGTGCTGCGCCCATGAGCTGCTGGTTCTACAAAGAGCTGGACGTGATACTTGGTGGCAACCCCACCTCCACTGCTAAGGCCCCTGTGGATACTTCATTGGCTTGCATGCCAGTCAAGAGTGTACTGAGCTAGGAGGAACAAATCTTGGATGAAGGGTGGGAGGAGGACCCAGAGGCAGAGAAAGACTTGGAGGTCAGAGATGCATGTAGCCAGGAGCTCTTTTCTACCCTGGAGGTGCCTAGCCAGTCACAGCAGTTGGATCTTGGCAAAGTGCAAACAGGAGAGGAGGCCCCTGGTAAGAGGATCTGATTTTGGGAATTGCTGAAGTGAGTTGTTGGGGGCAGGAGGTTTGCAGAAAGCAGGCTTGTCTCCCCCAGCATGCTGACTGTGAGTGGTGGAACAGGGTGTTGATTAACTCCCTCACTTTATGGGAATCTCCTCTGCAGAGCTGCTTTTGTTTCTTGCCCTGTTAATGGTAACTTTCCTGCGCCACTGTGCCGTCACAGGGTCGGGGACCATTGCTGCACACAGGCAAGCCGCATAGGAGCCAGGGCGGAAGTCATACACTTGGAGAAGACCCTCCCTTGATTCACTGCTCACCCTCAGTAGCAAGATATCTTCCATAATGATCACATCCTGTGGAAAGTGTGGGGACAGGAATGATTATCAGGCCCCCGCTACAGCCTCCCCAGGAGCCACATGCCCAGTACGAGAAGAGTGTTTTACCCTGCCCCTGCGGCTAATCACCATTTTAGGGGTCTTGTGGCTCATGTGTACTTGTCTGGGGTCAGCCAGTTAATGACAGGTGTGTGAGTACTGACTGCATTTTAAAGCACTGAATCAGTGTTGTCTGTGTTGCAAACAATACTGCTTCTGTAAAATGTTGCATATAAACTTCGCATTGCCTGATAATCTTGGGAGCCCAACCGCCCTCTTCGTTATCGGCAGCAGAACGGCTGCGCAGAATTAGAAAGTGGCCAAGAAGAACTAAAGAGGATTTTCTCCACGAGGTTACGATGCACTGTACCACCAAGAAACAGGAATTGAAGGAGTGGCGGGACAGCAAGAAGAGGGACTGAAAGGAGAATGTGGCACACTGGAAAGAAGCAATGGAGCAGCTCTTAAACGTTATAGAGCACCAAGTGGACACACTCCAGGTATTAGCTCTTCAAACCAAGTAGCTCTGCGCCCGCTCTCCCCTGCAGTCACTGTCACAAAACTCTTTCCCATGTGCCCCCCAGACACCACCAACACACTGTTATCAACTTTCAGGCTCACTCTCTACCCGCAGCATTCCACTCCTGCCCCGTCACAGTCGAGCACTGTGGACTCCCAGTACCCACTGCACTCAACGCCCATCCTTTTGCAGTTTGGCCCTGCTGAAGTACAGCACCCACTGCATCATACTCCAGAGGAGAAGATTGGATATGATCCCTGGATATACACAAATCTGTAGCCATCCCAGGCCCCCTCCTTCTCTTGAGACCTTCTCTTCCCCCCACCCCCTCCCTGATGATGATTTTTTTTCATTTGATTCTCTCCTCTGGTTGTTGTCTTTTAATAAAAGAATTGTGTTGGTCTGAAAGCAATCTTTATTTTATTAAGTGAAAGCAAGAAGCGCACTGCAAAGCATCATGCAAGAGGGCTTAACATAATTGTATCATGTGCACCCATCACCTCCTAGCATTACAAGCACTGCAGTCCTGAGCATAGGAACAAATATTAGTGGCTTCAGCTTCAAATTGCTGCCTCAAGGCATCCCTGATCCTTATGGCCCTGTGCTGTGCCTCTCTAATAGCCCTGGTCGCTGGCTGTTCAGACTCAGCCTCCAAGTGCTGAGCCTCTGTGATCCAGCCCTGAGTGAAGCTTTCATCCTTCCCTTCACAAATATTATGGAGTGTAAAGCACGCGGCTATCAGCATGGGAATACTGTCATTGGTCATGTCTAGTTTTCCATACAGGCATCACCAGCAGACTTTTAAACAGTCAAATGCACACTCAACAGTCATTCTGCACTTGCTCAGCCTGTTGTTGAACCGCTCCTTGCTGCTGTCAAGTTGCTCAGTGTATGGCTTCATAATCCATAGCATTAAGGGGTAGGTGGGGTCTCCCAGGATCACAGTGGGCATTTTGACTTCCCCTACGGTGATCTTCTGGTTTGGGCAGAAAGTTCCTGTTTCTATTGGTATTTAATGGCATAACCACAAACTCCTCCTTTTCCTCCAACTGAGAATTCTGACCCTTGTTATTTTGAGGCTAATACTTGTGGCCTGTCTATGATCTGGAAATGCCCCTACACTGGGCATTGATTTAGAAAAACACTTCATCACGTGCTTAACTTTGTCTATGATTTTAAGTCCATTGTTTGTAGTCAATAGGATTTAATCATATGTTTAAAATTAAGCATGTGTTTAAGTATTTTGTTGTTATAGAGATTAACTTAAACACTGAGGCTACGTCCACACTACCTGCCGTATCGGCGGGTTAAAACGCGATATATCGATCCCCGAGCGCGCTTATATCGATTCCGGAACTCCATCAACCCCAACGGAGTTCCGGAATCGACAGGGAGAGCCCCGAACATCGATCCCGCGCGGTGTGGACGGGTGAATAATCCGATCTTAGATATTCGACTTCAGCTACGTTATTCACGTAGCTGAAGTTGCGTATCTAAGATCAATTTCCCCTCCGTAGTGTGGACCAGCCCTGAGTTAAGTACTTTGTTGAATGGGAATCCTAGTCAAGTTATTGCAAACTGAGAGACTGTATGCATCATCTCCACAGCCCTTCTGGCCTTGGGTTGAAAAGTAAATCCTACAATGTGCAGTACTCCGGTTTTGACAGATAAATACAGACATGCTTTATGCAGCACTCATTCAAATAGGATACGCAGCAAAGAGTCCTGTGGCACCTTATAGACTAACAGACGTATTGGAGCATGAGATTTCGTGGGTGAATAGTCACTTCGTTGGACACATGTAGTGGGCTCAGATAGGATAGTCATTGTTTTAAATGAATACTCAGAGCTGATTAGCGAATGTTGTTAAAAATAAATATTTATTATATTGTGGTACTGCCTCTTTGATCAGACAAGATTGGAGCCTTATTTTGCTGAGCACTAAACAAACACACAGGAATACTTTGTCCTTTTCACAGAGAACTTGCAATGTAATTTGAAACAAGACAAGAGTGACTGTCATAAACAGTAGGAGGGAAGTGTTGGGGGAGGGGAATGAGCATAACAGTAATGATGATATAATAAGATCAGAAGGTAAATAAGGTTATCCATTTGTGCACAGCTTGGTTACTCCAAATTGGTTGAAAGGATTTTAAAAATATTTTTCTTTTATAAATATACAAATAACATCAATTGTCTCTAACTGTTGTTCAGCGTAGCAATCAAGAATTGGCTGATTTTCCTCATAGGCATTGTATCATAAGTGGCTCTCGAGGAGGGATTTGAAACGTGATAAACTGAGTTGTACATAAAAGTTTATTAGCAGTTCTCTGGCAATATTTTTCATAAACTTCCAACTGGAGGGAAGAAATGAAAACATTAAGACAGATTCTAAATTTAAAGGATAAAGTTTCTTTATTATGTGCTACACTTGTTTTCCCTTCCTGTTTTCTTTCCTTTTCTCTTATTGCTTTTTATTGTAATTGTAATGGAGGAATTTACTTACTCCTTGTTTTTATTTGTTGTACTTGTTGCTGCAATGTGACCAAGATTCAATCACATGTTTTGATCTTTGAAAGAAGTTAACCTAAGCAGTGCAGGAGACGGATGATCTCAGCTCTGGATGGAATCCAGTCCTTCTGGCCAATTGTTGTTGACTGTGGCATTTGGAGTACCCTGCTCCTCCGAACCTATTATAGGCAGTGTCAGATGAGATCATATCAGCTGCTTTCATCCACCAAAAAATGACTGTTCAATTAAATAAATCTTATGTTTTATAGGAAATCTATTTACAGTTGTGGCAGAAACAAGGAGATTGCTTTTGTGATGATAGATTACTACAACAGCGACTGCAGGGTGGCTATTTAACACGTTTGCAATATGTGAGTCAAGTATATGGTGTCAAAAGAGCTGAATGGCTGACATTTTCAGGAGTATATAAAACCAGAATAAAAATGTGTTTTGAGTTTCACAATGTGTAGCATAGAGATTTCCCCCCATTAGTTGTCTTTGTAGTCAGAACATGCAATTGTGATGTCAGCTTGTGGTAATCATTGTAATTGAGATCCATTTTTTTTCTTCGGTTAGGATTTGGGAAAAAAAGAATTTGATGAATAAGGCCTTGATTCAGCAAAGCATTTAAGCCCATACTTAACTTCCCCCATGTAAATAGTCCTGTTGAATGGGATACTCGTGCAATGAAAATTAAGCATTTTGTACCCTAGTGCAGAGCCTAAAACTTTTAATCAATATTTCAACCATAATTACACTCCTGAATGCCCATCACTCAAATTATGGAAATGAAATAAAGAGGGTTTTTATATAAAATAGATTTAGTGCGAGCAAACATGGATTGTTCTATATAGTATTTACATGTGTGTCATTTATATATGCAATCTCATCCTCTCTAATCCATCACTGCTCCCACCATCTCCATTTACAGGCCATTTTACATTGATACATGAGTCACTTCACACTCATGGTACTGCACTACAGTTAAGCACATGCACGTTTGCTGGATCAGGACCTAAGATAACAGGCTGCGGCCTGGTTGATTTGAGTCTCTGCATGTTTTCCCGGGAATGCATTTTAATGCATAGCATGAATTCTGAAGAAAAAATAGGAAATTCACAAAATGCCTTTATGAACATTCTTTTGGGTATAATTTTATTGGGTTTATGGTAACTCAAAACCTGGTCCTATTTGCATTTAAGTTAATGGGAAGTTTTCTATTGACTTCAATGGAAGCTGGATCATACAGCTCTTAAGAAATACATCTCAGGACTATGATGGAGCTCAGAGGGTTTTTAAAACTAAACTTCTGACTTCTGCGAATACGAATCAAAAGCTTGATGCTGCTAATAGTTTTGATCTATTTAAAAGCTCATTTTCTTTAATTATGCTTAGCATAAAACTTAAATATAGAATAAAAGAACAGAGTGTTTTCCTTCTTTTTGTATGGAATAATAGTGATGTGGATTTTTTTCAATTTACATTGTAAATAGTGCAAGGACCAACTTTTATTTTCTTAATGCCCAACAATAAAACCACAAGTTGTGAATTTGTATCTTATTTTTCTATATTGGATATAATATATAAGGCTATTAATATTCAGTCTTTAGTCTGAAAAATATATTTTTTTAATTTGCCTGTTTCATATGATCTACTTATATTTTTTTTTGAGAAATTTCTGTAATATTTAATGTATTCATGCGGAACTATAGATCTGCTACCAGCTAGTGGAAACTGAAACTACTGTATATCCTTCCTTAGGCCTTGGCTTCACTGGAGAGTTGCAGCGCTGATGGTGGCTTTACAGCGCTGCAACTTACTCACTGTCCACACTTGCAAGGCACATACAGCGCTGTATCTCCCTGGATACAGCGCTGGCTGTACTCCTCCTTTGCCTGGGGAATAATGACTGCAGTGCCGGTGATGCAGCGCTGCTCCGCCAGTGTGGCCATCAAACGCACTGTTATTGGCCTCCAGAGGTATTCGGAGGTATCCCAGAATGCCTGCTCAGCCACTCTGCTCATCAGTTCGAACTCTACTGCCCTGGCCTCAGATGACCCGCCCTTTAAAGGCCCCGGGAATTTTAAAAATCCCCTTTCTGTTTGCTCAGCCAGGTGTGGAGTGCAATCAGTGAATCTTTCCAGGTGACCATGCCTCCACACACCAAACAAACCCCAGCGTGGAGCAATGGCGAGTTGCTGGACCTCATCAGTGTTTGAGGGGAGGAAGCTGTGCAGTCACATCTGCGCTCCAGCCGTAGAAATTCCGATACCTATGGGCAGATTTCAAGGGCCATGCTGGAAAGGGGCTATGACCAGGACGCGGTGCAGTGCAGGATTAAAGTGAAGGAGCTGCGGAGTGCCTATTGCAAAGCCTATGAGGGAAACCGCCGCTCTGGTGCTGCCCCCACTACCTGCCGTTTTTACAAAGAGCTGGGCGTGATACTTGAGAGTGACCCCACCGCCAATCTGAGGACCATGATGGACATTTCAGAGCTGGAGGGGAGGTGGAAGCGAAGGAGGAGGGAGTGGAGGAGGAAACCGAGAGTGAGGGTACTGGGGTCGGGGGAGACACCCCGGAGTCCCAGGAGGCATGCAGCCTGGAGCTTTTCTCAAGCCAGGAGGAAGCTAACCAGTCGCAGCAGCCGGTACTTGGTGAAGGACAAGCAAGGGTTCCCGGTAAGCGGCTTTTATTTTCAGGATGGAAATGTTTCGGGAGAGGAGGGAGGATTAGGGCTGCATGCATGCATGCCTAGATGTGGAATAGCCCATTGATGTGGTCTATCACGTCGCAGTAATCGGCCTCCATAATCTCTTCAAAAGTTTCAGCCAGAGCGTGGGCAATGCGCTTCCGCAAGTTTATAGGGAGAACCACTGTGGTCCTTGTCCCAGTCAGGCTAACGCGTCCATGTCACTGTGCCGCAAGGGTTGGGAGGACCATTGCTGCACACAGGCAAGCTGCGTATGGGCCAGGGCGGAATCCGCATTGCTGTAGAAGACCCTCCCGCTCTTCCCAGGTGACTCACAGCAGCGAGATATCTTCCAGGATTAACTCCTGTGGAAAATGTTGGGAGAGTGTTCAGTGTAGGTGCCCCCTGCTTTCCCCAATGCACAGACACCCCAGTACAGCCCTGAAGCAATCAGTCCCCCTTACTCACCATTTCGGGGCTCCTGTGGGTTATGTGTGATCTCTTTGGTATGGGAAAATTATGCTAAAGTGAAGACTGTAAACTCCTTCACTGTGTGGGAATAACTGTCTGAGATATAAACAATGCTGCCTCTGTTAACTGTTGCCTCTTTTGCCTTTCCACAAGCGACCTTGACTTCTCAGCTGCCCGTGTTAACAACTGCTCAAAGACTTCAAAACCTGTGGAAGAAGCAGCGAAAAAGCAAAGACGACCTGCTGCAAACAGTTATGGATCACTTTGCCAGAGAGAATAAAAAACTGCAGGACGGGAGGGAAAGGGAAAGCAGGATCTGCCAGAGAAACGCAGCAGCCAGGAAGAAAAGCACAAAGCAGCTGATAAGCATCCTGGCGTGCCAAGCGGACTCTATCCAGGCGCTCGTAGCCATGCAACCAGAGCACTACCGCACCGCCCCACCCCTGTCCCAAAGCTCTTTCCCTTGTGCCCCAATGTCAGCTCCAAAGCCCCTTCCCCAGTATCCAGGTTCTTACCTCCACCAGCTGCCTCCAACACCTGTACGTTCACCAACCAGCCCTGAGAACTACGACCCTTACCCTCTGCACTCAACCTCCATCACCATGCAGTGTAGGCATCCTGAAGTGCAACAGTCATTGCACAGCACTCCAGACAGGACATATTCAAACCTGTGACTGTACAGTTCCCCACCACAGCCCCCTGCCCTTTTAGGTTCCCAGAATGTTGTGTGTCTGTCAAGAAAGTTATTTTCTTTTCAATAAATGAATTCTTGGCTTTGAAAACAGTCTTTACTATTGCAGAAAGTCAAAGATACCTTAGCCCAGGAAAGAAACAGGCACTGCAAATCAGCTTAGGAAAAAGAGATTCCTACTAACATTGTAACCACTGCACTTCACTCCCGTGCAAGGCACCAAACATTGCTGTTGGTTTTCAGCCTCACATTCCTCCCTCAAGGCATCTCTGATCCTTGAAGCCCTGTGCTGGGCCTCTCTAGTAACCCTGCTCTCTGGCTGTGCAAATTCAGCCTCCAGGCTTTGAACCTCAGAGGTCCATTTCTGACTGAATGTTTCACCCTTCCCTTCACAAATATTATGGAGGGTACAGCACGCGGATATAACCGCAGGGATGCTGCTTTCCCCCAAGTCGAGCTTCCCATACAGAGATCGCCAGCGCCCTTTTAGACAGCCAAAAGCACACTCCACAGCCTGTAGTTGAACCGGTCCTTGCTCCTGTCAAGCTTCCTTGTATAAGGTTTCATGAGCGAAGGCATTAACGGGTAAACGGGGTCTCCAAGGATCACAATGGGCATTTCAACATCCTCTACTGTGATCTTCCGGTCTGGGAAAAAAGTCCCTGCCTGCAGCTTCGGGAACAGGCCAGTGTTCCGAAAGATGCGTGCATCATGCACCTTTCCAGGCCAGCCCGTGTTAATGTCAATGAAATGCCCACGGTGATCCAGAAGCACCTGGAGAACCGTAGAGAAATACCCCTTCCGATTAACGTACTCGGATGCTAGGTGGGGTGGTGCCAGAATAGGAATATGCATCCCATCTATCACCCCTCCACAGTTACGGAAACCCATTTGTGCAGAGCCATCCACAATGTCCTGCACATTCCCCAGAGTCACGGTTCTTCTTAGCAGGATGTGATTAATGGCCCTGCAAACTTGCATCAAAACTACTCCAACGGTCGACTTTCCCATTCCAAACTGGTTCCCGACTGATCGGTAGCTGTCTGGAGTTGCCACCTTCCAGACTGCAGTAGCCACCCACTTCTCCACGGGCAGAGCAGCTCTCAATCTCGTGTCCTTGTGCTGCAGAGTGGGGGCGAGCTCAGCACACAGTCCCATGAAAGTAGCTTTTCTCATCCGAAAGTTCTGCAGCCACTGCTTGTCATCCCAGACGTCCATGACGATGTGATCCCACCACTCAGTGCTTGTTTCCCGAGCCCAAAAGCGGCGTTCTACGGTGCTGAGCATTTCCGTGAAAGCCACAAGCAATGTCGTGTCGTACACGTCAGGCGACTCGCAATCATCATCGGACTCCTCATCACTTTGGAGCTTAAGGAATAGTTCAACTGCCAAACGTGATGTGCTGACGACACTTGTCAGCAAAGTCCTCAGCAGTTCGGGCTCCATTTCCCACAGAAATCGCACTGCACAGAAACCGTTGGGAGAGTCACAATGGCGCCAAACATGGATGGAAAAATAGGGACTGCTGGGATGCAAAGTGATGCATCATGGGGCGTTGGGACAGGAAGCGAAATGACCCCCACCCTTCCATCCTCTTCCCACAACCCACGGTGCCAAAATGGGACGAGGTGCTCTGTGAGATAGCTACCCATAATGTACCACTCCCAACAGCTCTGCAGATGTGGCCACACTGCAGCGCTAGTGGCTGCACTCCGGCGCTTTCCCTACACTGCTGTACGATGACAGCTGTAACTCCCAGCGCTGCACACCTGCAAGTGTAGCCAAGGCCTTAGTGACTTTTTTCAGTCATTGTTATGCTTGATAGGAGGGAGGAATTGGATGAGTCAGTGAGCAAAGAAAGGCCTTGGGGTTTGGAGTCGATTTGGACAAAGGATCAGCAGCTCTCAAGGGTCATAAACCTGATTGGACTGGTAATTTGCCTTTAAAACAATTGGTGCAATGATTGAGTAAGGTGGCTCTTCCTTGAACCTGATATATTTGCACAGTGCATAGTTGGGTTGTATTTTTGTACAGTGTTGAGACCTCTAAGATACTACTACTAATAAAGAGCTGTCTTCACTCTTACAGAATTCATTGTAGGCTGTGATATTGCACTCTAAGAGCTTAATCACAATGTGAGATGAGATTTTGTTTAACTGAGGATCATTAGCAATACTTCTCAGTCAAGAGCTACATTTTTACATCTAGATTTCAATCCTACCAAAACAAGGGTTTGTAATGAACATGATAACCCAACTTAAACTCTGTCAATGTCAGTTGCCATTGTTATAAGACTTTGCATTGATGTTTTTTCTAGTGTTTCCATATAATTGACTTTTATGTAGAAGCAATCACTGTATGTATCAGCTTACATTTTCTAGACATATTTTTCATCACTAAATATAAACTATCTTTATTCTAATTGTATGCTTCTTATTTTACAATATTAATTTGAATAAGAGTGTATTCAGTGTCATAACCTTAGTCCCAGATTTGGACCTTAGCGTCCAAAATATGGGGGTTAGCATGAAAACCTCCAAGCTTAGCTACCAGCTTGGACCTGGTACTTGCTGCCACCACCCAAAAAATTAGAGTGTTTTGGGGCACTCTGGTCCCCCTGAAAAACCTTCCCTGGGGACCCCAAGACCCAAATCACTTGAGTCTCACAACAAAGGGAAAGAATCCTTTTTCCCTTCCCCCCTCCAAGTGCTCCTGGAGAGATACACAGACACAAGCTCTGTGAAACTACACAGAGTGACTCCCCCTCTCTG